>NC_064634.1:390669712-391306712 GCF_023864275.1 Schistocerca cancellata | reverse complement strand
TAATTTACTTTCTAATGAAGCAATAATGTAATGTGTGTAAAAATGTAATGTGTCATATTTAAACGTCATGGAAGAAGTCTGTGGATGAGGAATATACCAGGAGACACAGAAGGGATAATGTAACGGTAACACATACTTCTCAAAACTAGATTTTAAAGCCTGAAACATATCCATAGGCAGATGTAGACCATCATCACAGCTTATTGGTTACGAACAGCAAGTTAACACTGAACAAGAAAGTGTAGAATTATAGGTTACTAACGAGAGGAACAAGAAAGTGTAGAAATATAGGTTACTAACGAGAGGGTATCTGAATCACTTGAAAGAAAGTTTCAAGAAGAGCATCAGGTAACGATTGACTGAAAGAGGGTCAAAGAACGCAATAAAAGACGAGTGAGTAGCCTTGGGAGGCAAAATAATCAATTTAGAAAATAATCAAACTGTGTCATAATGCACCATATATTGAATCCAATTGACCAAACGAGATAATATAAACCTAGAACCAATGAACTTGCAAAGGGAAGGAGGCATGTCAAACAATATAAGTTTAGTAGTAAATGATAAATGTAGAAGCATTAATACCATGAATAGTAATGCAAGAATATAGGAGCATTTTTACTAGGGAAAGAAAACTCGGATTAAACATACGGAGAACAACGGTATCTAATAGTTGTAGAGAAACAAGCCTGCAGTCGAACAGCATGAAAGGTAAGTAGTGACTTAACATGGAATTAGACAGTTCTGTATAATATCCCCATCCGCAATTCATTGTGTATACTGAGTAGCGAATAAAGGAAATATATGAGAATTTTGGAAAAGGAAATTAGGTTCAATAAGAAGAAATAGTTTTGCAGATGGCATTTTAATTTTGTCAGAGACAGTTATGGACATAGAAGACCACTTGATGGGATTAATTGTGTCTTTGAAAGACAGGAAAAAATTTTAATTAAGGGTGGTGAGCAGTAGTTGATTTAAATCATGTGAGACTGATGCAACAAGAAGAACATATGAGACACTGAAGGAAACAGATGTGTTTTCATATTTGTGAAGCTAAAGAAATGATGATGGCTGCAGTAGTGAGCATTTAATACGCAGACTGGCGACAGCACAAATAGCAGTTCTGAAATAGACAAAACCATAACGAATCACTCAACAAACAGAAATCCATGCATTACAATTTTCAGCAGAGCAACCGAAAATTACTCTATGGGATAAGCTTTCTCATAGTATTACTCAGTATAATATGCACATATGATAAATGAAATATCCTAGGAATTTTTTCTTTTGGCCATTATTGTTAGCTATGGGGTCAGCATTGTTTTACCAGATTTGTCACCGTTAATGAGATTTATTAGTCTGACTGACGCCATTCCTGAAGTAATAAATCAACCTAAGCAGACCCTGTGTACTCCATTTGTCTGTGTGTAGTGTAGACTTCATGATCAAGTGCGAAGACATTTTCAGAATGTTTGCGTAGCATGTGAATGAGGCAGAACGTGGGTACCAGCCCGGTATTCACCTAGTTGGATGTGAAAAACTGCCTAAAAACCACATCCAGGCTGGCCAGCTCACCAGCTCTCGTCGTTAATCCACGATTTCATCAGAGACTGGTTCGCCTCCCCGTGTCCTTTTAGCGCTCTCCGCTATCCGGCCGGGTAAAAACTTATTACTAACGTAAATTTTTACCAAATGCTTTTAATCAAATTTCACCTGTTAATAATGTGAATAAAATGTTATCCAATGGCTATTTTATAGCTTTATCCGCCAGGGACGCTACTTTGGCTTCATTACTCTGACAATTGTGCACACAGATAATTTCACACAAGGCTCGCCTTACATTATTCCTAGGTTGGCACTAAACTATGCGAAAGGTGCTGAAGCACTTCTATGAGAGTCGAACACAGAAAAATTTTAGCAGCCAGCGAACTACACCTGAACCGTATGTCACGTCATCAATTTCTTCTTCTGTATCGCTTTCGTTTATTGCCAGGTTTTCCAGTGCCTGCCACCACACAAGACCTCAACTACGTCTTACCTCGTCCGGCTGCTTACCTTTCTCGTGATCTTCTTGGTTCTCCTCCTCTGACACCACCTCCAGCAGCCTGCATTCTCTGGGCACGATGTCTCCTGCTCCTTCCTATGGCGGCGGTTGCTGGAAACCTCCACCTATGGAAAAAGAAATGTGATAGTTGAAGAACTGGCATTTGCACTACTTATAAATCAAATGTGATTTATAACAGTTAACTAGGGTTCTAACATTTTGAGTTTCAGACATCTAAGTTCGTATACAACCTAATGGCCTTTTATCCTGACTAAATACGAAGCACATACACGAGCCACCTTTTACACTGATGAACTCTCCTTTGTCTTGCTCCGTGCTCTACAGAGTTACTTCAGAGAGTCATTTCCACAATGTCTTGAACGAATCTCCTTTCTTGCCACAATGACGCCGACTTTCTGTTTATCTCATATACTATTTCAACCAAAAAAAAAAAAAGAAAAGAAAAAGAAAAAAAATTGTACCTATACATTGAAAATTTATTACTCTTTGAATTATAGATATGTGCGATTTAGTTAACTGCATCAATGCTGTCAGAATGTTCACATCCTTTTTCATGTCAGCAGTCTCACAGAATTACAGTATCACGTGACAGGTATCTAGGTGCCAATTTGCTCTTTGCCTGGTACATACCTAAGAGTGGGACAGTGTCGTAGTTGTCTGATGTGACCATGCAAATTAATGCCCTGATGACGGATGTATCAAGTGACATCATTTGTATTCTAAGCATTTAAGTCACATCATACAACTTACGTAATATATAATCCAAGAAATGAAGGACCGGTAGCCTTCACACTATTCTGAGAATGTAGACAGAGAGGCAAAGTGTTGAGGAAACCCACAGTTACAAACAACATCTTGTCGGTGAGTATTCTCCCTCCTTCACTAATGTCCAGCCAGTGTGTATGTAGTATCCTCCTCCCCCCCCCCCCTCAAATATTCCTCAATTACGTAACGGCATCACCCTCTTCCACGACTAAAATATGTCTATAAATACATCAAAATTAAAGCACACTGGTTTCAATGAAGAAAAAAAAATTCTAGAACGTTTACGATGCACAAAATCTCAGAAAACATACTGTTGCCATGAATCATTTAGTACCACTAGAATTCACTTAAGTAACAGAACTGTGCTCTTGACGAGCTGTGGGTGCTTACAGTAATACTCTGGCAAACCTGGCCAGTCCTTATCCCATGGATTCTCTTCTTCTTCCACGGGATACTTATCGCCACCGGTGCTGTGAATTAAGCTTAGAGCTGACTCCAGCTCCTCCCTGGAGTAACTGTGTACGAGTGGCACACAGGGACACTCCTCCAGGCCACCTCCTGTCTGCAAAACAATAAAATAATATGTGAGATACAGTAACATAGGTTATCCAAAGGCAAAATTCAGTGACGTATGTAAAACCGGAAAATTGTATAGAGGTCTAGAGATATTCTCCTGATGCACTATTTCTAATGTGAATCCACACAGAACAGCACAACATTGTTCACACAAATGCTGATGAATGAATTTTAAAGTCGATACTCACAGGTTCATGCTGATTACATGCATACTTCGGAGGTAGTGAATTTGGAAATGACAAACCAGCATCGGCCGTACCTGTGTACAGGCCATTATAACGTAAATCAACAAATCATAATCTTGTCAAACATGGTTACGGTAACCGTAGAAAATAAAAAGTACATTAATTGAAACAAAATAATCGCAAACGTAAGAAATAAGAGTGTGAACTTGGATACACAGGGTGCGAAATTTTAGGTCTACATGTATACATTTATGTTAACTGGTATTTATCTGTACACCTCTGGGCTCAAAATGAAACAGTTACTCCATCAGACTTCCCTACATGCGTTGCCAATTCACGTCGAGTGCAGTGATTCTAGCACACTAACAGTCTTCATTAGCCTTCACATCTACCTAAATATAACGTAACGTCAAACTACCAGAAATAATAGAAACTTCGTACCTCTCATTAAACTGCTATCGGAGTTTTTACTTCGCTTCCTGAGACGCAAATTCAAATTCTGTATATATTCCACAAACTCCCGTAAATGTTGTACAACAACCTTCACATGCAACTAATGATAAAGAAATATAAAAATATATAAAGATGATGAATCGCTTTACGTCTCTGGAAATTGTGTAATATCGTTGGGCAATAAGCGAAAAACGTTCGCCGCATCGTATTTCGATGTGCTAAACGTTGTCATGTTATACTCCCGTAACAAACGTACAAGACATAAGCAGCCTTTACACGCGTAATTCTGAGCTGAAATGGAAATTTGGCTTACCTTAGCGTACTTTCTCCAAAAGAGGAAGTATTTCTCCAGCGTTCGCAATCGAAACGCACTCTCGTCGGACGCCATCTCATCGGCTATCTTGAGCCAACTGAGAGGGATCGTTTCCCCGGAAATGAATTTATCGATCGTCAACTGTTTTCAATTGTTGCGTGCACCATGAAGCAACGTGGGTGCTATGGGCCTCCAATTTATGGAGAATATACGTCATACTTGTGCTGGTTTGGTATATGCTGGAACAATGTTCTGTTATGGAACGTTAACACGAGATAGTTATTTTACTGATATCCTCGTTTTGTCAATGTTTATTTGTTTTTTGGGGTTTTGTAGAGTTTTACTTTTAATTCAGTATCTGGATAAGCCAAATTACTTTCATATTGTATTACACGAATTGTTGGCTGATAAGGTGCTGTACGTCAGAACCTTAGAGTAATGTGTCTAGCGAATATAGTGATTCAGGATTCTAATACAAAAGCATTTACCACCGAATGGCGTATTACCGAAATGTGACTTCTTGAAGTAATTCACCTACTTTCGAAAACCGTTTTGACACTACTCGCCTCTTAGATATGAAAACGAAGCGATAGTGATGCTGTAAATATTGACCAGTCAATAGAGAAGTTGAACTAAGGAAACTACGGTGTCTCTATCGTTAGGACTGCATTAATAACTGTTGCCACTGGAATAAATTTCGCGTCACTGTCGAGACAACATATTCGTCTGCATTCCGTATTATATTTCACTTTCTTCAGTGTCTAAGGATATAGCGCATATGTTATCCGTTTGTTCTCTCGAGACTCGACGCTACACGAGCCTAGTTCATACTACCGAGTAAAATATACAACTAGTTTTACGGTATGTTAGCCTTTAGCTCCTAGCCGCTGCGTAAAATAGGAAGAATATTCAACTACTAGTAAAATGTGTTCATCAACTCAGCACCTGTACAATGACGTATTACTGACTAGCTTCAGGTAGTGAACGTATGGACAAAAGCACTAGTTATTATTTGTGAAATCTGCGTAAATAATTCCAAGTTTCTCTTAATTCTGACGATAATAGGCAGGTCAAATATGGAGAGACTCCACTTACGGGCACAAATCTTTTGACAGTTACTTATAGACACGCACTCTGCATTTGACACCGTTGAAGACCACTGGCCTGGTAAACAACGTCCAGCACTGAGGTAGTAGTTAGGAGACCAAATTGGGACTGTTGTCGCTCCATGTTGGAGTTGAAGACTGGGAAGACAACTGACCGGCTAACGGAAAATTTTTCCAGAACTTACAGCAGGCAATGACAGACTTGAGCATTCTCTGAAACGTATGTAGAAGGTGACACATGGTAGCGTTTGTGTTGAAACAACTAGATTTCACATAAACCAAACTGAATATTACATAGGAAATCTTCTACTTGGGATGTGGAGGTCATGCAGTGCTTGACTCAAGAACATAGTGTATTCCAATACGTTCGGAAGTCAGTTAAGGAAAATATGTGTCGTTAATTTATGGTGTGTCTCAATTTGGAATTTAGTGAACGGGACACTTGCAGCAAGGCACATGTTTCAAGTATCAGTGGACAGACTGGCAGGAACGGAAGACGAAACGTGATAGATTCGGAGAATCTTGTGGTTCAGTTCAAAACGACTCCTGGAGTAAGACGTTTTTAGGATATACGTCATGTCCATGAGCCGAATCGAGCCGGGAGTTGTCTAGCGAAAGTGCCAGGAAAGCAGAATTGCAGATAGCCAGAGACATTTACCGGGAAACAATTCTCTAATTCGATTATCTTCAAACGCCCTCTTTGTCATGGCGTTGAAAATTTCAAGAATGATCGTTTAGACGATTTCACTTTTAAAACGTTGTTCCAATATGTTGATTCAGTAATTACAACAACGCCACAGTGTTGTAATTACACCATTTTAGTTACGATAACGTTATAATTACCTTTTATATGGCAATTTATCTATTCCGCATAACACTGAGTGTCGCTAGATTGATTACGTAACAAAATTGGTATCATCAAACGTATCCACTATATTTTTTTAACAGTAATATAAATTTAATTTTCAGGCATATTGTAGTCTCAGCAATTAAGGTAGAAGCAACAGCATAATTTATACTTTTTGTGCTGTCTGATTCTTATTGTCACAATACAGCTCTAATAGACAAGCTGAGTGACACTGTCATGGTATGATTTCCGGTAAGAAGCGTAATGGTGAGACAGAGAAGGCCACGTTATTAATGTATGTGCTTCTGTTACCTGCAAATTGTAGCAACAGTATGTATCGTAAGATCCAGCATCTAGTGAATCTAGCTGAGAATGCCTGAGGAACCGACGTCTGATTTTTG
This sequence comes from Schistocerca cancellata, assembly GCF_023864275.1. Classification (NCBI taxonomy): domain Eukaryota; kingdom Metazoa; phylum Arthropoda; class Insecta; order Orthoptera; family Acrididae; genus Schistocerca; species Schistocerca cancellata. The sequence goes on along the minus strand of NC_064634.1, from coordinate 391,300,004 downwards.
ATGTTACGCACTCGGATAAAAGTACCGTGCTCCTCCCCAAGTGCAGCTTGCGGATGACTTAGCCGTCGGGACAGTAACGGCCCGTTTCACTGTGCTCAGACCATTTAACTGTCGGTACATGTGTGGGTGGAAAACAGCTGCGTGTTTACCGTTTGCCATTTATAACTGTATGAGGCCTTCGGAGTGGCCACTGGGAGATGTACAAGTAGAGTAGAATTCTGACCAACAGGAAATCGTCCATTGCACACAGGACTTCCGTCGTAGCAGGTGATGTATCAAGAACAGTCTCGAATTAGATTTTGACACACGGACAGCTGTTAAATCTTCGAACAAAACTCGGTGTACGAATTAGTTTATGTATTTTCCATTCTACGTACAAACCAGCATCTTTAGGTATGTGGAAGTATGACTGAAATGACGTTCAGACGTGGCACCCTCGACTCTTAGTTACACCCTTGTATCGATCCAGTGGTAGAGTGTTTCCTCGTACATGAAGGTGTTCGAATACCTGCTATTTGTCTTATAGATCACCATCTGCAATAGTGTCCAAGTAATCATCTGGATTTCCCAGTCCAAAACGTAAAGGACACAGCGAGTTTTTCTCATGAGGTGATCTGGTACTCAGAGTACCATTTATGTGCTGATTATAAATCTATGACACAATTATCGCCTATGAAGGTGTCATTAAACTCTGATGACTTGGCAGTTTTCGAAGAGATGCTTGTCCTTCCATACTTGAGACTGAGAAAATACTTTCCTCACGTGATCCATAGACCGTATTCTAGAAATGCATATTTCGTGAAATATCCTACATAAATTTTATTTCTTCAGTTCTGACAGAATAAAAAGCACGTGAATGCTTTTCGTGAAATAACTAGATTATCTAAACTAACAACATTTTCTGTCTCCGAGTATTATTAGTATAGATTTATGGACATAAGGCATGGACTTCTAATGCGAAAACCATCATAAAACTAAAGTCTGATCACTGAGTAATGGAGATATGCATGTAGGGATTAATGGGAACGACACGAAAATTAACAAATTTACTAGCGAACATATTGAACAGGTGTGGGGGACGTACTTAAAACATGCATAAAAAACATGAATATGGGACACTGGAGCTAATGCTTCGAGGTAACATGTATTGAGCAGTAAATGTTAAATGTCTGATAATTATCTAATGTAATTGTTTGCAACAATTATCGTAGCATTTATTACTGAAATCACGATTTGTATCATGTTGACGTGTACAACATCTCGAAACTTCAGGCCTTCGTACGATTTCGAGGGATGTTTGATGAATAAGGACACATATCGACAGATCTCGCTGACTGACCTGCACGGCTTCATATTTCAGAGGTTTCCACAGCTTCAAGTAGAAATGTTATTGGGTATGCCTATGGATTCTACAATCTCGACAGATGATTTAAAATAACTGTACGGTATCATTAATAATGTTACCCTACTATACGGCAGATTTCATTCTCGGGAAATCGGAAACCCAGTCGTTGGTAATATGTGAGTCTTCCCTTATTTACCATCTCAACTGCAGACAACGAATTATCGTAGCTGTTACAGTGTAGTAAATAATTGCAGTGCGGAGTTAAGTTGTGTCTGACGAAGTAATACGCATGTATGGTGGCCTTTAGGGACTGGGGTTGGGGATATAGCCTCAAACCAAAAACACACACAAAATTCAGAGGAGGGAGTTTCGAGAAGTCTACCGAGAGGTTAGGTGAGTGTTGTGGAATTATTCTCTGAAAATAATGCAAACTATTTTTATTCAGTTTCATTCAAAGCGGAATAGTGTTTACAGTTACAGTGATTCATTTACATTATTCCTTTAGTTTCTATGATGGCTGTTTCGAATGACATAGCATATATTTAGAGAGAAAAATAGGTTAATTCTGGAGGAACCAAAACCTATCATTGGAAATCATTCTCTTGATAATCATTTAAAAGTTGGAAATATTAGTGGAGTGGAATAAAATGTATGGGTGTTGTGTTTGCTAGTAAAGTGTGCATCTTATCAAAATACATGGAAAATGTAAGAAAATCATATCACACAGAAACCATTGTTCCACTCCACATGCTTCCTACGGAGACAAGGTTATTTTTATCTGTGTCAATTTCTGTCCATATGAGCACACCGGATACATAAATTACAAGCAGTCTATACTTACAATGCTTTATCGTTATACAGACAGTACGATGCAAGTTATACACAACTGAGACCGGACATATAGGATTTATTAAGATATACGATAGGATCCGCAAGAGATTTTCCTAGACAGGTTTATTTAGAAGTGTCCGTCAGTATGTGTCGCACTGTCGAGAGTGCCAGAGGAGAAAAGCAGTTCTTCAGAAACCACCTGGCCGACTTATACCAATTCCACCAGCCGAAACACCATTCCATCGTGTTGAGATTGACCTCCTCGGACGATTTCCGACGGCTGCTAGTGGCAATAGATGCAACTGATCATCGTTGATAATGATATAGGTGATGGTGTTCTGAATGAGCGTAACGGTGACTCTATGATAGCCAAATGTTGCGCAGCCACGGAATAGTGTATAAATTCTTGCCTTATGATGCCGCCATCACTCACCGATGATAACGCAAATTTTATGAGAACTAGGTCGCATAATGCTTAACAGAGGATTCTAAGAAGGGAACCGGTGTGGATTAAAGGCAAATTCGATTAGCCTAACGAGGTCACCAATGTCCCTGGTGCTACTTGTTAACAAGCACTATTACACTTCCACTTCGAATCTAACTAGCGATCATGGTGCCTTCCCAAACACAGATGTACCTTGCGTTTACAGCCGAGTCCCGTTCATGCAAATACTGAAGATATATCAGTGTTTTATGCTTCGATATTCAATGTTGTCGTCAGCAGTCTCTAAGACTTATCTTCTCTTTTTTTCTTCCCAGTGTAATACCTGTGTTTTAAATGAGATCATTGTGTATCTGGTAATTAAAAATCGACAAAACATTCCTCTGTAATTACTTTTCAAAAAGCGGAAGAATGTAAGCATGAAAAAACGATTTCACGGTACCAGATTTTTCAAAACGAAACCTCCGTTACTAGGGTTACTCGCATGTTCATACGATTCTTATTTAAACACAAAGAGTACACCAGAATGAGATTTTCACTCTGCAGCGGAGTGTGCGCTGATATGAAACTTCCTGGCAGACTAAAACTGTGTGCCGGACCGAGACTCGAACGAGATACTGGCAGAAGTGAATCTGTGAGGAGAGGGCGTGAGTCGTGCTTGGGTATCTCAGTTCGCCGGGACGGTAGCTCAGCGTGTTCGGTCAGAGAGCTGGTTGGCCTCTGTAATAAAAAAAAAAATTAAAAAAAACTGAGTGAAACGATTAACAAAACGAACTTAAGCGGATGTCATGTGACGTCCGCAACGAACAAACACAACGATCAACAAAAAAAAAAGTTGGTAGAGCACTTGCCCGCGAAAGGCAAAGGTCCATAGTTCGAGTCTCGGTTCGGCACACAGTTTTAATCTGCCAGGAAGTTTCACAAAGAGTACACCATCAACAATTTGTTAACTTTCATTTCAATTCGATATATGCATTTCAATTAAAATTTTAAAAAATGGTGCTGGTGAAGTGGAGCTGCGGGCATTACAGCTTGCAACCTAGTACGTCGCTCACTGAGCCACATACATCGATTCACACATATTTTTGAAGTCAACTCTTTTCCTTCCTGGGACAACAAATCTGTCGACGTGGAATGTCACGCAGTGTCCAAATAAAAAGTTTCAAGAATTTATAGAGGATATAATATGCATAAAAGGAAGGACAAAATGTTACTACAAACATTCGTCGTATTTTTCATGTGGTGCATTGTTAGTTGTAACACACAGCTATATTTCTGTAACTAATCTTCATGTCTGTCACTTCACTGCATCTCTGAATGGAAGCCTACTACTCAACAGAGGACATGGCCATCTGCTATGGGAACGCAAGTGGAAGCAGCCTAGGGGCATGTAACATACATGCTGCCAAATAACGACGACGCCGTATACCATCTGCAAAGATGTTTAGTACCCTGTTTCAGGGTAGGGCCACGGTGAAACGAATGAAGTGGAAGGTGTTGGCTAGTGTGTCGCTTGGAGAGGCTCCCCCCCCCCCCCCCCATTAACAGTAGCTCTGTCCCTAACGTATGCACCGAGTCCAAGCTCTGCTGCCAAACGAGCGACATGCCAGATGGCAGTTCTGCCAGTCGCTTCTCCAAACGAGTGCTCATGATCTTTAGTTCACGGGTATCGTAATTTACCATAATATACATATAGGGCCAATCGTAGCTCCGACACACTTTGAGAGAGACAATACCAGCATACATTTACTATCAACATTTCAGCTGGCGCCAAGGGGGACAAGCAACGTTCTGCCCAATTCTTTGGAAGGTGCTAAATACCGTCACTTCCATCTCATCCAGTAACCTGCGTCGCTGGAGACTGTGCCATTCTATGAAAGACTGAAAACGAACTACATCCAAGATGGGGCAGTGCCCTATTGCAACTTTGAGTGAGGTGACACATAGCATGAGTCTTTTAGGTTTGTTGGATTGGTCTGCTACAACCAATACCATGGCCAGCTCATTCTACTGAAATTGACTCTGTGGACACTTGGCTTTATCGCCAAGTAAAAACCTTGGCGTATGTAGTCACCAAAAATGATGTGTGTATAGTATGACAATGCATGTTCACTGCCTGCAACCTAATCGCAGAACAACTAGAAGTGTTCCAACGAATGCGTTATTCCATGAAACGTAGGGTGGAAGGCTGCATTGCAATGGCTGCTGGTCGCATCAAGCGCATGTTACGAAGATTAGTGCATAAATATGACGATCAATGGCAGTGGTGGTAATAGACAGTAACTCCGAAGATATGGGGCATTACTAGCATGCTTTATACGAACTGTTTTTCTTCCCTCGTTGGATGCTACATCTTCTGTAATACAGGAACCTTTTTAACCGACACCCTGTAGTCTGTAATCGTTCACCAGGACGATCTGTTTAGCCAGTGAACAGTCATTTATAGGGAATACTGCAGAAGCGTATGCTACAAATGCGAAAAACCAGAGCTAACCTCAGATTTGCTGTGTAATGCATTCAGATACAAACATTTCCATGTCACCAATTTCCCTTTGATTGGACTTTTCAGAAAGCAGCAAGGCGGCGAAAACTTTAGACCAGAGTTCCACTTTGACAGATTTATGTAGGTTCTAGCAAATATCATGGCTATACACTCACTTCTGTATGTAATAGAAACTTCAAATTGTATGTATTAGTGAAAACTCCACCTCCCAACTAACATATGCAATGGGCATCTTTGAAGAGGCTTGGAGTTTTATATGCTGTTTTCCTCATTGTCATGCTATTTGGTTTCCTACCCACGTGGCCTTCATCAACAGCATTGAATCACATTAGATTCTCTGGCCCATAGGCGCACCGTAAGGAATAAAATGCAAATGAGGAGAGGTTACAGCTCACCAGATGTAGAAACTAATGAGGGGCAGACAGCCACACAGAAAGGACCCTCTTAACAGTGACCTGCCTGCTGCCCATAGCTTCTTTCTCTCTCTGTCCTCATTTTCATAACAGTGCTTAATTAAAATAAAGCAATATCAATATGATGTGTTGTCTTATATTATTCATGTAACGGAAAGTAATATTGTGGACAGACAGACAACACTCCCTGCCGCTATTCTAAAACATTTTTCAATCCAAAACAAACAGAACATGGAGCTCAGAATATAATCAGATGTTAATGTATAAATGTGGAACTACATGTCATTATTTAAACGAATATTTGAGGAAGGATTTAATGAGACACTGAATTAGACTTTCCGGGTGTGGTATGACCAGGCAACTCCTAACTTTCCAGCCATCTCAGGCCTACTGAGAACATTCAGAATGACCCAGACTTATTACTTTTTTTTCAGTTTAACAAACAAAGACAAACCAAATTTTCTGTCAGTAAGAATGCAGGAAATAAAAGTAAGAAATTGAAATCGAATGCACTACTTCTATTGTTTTAAGTTAACAATATACATCATTATCTGTACAATTCAGGTTGAAATTAAGCAGCATAAGTAAAGTGCAATATACACTTACAGATTAGCTGAAAGCAGTAACTGAAGTAATTTTCGTTATATACATGTGTTGTAACGCAGCAAGTTATTGCGACATAACATTCGTTGCAGTAAGGCACGCAGCCGTCTAGTACGTTGGCTGCAGGGTAGCTATGTTTTTTTTTCCTTTTTTTTCACTGTCTGCCGTGAGAATTGCATAGTTTAACATTCAGTCGATACGAAGATTCATACCCTCTACGGATCTGAATAATTCATATTAGTTATTATCCGATTTTATTCAAATTTGGTACACTGCCTTTTGTTATTAATGGAATGGTGCTGTCAAAATTTCAGATTTTTATTATATTACCGGAGATAAGGAGAATTACCTAGAAGTCCTAAAATCGACGTTTGTTTTTATAAAACCAAGTTAGGAACAATAACAGATTTACCTTTATTATCATTTGAAGCCATTACAAAGTTGTCAGTGCATAATTATTAATTAATTAGAATTTTCTTTTTGAAGCTTTAGTCACTTTGCATTACGTAATACAAAAATCGGCCAAATTTATTATTTGATTATATTTTGTTGTATGAGTGTGTGAGAATGATTGAGAGAGTGTATATGGGAAATACGTTAAAATTTAATATTTCGTTTTAGGTAAAACTTTGTACAAACGAACCTTCGGAAAGTTATGTTGGAAGCACGATTCAGGTGACGTATGTCGGTGTGTGCTTCTTTCTGTATAAAAGTAGCCAGAATGGAAGTTAAAGACGGATTAAGTTTATTAATCTATTTGAAGAATATTTGGCGCTTTGTTTATTTTAATTAAACAAAATACAACAATTTGAAGTTTTGCTTACATTAATTACTATCATATTAGTGATTGGGTAAGGCAAGATTTGCCTCTAGGATGATCAGGAAGGAAAGTTCTGATTGGTTGTTTAGATCAACAGCCAATCATAATTAAGCTGTTCCCGGGCGAATAAAGGAGTGGGCAGATAGGGGAGTACCTCGAGAGAGTCGCTTGCTAGCCGGTCTACGGATAACACGACGTTAGATCGCTCCTTAAAAATACTCTGTAAGGTGAGGAAATAGTGAGCTAAATTCGGTTCGAACATATCGTGACTGAAGCGACTGGAGTTACGAACATTTTAATGGAAGTTGGGTGTTTGTAAATTCAATAGTTTGAGAGATATGAGCGCGTGAACTTTCTGATCGTAGTAACAACTCCGGTGGCGTGTTTCGTGCTCTTTCAGGAATAGTTTTGGTGAGTACTTCTTACGAAGAAGACCAGTGAAATGACCGAATCTTTAATTCGCGAATAGTGGTGGGTCTGTGATTGGTAGAACGTGAAAATTAGTTGGGTCGGACTTGCTGAAACTCTAGCTGCTTTTCAAGTGAATATTTGTTATACAGACAGCGAACTTTCAATGATAACGTTTCACCATATTAAATACGGACTTGATAGGCATTTCATGTGTTTTAATATAAGTGAAAAAGAAAACAGAGTTAATCTAATTTTAAACGCTTTCCTGCAAGTACCCTGAAGATCCCTAACGCCCGATTTTTCAATCATGAACTTTCAGGAACTGCTTTCAGCTAGAGTTACGCGGCCTCTGTGTGGTGGGTATTAGGTGGTGGCTGCGTCAACGCTGCTTTACACTGCCTAGCACGTATCTGCTACTACAGAGTGAAGGGACATCAGCAGGAATCCTATCGAGGTAGGTGGACTGAAAGATAGCGTTAACAGAAACGCAGACGACCGACCCCGCCCCACCACAGTGCCAGTTAACAGTGTCGAATGATGTCCAAAAAGATGCTCGTAACATGAAACTAGGAACTGTTGAAAACAAAATTAAGGAAAAAAGATGGTGTAACACGTAATCCTAAAAACTGAGCATACTACACTCCTGGAAATTGAAATAAGAACACCGTGAATTCATTGTCCCAGGAAGGGGAAACTTTATTGACACATTCCTGGCGTCAGATACATGACATGATCACACTGACAGAACCACAGGCACATAGACACAGGCAACAGAGCATGCACAATGTCGGCACTAGTACAGTGTATATCCACCTTTCGCAGCAATGCAGGCTGCTATTCTCCCATGGAGACGATCGTAGACATGCTGGATGTAGTCCTGTGGAACGGCTTGCCATGCCATTTCCACCTGGCGCCTCAGTTGGACCAGCGTTCGTGCTGGACGTGCAGACCCCGTGAGACGACGCTTCATCCAGTCCCAAACATGCTCAGTGGAGGACAGATCCGGAGATCTTGCTGGCCAGGGTAGTTGACTTACACCTTCTAGAGCACGTTGGGTGGCACGGGATACATGCGGACGTGCATTGTCCTGTTGGAACAGCAAGTTCCCTTGCCGGTCTAGGAATGGTAGAACGATGGGTTCGATGACGGTTTGGATGTACCGTGCACTATTCAGTGTCCCCTCGACGATCACCAGTGGTGTACGGCCAGTGTAGGAGATCGCTCCCCACACCATGATGCCGGGTGTTGGCCCTGTGTGCCTCGGTCGTATGCAGTCCTGATTGTGGCGCTCACCTGCACGACGCCAAACACGCATACGACCATCATTGGCACCAAGGCAGAAGCGACTCTCATCGCTGAAGACGACACGTCTCCATTCGTCCCTCCATTCACGCCTGTCGCGACACCACTGGAGGCGGGCTGCACGACGTTGGGGCGTGAGCGGAAGACGGCCTAACGGTGTGCGGGACCGTAGCCCAGCTTCATGGAGACGGTTGCGACTGGTCCTCGCCGATACCCCAGGAGCAACCGTGTCCCTAATTTGCTGGGAAGTGGCGGTGCGGTCCCCTACGGCACTGCGTAGGATCCTACGGTCTTGGCGTGCATCCGTGCGTCGCTGCGGTCCGGTCCCAGGTCGACGGGCACGTGCACCTTCCGCCGACCACTGGCGACAACATCGATGTACTGTGGAGACCTCACGCCCCACGTGTTGAGCAATTCGGCGGTACATCCACCCGGCCTCCCGCATGCCCACTATACGCCCTCGCTCAAAGTCCGTCAACTGCACATGCGGTTCACGTCCACGCTGTCCCGGCATGCTACCAGTGTTAAAGTCTGCGATGGAGCTCCGTATGCCACGGCAAATTGGCTGACACTGACGGCGGCGGTGCACAAATGCTGCGCAGCTAGCGCCATTCGACGGCCAACACCGCGGTTCCTGGTGTGTCCGCTGTGCCGTGCGTGTGATCATTGCTTGTACAGCCCTCTCGCAGTGTCCGGAGCAAGTATGGTGGGTCTGACACACCGGTGTCAACGTGTTCTTTTTTCCATGTACAGGAGTGTATTTAAACATATGTTTTAGTAGTGCTCAGATCTATCTGCCACAGCATTTCTCAAAACTATACATTTTACTTCCACAGGCCACTGTATGCTATGTAACTGTATGCTAACACTGGTGCCTGTGCTCCTGCCTAGAAGTAGGCGGCCAGTAATATGGACCAGCGACTTCCGTTACAGAAACTTGATGTACACTGAATCATGGAGATAGTAAAATATATTTTTGTCCTATCTACAAAATTGAACGGAAAACGTTGAGAAACATATAGCTACGTTAAGAAGCATCTCTCAGATCAAGAAAAAGTAAATTTCGAGGTTGCAAACCACTAGGTAAAGTGCTATTCTATATTTACATTAACGAGTGCCCACAATGTACCACACAAGTGGGTGCAACAGTGTTCACAAATAACAACCACATTTTAATTACTGCCGACTCACCAGAAATACAGAATTAATATTTGTACCTATGGTAGCACAAACATTAGCAATAAACAACACACCTACATAGATGAATGAAAAAACATGAATTTCTGGATAACAGAGAAACTTAATCTTCAAAACTCAGTACAAATTAGGCATTTGTAAACTGAGACCCTAATATTAAATTTTTTGCTGTATCGCCGCGTTTCTTCAGTTTAGAAGAAGTATCAAAACTACAAGAATAGGAACAAATTATATCACGTAACACAACTCTAATTCACATAAGCGCTTAGCATTTTGAGCCATTGCATTCATAGCAGAGATTCTGCTCCCCATAATGTGGCCAAATATCAAACACATTTTCAGACAAAATCTCTATCTTTACCATACTGCTGCTGTCTGCAGCTATCTCTGCAGAGTTATTGCTGCAGTCATTGTCTTCAATGGTATGCTGATGGAATAGTTTAGGTTTCCTTCTTTCAGTCTTTTGAAATGACTGAGAAGAAATTGGCATTGGACTTCAGTTTCCTCTTGCCATCGACCCTCACTTTCCACACCTTGTCGTCAGTGAAATCCTTCTACAATAAACAAGCGAAAGACAAGATTTATGATATGATATCATAACAACATGTACAGGCACAAATACACTGAAGAGAGAAAAAAGGAGCTTGCTCTGCGTACAGGCTCTCTAGGCCGCACCTGTTCAAATTCAGATGTCTCATATAATTACGCGATACCCACTGTTTGTTCAGTAGTTCATATGAGCTTATGGGGTTGAGAAAATAATATCATGGCAAGGATATGCTCCAAGCTCAGTTGTAACCTGGCGCATAACAGCGATCCTCTCAACAGTAACTGTCATGTACGTATTCTGATTTATTTCCACAGGCATTTTCTTCAACAGCTTCAGTATTGAGAAATGCAGACTAAGCACTTGTGCACATAACAGCGCCCGCCAATACACCAGACAAAGTGTTTCAGGCTGACCAGTACAGTTTAGTGTATGAACTGAGTGCGCCGGAGTAGAAGAGCAGGCTGATACGGTTGTAAGTGCAAGGCCACACCTTTAACACTTTAACACATGTAACTAGCTGCCTTTGTGGATTGTTCCTCTGTTATCATTGCTGAGTGTAGAGTGCAAATAGGAAGTTTATTTTGATACTAGAAAGTAACTTATCTAAAATAATTAGTCAACAAAGATTCTGATGGTTGCGAACTTCAACTTGTAACACTTACATCGGTTAGAAGTAGGTTTATATTCTGTAACTGTGTATCTGTAATTACAAAACACTAATTTCCTGTCACAAATCTATGACCTTAATCAACAAAGAATACACGCATCGTAATAACAGATACACAGTTAAATAATATAAACCTACTTCTAATCGATATAAGCGTTACAAGTTAAAGTTCGCAACCATCAGAATCTTTGTTGACTAATAACTTTATATATATATATATATATATATATATATATATATATATATATATATATATATATATATATACTCCTGGAAATGGAAAAAATAACACATTGACACCGGTGTGTCAGACACACCATACTTGCTCCGGACACTGCGAGAGGGATGTACAAGCAATGATCACACGCACGGCACAGCGGACACACCAGGAACCGCGGTGTTGGCCGTCGAATGGCGCTAGCTGCGCAGCATTTGTGCACCGCCGCCGTCAGTGTCAGCCAGTTTGCCGTGGCATACGGAGCTCCATCGCAGTCTTTAACACTGGTAGCATGCCGCGACAGCGTGGACGTGAACCGCATGTGCAGTTGACGGACTTTGAGCGAGGGCGTATAGTGGGCATGCGGGAGGCCGGGTGGACGTACCGCCGAATTGCTCAACACGTGGGGCGTGAGGTCTCCACAGTACATCGATGTTGTCGCCAGTGGTCGGCGGAAGGTGCACGTGCCCGTCGACCTGGGACCGGACAGCAGCGACGCACGGATGCACGCCAAGACCGTAGGATCCTACGCAGTGCCGTAGGGGACCGCACCGCCACTTCCCAGCAAATTGGCTACGGTCCCGCACACCGTTAGGCTGTCTTCCGCTCACGCCCCAACATCGTGCAGCCCGCCTCCAGTGGTGTCGCGACAGGCGTGAATGGAGGGACGAATGGAGACGTGTCGTCTTCAGCGATGAGAGTCGCTTCTGCCTTGGTGCCAATGATGGTCGTATGCGTGTTTGGCGCCGTGCAGGTGAGCGCCACAATCAGGACTGCATACGACCGAGGCACACAGGGCCAGCACCCGGAATCATGGTGTGGGGAGCGATCTCCTACACTGGCCGTACACCACTGGTGATCGTCGAGGGGACACCTAATAGTGCACGGTACATCCAAACCGTCATCCAACCCATCGTTCTACCATTCCTAGACCGGCAAGGGAACTTGCTGTTCCAACAGGACAATGCACGTCCGCATGTATCCCGTGCCACCCAACGTGCTCTAGAAGGTGTAAGTCAATTACCCTGGCCAGCAAGATCTCCGGATCTGTCCCCCATTGAGCATGTTTGGGACTGGATGAAGCGTCGTCTCACGCGGTCTGCACGTCCAGCACGAACGCTGGTCCAACTGAGGTGCCAGGTGGAAATGGCATGGCAAGCCGTTCCACAGGACTACATCCAGCATCTCTACGATTGTCTCCATGGGAGAATAGCAGCCTGCATTGCTGCGAAAGGTGGATATACACTGTACTAGTGCCGACATTGTGCATGCTCTGTTGCCTGTGTCTATGTGTCTGTGGTTCTGTCAGTGTGATCATGTGATGTATCTGACCCCAGGAAGGTGTCAATAAAGTTTCCCCTTCCTGGGACAATGAATTCACGGTGTTCTTATTTCAATTTCCAGGAGTATATATATATATGTGTGTGTGTGTGTGTGTGTGTGTGTGTGTGTGTGTGTGTGTGTGTGTGGATAAAGAAAACAATTTGTTAAAATAATGAAATTTTATAATATATCTATGTTTATAAAGAAAAACATTGTATATTGGGAACTGGTTCGTGTTTAGGTCAGTTTTATTGTAAAATGTAAAAGATGTAGGGAAGTCCCTCCGAAACGGAAGTGGCTCGGCGCGGTGTAAAAGGTGGTCTTGGCGGTCAAACTGGGCGGCTACTTGGTGTGGACGATACGCAGTCAGTGGCTAGCTGTTGCACGGTACACATCAATGGTGCCAAGGGAGGAAATTGGAAGCCGCTTTGCAAAGAAATTTGCCTCTTATGTGGATTTGGCTGTTGCATGGTATTCTCGGTAATAAGGAAAGGCTCTAACACATTAAAAATCCGTCGCTAAGAAGAAATTGTACAGAGCATTCAAACATCAAGAGCCGTGAGTACAGTTAGCTGCCACGTCGCTTGCCACAACTACTTCGCCACTGCTCCACCAACTTCATGTATACAGATATGTATCAGAGTATGGACCAGTTAATTTGTGTGAGTGTCTAAAATACCTGATTCACAGGTGACGAAAAAAGGCAAATAAGTTATACTCATCTGAAACTTAATTTAGCTTTGATTACTATCATGAACGAATTTTTTCAATTAATTGAGCTCAGTGTTGAATAATTTGCCTTGAAAAGTCAAAACATTAACTATTCCAAGTGAAGCTAAGAATGAAATTCAGCTGAATTGAATTTTGCTACTGACATAATCATGGAGTTCGACTAGCGATACAATATCAGTTTATGGGTCCCCACCATATTTTTCTCATATTAGAAAGATAACTGGAATATTATTTGTATTAAGAACATCTGATACATTTCTATAAACTGGAGTATAAACAGTGTAATTGTGGTATTATTTATTTTCGTTTGTGGCATTTATATGTTACTTAAGTCAGAAACCCCTCAAGACCAAATTTAGTTCTGTACTTCTTGCAGTAACATTTCAGTACTGATCCAAGTAACAGTCTTGAGTGTAGCTCCTATTAGTGTGAGTTTGGTACAAATTTTGCTCTATGATTACTAATACGTGCAGTATTGATGACTGCTGCTACACCCAGCTCAGAGTGCCCTGTATCCGTTTGTATCCTGTGTACTATTAAAAAGGGAAATATTAATGAAAGTAACTTCAACAACTAATATTTAATTTTCTTAAACATATATTTCCAATTAATGTGCCTAATTTGGCTGGCGACCGTTCATTTTTTTTTTCATTCGTATAGGAAATTTAGTACTTTCATTAAACCCCAAAGTTTAAAGCCTGTTTAGTTTTCCTGTTAAATTCACCATATTCAAAATTACTGTCTGATACCTTTGTCCGTTAGACATACACGCACGGTCAAAATTATAAATACTCTCAGAGCGTAACATCAATTTGTGTCACGACAGGCTAGCGTTATATGTGGCTTTTTCTGTGACAGGACTTAATGTTCTGCAGTTAGAGAAGAGTGGCGTATACCGTATAACAAGCTATTGTTATAATCTTCGTTATAAATCATGCTGCAGATCTGATTTTATTATACTAGCGATTAGCAATTGTGAAGCATTTACTGCTACATGTGCTGTTTATGAGAAGACAGTCGATAGGGATCCCTACCAGAAACCTAAAACCGGACTCATTTACTTACCTTGAAAGCCTGAACCATTTCATAGACAGTTTATTGCAGACTCACCCCAAGGAACACGAATCCACGATCTGAGTGCAGAGTCTGTGCAGGCCATGTGCACTTGACAACAGGTGTGTTGACAATTAGAATCTGTGGATTCTGCTTTGATGTAGCGCAGTACAACTAGGTGCCTCGCATGGTCTGCATTCCCAGGTGTATGTAGTCTGCAGTAATACAGAGGAAGGAATAGACAGGACGCTAGTCGCATTGAACAGTAACTCTTGTTTCCATTTGATTGCAAGTTTTAATTACTTTTAAACTGTGTATCCTGTTAATATTGCATCGCTGTATACTCAACAGTAACTTTACACAAACATATAACATATAAATGAAAAAAGCTAAGAAAGGTATAATTCAGATCTGTCTTTCAAGGAAACGTGAGCAGGTCCCTAGCCTCTGGTACAGAGAAGTACTATCTTAAGTTCTTAATTTATCGGTCCTTTCCCTACCATATGTATAATTCTTGAGGCAGGCACACTGAAATTTCTTTCAAATTACGGTTTTCCCGAAAGCACACACATAAAAAAACATTTTACATCACCCCGGTTCACAGAACTTCTGAAGATAGACGTTGACTGTGGATATTCTACTACAGACTCAGTCCCTTTGACTGTTCAGAGATGTCACTAAACCCGCCCAAAGATGTAAATAGCCACCCATGAGCAGCGCCTATTAGACGCAAGGGGGCCGACAGCCGATCAGTTCCACTCATTCCACCAGGAAGGAGGTACACGGCTCGAGCTGTCTGTAGTTCAACCACACGACACGACACGACACGGTAGCCGGTCGGTACCGTTGGGCCATCCAAGGCCTGTTCGGACGGAGTTAGTTTGTTCATGTCATTATAGTTTCCGGACATATTTTTAACGACTAACTCACTAGTAATAAGAAATAGATTATTAAGGGAGATCAGGACATCAGCTGCCTACAGTGATATATGAAAAATGCACCCAGTGAAATTTGTACCCAATATGTCTGGCAACGACCTGCTCACAATGCCACAGCCTACCTACTCCACCCCCAACCTGCATCCACAGTGGGGTGCTGTGCGGGCCTGTTTGAGCCGCGTCGCCGGCCTCTGTGGCCGAGCGGTTCTAGGTGCATCAGTCTGGAACCAGGTAGGTGCTACGGTCGCAGGTTCGAATCCTGCCTCGGGCATGGATGTGTGTGATGTCCTTAGGTTACTTAGGTTTACGTAGTTCTAAGTCTAGGAGACTGATGACCCCAGATGTTAAGTCCCATAGAGAGCCATTTGAACCATATTTGGGCCACCATGCAAATCACCACAAGCGTAAACAAAATCCTACCGCCGGAAGAAGGGGAGGAGGGCCTCGTTCGTCCACGTAACGCTCTATAATATTCTCTCTTACATATGCATCTGGCACTGTTTCCATTTGTTATAAACTTTTATCCTACTTTTCCTTCTCTTATGATGCGTATCTACATATATATGACAACTTAGCACTTCAAACTTAAGTGCCTGGCAGAGGTTTCATCGAACAACTTTCGAAACATTTCTCTATCGCTCTGATTTCGAACAGTGTAAGGAAGATAAGAACGCCTAAGTCTTCCCGTCTGAGCTCTGATTTCTCTTATATTACTTCGATGATCGTTTCTCCTTACGCAGGGGGGCCTCAACAAGACATTTACGCAATCGGGGGGGACAAGGTTAGGGATTGAAAGTTCGTGAAAAGGTCTCGTCGCAAAGAAAAACGCCTTTGTTTTAATGACCGCCGCATGAACTCGTGTATCATAACTCCCCTCTTCCATAACGACACAATACGAGCTGCCCTTTCTTGAACTTTTTCGATGTTCTCCGTCAATCCGATCTGGTAAGGATCCCACATCGCATAGCAAGAATCTAGCAGAGGATGGACAGGTGTGGTGTGGACAATCTCTTTAGCGGATTTGTAGGATCTTGTAAGTGTTCTGCCAATAAATCGCAGTCTTCGGTTTGACTTCCTCAGAGCATTATCCACGTGATCGTTACAATTTAAGTCGTTTGTAACTTTTATCCTTAGATACTTAGTTCAATTGGCAGCTTTTAGATTCCTCTGATTCATCATGTAACTGAAATGTAACAGATTCCTTTCAGTACCCATTTGGATGATTTCGCACTTTCCGTTTTTTAGGATCATTTGTCACTATTCGCACAGTACAGATATTTTGCCTTGCTATTCTGATGACTTTAGTAGATTGCGTTAGTTGATGACTTTAGTTGGTTGCTCAGATCGTCTCCTAAATCATTTATATAGATTAGGAACAGTAGTGGGCCTACAACACTTCCTTGGAGAACGGAAGAGTCCAGTGAGGTGGCCCAGTGGCTAGCACACTGGACTCTCATTCGGGAGGACCACGGTTCAATGCCGCGTCCGGCCATCCTGATTTAGGTTTTCCGTGATTTCCCTAAATCGCTCCAGGCAAATTCCCGGATGGTTCCTTTGAAAGGGCACGGCCGACTTCCTGCCCCGTCCCTCCCTAACCCGATGAAACCGATGACCTCGCTGTCTGGTCTCCTTCTCCACACAACACAACCCAACCATTTATGCTTTACTCGATGTCTCTTCGTCACTTACTGCGAGCTGTGGCATTAATGATTCTAAATCACTTATCAAATTGCACAACTTGCACTATACTCCATAGTCAAGCAACTTGATTAGAAGTCGCTCCTGGAGAACAGAAATCTCGGAATCTGGAATCAGTTCGACAACCCATGTCGATAGCACTCATTATTTCGTGGGAATAAAACGCCAGATATGGTTCACAAGAACGTTTATCCTGTATCCGTACTCACTATCTATCAATAGATCGTTTTCTTGGACGTACTTTGTAATGTTTCGGCAGAGTATGTTTCAAAATCCTACTGCAAATCGACTTCAGCGATACGCGTCTGTAATTTATCAGATTATTCCTATTTCCTTTCTTGAGTATTTGTATGATCTGTGCAACTTTCCCGTCTATAGGTATGGATCTTTCATCGAGCGATACGTTGCATATGGTTGCTTAGTATGGAGGTCTTACATTAGCATAAACTGGGAGGATCCTAAATGGTAGAATTTTTGGATCGTAAAACCTGCCTCTCTTACGTCATTTGAGTTGTTCCGCTATAGCGGGAATATTTACTTGTAAGCTACTCAGGTTGGCAGCAGTCTTGATTCGAATTCTAAATTATTTACTTTGTATACTTTGGTAAAGATATTTCGGAATACCGTATTTAGTAACTTCCTTTTACTGGCACTGTAACCGGTAACATTACCATGTATGCTCTATCCTAATAGGAAAGATCGTTAAGTTTCGTCATCCCAAAAAAGTCTATCCTTTGGTTACGTAAGTTGCGATGTAACGTAAGTCATAATGACTAGTTTGTTCTTATAAGGTGTGTCCTAGTTAATATACAATTTTGTAATCATCATGAATCATCCAATTTGCAATAACGACAATGGTATGCAGAATTATCGAAGAGTATTGCTCCTGCAAAATTCTTGCACTACTGTAAATGGACTTGATACGGATATTAGTGCCAATGGTGTTGGAAAACAGCGGAAATTGCTAAAATGTAACAAAGCTTCAGCACCCGACGGGAATCCCTGGATCATTCTATACCAGAATTCCGTCTGAGTTAACCTCCGTTTAACCATAATCTATCATAGATTTTTCGAACAGGAAAAAGTGCTTAGTTGATAGAAGAAAGCAGGGGGCACACACATCTACAAGAAGCATATCCGAAGTGAACAATGAATCTAATGTCCAATGTCTTTGAGATCAATTTGTTGTAGAATTTTAGAACATATCCTGATTTCAAACGTAGTAAGGTATCACATACATGCAAGCAGCATGGACTTCGAAAAAAACGACCACGTGAAACCAGTCTCGCGGTTTTTTCACATGACATCCTGAAAGCCATGGATCAAAGCAGTCAGATAAATGCAGTATATCTCTATTTCCGAAAAGAATTTGACTCAGTACCCCAGCTACGCTTACTATGAAAGGTACGGTCGTACGGGGTATCAAGTGAATTTGTGAATGAACTGAAGATTTGTTGATAGGGAGGACGCAGCAAGTAACCTCGGATGGAGAGTAACCAAGAGATGTAGAAGTAACACGGGTGATTCCCATGGAAGTGCTTGGTACCACTGTTGTCAATGCTGTGTAGTAACGGCCTTGCAGACAATATGTTAGTAACGTAAGACTTTTGCAGAAGATGTAGTTGTGTATAATGAGGCACGATCTGAAAAAAAAAAGAAAACCTGCACACACATTCATTTAGATCTTGATAAGGTATGATGACAAGATTACAAAGTGGTGAAATGGTTGATAAATTGCTTTAAAGATTCAGATACGTAAAATTATGGACTTCACAAAATGAGAACAATGAGGTATGCTTTGACGACAACATCAACGAGCCACAACTGGAATCGGTCAACCCACACACATAGCTGGGCCGTGCGAATTACAATTTGCAGGAGTGTGAAATGGAACGGTAACACACAGACGGCGGTAGGTAAAGCATATGGCAGACTTCACTCACTGGTAAGGTACTAGGAAAACGTAATCAGTGTAAACAGGAGATTCCACACAAAACACACTTTTAATCCATCCTAGAATACTGCTGAAGTGTGTGGGACCCGTATCAAGTAGGGCTAACAGGGGATACCCAGCATACACACAGAACGGTAGCACTGATGCTCACAGGTTTGTTGGACCAATGGGAGAGTGTCACGGAGGTGACGAAACTGAATTGGCAGACGCTTAAAGGTGGAGTCAAACTATCCCCAGTCACCCAGTTAGTAAGTATCAAGAACCAACTTTCTGTAATAAATCTAGGAATACATTACAACCATCATTTATTAGTCCTGTAGGGATCGTGAGGACCAGTTTAGACTAATTACAGAGCCGTCCGAGGTTTTTAAGCAATCTCTATTTCCTCGCCCTGTATGTGAATAGATCGCAAGAAACTTTGATAACTGGTAAATACTTCATAGTGGTCTGTACAGTACAGGTATAGATATTGAATCATTGTCAGAAAGAAAATTGTTTTCACATAGAGAGGAAGCGGATATATACAGCACAAGAAATGGGAGAAGTAGCTACATACAACTCATGTCAGCTAAACATATCGAACCAGAGCCCTAAAGACAACCACTGAGAGCTTGTTCAGGTAAATTTTCTGATTATTTCGGTATAAAGACTCATGGAGTTCGGTGGCTCATTAAAAGTAATAATCTAATTATGACTAGGCGCTCAGTCCGGAACCGCGCGACTGCTACGGTCGCAGGTTCGAATCCTGCCTCGGGCATGGATGTGTGTGATGTCCTTAGGTTAGTTAGGATTAATTAGTTCTAAGTTCTAGGGGACTGATGACCACAGATGTTAAGTCCCATAGTGCTCAGAGCCAGTTTTTTCTAATTATGACATAACAGTCTTTGTTACCAACATGAGGTGGTATAAAGCCAATCGTGATACGCTTCTGATATCTAACTTATATGCTAACTAATTAAACTGATCAGTTAAACCACCTCTCGTCCTACCACTTTAATCTATTATTGTGTTTACCACACCCTTGTATGTGAATACCGGGCTGATACTAACGTCCTCCCTCAGTTACACGTCTTGCAAACATCACCACACTTTCACATGGATAACACTAGACGTAATAGCGTGGGGTACATTATTTCCATTTGGGAGGGGGAGGGGTGTGTCGTAGTGAAGGTTATCCGGCCATTCACCCTATACCACCAACATTAACAAATACATATCAGTATTCCAATCCTTTGAAGATCCGGTATAAAGGTCAGAGAAACACCACGATCGGCAAGGATGCTCACAGGTCTCCAGAAGCAGTCGGTTAGAATGTTCTTACGGACACTGTTCTTATGCCGTGTTACATACCTGCGAGATGTACTTATTCAATCGCATTTGTGCACCGACAAATCAGTCAACTTCTTTCACGGCGCAGTTGCAGCACCGACAGTAGGGATAGCCGCTTTCGGTCGTTCTGTCACGTCTCCTACCTCTGTCTCCACACATCTTCGAGCTCCAGTTCCGTACACAAAAGTGTAAACACGCCACTTCACTCAGATGACTACGGCAATTTGAAATTTTTTGATGAAAATGTCTGTAGCGGAGCGAGTCTACTGCCCATCAACTATCATACCACTTATGTAACCAAGAAGGATACAAATACGGTTTCTTTCACAAGTAACAAAGTATGCGTATGTTTACACTTGAAATGAGGTGAGGATGTACCCTTTGCCATGCACTTCACAGTAATTTTCAGAGTATAGATGCAGATTTTAGTTCGTATATTTGTTATCACTTCACCAGTTTTAATCCGAAGTAAAAATTTATAGAGAAAATAGACTGTAACATACTTTTCTGACATACTGAGGAACAGAACGCGGGAATCTAAATTCAGCTGAAATTAGTTTCATGCGGTGTGGGTACTCTGCAGAAATGGCCGATCAATAATCAAATGTTGGCGCTTCAAAGGGGATGAGGCTGAGATAATAACAGAAATTATAATCCCATCAATTTCCACAGTCGTAGACAGCTGGACCAAATTGAGAGTCTCAGCTCATGAAACCGCACACTCTATTCTCGGAACAAATAAACCAGGACAAAAAAGGATCAATAAGAAGTTGTGGTTTTGAAATGAGGATGCCTACTCAAGAAAAGGAATTGTACAATGAGTTTCTTGCACATAAAACACTACTCTGTTTGAATGCCTGAAAACGCCGGCCGGAGTGGCCGTGCGGTTCTAGGCGCTACAGTCTGGAACCGAGCGACCGCTACGGTAGCAGGTTCGAATCCTGCCTTGGGCATGGATGTGTGTGATGTCCTTAGGTTAGTTAGGTTTAATTAGTTCTAAGTTCTAGGCGACTGATGGCCTCAGAAGTTAAGTCGCATAGTGCTCAGAGCCATTTCAACCAATGTCTGAAAACAAACACGCAGAGAGGGGAAGGTCATTATAGTCACAAAATCAGACACATATTCATAACTCTACATGAAGCTTGACGTATGCGAAGGAGAAAATGACATCCAGCGACTAGTAAACTCAAAACATTGAAAAACGGGAGACATCTGAATTTTTTACAGCATCAACGAGGAAGCTGGCCAGCTGCTGGTCGACCAGAAGAAACCTAGGGAACGATGGCGCAGATTGTTTGAAACAATTTCGGCGAAGGAATTTTCCCATCCACCCATACCAACCAAGTCACATGTTAAAGGACCACTCAAGGAAATTACCAGCGTCCCATCCGCCAGTATCGAATTTGACAGCTGTTGAACGACCAGTCAAGGAAAATAATATTGCAGTTGTCGAGCCTGCTCGGAAGGGGATGAAACGAGGGAAGGTCGGTGCCACGACGAGCTTCCTGTAGAACTATTGTGTTCTCAGTAGTTGAATGCAGCACCTTGGTTAACATGTCTTTTCAACCTGATCGTCAGAGAAGCTAGAGTACCAACAAACTGTCAGCGAATTACTACACCACCGATCTTCAAACGAAAGGAAGCCCTGCTAAGTGTTCATAATGCCCTATCATATTACTTAGCTCTCTCAACTCGTTCTCGACAAAGGCATTCGCGAGAAACCCCAAATCTAACGGGACCAAGCCGGATTTGTGAAAAATTGCGGCGCAATTAATGTAATACGTGCTGCATGGCTGCTTAATGACAACTATTGGGAAAAGAACAAAGACCACCGCACTTCACTTTTCCAGATTTGGAAAAGACTTTCGATCGGGTACTGCATAACTGAGGCTGCTTAGCGCTGTGAGAACATGCCATTTCAGAGAAACTTGTTAGCTGGTTACAGCTTCTGTAAGTTGAAGCGAGAACCTACGTCCAAGTGGCTGCTGGAGCGTACAGTGACTTTCGCATCACTAAACAGGAGTCCACCACGACTCGACCTTATCATCACTGCTCTTTATTCTTATGATTAACACCGTGACATGAAAACTGCCCATGCCACAACCATGGATACATCTCTATGCTGATGATGTCGTATTGGCTGCGGAGAACAAGTTTGATGTCCAGCGCTCAACACATGAGTGGAACGAGCGACTAGCGCGATGTCACCTACGACTCAACTAAAAAAAGACGGCAGTTGTGGCCATAAACGCTGGCGGAGAAGCTCTACGACAGTGACAGAATTTCAGAGCCTCTGCTGTACAATCTCCAGCGATGGCCAGCTTACAGATCAGGTCAATAAAGTTTGGATGAAGTTATGAATGGTAACAGGAGTCACCGGCATTCGACGAATTAGGGAACCGTCTGAACTCAAAGATCTACCAGACTGTCATCCGTCTCTCTACAGCACCGAGTGTTGTTCAGGTACAAAAAGGCAGTATGACGACAGGGGATTTTGGAGACTAACGTATGTAGATTGACAAGTGGCATCACTCGACTGGATCAAGTTTTGAACGACTCTATCAGAAAACGTTCTGGAGTCGCACAGATCCAGAATAAAATGCGAGAAAGCCGTATGCGATGGTTTGCACATGTGCTATGGGCAGAGGATGATACTATCTCATAGGCAACATACACAGCGGAAAACATGATAAAGAGACCAAATGGACGACTAAGTCAGCGATGGGCCAAAACTCAGTACAATGACCTGAAGCCGGTAATTCTACATCCAGAAATAGAAAAAGATCGAACGAATTGGAGACAGTTAATCCTCCCACTGGGACTAATGCTAAAGAAAATAAGAGGAATCGGTTTCAGATGATTCAATTATCTGTTCAAGACTGGAGCAACTTTTAGACAGACATTCAAATGGCTCTTCATCTTCCTAGAGGGACCGCAGGCTACAAAACAGACTTCGTTTCAGTCGTTAGGGTCAAGGCAGAAGGCGAAACAAGTGGATAAGAAGACTGAGTCTGCTCTCCAACTCCCTGACAACCATCCCATCCAGCAATTGGTACTCTACCGATATGTGAGGTCGGAAGCACACCTTTGTGTGGAGATACAGAAGTCATGGAATGTCAGAGTGTAGCGGCCCCAATATCTTTGTCAGGTTCTCTTCGGACCAACAGCTGTAGCAAGACGACACTAATGTGCACTTGGCTTAGAGTAATGTCTACACACTCAGTATCTTAGTAATGTCGACAGCAAGTAGGTGTCACTGTTTAAAATCGGGTAGCATGACAATTCCAGTGACTCGACCCATTCCTCCAAGCGTTAAGACGTCATCGCAACCATTCCTTACCGTCACCCCCAACGATACCTCATGGCTTCATCTCTCTCTCTGTAATATGTTAGGATCCACATATGCATTTAGCTCTCTCTCTCTCTCTCTCTCTCTCTCTCTCTCTCTCACACACACACACACACACACACACACACACACACACACACACACTTTAAACGCCAGGGCTTGTTTAAGATTTTTTTATAAGTGTGTATGCTGGTTCCCGCATTCATTGGTTACTATCTTTGTATGTTAGTAGTTTATCTAGTCAGTGAAGGCTGTTCTCTGCTAAATGCTTGTAAATACTAGGTGATTGTATCTTATTACTTATCGATTTTCTGTATTCCCCGTGCAGTTTCCTCAGTTTCCTAAGTAAATGGGATCACAGAAAGAAGGAAGAATTTACTCTTTGACAGTACAAAGATCCTTAGCATTTGCTTCGATTTCGTTAGATAAAAAACTAGTTGATAATACTTCTGATGTTAATTATCCAAAGGATAAAATGTAAAGTAATGCTTTTGTATTTACTGGTTTTCAGGCTTTACCATATTTGACAAAAAACTTCTGATATTATTTAAAGTTCTATGTTTAATAGTTTTACGTTGCTGATTGATAAAAGAGTCTGAAACAGGTTTTTAAATTTAATGCAACAGAAAAAGGTGAAAATTCATCAAAATCTAACTTATGCAGAAACATTCATCAAAGTATTTTCACGATAAAAAATTAAATCTTGTTAAAACTACTGGAAGCGAGGTGAGTTCTGACAACTCTACTCCATTTCCGTGCTCGCCTTAATCCCGAACATAAATTTTCGTTCTAACTTACGATTACTTTTAAAGAAATTAAATTTTCTGGTGTATGATAACATACGGCTAAAAAGTCTAAGTTTATTACTACAGTCCTCCTCAGCATCGAACCAATAGTATGGGCAATATTCACTTTTAAATTTATTGATACAGCCATATTCGTAGACAATCATGTCGATTATGTTTCCCAGTGTTCCAGTGGCATCGTGAGGAAGATCGACCTAGTTAACAGAGGTAACGGTGATTGATATAGCTCATGCATGGAAGGGGTTCCATATGCAGCTGGCATGATCATTATTCGATGCTTACAGAAGCTTGGCATAGATGTACTCTTCCGGTTTAAAGAATAGAAAGACGCACTTTAAGTGAAGCAAAATTCCTTGAATCCCGATAGATGGTCTCGCCCATTTTTTCGAAATGGAAAGTTATAGAAAATAGAAAGTCCAAAGTTGTAATATTTTGAAGGTGAGGAAAAATAATTAAATTTTCGTAAAATTATTGTTTGTAGTCGCAACACTCATTTGCTACTTCTTTTCTAGTAAAAATGTTCAGATTTTATTACCTCAGAAAAATGAGGTGTGTGACACCACAGATGGTAAAAAATATACATACTGGTGTAGCAGCCCTCTGTTCAGAAGACATTGTGTTGGGGCTCGACAAAAAGTAGATCATGCCGACAGTGTTGCTGGGTCTGTGTGATGTAGTAATCTGCAAAAGAAGCTTGAATGTCTTCGACGAGTTAAACATTTGCATATCGCATAGCAAGCGAAATTCTGTATTATTAACAAATGTTTTATTTTTATAGTTAGATTACTTCTAGGCTTAGATGTGAATATACTGTGATTAATACAATACGGAAAATACTGTTGTACTTTCTCGATTCTGCGTTGGTACATTGGACTAGATTGCTGCACGACATTCTCAGTCTTGTACCGGTGTTCGCTGTTGGTCGTCCAATCCAATCGCCAATGCATACGAAAATTGGACAAAGTTGGTATGATGCAGATTCAACGATTCAATATTGTGGCAGTTTTAGGAGCCAAAAGTTTCTTGGCAAAAATATTGCAAAAGGGGTGTAGAAGCGACCACTTAACTTCAGCTGTGTGTTTCATTTTGCATTGGTTTCACGAGTTCTTATACAGTACGTTGAGTTGACGTACTCTGAATTCGTGACTCCCATAAAGTTTTCTCAGGTCCTGGTGTTCAATGCAAGTTACGTTCATCACAATGTGAGACTTGCGCTACTGTTTCAATTGTAGGCCACAAAGCAGCAACAAATATAGTCTATTTGTACAAAACTAGCTGGGAACTTAATTATAGTCTTCCCTGTGTCGTAACCACAGGAAAAGGTGAAGTTATGTTGAAATATGGTAACAAATGGGCAATAACTTCAAGTCTTACAGATCTTAGGGAGTGGCAAGAGATAGTGTTTCCTGACAAGACACAGAGCATGGGACGAGAGGGATGAAGACAGAGGGTCTTTGCCGAGGACACCGATATGTCAAGAACTGCCAGTGGCAGGTTTAGGATACAGTATTTGACCATATTGGGAGAGACACCTATCTCTCACGACCCAGCCTCTCGAAAACTACTGAAGAGCAGCGTGCAATTAGGGCCAACGAGAGGTCTGATGACCATAGATGTTAAGTCCCATAGTTCTCAGAGCCAGAGCCAGAGAGAGAGAGAGCCGTCCCCATCAGTCTGATGGATAATGGCATTTCTCCTCCCTCAGAACGGAGGCTACATGTAGGTTGTGTCTTGAAGGCTCCCGTAATAATTCTATTGCAGTTATGGTGAGTCGAGTCCATGCTCTTTAGATAAAATCGTCGTGCAAAATCACATACAGTATAGCCATATTCCACCCATGAACAAAGTTATGCTATCGGCGTCTATTAGTGAGTCGTCTTAAAAGTCTACAAACTTTAGGCCGCGAGATGTATCTTAAACCCTAAATATTTAGAAATGTTAACACAAGCCTGTTATGATGTGTCACGATAGCCTTGCGAAGGAAGTTTAAATTCAGCTCTTTCTAAATTTCTTGTGATACAAATATGTAATGTAACACAAATTAATGATTTAAAACCCACAGACTTTCTTGTATTACGGATAGCAAATAATGCTATACTGAAATTGAAGAGATCGTTGTTTAAACGCAAGTAATTTTGTATGTTTGGTGTTGGACCAATGACAGTGCACTGTCAAACAAATTAGTATGTATAAAAAGCTTATGAAATGAATTTCAGAACGTCAGAATTACTGAAATTTCAGATTTTAAAGTCGAACTGAATATGTATGGACAAGAGCAGGAGAAGGTGGAATTGTCATGTTTGAATCAGCCGAGAAACAGTGTGGGAAGGTCAACTCATGATACTGATTCAAGTAATTGTACATATGGTCTTTCTCTGTGTTACTTGATAGCACGAAGTTGAACTTATCGTTGTGATGTTTGGTAATAATGCGTGAATTTATATTTTATTTTTTATTCATAATTTTCTTCCAAATGATGCTTTTCTTGTCCACATTTGGCTACGGCTGCTTCTGCGTCGTTGGTTTTCAACATGGAACTGGCTACAAAATTTGATAGTGATTATTTAGTTTGTTTCACTTGTGATCTTGGGTATGTTTTTGAATTTATGTATGATTATGGTACACTTTAGACTGATATTTGACTTATATACAGAAGTTTCTACTTAGCTTGTCACTATACATAACAAATGGAGATGAATTACCGTACTTTAAGTTGTATTAATGTACTGAAGAAGTATTTGAATATGATATAGTGTGTTTTAAGTAACTCCAAATCTTGTTACACCCTTAGAAGTACATAAACGCACTGTATCTGAGCGAGTGCAAGGCTCAAAATCACGTAGCACTGCTTCATTCTTTACTGTTCTGTGCTGTAGTATTTGTTCATTTCTTCTGTGTATCTGCCTAATCTCTCTTTTACTATTGGGTTGACAGTCTCACCAGTACTCCTATTAGGTTTATAGCATTTTAACATTATCTCACATCTGCTAGAAACCTGATTACATTTGAGCTTACATATTTAAATGAGTCTACTACTTTAGAAAACTAACAACTTCTTTTCTCATCTATTTCGTTTAAGGCTCAACTGACACGTAGCTTCATTAATTTCAATTCTATTAATTATTTTGATGACGTACTTGTTACGCTGTTTTTTAAGAAATTAAATATACGTTGAATTATAAAGCATAAGAGCAGGGATGCTATCTATAAAAAAGATATAAAATAACTATAATCAGTTTTCAAAAGGAGGGTAGTATCAATCATTATGCAGGAAACAAAGATATGTAAAGTACAATATTATCAGTATCACTTTTGATAACAATGTCATCCATACTTTGAAGTAATTGTTTATCACTGGAAAAGTATTAAAGTCTGTCACACAGAGACAACCACAAAAAAAAAACAATCTCTAGAAACAAGTGAGCAATTATACGATCATATGATTGTCAGGATAAAATTATGCTGGCAATGGAGTATTTATCATGTATAGATAATTCTGTCTGCAATAACGTAATATTAGGAAGACACCGATGTGTTAAGGTAATGATAATAATTATTGTGATATTGAAGTTAGCTGTTTTAAGTGTAGATTGATGAAATGAGAATTATTGCGATGTATAATGATTGTAAAGAGATGCTGGAAAAATTCATGTACCTTTTTATGATAGCATTGTATTCAACAATATTGTAAAGTTTACAATGTTGCGTAATTGTCTTAAATGTACAGTGAATTCTGTTATGACGCTAATGTTAAACTTAGGGATAGATATTCATGAAATGTAGTCCGTTGTATGCATCGAATCGTATGGCATACATTTACTGAGAAGTGTGAGTGATGTGTTTGAGGAAGTGTGGATATGGTTATTGGCAAGAAGGATATTAATATGGCAACTCTGAATGCTTTGCTTTAATAAAAAAAGTTGACATGTACAGTTGTAACTTAAATTTAAGCAAAATACCAAGTTTTGTTATTAGGTATTAATAGTAAGTAACTGAGGAATATATGATTATGAAATGTTGTTCCTGTCTAGATCAGCTTACCAACTGCAGTAATGAAGAAAAAGGTGCTGATAGGTAATAACAGAAAAAACGATAATCATAATCTAGTAAAGGGTAAGGAAGATCAGTACCCACAATAAACTTCTACGAAGTTTCAAAAGTAAGTGGCGAGACACAGACAGGATTAAAGCATTGAGGACGGATCGTGAATCGCGCTCCTGTAGCTCAGTTTGTTGAGCACTTGCCAGTGAAAGGCAAAGGTCCTAGGTTCAAATTCCAGTCTAGCACACAGTTTCAATGTGGTATGAAGTTTCAAGATCAGTATAAAAAAAATAAAATGAAAAAAAGACGTAAAACTTTGTTGTCCTAGTTTAATCTGGATAATGTGATCATACTTTCGGTAAATTTACTCTTGAATATCATGGTTTCGTTTCTAGTATGCTGGTTACTGTTCGCCTGAAAACATATATATATATATATATATATATATATATAAACAGGATATTATGGTTGCTACCCTTATTCCCCAAATATATGATTTGCATAATCCCATATTCCCATGATCTGATGCCCTCTATAGCTTAAATGCATACATAGTGCTAATCCTGAAGTCACGCGATTGATATGTTCTTTAAACTGAGCTGATAAATTGTGTCGGTGTGGCCCACATGCTTGGCGCCGCATTGACAACACATTTACGTGACACAGAACCACATCACGGAATACTTGGAGAATAAGGGTAACAACTTCAATATTTTCGAACAGACAATGGTTTCCAAGTCTTTCAAAAATCTCCTGAGGTCACTTAAAACACCCAGACAGACCTGAGACATAGGAATATTTTAGGAAATTTTGATTACCTAGAAAGATATCCCAAACTTCTTATTTCTCTACAGCGAACTTTGCTGCCTGTAAAGTCTTTTACCATTTATAAATTCTCCACTGATTTACAAACTGGGTAGAATAATATCCATTATCAATATCAGTAGTCTGAAACATGCGGCATTTATCGCAGTAGTCTTCTCTCAATATATCGTCTATGTTTTATACCACTAGTTGATTTAAATTGTGATTTGTTTTTGTGTACAGCATCTCCCGCTCTTTCACGCTTCACCGTTCGGTGCTTTACCCGCACTTTCTCTAGCGTCATCTGTCTGGGTTTTCGGATACCACGGCCAATGCAGTTTTCCTCATGGCTGTTTGCATAGGGCTCTAGCTAGTTCAGTGTTCCTTATGACCTTGTCCTCATCGCCTCCAGCTGATAATGCGGTATGTTTTTATTGCTGATTATATACATTTTCGGACGTTTTGCAGGTCTTATTTTATTCTCTTCACATCAAATACACTCCTGGAAATGGAAAAAAGAACACATTGACACCGGTGTGTCAGACACCCCATACTTGCTCCGGACACTGCGAGAGGGCTGTACAAGCAATGATCACACGCACGGCACAGCGGACACACCAGGAACCGCGGTGTTGGCCGTCGAATGGCGCTAGCTGCGCAGCATTTGCGCACCGCCGCCGTCAGTGTCAGCCAGTTTGCCGTGGCATACGGAGCTCCATCGCAGTCTTTAACACTGGTAGCATGCCGCGACAGCGTGGACGTGAACCGTATGTGCAGTTGACGGACTTTGAGCGAGGGCGTATAGTGGGCATGCGGGAGGCCGGGTGGACGTACCGCCGAACTGCTCAACACGTGGGGCGTGAAGTCTCCACAGTACATCGATGTTGTCGCCAGTGGTCGGCGGAAGGTGCACGTGCCCGTCGACCTGGGACCGGACCGCAGCGACGCACGGATGCACGCCAAGACCGTAGGATCCTACGCACTGCCGTAGGGGACCGCACCGCCACTTCCCAGCAAATTAGGGACACTGTTGCTCCTGGGGTATCGGCGAGGACCATTCGCAACCGTCTCCATGAAGCTGGGCTACGGTCCCGCACACCGTTAGGCCGTCTTCCGCTCACGCCCCAACATCGTGCAGCCCGCCTCCAGTGGTGTCGCGACAGGCGTGAATGGAGGGACGAATGGAGATGTGTCGTCTTCAGCGATGAGAGTCGCTTCTGCCTTGGTGCCAATGATGGTCGTATGCGTGTTTGGCGCCGTGCAGGTGAGCGCCACAATCAGGACTGCATACGACCGAGGCACACAGGGCCAACACCCGGCACCATGGTGTGGGGAGCGATCTCCTACACTGGCCGTACACCACTGGTGATCGTCGAGGGGACACTGAATAGTGCACGGTACATCCAAACCGTCATCGAACCCATCGTTCTACCATTCCTAGACCGGCAAGGGAACTTGCTGTTCCAACAGGACAATGCACGTCCGCATGTATCCCGTGCCACCCAACGTGCTCTAGAAGGTGTAAGTCAACTACCCTGGCCAGCAAGATCTCCGGATCTGTCCCCCATTGAGCATGTTTGGGACTGGATGAAGCGTCGTCTCACGCTGTCTGCACGTCCAGCACGAACGCTGGTCCAACTGAGGCGCCAGGTGGAAATGGCATGCCAAGCCGTTCCACAGGACTACATCCAGCATCTCTACGATCGTCTCCATGGGAGAATAGCAGCCTGCATTGCTGCGAAAGGTGGATATACACTGTACTAGTGCCGACATTGTGCATGCTCTGTTGCCTGTGTCTATGTGCCTGTGGTTCTGTCAGTGTGATCATGTGATGTATCTGACCCCAGGAATGTGTCAATAAAGTTTCCCCTTCCTGGGACAATGAATTCATGGTGTTCTTATTTCAATTTCCAGGAGTGTACTAGTTTTATGGCTAAGGATTCTCAAAGCTAAAAACAGGCAAGCACTCACCAAAAACCTGTACAGGGGTTTTGTAATAAGTACACTTACAGCTTTCAACTACAGGTGCTGCAGTGAGGCTGTTTCCTCGTATCTGGAAAATCAAAAAGTGTAACTAAAGAAACGATTCATGAAAATAATCCAATTGTAAAGTGATTTAAGGACGAAAACTTGCAAGAAATAGCTCACTAACATACAAAAATAGAATACATAGTTCAACATGTACTCCATTACAGCGTTCATTAACCTGCTTATCTGGACCTGTAACGTGATTCATGCAAAGGACGTGTACTTCTTGTCAATGGACTGCAATAGTACTCTTTGATTAAAGACAAGACATTCTGCATTTTTTATGTAAAAATGACAATATTTAGTGCAAATATATACTTGTATCCATATTTTGTGGTTGTGGCAGTGAAATTATGTAACACACAAGAAGTACGAATAATAACGTCCTGCGCCACTGAATGTTTCGTGTTTTATTAAGACAAATCATCGCATTTCTGACCCTGACGGACCATTATCGTTATTGGTAACATTTCTCTGTATCCCTTCACAGAACCTACGCCATTCTCTTATTGTCTTACGTGGAACAGTTCCACATTGCCGTGCAGCCATCTTGTCCAGATCTATATCTTAAGCTTCGTCATATCAAAGATCTATATGATACGAACAGTTAAAAGACTCATTCATTACTCTGGATCAAGTACAGGGCTATTACAAATGATTGAAGCGATTTCATAAATTCTCTGTAGCTCCATTCATTGACATATGGTCACGACACACTACAGATAGGTAGAAAAACTCATAAAGTTTTGTTCGACTGAAGCCGCACTTCAGGTTTCTGCCACCAGAGCGCTCGAGAGCGCAGTGAGACAAAATGGCGACAGGAGCCGAGAAAGCGTATGTCGTGCTTGAAATGCACTCACATCAGTCAGTCATAACAGTGCAACGACACTTCAGGACGAAGTTCAACAAAGATCCACCAACTGCTAATTCCATTCGGCGATGGCATGCGCAGTTTAAAGCTTCTCGATGCCTCTGTAAGGGGAAATCAACGGGTCGGCCTGCAGTGAGCGAAGAAACGGTTGAACGTGTGCGGGCAAGTTTCACGCATAGTGATGTGAAAGATTCAGTGTTTAAACCTCCTCTACCAAGAAACGTGCCAGAACTGCGAGCTCGCATCAACAATGCTTTCGAACTCATTGATGGGGACATGCTGCGCCGAGTGTGAGAGGAACTCGATTATCGGCTTGATGTCTGCCGAATCACTAA
The DNA here is from genome assembly GCF_023864275.1 of Schistocerca cancellata. Taxonomy (NCBI): domain Eukaryota; kingdom Metazoa; phylum Arthropoda; class Insecta; order Orthoptera; family Acrididae; genus Schistocerca; species Schistocerca cancellata. Next base: position 391,267,442 of record NC_064634.1, on the reverse strand, counting down.
AGGGGGACATATCGAACATTTGTGAAGGCCTAAAAAACCTTTATGAGTTTTTGTATGTGTGTGCAAAGCATTGTGAAAATATCTCAAATAATAAAGTTATTGTAGAGCTGTGAAATCGCTTCAATCATTTGTAATAACCCTGTATATATGGATAAATGTATATATTTTCACTGTATATTGTCATTTTTACATAAAAGTACAGAATGTCTTGTCTTTAATCAAAGAGTACTATCGCAGTCCATTCACAAGAAGTACACGTTCTTTGCATGAATCACGTTACAGGTCCAGATAAGCAGGTTAATGAACGCTGTAATGGAGTACATGTTGAACTATGTATTGTATTTTTGTATGTTAGTGAGCTATTTCTTGCAAGTTTTCGTCCTTAAATCACTTAACAATTTGATTATTTTGATGAATCGTTTCTTTAGTTACACTTTTTGATTTTCCAGATACGAGGAAACAGCCTCACTGCAGCACCTGTAGTTGAAAGCTGGAAGTGTGCTTATTACAAAATCCCTGTACAGGTTTTTGGTGAGTGCTTGCCTGTTTTTGGCTTTTAGAATCCTTAGCCATACTGTCCCATGCGAGCAGCAATTTCCAGCATGGATGCATCACGTTCTCTGACGCCAACAATGAGCCCCCTTTGCAAACTCACTGATTTGATGGCACGGCTCGCGCACACGTCTGCGAGGCGTCTTGCGCGTCTGCTCAAGTCACACTGATCCATTACCTTCGGTTTACAGCGACAACGAGAGCCGCGGGAACAGTTTACCGGCAGGTGGTGTCGCGCCGCGATATCGATGTTGACCTTGAGCCCGTGGGCCGACATGGTTGAAAATATTGTGTTTCCATGTTCGTCATCAAATATGGGATACCTAGGAAACCTGCTTCCTCAGATCGCTACTCAACGTTCAACCAGGTCGTATCAATGACTTTTATTACAAGATGAAAAGATATAATACTTAAATTTTTGTCAGTTACACAGAAGCGTCGCAAGCAAAGGGCGACATATAAAATAAGCAGTTTTCTTCAGTATAAACAATCTCAAGTCTGTGCTACACAGACAGTAGAACCGAAGTAACGAGCGCTGACGGTTCTATCCAAGACGCTAATCTTGAAGCTACTATTCAACTTGGGCGTCGCCAGTCGGTCGCGGCCCTTCTGTCCTCTTCACATAGGGGCCGCTGCTGTCATGTTGTCGCTCTGGAGAGGCTGTAAGGTGGATACTGTGGTTATCTTATTCTATGATTTAGAACAACTGTTTAAGTTGAAATTACATGTTTAGCACAAAAATACACGCTTTTACACAAATTTCAATTTGACAACATAAAAACAGTTGTCAGGATAACACACTTCGCCAACTTCCAAAAGTGAAATAATCCTAAACACAACAACATTAAATATTAGTCTCACAAAGAATATTAATCTAAACACAACAATATTAAAGTTTAATTAGAAGTTTCATTACAAAATTGTTCCTATACATATTTAATGATGCTGGACAGTACTACGAAAATCGTCATATTCCGCTTCAAAGTTTGACAGTCAAGTCTATGGTGGATGGTTAGTTATGTGACCAATTGAGCGAAAGATTACCCAAGGTCGCTCGAGTTTACAGTAGACCCAAGCTGGTGAACCAACAAGTTTATGTCTCTGCACGCAGTATTTACCTTAAGCTGTGATGAGGATCTGTCGTCTGCTAGGCCGCTCCCTTCCGTTGAAATTCATATAAAACTAATTATACCTTTGCTGACCTTTCCAGCAGAAACTTTCCCTATGTTTCTCGTTATGCGAGAAAACATGTACTCATCCCTAGTCTTAGTATGTGGCGATATACATGTGCATAGCCGGAGCAGCGTGCATATTAAAAAGCCCTCTCAGTTCTCGCAATAACAGTTACCTAATTACTTGTTCGTTTCTCCACAGTTGGAGCTAACCGTTGCTGCAGGTAATTTATAGCTGGATTTCAGCCGCTGTGAACGCAGTGTTCACACAAATTTCTTCTCTGCGTCGTACAGAGCGTTCTGCACTTGATGCCAAACGTGAGAAGAGTCCCCAAAAATTTCCCTCTTGTCTTACTCATGGCCGAACTGTCTCCCGCCTGGGTTCATTCGTTCTTCACGTCATGGCCTTTTTCGACCAATAGGAGCGTTCCTCTTATTTTGTGGAAACTCTCTCTACCAATCGCAATACCTCTCCTATTGAGCTGCGTCGAAACTTCATTATTTTTCTCCTTCCTAGTGTGTTTCCGCCAATCGGACGTTTTGTGCCCGTTCTAGACATCTAAAGTCGTACATTGACCTTCACGTGTGTCCCACTTGCTGGACACCTGATCGAAATGCGTCACTGGTTTTGTTCGTATCTCATGTAGGGTGCGAATCTGACCTTCATTTATTCTGCCACCTTTCATATCTTCCTCCTTCTGCATTCAATTTTGTGCTGCGTCAATCAGTGGTTGAGAAATTGATTGCAGTCAGCGCAAAACTGGTAGCAACTGCTGACTATAGCAATTGACATATTTACTGACCAACTTCCTATTTTAATATTTTGTATAATTTAAACAGTTCTTCGATTCAGTCTCATTCTTTCACATGGTACTTGATTTTATGTTTACAGCTTAGAGCTATTGAGTTATTTTCTTTTTCGTTTAGAATTTAACATTGACTCCAAGTTTCTGATTTTTTTGTACAATTACATTTAACTAATTTAAGGGCTTTTTGCTTTCAAATATAGTTGACTACATTTTAAATTTTTATTTAAATTCAAACAATGTGAGTATATATTTGTCAATTTTTATCTTCTCAAAATTCCCTTTTTTGGAGACGGATCTGTTTTGTTTAGCTAATTTATGTTAAATGATATACTGAAGTTGAGGAAACCTTCATTTAGTATTATACTACCCTTTTATAATAAATGTTGCTTTTACTGTAGCTTTTGTATTACTCGTAATCGAAAACATGTTTAATTCTTATAATTAAGCTTTATGAGCTATGATTCAACGTTTTTCATGCTTTTACAGGCATAATTCTATTGCTGAATCTATTTACATTCTTCAAAAGTCCTTATTCTCTGCATCATGACTTTACAAAAATTATTAACTTTGACTTTCACAAACATTGAATTTCTGATCCTAATTCTACTTTGCAAAATTTTCATTGACGACATAGAATACCGAAACCCATTCATATTTATCTGTCCTATATATTTTTATGAACACATTACACTACAATCTTAACCCTCCAAAATGTTACTATTAGGTTTTCATTAACTTAAACATGTTAAAAAAATATTATTGACCTGTCAAGATAAACTACAAAAAAACATCGTTAGCAAAGATCTATTTCTAACACATAAAAAAGTTTACATTCACAAATTTTTAAACACAATGAAAGTTTAAATTCTTTCCATTCAGTTCAGATGGTAGTCTGTCACAGACAGTTCTTTCTCCTATCTTTAACATGGTTCACTTTCTTCTTCAATCCGCCGAACGTGGACTGACGGTCGGCTGTGTGCCTCGCCGTGTCTCCGTTGAGCATGGAATGACACTTAGAATGCGTCTTGCTGCGTTTTTGTTGAGTAGGGCATGACGGTCGGCCCTTGCCTCGCCGTGCTCCCGTTGAGTACGGAATGACGGTCAACGGAGAGAAAGGTTTCTGAAGGTCTGAGCGTGTCGTGAATGCGCGGTAGACTTTGTTGCATGATGCATACGCCTATAGTGCTGTTGTCTTGGAGATCAATTTTTGGCAGCATAAACTTCAACATTCTTCGAATCCTTATGCCGGTTCGCCGTTGGTCATTTCGTCTGTAGATTTCCATACGAGTTGTTATCTGCTATTTTTCGCTATGACATCTGAAGGTGTGGCAATTTGCCATAAAGAATATCGAATATTTGTGCTGTTAGAACAGTTAAATTGGATTCTAGTTGGTAGTTAAATGCAATAATGGTCTTTTATGGAAAGGAATTTGGAAAGGTTTCTTGATCTCTTCTGGTCCAGGTTCTTCTTTCTTCCAAATCTTCTGCGTTGTGTCTCCTGTTCTTGGTGCTTCTTGCTGTCTTCTTACTTGTGTCTTCGTTCTTCTCTGGACCGAGTATTAGAATTGAAGACCTGTTTAACACCGTTATCTTTTATCCGTTTTAATGGCGCCTTCTTCGCAATTTTTGTGTATTCTTCATTGTAATCGGTTGTTCATACAGATATATTGAACAGCTTCCCATCTTTTTCTTGCTGCATACCATGAGTGTTAACGGACTGTTACGCAGTAGTTAAATTTCGTATGGTCTGATGACAGTTTCCGCTGTTCTGCACATTGAGGTACAGAAAGACGCTTCTTCTTCTTCCTGTGGTGAATCTAAGCCTCCGCTCGTCCTCGCTGTGATACGTCCGCCCCCGTTTCGGTTCGGTGGACATTCTTTATCTCTTCATATGCTGCTTTCAATAGTTTGCGCTACAAGTGCCAAGTGTCAAACACCTTCGCAAAACCATTGTTATTACGTCTGTGTGTGTCTTTCGTATGAATCAAGCTCACCTCAGGGTACACGTTGACTGATTTCAGGCTGCGTTATATCTCTCCAAACCCTTCCACACAGGAGTTATCCTCTGAGAACGTTGTTTCAATCAAGGCCTCTTCTTTTGTTATCTCGTAAGCTGGCGTGCCAGGCGCTCACACTCAGTTTTCCTTCCTCTCATGCCTAACCGCCCTCCTCAGCTTCGTCGTCGATCTGGCAGCAATGATGCTGCAGCTTGGCTGCTGACTTCATATCTAATACAGAATTTCCCCCTTACGCGATAATCTTACTTTCCTTACATCCTAACCTATTTTCTGTTTTCTCAGTTATTTATCTTATATTATTCTAACCCTTACTCCCTTAGATTACGCTATCAACTTCACAAATATTAGACAATTTTTTATATCACTTTATAAAAAGTATAATTAATGTTATCAAAAATATTTTCCTATTATTCGCTTCGTCCTTTTTTCTCATTTAACTTAATTCTACCATAAGATAAAGATAATGTTTTCCTCATCTTCATGACGATGGATAGTAAGAGTGAGATTGATGGTGATGGCGGTTAGTAAGTTAGTGAATTTCAAATTTTTACTTCCTTTTTAGTTTTCGAATGACAAGTATATTATGTTGTTTTGAAAATTTCGCACCTTTACTCCGACTCCAGCGTCTTTTTCTCTGCAATCTCTTCTTTTTCTCCTTAGCTGTAACAGAACTCCAAAATACACTTTATCTCTGCTATTTCCTCTCTATTGAGCTGTTGTATTGTTTATAAAGTCTTGATGATATATTTTCTCAGTTGCACTTATCCCTTCTTCCTTTTTTCTCCCCAATGATGCTGCAGCTTGGCTGACTGTTTTACCTCCTTCCACGAAATAACATGTTTCTTGCTTAGCTTAATATTTCAATTCTCTTTCCTAATTATTACCTCCTAACGACTTCTTATACCTATTTCCCTCATATTTCTATTTCAATATCAGCTTGTGGTACCTTCCACAAATCCTATATGCTTCGCATATTCCCCAAAATATCTCCTCAGTTATTTGTTCACAGTCCTTGATGGAACAAATTAAAATGCCTATCTCCTTCTCCCATAATCATCTATTTCCTACTTACTTCTTCACTTCTTTTCTTCTACAAAAATCAACTTCCCGCTCCCTCACACTACGTCTTTAAGAGAGAATCTACTACTATTCCGCTAAACTATCCACATGCTGATCTCTATTTCTCTCCTTACCTTCAACTCTTTCCCCAGGAAACATTTCGTTTGCAGAAAGGTTACTTTAGTTGTTACTTTCCTGTCTTTTCATCATCATTATTCTTTTACCTTCTTACGAAATTTATTTTATTTAATTAACTGAGATGAGTAAAAGTTAAACGTTTTATTAGTGTGCATTTTGCTGTCTTTCCTACTCTTTGATTTCAGGACATTTAATACAACTACATTCTGGAGTGTAGTTACTCTTTTTTTCTTTTGCCGAGCCTTTGTATATACAAAATAATTTAATTTCAACGCCGTAACCATCCCATTGCTTGGTGCTAATTTTACAAGATGTCGATGTTTTACTTTATTTACTGGTGGGACTTCACTTCTAACTTAGGTATTACTATTGGTGTTATCAATGGTGCTTGTTCCTCGTGGTATTCTATTAGTTTGGTCATCATCATCAATTTTTGTATTACAGTCTACCTTCTCCGTTAATATTTCCTGTTCCTCATTATCGGTCGATTCCCAGTCAATTGAATCCCAGCATGCTCATGTCTGCAATCGATCTCTCCCTAAACCTACTTCAAAATCTTGCTTATCAAAACTAAGCCTATTTACATGTTTGATTATACAATTAACTTCATTATTCGATCGAATCACTTGTGATTTGTCTTCGTACCGTTCATCTCGTCAATTCTGCCTTTTTCCTGGGTTTGGTGGCCTCACCTCGCCTTCCTCTACCGGTTTATTTCGCGTGCTTTGTCCCGCTGAAGCTTGATTTTCCCAACCTTTCTGTGTCCTGGACATTCCATTTCCACCTGGATAACCTGTCTTTTGCAGCTGGAAACCTCTAAACCTCTAAACCTTCCGGCTTCGTTTGCACGGATTGTATCTCGGATCATAGTTATCACCTTAATTTCTAGGACCAAATCCACTATTGTAATTCCGCGATCCCCCAAAACCATAATTGTTATCTGCCCTCTGTGCGTTACCAAAACCATAGTTATTATTGTTATCCCATGGGCGATTACGACTCCTTCCCAACTCATTACCCTTACCTACGTTATTATTACCATTGGAAATATTATTAAAACCTGATCGGTTACTGTTATTCCCCCTACTATTGTTTTCTCTGATCGTACGTTGTTTTTTTGCGTCATCTTCACTGAATATGAATTCAAGTCCTCTTAACATTCCTTTAAATGCTTGTATATTATCTCCTGCCCTACCAACCAATGACTGCTGATAACGTAACGGTAACTTCATTGTGCACATCTGTATCAGTTCCCCATCACTGTATGGATTATCTAAACAGTGATTTTTCTTTGTCATATCTTCGAAAAATCTAACAGGTTTCTTTTCTCTTGAATTTTCGAACACCATTTTCTGTAACAACTCAATATTAGTTCTGTTTTGTGTTTCTGTGGACCTGTATCGTTCCAAGAATGCAGATTTAAATTGTTCATATGAATGACAGTTCGCCACTACTCTTTGCATGGTTTCCGCTATTGCGCCGTCCATATGCCCACAAATGAAGGCAAGTTTATGGCTAAGTGGCCAATGCTCTGGTAAACCGATCGGAAATTGATTTATAAACGTGCATGAATGTAAGCCGTTCCCGCTTTCTTTGTAATGTTGGAATTTTCTGACTGTCAAAAAGTGATCGTTGTCAAATTTTTCTCTTCCACCATAAGGTGTTCGCGTATTCACAACATTACCCGTTCCTTTTACCTGTGTCATATTTTCTTGTACTCGTCCTACCACATTTGGGTCTTGAGATGAAATATTTATGTCCCATTTAGCATCGTGCTGTGGTGTGCAGTTGTCCACACCGTACCGTTCAGCATGTATCTGACAGAAAGATTCGTTTACATTTCCCGTTTATGGTTCAGTGTTTTGCCTTTCTATTAGATTCACATTGATTTGCGGTCTGTAACCTGTTGTGCTGTAACTTGGAAACTGTAGAATTGGTACATGCGTCGTCGCAATTCGCTCAGCTCTTGCGTCACCCCCCCCCCCCCCCCCCCCCCCCCGTACTTTCGGAGGGTCGGCTGCCGCTCTGCTGGAATGCTCGCGTTTACCGTTTCTCGTTCCCTTGTCTGCTGCGGCCGCACGTCTCCTATTACGCTCTCCTGTGTTAACTGTTCTTTTGCTATTAGCTTTTGTTTCGTTTCGGTGGTTACTGAAGCAACCTCTTGTGAACAAAGGACTAGAATCTGATGATGTTTTTGTGTTTCCGCTACTGCTACGGAAGATAGCACAACTGACTTGTTTACCTCTAGATTTCTGTCCATTACTATGTCGGATGATACCGCCGATTCCGCCACCTCGCTACTACTTTCTGTACGATTCTCGATACACTGTTTCAATTCTGTGCGAAAGTCTTCAAACTGTTTCTGATTTTTCGAGACTATATTTTCAATAAGTGTATCAAATGTTTTTAATGCGGCTCGCGTGACTCGTTTTCTGACATTGAGCTCTTTCACGATTAATTGCGCCTACCCAGACGTCTTACGTGCTAACTTGTCCACTCTTTGATTATCGTTAGACACTGAATCCTGCACCTGGTAAACGTCAGAACGCATCTTTTTCTGGTCAGCCTTTACCGATTGTACAAGCTCACATGAATCTCTCGCCTCTCTCCGGATTTCAGCAAACTGTTCATTCACGTCTGTTCGTAATTTTTGCTGATCTTCGCGGACTTTTTCGAACGGTGCGTAAGTTTCTAATTGGAGACTACTTAGGCAGCATTTATCTCTGTTTTTAGCTTTGCCGTTTTGGTCTTTAAATCTTCTAGCCTTGCATTTGTTTCTGTTTTTAAATTCGTTAACCCTGCATTTTTTTCAGTTTTTAGTTCTGCAAAACCTGCATTTGTTTCAAATCTGAAATCTGCTAACCCTCTATTTGTCTGCTTTACGACCATAGTGAGTTGCTTCAATAATGCGAACACACTATCTGATTCTTCGCCCTCGTCACCTGTCACCATTTGATGAAAATTTTCCCGTTCGCGTCTTTGATGCGGCGTTTCACTGACTTCTGCGTACAGTGCGGACGCACTTACACACATTCTTTCTGTTGGAAACTGTCCCGCTTTGTTCAAAATTACTATATTCGGTTCAACGTGCCGAAGTTTCTCGTCCTCTGACTCTATTTCTGACCCACTAGATTCGTCATTTGCTTGTTTTCGTGCATTCTCAGACTGTGATACCAATCTTGAAACTGCTATCATTCCCTCTGCACTATAACTACTTTCCGTTTCCTGACCTGTACTGGATACCTTTTGTTCTACATCAATCTCTATCCTGTCAAGATCTTGAGTTTGACCTATCTGCGATACTCTCCGTTCTTCCACCATCTCTGATCGTTTAGCTAACCTCTGTCTTTCTAGAGCTGCACGAGCCTGAGCTCTCGTCAACATCAAGTTGTATTATCTTACACGTTTCTAAAATATCATAGAGAGTCACTTAGATCATGTACACAACATTACCAACACTGTTCACTGTTTCTGCAATTTCAACCCAACTCAACAACGCCATGAATAATTTCGCGCGCGCCAGCAAGGTCATGCGTAATCTACTTCTACACAATGATAAATTTGATTCTACTTGTTAATACATCTTTCCTACACATTTACTGTATTCTGTCCACTACACATTTACATACATTGGGTAATCTCGTCACAAAACAACACGAAAAAAATTCCCCCTTTTTTCAGAAATTCAAAAATTTGTTTTATTACTAATTTGACTAATTGCCATCCAGGCAGACCAGTTGCCATCCTGGCACGGTCGCCATTTGTAAGGTGGATACTATGGTTACCTTATTCTATGATTGAGAACAACTGCGTAAGTCAAAATAATATGTTTAATGTCAAAACTTTAGCATAAAAATACACGCTTTTACACATTTTTCAATTTAACAACATAAAACAGTTGTCAGGATAACGCATCTCACCAACGTCAAAAAATGAAACACAACAATATTAAATATTACTTTCAGAAAGAATATTAATCCTAAATACAACAATATTAAAGTTTAATTAGAAGTTTCTTCACAAAATTTTTCCTACACATTCGTAATGATGTTGCTCAGTACTATTTAGGATGACAATCAAGTCTATGATGGATGGTTAGTTATCTGACTAATTGAGCGAAAAATTACACAAGGTCACTCGAGTTTACAGTAGCCGTAAGCTGGTGAACCAACAAGCCTACGCCTCTGCACGTGGTATTTACGTTATGCTGTGATAAGCAGCTATCGTCTGCTAGATTGCTCTCTTCCGCTGAAATTCCTATAAAACTAATTAAACCTTTGGTGAACTTTCTAGCAGAAACTTTCTCTATGATTCTCGTTATGCGAGAAAACATGTACTGATCCCTAGTCATAGTATGTGGCGATATACACGCTCATAGTTGGAGCAGCATGCATATTATAATGCCCTCTCAGTTCTCGCAAGAACAGCTACCTATTCGGCTGGTTCGTTTCTCCACAGTTGGAGCTAAACGTTGCTGCAGCTAATTTCAGCCGCTGTGAACGCAGTGGTCCCACAAATTTCTTCTCTGCGTCGTACAGAGCGTTAAGCGCTCCGTTCTGCACTTGGCGCCAAACCAGAGAAGAGTCCCCAAAAATTTCCCTCTTGTCTTATTCCTGGCTGAACTGTCTCCCCACCTGGATGCATTCGTTCTTCACAACAATGGGAGTGTTCCTCTTATTTTGTGGAAACTCTCTCTACAAATGGCAATGTGCCTTCTATTAAACTGCTTCGAAACTTCACTATTTTTCTCCTTCATAGTGCGTTTCCGCCAATCGGACGTTTTGTGCCCATTCTAGATGTCTACATGCGTACATTGACCTTCACGTGGGTCCCACTTGCTGGATGCGTGATCGAAATGTGTCACTGGTTTTGTTCGTATCCTTTTGGAATTCCGAAATACAGTTCTCTTAAGTTTTTTTTCTCTGTTCCTCTTCAGATGGGCCGCTACTCACGTTTCTCCCGCCTGAGTCACCTGGTCGGAGTTGTTAACTTTCCACCTGTCACCCCTTTTAGTGATTTCCATGGTAATCACTGGGGCACGCCTTCGCTTCTGCTCTTGTCCCTCCGGCCTCCAAACTAAAACGCTTCTCGCTGCTTGTTTCACTTTTCGCTCACAGACACGCATTATGTAAGAACGGTGTGTTAATTACCGTCGATTGACTGTCATCTCATTTTGCATTACATACTGATTGGCAAATTTGCTCATAACCGCGTTATTACATTAGGTGTCACATTCACCTTCTCGTTGCAATGTATATAGCTCTCATGTAAGGTGCGAATCTGACCTTCATTAATTCTGCCACCTTACAAGGGGTCGGACAGCATGCAATTGGTTGACATCTTCTCACAGCAATCTCTTCTCTATCGTTCTCGACTCGCGTAGCACAAATGCTAATCATTTCTGAAGAATAAACTAATGTACATGTCATGTGAATGTGATGGTCATATCTCTGGTCGTTCATAATGTTCTGGTTTTTTTTCGGAACATGAGAGTACATTTCTATTGCGAGTACGTTAGCTGTTAAATTTCGAAACCTATGTACCATCGCAGTGAGTCGCTATAATAAGAGATAATACCGACTATTAAGTGTAGGTCTCACTGAAGAATAGACTATTAATCTTTTCCTATTGCCCTTTCCTACTTAGCTATGTGGTCGACATTGTTACATGGGTTGTGGCAGCATTAATGACAGTCGGTGGCCGGATGCAATTACTGATGTCGTTACTCAACCTGGGAAGAAATCTTCATACTCCATCTGTCTGTCCTCATGTTCAAGGGGATGACATTTTCAAAGTGTTTACGTAGAATGTAAATGAGGCGTGACGTGAGTACCAGCCCGGTATTCACCTAGAGTTAGATGTGGAAAAACCCCTAAAAACGACATCCGAGGTGGCCAACACACCAGCTCTCTGGGACTGGCTCGCCTCCCTGTCTCCCCAGAAGGTGACGCTATAGCGCTCTCCGCTATCAGCGCGGGTGAAGACTTGTTACTAACATTTACTTTTAATAAATACTTGGAATCACATTTCTCTAATTAACAAAAATAATAATGTCTTATTCTCTAGCTGTTTTATATTAATATGCTACACGAAAGCAATTTGGGGCTCATTTACATTGATAATGATGCACAAAAACTATTTCACACAAGGCTAGCGTTAAATTAATCCTAGACTGCCAACAACCTGTCTGAAAGGTGCTAGAGCACCTCTTTGAGTTTCGAACGCAAAAGAATTGCAGCAGCCAGTGAATGGCATCTGAACCACATGGTACCTCACCAATTTCTTTCTCTGCTTCGCTATCGCTCAGCTCCAGGTGTTGTCTTGGTGGGTTATTCTCTGACGTGTCCGGTGTTTCCACGTCCACCTTCATATCTTTCTGTCCATTTTCTTCTTGCTCCTCCTCCTCTGGCACCACCTCCAGAAGCTGGCGTTCTCTGGGCGCCATGTCTCCTGCTCCCTCCTGTGGCGACAGTTGCTCGAAGTCTGCGCCTTTACAACAAGAAATGTGTCAGTTGAAGAAATGGTATTTGCCCTACTGGTAAATCACATATGTTTTCTAATTAGGTTTCTAATACTTTGACTTTCAGGCATGTGTGCACATACGGATCTTAGTGGTCTGGTATCATGACCAAATACGAAAGACGTACACGAGGCATCTGTTAAACTGATCCGCTGTCCTCTGTGTCGCTTTGTCCACAGCTGCGTTACTTCACTGAGTCATTGTCACAATGTCTTAAAACAATCTGCTTTCCCCCATTATGACGCTGACACACTGTTTATATATCATTCCTTCTTACTTCCTCCCACTCAGTGCGTTCATATACTGTATCGTCCTCAGGCACAAGAATAAAATTTACGCAGATACACAACAACTTATTTCTCTTTGAATTGTAAACGCTTGAGATATAGTTAACTAGATAATTTATACCACAGTGCTAATATCGTTCTTCATGTCAGCAGTCTCACAGAATGACAGTAGACAAGTATATAAGTGCCAATTACACCTTTGCCTGGTATTTCGCTAACGATGGGACAGTTTCGTGGTTGTCTGCTGTCACTATGCAAATTAATACTCTCTACCATTTCTGTCCCAATTTTTCAGTTCAGTTTACACATACATGCATAATTCGTTAGCTAAGAAATGAAGGAAAATTTGTATTAGTACTATCCTGAGAATGAAGACAAAGAAATAAAGTATTGAGATACACCGTAATTACGAACAATGTCTTCTCATTCCGTATTCGATAGACTCAGTATTCTCTCTTCTTTAAAATCCCCTAGCTGGTGTAGAGATAATATCCCACCACAGATATTCCTCAATTACGTAATGGCATCACTTTCACAACGCAAATATGTCTATAAATACACTCATGCTCATAAATTAAGGTTAATTGCGGTATGTAGTGCCACACAACTTGGCACTACACAAAACTGGCGCTAATAGCATAGGCACATAGGGAACACACACGATACAGACCTGTAAGTCCACGGTATTGGCGATAAGTTGAGAAAACCGTCCCGAAACACATGTGCTACAAAACGCCACTGTTTCCTGCGCCTGTACCCCGACATAAATATGGGATATGATCACCACGCACACGTACACAGGCCGCACAATGGGTTGGCATACTCTGGATCAGTTGGTAGAGCAGCTGCTGGGGTATAGCCTCCCATTCTTGCGCCACTGCCTGTCGGAGCTCCTGAAGTGTCGTAGGGGTGTGAAGACGTGCAGCGATACGTCGACCGAGAGCATCCCAGACGTGCTCGATGGGGTTTAGGTCTGGAGAACAGGCAGGCCACTCCATTCGCCTGGTATCTTCTGTTTCAAGGTACTCCTCCACGATGGCATCTCGATGGGGCCGTGCGTTATCATCCATCAGGAGGGAGGTGGGACCCACTGTACCCCTGAAAAGGCGGACATACTGGTGCAAAATGACGTCCCGATACGCTTGACCTACTACAGTTCCTCTGTCAAAGACATGCAGGGGTGTACGTGCATCAATCATAATCCCAGCCCACACCATGAAACCACGACCTCCATACAGGTCCCTATCAAGGACATTAAAGGGTTGTTATCTGATTCCTGGTTCGCACCAGATGAAAACCCGGAGAGAATCACTGATCAGACTACACCTGGACTCGTCCGTGATCATAACCTGGGACCACTGTTCCAATGACCATGTATTGTGTACTTGACACCAGGCTTTACGGGCTCTCCTCTGACCAGGGCTCAGTGGAATACACCTTACAGGTCTCCGCGCGAATAAACCATGTCTGTTCAGCCGTCTGTAGACTGTGTGTTTGGAGGCAACTGTTCCAGTGGCTGCGGTAAGGTCCCGAGCAAGGCTACCTGCAGTACTTCGTGGCCGTCTGCGGGCACTTATGGTGAGATATCGGTCTTCTTGTGGTATTGTACACTGTGGACGTCCCGTAATGTATCGCCTGGACACGTTTCCTGTCTGCTGGAATCGTTGCCATAATCTTGAGATCACACTTTGTGGCACACGGAGGGCCTGTGCTATGACCTGTTGTGTTTGACCAGTCTCCAGTCGCCATAGTATTCTACCCCGCATAACGTCATCAATATGTGGTCTTTGAACCATTTTCAACACACAGTCACCATTAGTACGTCTGAAAAGTCTGCACACTTACTCGCTGCACCGTACTCTGACATGCACTAACACACCTCTGCGTATGTGGACTGCTGCCAGTGCCACCGTTCGACGACCGCAGGTCAAATGTACCGCAGGGTCATACCCTAAGGTGATTTAAATCCTTTAACCGCCCACCAGAGCATTGTTTCACCATGTATCAGCATTATCCTTAATTTATGAGCATGAGTGTACATCACAGTTTAAGCTTAATGTTTGCAATGAAACAAAAAAATTCTAAGACCTTGACGGGGCACGAAATCTGAGATAATATACTAAGGTCTTGAATCATTTACTACCAGTAGAGTTCACTTTAGGATAAAAGTTGTGCTCTTGACGAGCTGTGGGTACTTACAGTAATATTCCGGTAACCCTGGCCAGACGTCATCCCAGGGATTCTCTTCTTTTTCCACAAGATACTTATAGCCACTGGAGCTGTGAATTAAGCTGAGCGCTGCCTCCAGCTCATCCCTGGAGTAAGAGTGTACCAGCGGTACACAGGGACACTCCTTCACGCCACCTCCTGTCTACTAAACAATAAAATAATATGTCAGGTTCAATACAATTAGTTATCTATAAGTAAATTTCTGTGACGTTAGTAAAACTGTAAAATTATTTTCAAGTCTAGATTTATTATCCTGAAGAACTATTTCTAATGTGAATGCACACAGAACATTATTTAGACAAGACAAATACTGTTGAACGAATTTTGAAGGCGATATTCACAGTCATGCTGACAACATGCATAGTTCGAAGATAGTAAATTTGGAACTGTCAAACCAGCAACGGTCATATCTGTGTACAGGCCACTGTAACATGAATCAAATCATAATCTTATCAAACACTGTTACCGGAACTGTAGAAAATGAGAAAACTTCTTAATTGAATCAAAAATAGTCGGAAACACAAAAAATATGGATGTGAATGTGGATTCAGAGGTAATAGACAGACCTAAAGAAATCAAGAGGAATACAATGTGGGCGCAACATTTATGTGTCTACATGTATTCATTTATACTCACTCATATTTCTCTACCAGTCTTTAGGCGCATAACGATACAATTTCTCAAATAAGACTTGTCTACATGTGTTGCTAATACATACCGACTGCAGCTATTCTAACGCACTAACGGTCTTCATGAGCGTACGTATCCATCTAAATACAAGGTAACGTCAAGCTATCACAACTAACAGAAAATTCCTACCTCTCATTAAACTGTTAAAGGCGTTTTGTACTTCGCTTCATCAGACGCAAATTCAGAACACCAGCGTCTTCTTCTTAGGTGCCACAAACCACCATAAATGCAGTACAATAAAAACCTTCACATGTAACTAGTACTAAATAAATAAATAAAGTAAATGAGGGTAATGAATCGCTTTATGACTCTGGAAAAAGTGTAATAGCGTTAGACGATAAGCGAAAACCGTTTGCCGCATCGTATCTCGATCTACTAAATGCTGGGCAACTGCTGGACACCTACTCTAGCGATGCTGTCATGTCATTCGTTACAATATCAAATGCCGTACTCACATGATTCACCGTACAGGATATATATAGCTGTTACGCACTTAATTCTGAGCTGAAATGGAAAGTTGGTTTACCTTAGAGTACTTCCTCCAAGGGAGGAAGTACTTCTCTAATGTTCGCAGTCGAAGCTCACTCGGATCGCACGGTATCACATGGGCCATCATGAGTCAACTGACAGGGACCGTTTCCTCGGAAATGAATTTACCGTTCGACAACTGTCTTCAATTGTTGCGTGCCATATTAGTCCAGTCAAATTGCAGAAATACCTTGCAAAAGGTGGGGTAGAAGAGTTTATTTCTTCAACTCGTTCATATGGTTGGAAATATTAGAAAACCGAGTTTTGCCAACAAAATTTCGCTTGGGAAAACTTTCTGCAATCAAAAAACTTGGAAAATGTTGGCCTTTTTTGCGCTTTTTCAAAATATCTCAGTTTCATTTGCTCCTATCGCTTTAACGTCTATTTTCTTTTTTAAAGAGCACAAAATTCTCTACAAATTTGATTCTTGCCATTTTTTTTCTACTCCCAATATCTAAGGCGCTACAGCGCCTCAAAAAATACCAATTTTTCTTTTGAGCGTAGTGGCAAGATACCTTATTTTTCAGTTTCTTTTTGTGTAGTATAAATACATTATACATCATGTTATATGTTGGAATTTACCACCTCACTTTCAAGTATTCAATTTCTCTGTATGCAACATGAGGATTGCTGGGCACCCAACTATTGTGATTCTTACATCACTACCTGAAGTTCACTATGGGCCACCTCAGCCCTGGTATTTGTAAAACTATAAATATAAAAATACATCATTAAGAGACATTGACACACACACACACACACACACACACACACATACACACGCACACAAAATAACTTGTCTCAGGAAACTGAACTATTATTAGCTGCAATAGGCAACCTAATTAGGTAGGTAATTATTCTTGTGTATAAAAGCCACACAGTTGGCATTAAAAATAAGTATCTTTATTAACATTAAAATGCATTGTCAGTTATTAAAAAATGTTGACAATTCTGGGTGTGTAATACTTGTACTATCGCACATTAGCGCACTTGAGACAGATATGAGCATCACTTCCAACGTTTTGATGGGCCAGGTTCCTCAGTGTCACCAGAAATACCTTGAATTACGAATTCATGGTCTGTACATAGAGTTGATCCCAGATTGACCTCTTCTTTAAACAGCGAGTCAGCCTCAGCAAGTTCGTTGATTTCGTCAGCGGTTTCCTCAACATCCTCCATAACATCTTCTTCACTGTCTTCAATAAAAATTTTGGCACGTTATCACAGTTGACCCCAATACATTTCTTGCAAATTGAAGAACATTTTAAACCCGCTTTTCTGCAGCAGCACGCTCCGCCACAGTTCAGCTTGCATGAGCATGAAACAATATGAAGAAGTGCTTCAGGTGCTGGATCTTGGCTCATTATAACGGGTATTGGACCATGGTCACTGTGATTCCAGCCCCATTTCTCAGGAGGTTTCCAGTTTCCCATCCAACTTTGGACTTGTTGGTAAGTCCGCAACGAATGATGTTGTGCAGCATCTAGTGTAGGTGGCAACCGTGCTAGATTCAGTTTGCTTTTTGTGGCAGACTTGGCGAATAGCTGGTACTGCAAATGGTCTAGTGTGGGGGAACTGCTGACACCTCCACTATACAATGCGATAGTAACCTGTTCTGTTGCTGTTATTATTTCTTCTTGGGTAGTATGTGGTTTATTGAAGACGCAAAACGCTGACGTTAGGTGTTCAGTTTTCGCAACAATATTGCAGCACTTTATTTTTCCTTGACCAAAAAAAGCGGATGTTGTATCACATCCGCTAAAGGCGTGAGTGAACAGAATATATTCACTGTCAAACTTGTAAGATGCAGTGGAAAACCACTTCTCTTCTGCATTTCCTCTTCCTGGCTTTAAGAAAAATAAGTTTTCAATGCCTTGCCCCAAACCGGTCATGAGCACAAGCAGGTCAACATCTTCTCCTACAATGACAACACTTCCAAAATCTTTGGTTCTTGAAATGACAGAAGTTACAATCATAACGTCAGCATCTTCTTGTGCCTGGTGTACTTCAACGCTATACTCCATAAATTCCTTTTTAAGAAGTGTGATCAAACGCATCTTGTTTCGTTCGTTGTGCAAGAACTTGTCTTGAGGGACTTGGTTCACCATCTCTGATTCAACCACAACGTCAATCGAAGAATGTTTTTTGTACCTACGAATCCTCTCAGCACTCTTTGTGCTACATTTGTGTCCCTCACATGGATACCCATCAAATACAATAGCAAATTGAGTTCCAAATTGACGTTGCAGGTAAGAAACATAGCTTTGGGCTATTGACTTGAAGCAAACATTTCGAGTTCAAGTCACTTTGTGGATAAGGTACCCTCCATCAAAATTTCGTTTGGCATATGGTAGTCGAATGGTGTGGTACCGAAGTGTAACTTATTGTTATTGACCTTATTGTTCGTAATCAGTAATCCACCTTATTTTCGAAACCATTTTGGCACAACTGGCCTCTGAGAAAGGAAAACGAATCAACAGTGATACCGTAAATATCGACCGGACTATAGAGCCAAATTAGGAAACTGCAATGTCTCTGTCGTTAGGCTTAGATCGGTAACAACTGTCATTGGCATAAATTTTGAGTCATAATTTAAACAACATATTCGTCTACAATCAGTGTAATACATATTCTTGAATGTGTAAGGATTTGGCGCACAATTCGTCAATTATGCAGCCTACACGAACCTTGTCGTTTCAAATATAAGTGACAGACTCGCAGATATGGGAGAGCACTGCCGAGAGATTCAGGCATTCTTCTGGTGGAGTTCATAGCGGGTCTTTGAGTCAGGCAGTATTTACGACATAAGGCCTATCCATAGGCCTAAGCCAGCCGGGATCTGTCTGACAAAAGTGCCATGAAGGCAAAATTACCTAACACTGTCTGCGTCGAACCAGAGAGTTGTACGCGGGAGCGACTGCTGAAGACGAATATTTCAGTACGCCACCCTAATCGTGGCGGTGAAAATTTGAACGGATGGTCGTTTAGATGATTTAGTTTCTATAAGGCCGTTCCGGTTTGTTGATTCACTAATAATAACAACATGACCGTGTTGTAATTAAACGTCTGTAGTTAGTGTTCGTCATTGTCCTTCTCATTATACGTTAGATAGGATCCAGTGCCTATTATCTAGTATAACCAAGTAACACTGGATTAATTAAGTAACACAATCAGTATTATCAGACGAAGATACTAAATTAGTTTGTAACAATAATTTAAAATTAATTTTCGTGCAAATTCTAGTCTTATCAGTTAAGGCAGCAGCAGCAGCAGCAAATTTCAAATATCTGCGCTCTCGGTTCGGTGAGTACCATTATGAGAAGACAACTATAATAAACGAGCTCGGTGAGGATGTTATGGTATGATTTTAGACAATAATCCCATTGGTGAGACAGGGAGGACTACGTGATTAATGTCAGTGCTTCTGGTCCAGGCAGACTAATATCAGTTCAATCATGTTGCTAATCTAGCTGAGAACGCCTGAGGAACCGACGTCTTAAATTAGGTGTTACGCACTCGGATATCACGACCGCGTCCCCTCCCCAACTGCAACATGCGGATGCCTTAGCCGTCGGAATCGTGACGTCACGGTTCACTGCGGTCAGACTGTTTAATTGACTAGACATGTTTGGATGGAAAACAGCAGCTTATCGTTTGTAAATTGACGAGGCATTCGGAGTGGACACTGCGACACGCACAAAGAGAGTTTCCTACACACAGGATTTCCGTCATAACAGGCGTTGCTGTATCAAGTACCGACTCGACGCAGATTATGACACACCTCAGCTCTTCAGTCGGACACACCGTCAGCTATTCAGTCTTCGAACCATGTGCGGTCTGCAAGTTAGATAATGTATTTCCCAGTCGACAAACAAACCAGCATATCTGTAACTATGCCTGCAGTGATATACAGATGGGACATTCTCGGAGCTTACAAACACGTTTCTATCGGTCAAATGGGAGAGCGTTCCGTCGTGTACGAAAGTGTTGGAAAGCCGGGTATTTGTATTATTGATGAATATCTGCAATATTGTTCGAGTCATCACCTGGATCTCCCCGTCTAAATCTCGTAGGACTTGTGAACACGTTCTTATGGTGTAATCTGTCAGTCGGAGTTCCCTTTACGTGCAGATTATATGACCGTGACGGAACTACCACCGGCGAAGTTGTCTCTGAACTCCACGCAGGTGGCCGTTATCGATGAGGTTGTCGTTCTTCCAGACTGAAGTCTGGCGTATGTGGCAGATAAGACATTTTCCTCGCGTGATCCATTCACGGTACTCAAATAACGCCTATTTTGGGTGATACACTACATAAATGTTGTTTCATCATTGCCGAAAATCTGAAAGCGAGTAAATGCTTTTCGTGAACCGTGCAGAAAAGAAAATTTACCATCTCTGATTATTATCAATACAGACTTTTAATGCGAAAACCATTGTAAAAATGATGGATGAACACTGAGTAATGGAGATATCGTATTGTGTAGGTATTTAGTAGAAATAATATGAAAAGTAACAAATGTGTCAGGGAATATATAGATGCACGTGACGACGACGTACTTAACTTGCATTAAGTGTGGGGGGATCACGAATTTAGTACTTGAGGGAAGGATAGGAGGTAAAAATTGTAAAGGGAGAGCAAGAGATGCATGCAGTAAGCACATTAAGGAGGAACTAAGTTGTAGTAGTTATTTGGAGATGAATATGCTTCCACTGAACAGAATAGCTTCTTTCGTCAATTACGTACGAAGAGTATGAAAAAAACTTCATTTGTTTCAGAAGTATATGACGTTACAAAAATTCACGTTTTCTCATCGTTTGCAGCCTCACGCCGCACTTTCTACACGTAGGTAACAGACGACCGGAAATGTCTAAGCACAATGCACACACCATCATTCTTCAATGTAATTGTCCCAATTACCAACTGAGAAAGATGTAACACAAGGTACCACATGTAAGCCATCGGCATATACAGTGCCGAAACAAAGTCATTCTAGGTTTCTGGTACAAATAAACACCCTTCAGGAATGTATCTTCAGGTAATTCAAGACGATATTCAACTGGTCGGCACTGATAATGATGACAGAGATGATGATCATGGTGAGTATGATTTCCTGAACAATCGTAACGGTCCCTTTCTGACAACCAGCTGTTGCGGAGCCGTGGAGTATTGTACCATGTCTTGCCTTATGATGCAGCCATTGTTCAATAATCGTAATGCATTTCTAAGGTGTAGTGGATGACTTCCTGCACAGCACAGGCTTCTAAAAACATCGCTTTGGGTTAAGAATCAAGTCTGATTTCTCCTACCTTCGCTAGGAGTCTCATTAGCGATCATAATACTTTCCAAAGACGCGTTGTTTACAATGGAGTCTCATTCACACAGCTGTGCGGTAAACTTTGCTCTCCCTACACTCCAGTGGAAGATAACCCCGTCCCAAGTAGCTCTGAGCACGAAAAACTCTAAAGTATAATTTTTGAATAAGGTATGGAGGTGAAAAATCTTGTTGTATACTGTACCCTCCCCCTACTGGACTGCGAAATAACTGACCGTGATCGCATATGGTTAATGAAATTTTATAGTGAGTAAGACTATCGTTACCGAAGGAGAATAACACCGGTGAGTTGGAGTAAAGTGTACAACAAACTCTTCTGATTGGAGAACCAATTGTAGACCTAAGCTAAATATTGATGTTAATCTTGAAATGGATGGAATATAGTGCAATCGCTCATGAACCACACAGGGGGAAAAGGGTACCATGTAATATTTACTACAAAATTTACTGATAATACGAAGAAAACACTGATTGGCTAAAAAGAGGAAAACTGAACGGTAGCCAGCCTGCTAGGGCCATGAATCTCCAGAAGCTTAAGAAAGGTAGTGGCAAATCGTGCCTTCGTTCTACGATGTCTGAGGAGAGATTGAACGCCTTGTCCATTCTTGACGCTAAAGTAAATTCCTAACTGATAACCGTCTGAACTGTGAAGATATGATCAACGAGTTTTCTGCCGTCAAAGCCAGCCGCAAATTTTGCTGGCTCGTGACTTTGTTTATTTATTCACATTAGTTTTAAGAATTTAAGATTATAACGTGATTTTTACTATAATTTAGAACACATTCATTGGATCCACAAACTACGTATTACCTGTTTATTTTACAATTGCCAATGGCAGAACGCGGGACTAAACCTCGTTTACGTGCATACGTGACCAAAGGCGCAACGACAATACTAAACAATATCCGAATGACCCAGGCCGCTTGGCGCTGTACAGTCAATTCATACTGATACTGTAGTATATAAGAACTGATGCGTATTCTTAGCGTCTGCTGAAATGTGTAGTTATCGCGGAAATATACGTTATCAGAGTGTACGCTCAGATGAAACTGAGTTAATAAACAACGTTGCTCAGCTCTGTCAATAAATACGTAATAGCTTTGCTAGTACCGTTAGAAAGAGCTATGGTAAGAGCAGTAGCTGCAGTACAAAACTGTACAGCCCTTACATGGATTAAAGGTATTGTGTACACTTATTGTGGAGCATCAGACCCTAATGATTTACACGTTAACTATTAGATTATAAAACAGATTTCATTTTTCTATGCTTGTCTGTAAAACTATGTAATAGTAAATCCAGTTCCGTGTTTGGTCGTCTGTATTTAGTTATTAGTTTGTACACCGAAATCTCCATTTTCATTTCTTACGCTTTCCTGTAGATTCACATACACTCCTGGAAATGGAAAAAAGAACACATTGACACCGGTGTGTCAGACGCACCATACTTGCTCCGGACACTGCGAGAGGGCTGTACAAGCAATGATCACACGCACGGCACAGCGGACACACCAGGAACCGCGGTGTTGGCCGTCGAATGGCGCTAGCTGCGCAGCATTTGTGCACCGCTGCCGTCAGTGTCGGCCAGTTTGCCGTGGCATACGGAGCTCCATCGCAGTCTTTAACACTGGTAGCATGCCGCGACAGCGTGGACGTGAACCGTATGTGCAGTTGACGGACTTTGAGCGAGGGCGTATAGTGGGCATGCGGGAGGCCGGGTGGACGTACCGCCGAATTGCTCAACACGTGGGGCGTGAGGTCTCCACAGTACATCGATGTTGTCGCCAGTGGTCGGCGGAAGGTGCACGTGCCCGTCGACCTGGGACCGGACCGCAGCGACGCACGGATGCACGCCAAGACCGTAGGATCCTACGCAGTGCCGTAGGGGACCGCACCGCCACTTCCCAGCAAATTAGGGACACTGTTGCTCCTGGGGTATCGGCGAGGACCATTCGCAACCGTCTCCATGAAGCTGGGCTACGGTCCCGCACACCGTTAGGCCATCTTCCGCTCACGCCCCAACATCGTGCAGCCCGCCTCCAGTGGTGTCGCGACAGGCGTGAATGGAGGGACGAATGGAGACGTGTCGTCTTCAGCGATGAGAGTCGCTTCTGCTTTGGTGCCAATGATGGTCGTATGCGTGTTTGGCGCCGTGCAGGTGAGCGCCACAATCAGGACTGCATACGACCGAGGCACACAGGGCCAACACCCGGCATCATGGTGTGGGGAGCGATCTCCTACACTGGCCGTACACCACTGGTGATCGACGAGGGGACACTGAATAGTGCACGGTACATCCAAACCGTCATCGAGCCCATCGTTCTACCATTCCTAGACCGGCAAGGGAACTTGCTGTTCCAACAGGACAATGCACGTCCGCATGTATCCCGTGCCACCCAACGTGCTCTAGAAGGTGTAAGTCAACTACCCTGGCCAGCAAGATCTCCGGATCTGTCCCCCATTGAGCATGTTTGGGACTGGATGAAGCGTCGTCTCACGCGGTCTGCACGTCCAGCACGAACGCTGGTCCAACTGAGGCGCCAGGTGGAAATGGCATGGCAAGCCGTTCCACAGGACTACATCCAGCATCTCTACGATCGTCTCCATGGGAGAATAGCAGCCTGCATTACTGCGAAAGGTGGATATACACTGTACTAGTGCCGACATTGTGCATGGTCTGTTGCCTGTGTCTATGTGCCTGTGGTTCTGTCAGTGTGATCATGTGATGTATCTGACCCCAGGAATGTGTCAATAAAGTTTCCCCTTCCTGGGACAATGAATTCACGGTGTTCTTATTTCAATTTCCAGGAGTGTATTAATACCGAACTTGTTTTTTTTTTTTATCTGCTACACATTCAATTATTAGAGCGTAAAACGACAGTTTAATTTTAATTTTGAACGCATCTCTGTAAAAGTACGTATTAATTTCTAATGTAAGACACGTTCGCTTCAATTTTTAGATCTCAACACAACTTTTTATTTTCATTTTCAACAGTTTCGTGTAGAATAACATATTAATAGTGATTGTATAACAAAAATCCGTTGTCTCCTACATGCTCTGCTGAATTTTTAGGCCATAATAGACAAGTTATTTTCCTTGTGTTCGTTTCTGTTGTGGTAACACATTTCAGTTTTAAGTTTGTTTTATCTGCTGCTGTACACCAAGTACAGTTCAGGGACCATTTTACATTTTGAGTGAACGCGACTAGACCGCTGACGCGTCCTTCAGAACAACGAATAGCATAGTACGGGAAAATCTCACAGCGCTCCCTCCCAAAACGGCAATTGTGAAGTGATCGGATGACAGTTCTTATTTAAAAGATGTGTTTTTTGGGGGAGAGGGGGGCGCATATAATATGGTGTGACTAGGGGCGCAAAATTTTTAAATCCGCCACTGCATACAAAGACCTGAAACTTATACATTGTATGAGTGCACAGGTATTCACTTACATAAAACATGGTATAAAATAATTTTTACAACATATTATTTACAAAATTACAAACGATGCATATACTAGAGTGACGTTTATATGCCTAGGTCGTAGCTTGGGTTTTCCTTTAATTTCAGTTGCTTTCAGAAAATCAACTCTCTACGTTAAATTTCTCGCTGTACGTTTTGCAAATGTGTTGATGACAGTCTGGTCCTAGGAATAAATTTGGAATACATTCTGAAAATTACACTAATAATTAAGTCTTTACTGGAAATTCTTTCTCAGATTAATCAGTTCTTGACTGATACAACTTCAAGTCAACAATGTTACGTACACCTAATACACCTAACAGCTTGCCAAAAGTAGGAAAAGCTAAACAGTAAGCTTTAGTGTGGGGTATACTGACAATCGTAAAGGGTCCATTGTAAGTTAATTTAAATTTTGAAATCTCATTATCAGTTTCGCTTGATTTCTCGTTCACTTCAACGAGAACGAGGTCACCAATAGCAAATTTAATAAACCGCGCTTTCGTATCATGACGCCGCATTCCGCCTCTGTTTTCTTTTTCATTATCTCTCGTAAACGTTCTTTCTTCACCTCCATGTCAATACTAACTCGAGGAGGGAAATCAATTATCTGTTCCACAAAATTCTTAGACTTATGGTCTGATAGGACTTCCTCCGAAGTGCATCCCACAGATTGGTGGGTCAAAGCATTCATAATTTTTTCAAAATAGTTTATATATTTGCCCCACGCTCTGTGAAAGTGGTGACAACGTTCGAAATAGTCGCCCCAGCTCACGCATGTATCGTTTCGCTGGATTTCTGACCAGGCAATGGGCCTAGATGTGTATCATTTCAACCCTAATGTTTTCCATACCTTCATTCCATAATCTGGAAGTAGAGTGTGCCCCATTATCGCCCAAAATCGCCGATACGCACAAAGTAATCGTTTGCAAGTTTGTTATAAACCGCTTTAGCTCTGTTATAAACCGCATTAGCTCTTGCCTTTCTTATCGGATATGAACTTCGAAATGGCTTCCAGTACTACTAATATGTAGGCGAAATTACCTGGGGTTTTTCGGAGGGTCCATTTAGATCTGTACACAATAACTCTAGTACATCGTCAGGTCTTATACTCTTCAAAGGGCTGCGATTTGTGCAGTTGGTCACTTTCATCCTTTGACAGTTATCGCAAGTATTTTTCCAATCTGTTATTCTCTATAACATGTTGTTAAAATTCATAACCTCACCCATCTTCTCTGTACATTTATTTGGTCCGCAGTGACCACGTTAAGTGATAATAGTCTGTTATTTCGGTCATGAATTTGATGGGCCAACACACCCGCCAAATGTCGTTGTTTTCATCTTTGCGTGTATACAGGATATTGTTGTACATCCTGTACTACTTTCTCAACTTTTCTCAGTCTTTATTCTCTTCGTCATAATTGGTCTTCACTATTTTCAAGCATTCGTCCTCGCTCTGATGACGATGCATACTTTTACACAGACTCTCTCTCGTTTTTCGCCCATCTACGTCGTGAAAGTAGTACAATTTCAGTAAACTTTCGGATTTGTTGTGCCTTAAAAAGTTCTCATTCGCATCAAGGTCCTTACAGAAAATTCCGTCCGGCTCTGACACCGGCAGCGATTTATCTGGTGGTTATTTATTTTTTTTGTTCTTGGACATGGTTAATTTCTGTATCCCTGCTCAGCTGTCGTTGAAGCCGTTTTGACCTCAACACTGAAATCTTTTTATCAGTTTCTTCGATTAACGAATCTTGTATTACCAACAATTCGCTAACTGTCTAGTCACGTAAATTTTCTTCGGAAAGGTGGCTATCATCTTCAAATTGCTTGGAGATATGTCCTCTGTTTTCGTTCGTAATTCTTCTCCCCAGTTCACGTTACCCATACCACTCTTACCTGACTGTATGATGCCGGCCTTAAACTCTTAGATGTCATAATCCATGTGGCCATTAATTAGTCGTAACCGGTCCTCATCGGAAAACTCGTCTTGCCCCTCTTCAGAAATTTTTCCCCGGTTTTCTTTAGGACGAGCGAAACGCTAATTTCAGGCGGGTTGAGAAGCGCCACAAATCGCCCGCTCTCCCCATTAGCACACCTCCCATATAATCCTCTGCAATTCTTCAGTTCCCCTCCCGTCGGAGGTTCGAGCCCTCCCTCGGGCATGGGTGTGTGTGTGTGTTGTTCTTAGCATAAGTTAGTTTAAGTTAAGTATTGTGTAAGTCTAGGGACCGATGACCTCAACAGCTTGGTCCCTTAGGATTTCACACACATTTGAATATTTGAGCAATTCTTGAGTTCGTCGTAGATCCGATCGAACTGACCTGGCCACACCTCCTCCTGCCCCTCGTTCGTCTGCACGATAACGGAAGTCTTACTCGATATCGGCTTCTTTAATTTCGCCGGCGAATCAGACCATACGGGAGCCTGCGGTATCATTGTTGTCTTAACAGCGACAGTGTCTCCGTCTTTGTTCTGTACTCTATTTCCATCGTTATTATGGGTAGTGATTGCTTTGTCGACTGCACTTTCATCTTCAGTTGTTACTGCGAGTGCGTTACTCGCTCTGTCTTCTTGCACATTCTCCCGTCGCCGATTTATCCACCCGGATTTATCATAGCGACGTTGCCTAGGCTCTCTTCTGAGACACCAAGGTCATCCCACGCCCGGTGGGCCCCAAACAAGCGCGGTTAATGGTTCCCCTGATTAAGTACGACAGGCCCGTTTCCAACCGGCTCTCGCAATTCCTGATTTTGTTCCTGCCTAAAGTCATTCTGTTGAGAACCACGTACCACATTCGCATGATATTGGCCTCTGTCATTTCTGCTACTGTTGTTCTCACTATGACTTATTGTTATAATGGTGTGGGTTATTATTGCCATGGTCGTGGTTACCATAATTACCATTATTATTGTTATTATAGTTGTTGCCGTTGTAGTAATTGTTGCAATTACCACGGCTCTTAAAATTTTTGAAATTATTCCGCCAATTGTCACTTCGACCATTTCTAAGAATACAGTAATTATTCAGTTACTACTGCCTATGTACCTCTTGGAATCATCTCGAAGCTTCTGCCACAACTCCCAGACAATCTCCCATTCAGTCCGTTGATCACGCAAATATTCTAATTCGCGGATCCAGTTTTCACAAAATCCTTTCATCGATTTGCGAGAGTTCCCGTCGTAGGATTTTGCCACTATGAAGTCGCGCCATTGACAGCCCTGCTTCTGCTCTGACAAATATTCTTTCAAGAACTCATTCCCAAATTCTTGAAAGCTGAAGTTCACAATATCGAGATTTAAGCCCCACTGCTTAGCCTCGCCCGCTAGCACATCGATTACAGCGTTAATTTTTCTCTTATTCGTCCATGATTTAGGTAATACCTTTTTACAATTTTAATAAAATCGGTAGCGTGAAATCCACCCTGTTTTTTGAGGGGATCGAAACGCTCTTCCTTCGCTAAAATTTCAGTATTATGTGCATGACATGACACATAGTGCTGATTTCCGTCTAATGTCTTTTCTAGTTCGGTTACTTTTGTAACTACTGGGCGAGAGATCTTTTTCTCATCACACTTAGTCAGCTGTTTCTTCACTCTAGTATCCACGTTTGATAATAATGTAAGCAAACTCGTAGCCTTTTCCGTATTATCTTTTCGCGGTAATTCTACCTTTTCAATTACTTTATTTTTCAATAATGGGATCAACAATCTGTTCCAGTTTCTATTCAATCCTCTGTACTTCCCTCTCAGAACGACTATTTATGCTTCCTATTCTCGAATTTAAGTGATAAAAGGAGAAAATATAAAAATGCAGTACTCAAAAATGAGATCGACAGAAAGTGCAAAATGGATAAGCAGGGATGGTTAGAGGAAAAGTGTAAGGATGTAGAGGCATATATCACTAGGGGTAAGATAGACACTGCCTACAGGAAAATTAAAGAGACCTTTGGAGAAAATAGAAGCACTTGTATGAATATCAAGAGCTCAGATGGAAACCCAGTTCTAAGAAAAGAAGGGAAAGTAGAAAGGTGGAAGGAGTATATAGAAGGTCTATACAAGGGCGATGTACTTGAGAACAATATAGTGGAAATAGAAGAGGACGTAAATGAAGATGAAATGGGAGCTATGATACTGCGGGAAGAGTTCGACGGAGCACTGAAAGACCTAACTTGAAACAAGGCCCCGGGAGTAGACAACATTCCATTAAAACTACTGATAGCCTTCGGAGAGCCAGCCCTGACAAAACTTTACCATCTGGTGAGCAAGATGTATGAGACAGGCGAAATATCCTCAGACTTCACGAAGAATATAATAATTCCAATCCCAAAGAAAGCAGGTGTTGACAGATGTGAAAATTACGGAATTATTAGTTTAATAATTCAAGGCTGAAAAATACTAACACGAATTCTTTACAGACGAGTGGAGGGGAGTTATTACTGATTTTGGCTCTAACTCTGGTTCTTTCTTAATGATTTCCTCATATCCACCGTCAACGGACTCGGTTTTGATTTTTTTTCTGAATTCCGTAGCATCTGTCACTGACAGCAATTTCATTTTCCTCTGTTCCTACGGTTCCACGGTACAACTTATGATGCTAGCTGTCGGTTCCTCAACAACGGGGTTCTAATGCCAGCGTTGTCTTCGTGCTCCCAGTTATGTACAATCAAATTATCAGTTTCATTTTTGTCCATCATGTTGCCTGTTTTAACGATTAACGCAAATTCAGAATTTTTTGGCTTCTTTCCACAGTTTACTACTACCGTGCGTGAGCGACTTTATTCGCAGCGGAAGGATTTGATTCGCTACGACTCTGCACAATTCAAAATTCGTGGCAAGAAGGATACCAAATTGATATTGGCGTGTCGCCAGCGTCGTCACGAGTAACCTCGAACGTGAATTACGTACGAAGAGTATGAAAAAAAAACTCATTTCTCTTCAAGCATATGACGCTACGAAAATTCACGTTTTCTCACCGTTTGCAGCCACACGGCGTACGTTCTACATGTGGCTGATAGACGACCGGACATATCTAAGCACAATACAAACTCCATCATTCTTCAATGTAATTATTGTAATTAGCAATTGAGAAAGGCGTCATAAAAGGTACCACACGCAAGCCATCATCACATACAGCGCCGAAAGAAAGTCGTTCCAGGATTCTGGTTCAAATAAACATCATTTAGGAAAATATCTTCAGGTAATTCAAGACGATATTCAACTGGTCGGCACTGATGATGATGACAGAGATGATGATGATGGTGATGATGATGTCGTGAAGAACCGTAACGGTCCCTCTGTGACAACCAGGTGTTGCGGAGCTGTGGAGTAGTGTATCATGTCTTGCTTTATGATGCCGCCATTGTTTAATAATCGTAATGCAATTACAAGGTGAAGTGGGTGATTTCCTGCATATCATAGGCTTCTACGAACATCGCTATGGGTTAAAAGTCAAGTCTGATTTATCTAACAAAGTCACCAGCGTCATTGTTATAATGCTGATTAACATTTCTCCCACCTTTGCTGGGAGTATCATTAGCGATTATAATATCTCCCAAAGACGTGGCGTTTACAATGGAGTCCCATTCACGCAGCTGTGCGGTGAACTTTGCTCTCACTACGCTACAGAGGTAGATGACCCCGTCCTCAGTAGATCTGACCACGAAAAACTGTAAAGTATAATTTTTGAATGAGACATGGAAGTCAATAGCCGTGTTGTTTACTGTAACCTCCTCCTTCCTAATCGGCCTACTGGATTGCGATATAAATGACCGTGATCGCATATGCACAATGAGATTTTACAGTGAATAAGGCTATCGTTACCGAAGGAAAATAAAACCGATTAGTTGGTGGAAAGTGTAAAACAGACTCTTCTGAAGGAAGAATCTATTCTAAGCTTAAGCTAAATACTAATGATAATTTTGAAACGGGGAAAGTAGTGCAGTCGCTCACGAACCACACATGGTGGAAAAGCATACCACATAATATTTACTACAAAATTTACTGCTAATGTGAAGAAAACACTGATTAGCTGAAAAGGGGATAGTTAAATTCTTGCCCCCCAGCTAGGGCAATGAATCTCCAGAAGCTTAAGAAAGGTAATGGCAAAGAAATTCAAGCAAATAATCACTGGAGTGGCAACAGAAGGTTGTCACGGTTTTACACAACACAACAACTGACGAGAAAATAAATGAATCAGAAAGCATTGAGTTTCCAGTTGCTTATTCTGAAATAGGCCTACTAAATTTGAAAGTAAAATAAATGAAGTTACTAGTTAAATAAATGACTGCTTAACTTAAACTTTGTTATGTAAAAAAAATTACTTCCAGTAACCTTAGTGTAAAGTAATGCAAAATTTAGAAAAAGGCAAGCAATTTACTTTTGATTATTGAAAGAGTGATTTGAATTTAATTTAAGCAAATGAGCAACTGATTTCACTTTAAAATAACAACAATAAAATACATACCAAGCCAGCAGAAGCTACCCGCATTGCTAAAAATAGAGTAACTGAAATTGCGCACTCTTAATTTGTGCTGTATCTCCAGGAATTAATTTTTCTATTGCAATTTCACTTCACTTTAACTGAATGAAGTTAATACTTAAAACTGCAGATTTTTTGAGCCTCTGTTATGGAATACAAGAATGAAGAGTTACTGAGGAGGAAAATTTAGACTGAAACTTGTCATTAGCAAACACATAATGCTGTGAATAAATAGTGAATCAATTTTCATATTCTTACGACACTCGCTGATCGCCTGGAAAGGAAAGGGACCTGCCTGGTAATAACGCCCAAATGCAATAACAACACAGGTGCTCTACAAGATTTAATTATGGCAGATTATTATTCAAGTTAGTCGTGCTTTTGTGAAAGAAATGTCGCTTGGTAATGGCTACGTCAATTTATAATTTTTCACTTAACAGTTTTACGGTGTTGTAGTTGTGCGGACTGCTAAGATTTGTAGCTGATGTCAATACTGAGCTGCCGCTGGTGCTGCCGCCCCTGCTGGATGAGAACCCCGAGTCTTCTCCAGAGCCACGGGCAGGCAATAGTGGGAACTGCAGCTTCCTCCGCCAGTCCACCCCCGCCGTGCTCTCAATACTAGCAGCTTAACGAATTAGGCGCACCTACACTGGCGCAATCGTAGATGCACCCGCGTCTGCGGGACCACCCCACAAACGCTTCCACACCCTTACATAACTCAAGCTGCTCTGCATCCTCTCTGTTCGGAGCGCGAGGCAGACCCTCAATACGCGAAGATAAACAACGGCACAGCTACTGCCATTTCGTCGTTGCTATCGATACATTTAAATTAAGTTCCTTGGATATTACCCAGCAATTTAAAATTTTATCATTCTAATTACAATCAATTGTATACATTCAGAAATACCCTATTGGTCATTAAAATTGTTACATCAACAAGAAACGCATATGATAATTGGGTATTCATTGGAGAAATATATTATGCTAGAACTGACATATGATTACATTTTCACGCAATTTCGGTGCATAGATCCTGAGAAATCAGTACCCAGAACAACCACCTCTGGCCGTAATAACGGCCTTGTACGCCAGGGCCTTGAGTCAAACAGAGCTTGGATGGCGCGTACAGGTACAACTGCCCATGCAGCTTCAACACGATACCACAGTTCATCAAGAGTAGTAACTGGCGTATTGTGACGAGCCAGTTGCTCGGCCACCATTGACCAGACATTTTCAATTTGTGAGAGATCTGGAGAATGTGCTGGCCAGGGCAGCAGTCGAACATTTTCTGTATCCAGAAAGGCCCGTACAGGACCTGCAACATGCGGTCGTGCATTATCCTGCCGAAATGCAGGGTTTTCGCAGGGATCGAATGAAGGGTACAGCCACGGGTCGTAACACATCTGAAATGTAACGTCCACTGTTCAAAGTGCCGTCAATGCGAACAAGAGGTGACCGAGATGTGTAACCAATGGCACCCCATACCATTACGCCGGGTGATACGCCAGTATGGCGAAGACGAACACACGCTTCCAATGTGCGTTCCCCGCGATGTCGACAAATACGGATGAGACCATCATTATGCTGTAAAGAGAAACTGGATTCATCCGAAAAATGACGCTTTGCCAATTCGTGCACCCAGGTTCGTCGTTGAGTACACCATCGAAAGCGCTCCTGTCTGTGATGCAGCGTCAAGAGTAACCGCAGTCTCCGAGCTGATATTCATACTGCTGCAAACGTCGTCGAGCTGTTCGTTCAGAGGGTCCTTGTCTTGCAAACGTCCCCATATGTTGACTCAGGGATTGAGATGTGACTGCACGGTCCGTTATAACCATGCGGATAAGATGCATGTCATCTCGACTGCTAGTGATAAGAGGCCGTTGGGATCCAGCACGGCGTTCCGTATTACCCATCTGAACCCAGCGATTCCATATTCTGCTAACAGTCATGGGATCTCGACCAACGCGAGCAGCAAAGTCGCGATACGGTAAACCGCAATGGCGATAGGCTACAATCCGACCTTTATCAAAGTCGGAAACGTCATGGTACGCATTTCTCCTCCTTACACGACGTATCACATCAACGTTTCACCAGGCAATGCCGGTCAATTGCTGTTTGTGTATGAGAAATGGGTTGGAAAGTTTCCTCATGTCAGCACGTTTTAGGTGTCGCCACCGGCGCCAACCTTGTGTGAATGCTCTGAAAAGCTAATCATTTGCATATCACAGCATCTTCTTCCTGTCGGTTAAATATCGTGTCTGTAGCACATCTTCGTGGTGTAGCAATTTTAATGGCCAGTAGTGTAAATACACTATTTCATCGGTTACGTATAAAATATATTTTCTGTAATAAAGCAAATAATTTTAGAATCAGAAGCGCAGTAGAAGTTATCAAAGGATATTAAACGACGAAAACTTTTGAATGGTGCCAAAGATATTTTATCTGCATTTTCGGTTTTACAATACCATTGATTCTCTCATAATTCTTGAAAACGAAACATGCACTGACGAGGACAGCATGTGATATCTGATTAGCTACAACACTTCACGTCTCAAAATACCCCATCTGAAATTTCTCTGTCTCGCTTCTTTTACTGCCCATATGTACTGTAGAACGTAAAATTTCAGATCTCCCTCACACATGATTTTTATTCTTTTAATTGATAATTTTGAACGTCAGCTACAAACACAATGTGAATCTTTTGTGCTGTGGATTAAAGAAAGTGAGTGCAGTTTTTGCAAAATGTTGCATCTAATGCTACTTAACTGCAAAAATTTGTGGAGGCGGCAAACAAGAGTATCAGAGCGTCACATCCTCACACATTCCCTCTGACCCTCCGTAACAACCATCAACCCCTACACCCTTTTTCACTCACACATAAACATGGAGAGAAGGGATTTCGCAGCTGACATCACTGAAAAACTTGATAATTCATTAGCATATCGAAAAATGGTGAAGCAATGGACTTTGAGAGTATAGGAGAGGAACAAATTAAATATTTGTGTATCAAAACAAAACGCAGTGTTTCTATAAAGTTTCCCATGCTGATTTACACCAAAATGATGAACACCACTAAGGTGAGTCGCTGATGTCCTCTTCGAGGCTTACCTTAGTAGCTCAATGTCAAAGTCACAAGCGTCATTGTGACTCCTGCGCAAAACGGTAAGTTTGAAGAGTGTAAGCTTTGCTTGTTCTACAAACCTAATATCCACATTTATCTTAGCTGCTAATTTAATTATCAGAAAACAAGTAGAACATCCAGTCAGAATAGTTGTTACAGGGAACTGATAATGTAGGT
This sequence comes from Schistocerca cancellata, assembly GCF_023864275.1. NCBI lineage: Eukaryota > Metazoa > Arthropoda > Insecta > Orthoptera > Acrididae > Schistocerca > Schistocerca cancellata. Next base: position 391,232,875 of record NC_064634.1, on the reverse strand, counting down.
AGGAACCTATGATCGTTACAGATGATTTATCATCATGTCAACAAATTACTTACCGATGGAGCATGTTATCCAACTATTGAATGTAGAGCACACACCACAGCTACCAGAAAACCATGAATGAGCGGTCGTGAAGGGCCTAGAGCGGTTTACTGAACTAGCTGAATATTGTAGACAACGTTTCATGACGCTGGGAATCTGGTTTTTGATAGCCTGAGACTGTGAGAACAATAGGTTTGCTTATAAATAAATCTTCTGTTACCAGTCACGATTTTTTTTGTTTCACTTTTCGCACAAGTGCGATTTTGTGTGTATTACGCCATTTTATTGATGTTGTGAATGTGTGAAAGTCTGCTTCATTTCGTTGACTTCTACTGCAATACACATGAAACACGCGATTTTCTTTTTTTTTTTTTAGTAGGGTATCGATCCTTATCGTGAAGTTTGTGGCGAATCGATACCCAATTAAAAAATCTCGTGTTTCTTACACTCCTGGAAATGGAAAAAAGAACACATTGACACCGGTGTGTCAGACCCACCATACTTGCTCCGGACACTGCGAGAGGGCTGTACAAGCAATGATCACACGCACGGCACAGCGGACACACCAGGAACCGCGGTGTTGGCCGTCGAATGGCGCTAGCTGCGCAGCATTTGTGCACCGCCGCCGTCAGTGTCAGCCAGTTTGCCGTGGCATACGGAGCTCCATCGCAGTCTTTAACACTGGTAGCATGCCGCGACAGCGTGGACGTGAACCGTATGTGCAGTTGACGGACTTTGAGCGAGGGCGTATAGTGGGCATGCGGGAGGCCGGGTGGACGTACCGCCGAATTGCTCAACACGTGGGGCGTGAGGTCTCCACAGTACATCGATGTTGTCGCCAGTGGTCGGCGGAAGGTGCACGTGCCCGTCGACCTGGGACCGGACCGCAGCGACGCACGGATGCACGCCAAGACCGTAGGATCCTACGCAGTGCCGTAGGGGACCGCACCGCCACTTCCCAGCAAATTAGGGACACTGTTGCTCCTGGGGTATCGGCGAGGACCATTCGCAACCGTCTCCATGAAGCCGGGCTACGGTCCCGCACACCGTTAGACCGTCTTCCGCTCACGCCCCAACATCGTGCAGCCCGCCTCCAGTGGTGTCGCGACAGGCGTGAATGGAGGGACGAATGGAGACGTGTCGTCTTCAGCGATGAGAGTCGCTTCTGCCTTGGTGCCAATGATGGTCGTATGCGTGTTTGGCGCCGTGCAGGTGAGCGCCACAATCAGGACTGCATACGACCGAGTCACACAGGGCCAACACCCGGCATCATGGTGTGGGGAGCGATCTCCTACACTGGCCGTACACCACTGGTGATCGTCGAGGGGACACTGAATAGTGCACGGTACATCCAAACCGTCATCGAACCCATCGTTCTACCATTCCTAGACCGGCAAGGGAACTTGCTGTTCCAACAGGACAATGCACGTCCGCATGTATCCCGTGCCACCCAACGTGCTCTAGAGGGTGTAAGTCAACTATCCTGGCCAGCAAGATCTCCGGATCTGTCCCCCATTGAGCATGTTTGGGACTGGATGAAGCGTCGTCTCACGCGGTCTGCACGTCCAGCACGAACGCTGGTCCAACTGAGGCGCCAGGTGGAAATGGCATGGCAAGCCGTTCCACAGGACTACATCCAGCATCTCTACGATCGTCTCCATGGGAGAATAGCAGCCTGCATTGCTGCGAAAGGTGGATATACACTGTACTAGTGCCGACATTGTGCATGCTCTGTTGCCTGTGTCTATGTGCCTGTGGTTCTGTCAGTGTGATCATGTGATGTATCTGACCCCAGGAATGTGTCAATAAAGTTTCCCCTTCCTGGGACAATGAATTCACGTTGTTCTTATTTCAATTTCCAGGAGTGTATATATCGCAGTAGAAGTCAACGAAGAAAGTAGACTTTCCCACATTGACAACATTAATAGAGATGGCTTAATACACACAAAAAAACGCACTCAAAAATGGGAATCATTTCCCAAAACGCGTCGTGCGGAAAGTAAAAGAAAGAAAAATCGTGACTGGTAGCAGAAGATTTATTTATAAACAAACCTATTATAAATATGATTTATGTTAACAATGGTACCAGCTGCTGGAACTTCAGAGAATTTAAGGAGCCAGAAGCTGCGATGTGTGCTCAAGCTCAATGCTTTGTTTATACACACCCTTTAATAATGGGAACTAACTTTTGTCAGTTGACCTGGAGTTGATGTAAGGGTTTTCCGTGACATCGTGAGTAGTTCTCTGATGCTCGCCATGAGAGAGTTACTTAAGCTTTGATCAGAAAGCATCCGTTATAGTGAAAACGCCATTATTGCCACAGGAGGCTAGACAAGTGCATAAGAATATAGGTGTGGGAAGGTGGTCATTATCGGTAATGTTAAACTGGGAATAAACCATAAAATTTTGTTAAAACTGCATTTTCTTTCGCTGAAATTTCTAATGATATTGCAGGGCGCTTGTTGGGGGTTTAGTGATGTGTGTTTCTGTTTCAGTGGTATGAATCTGTAAATACACTAAATGCAATCAAATTGCAGAGAGATGTCAGTTATACATCTCGAGAAAGGTAAGGCGAAGATGGTGACCGTTACCTGCACTATTTTGTTAGTACGTAAGTGCTGAATGATGATCCGAGTCTGTCGATAACTTATCACACAAAGGCATAAATATATCATGTAGTGAGGCCGCATGACGTATCGCACTATGACTTCGTTGATACTCGCGACCATGACCTGGAGAGATGCAAGTCTCCCTAAGACGCGAAGACGTCAGTGACATGTATTACTGGACGTAAAGTCGTAACTTAAGAACAAATCAAAAGGCAAAAATTATTGAAGCCATGTATTTGGTTTTGGAGTCTAAATATTAAGTTTGTTGCTCTCCTATATCATCCATATGTGTTGTTTTACGTTTTCCTATTTCCTAATGAGTTCTTTAAGTTTGCACATGGTCAGGTCTTCTGAGAGATCGCACCGGCCGCTGTGGCCGAGAGGTTCTAGGTGCTTCATTCCGGAACCGCGCTGCTACTACGGTCTCAGGTTCGAATCCTGCCTCGGGCATGATTGTGTGTGATGTCTTTAGGTTGGTTAGGTTTAAGTAGTTCTAAGTCTAGTGGACTGATGACCTCAAATGTTAAGTCCCATAGTGCTTAGAGCCATTTGAACCATTTGAGAGATCGCTAGTCTGCTTCAATGTTCGTCATTTTGGTTGTGACTACTTCTCTATCGGAATTATTCTTGTAAAAAAAAGTGGGTGAGCATTAATATCTGCACCGAAGGAAATGTGTTCTGGAGCCATGTTAAAGGAGATATTAAGCTTATACGGTTCTCTACCGTCTTTATGTATGGTCTGGGACGTGCTGAGTACTTCAGGGGCTATTATCAAACAATGAGCTCTTCGCTAATCATCACACAGCAGTCTGTTCTAGCCATTCGCCCTTGACGATTCTCACATCTAAATTGTATAGCCTAGCAGAGTCGTCAACAGGCAATCGTCAGGCAATAAACTGAAAACAAATGCGCCATCTGCCAGAGTATTCTATTGAAAATATGCTTGACTCTTAGCCAGGTGAATCTCTAATTTCTCCTACCCCTGTCATTAGAATACTGCACATTCAACATGTCATTAATCAGAAGACATTTGCTTTCATGGACAAAGTGTCAGCAGTGATTACTTCGTAATCATTATGGAGAGAAGTTAGTTTTCGGTGTTACGTTTATTGTCGACTAGAAGGAGGGCAATGGGCTTTTAGGACCAACTTAGGAATGCAAGGAATGCAAATGGAATGTAAGGAATGCAATAGTGAAGGACCACTACACCGACTCCAAGCAGCTTCTGTTTTGCAGCACGTCATTTGTTCACAACTGTACCAAATTCAGGCAGACTGCGTTTGGCAGCACTGCAGTCGACGCCATCTTGCTCAGCTAGTTCGATCTCTGGCACCAAAATGGTGAAGTTCGATCTGAGATTGTTTTCCTCTCCCTCCTCCCTACTACTAAGCCATGCACCATCTCCTACCCAATTACCAATGTTATGCAGCAAAGGACACTCTGTACTAATGTTACATGGCAGAGGTTGTGTCTTACCAGTGTTATGTAGCAGATGGAGCTTTTTATCAATGTTATGTGGTGCAGAGCCTTCATACCTACTTCAATGGCAGCAGGTCCTTTGAAGTAGAAACCTGACATAACTCGCACACAAAAATACCCACACATGCTTAGATCAACCGATCACAACCTGGCAATCACATTCCAGTATTTAAATGGACATTAAAATGAAACGGAATTTCAGTATGTACCTGATCTAGTTCCTTTTAGTCCCACTTAACAATGCGTAAATTTCGACCATACTCCCAGGTACAATGGACCCTACCAAAATAGATATCTCCACATCCTAACTGTCGGTGTTATTTATCAAAATAAATATCATACAACTCATCGAACCTATAGGTTATGCTGTACTTGGCTATGACTACAGTTCGATCTTCATACCACACCAAAAAACCAAACAAACATCACCTACACTACTGGCCATTGAAATTGCTACACCAAGAAGAAATACAGATGATAAACGGGTATTCATTGCACAAATATATTATACTAAAACTGATATGTGATTACATTTTCACGCAGTTTGGGTGCATAGATCCTGAGAAATCAGTACCCAGAACAAATACCTCTGGCCGTTATAACGGCCTTGATACGCCTGGGAATTGAGTCAAACAGAGCTTGGATGGCGTGTACAGGTACAGCTGCCCATGCAGTTTCAAAACGATGCCACAGTTCATCAAGAGTAGTGACTGGCGTACTGTGACGAGACAGTTGCTCGGCCACCATTGACCAGACGTTTTCAATTGGTGAGAGATCTCGAGAATGTGCTGGCCAGGGCAGCAGCCGAACATTTTCTGTATCCAGAAAGGTCTGTACAGGACCTGCAAACATGCGGGCGTGCATTATCCTGCTGAAATGCAGGGTTTCGCAAGGATCGAATGGAGGGTAGAGTCACCGATCGTAAGACATCTAAAATGTAACGTCCACTGTTCAAAGTGCCGTCAACGCGAACAAGAGGTGACCGAGACGTGTAACCAATGGCACCCCATACCATCATGCCGGGTGATACGCCAGTATGGCGATGACGAATACACGCTTCCAATGTGCGTCACCGCGATATCGCCAAACACGGATGCGACCATCATGATGCTGTAGTCAGAAGGTGGATTCATCCGAAAAAATGACGTTTTGCCATTCGTGCACCCAGGTTCGTCGTTGAGTGCATCATCGCAGGTGCTCCTGTCAGTGATGCAGCGTCAAGGGTAACCACAGCCATGGTCCCCGAGCTGATAGTCCATGCTGCTGCAAACGTCGTCGAACTGTTCGTGCAGATGATTGTTCTCTTGCAGACGTCCCCATCTGTTGACTCAGAGATCGAGACGTGGCTGCACGATCCGTTACAGCCATGCGGATAAGATGCCTGTCATCTCGACTGCTAGTGATACGAGGCCGTTGGGATCCAGCACGGCGTTCCGTATTACCCTCCTGAACCCAGCGACTCCATATTCTGCTAACAGTCATGGGATCTCGACCAACGCGAGCAGCAAAGTCGCGATACGGTAAACCGCAATGGCGATAGGCTACAATCCGACCTTTATCAAAGTCGGAAACGTGATGGTACGCATTTCTCCTCCTTACAGGAGGCATCACAACACCGTTTCACCAGGAAACGCCGGTCAACTGCTGTTTGTGTATGAGAAATCGGTTGGAAACTTTCCTCATTTCAGCACGTTTTAGGTATCGCCACCGGCGCCAACCTTGTGTGAATGCTCTGAAAAGCTAATCATTTGCATATCACAGCATCTTCTTCCTGTCGGTTAAATTTCGCGTCTATAGCACGTCATCGTCGTGGTGTAGCACATTTAATGGCCAGTAGTGTATACTGACATCTCGTTGAATCGGATGTACTGCTGGGGGTCTGCGTTTTTCTAACACAATATTTCGGCGTCTTCATCAATTGCTTCCTGTGACTGAACAACAGGCTTTTGTGTGTGTGTGTGTGTGTGTGTGTGTGTGTGTGTGTGTGTGTGTGTACCAAAGTGCTGTCCACTTTGTGGATTGGACTTTCAAGGATGTGTGGTGGCAATTTTCTTTATTTGCGATTTATTTGATGTTACTTTAGGAGGGCGTTGGACTCAAATTGGTCCTCTCGACCTCCTCCTTCACATCTTACTCTGTCATGATCGATAGTGGTATCCGATACCTATGCCACCGTGCTGGTTGGACTGTACCCACTGATTCCAGATGACGTGAGTGCGGCCTGAGAGTATCGATTTTATCCACTAGTTTCTGAGTTCGTTCCCTAATTTGGTCTTTGACAGGAAGAATTTGAAGTTCAGGGTGTAGGTCTACCGCACGCATCCATTCGGGTACATTTAGAACATGGGGGGGGGGGGGGGAGCACCTGTTCTGGAGCCTCTGAAGAGTCTGAATGTGAACATTGCTCTCTGTTCCCCACTTTGAACTGCCATACAGGAGCATAGGTTGTATGGTAGCCTGATAAATTCGGAATTTCGTCCTGATGTTCATGTCGCTGCTTTTGAGTAGAGGGCATAAGGAGTAAATCGTCTTAGTAATCGTCATCTTTTTGTCGTGATCCTTATACAACAGCTTTTTATCCAACATAACTCCTAGATATTTGGTACCATCAATCCAGTCCACTTCCATATTAAAAAGCGCGAGTTTAGTGTCGAGTTCCGATCGACGTCTAGTGAACATAATGGTTTTGGTTTTTTCGGTATTAACCTTGATTTTGTTTCTGTCGAGCCAACGTTCAGGGACATGCAGTTGATCCTGAACACTTTTGATCGCTGTATCCACCCTTCTGCTTGAGGATAGGAAAGCCGTATCGTCGGAGAACTGAGCAATTAGCGTGTGGGAGAGTTTAGGTAGGTCGTTGACATAGATTGCAAACAGCATCGGTGAGAGGATTGAGCCCTGTGGAAGTCCTTCTTCATCCCCCTTCAGTTCAGATCTGGCACCATCGACAGCAACACAGGCAGTCCGCTCTGTAAGGTAGTTATCAATGAGTTTGACGTAGCACATCGGCAGGTCGGTATGATCACGGATTTTGACGATGAGGTTGTCGCGCCAAATTTTATCGTATGCTGCTTCCAGATCCAAGAAAAGCGCTGGGACATAGTGGGTGTAATTCATATTGTAGGTGACGTATTCCTCTATTGGGAGAAGTTGAAGCTCCGCTGACAGGTTTGCCTGAAATTCAAACTGTTTCTTGCATATGACATTGTCTGCTATCAGTTGTGGGTGAATCCTGGCCAGTATAACCATTTCGAAGAGTTTAGATAGCGTGGACCAAAGGCTTATAGGCCTATGATGCTTCATATTCCTCGGATCTTTCCCTGGTTTGGGAATCGGTAGCACTTTGGCCGTCTTCCAAGACGTAAGGAAGTAACAGTTTATCATACAGCTATTTAGAATTCCGGTTAAAAGCACTATCCACTTCCTGGGTAAATGATTTGACCATTTGTAATGAGATCAAGACCAGGCGCCGAGTTGGTCCCCAGCCTGCGAAGAATCCTGCGAGTTTCCTGTGGGATAGTCAGTTCGGAGTTGTCGTTGTGGCGGTTTGTTCGAATCCAGTGAGCTGTAGTTTGGATACGCTCATTTAGTTCAGCATCATTGGCGTGAGGTTGGTCTCGATTTAACGTATGAACGACAGGCCGATCGTGTCCCGTATTTATGTCTGGACGGTGTCTGGCGTTCCCTACGCCGTCCGCTTCCGCTGCGACCGTGTCGGTTGGTCGCCAGGTGTTCCGTCTTCCGTCCGCGCCCGCTTCCGCTGTTTTCCCCGGTGGCGGCCATTTCATGGCTTTCCCTACAAGGCCGGCGCCCGCCAGGCGAGTTCCTCGCACTGTCGACAGGCTGCGTTTGCTGTTGGTGACCGTTCCGACTTTCCCAAGCATCCCTGTCATTCTCCTGGTCTTGTGTTTTCTTCCGTTGTTTTTGTAATAGGTCCAAAGCCAGGTTCCACGCCGTGTTGAGTTGGTATTCAGCTTCCCGGTTTATCAAGTTGTCTGTCATCTTGATTTCGATCTATTCATTGATGAGGCTATCCCAAAATTTGGGGGTCTGAGATAAGATCCTGGTTTTATCATAATTCATGGTGTGCTCAAGTTCCAAGCGATGTTCTGCTATTGCCGATTTAGTGGCTTGTCGTAGTCTGGTATGCCTTTGGTGCTCTTTACATCTTATGTCCACGTTAGTGGTGGTCTGGCCAATGTAAGACATATCGTATATGGTAGATACCAGGTTTTCACAATCCAGATCATCCTTGACCGTTCCAAGAAGCGCCCTGATCTTGTTTGGTGGGCAGAACACACTTTTGATATTACTCTTTTTCAATATTCTGCTGTTATTAGCAGATATAGGTGTGCATACGGTAGAAAGGCTACCCTCCTGGTCTCTTCTTATTGTTCTTCTCCCTCAGTATCAAGTCGTCTGGAGGGATGTAGCGTCTTGTGGACGTCCCCTGTTGAGTATCCGTTGTCTACGCACACTTGCTGTAGGTGTTCTAACTCTGCTGCAAAGCTGTCTGAGTCGGACAGTGTTTTGGCTCGGAGAACAAGTGTTCTCAGCACCCCATTCTTCTGTGCCAGATGATGGCAGCTGTCAACTTGTAGGTATAAGTCGGTGTGTGTAGGTTTTCTATACACACTATGACGTAATGTGCCTTCTGTCTTCCTTTTCATCAGGACATCCAGGAAAGGAAGTTGATCATAATTTTCTAGTTCCATTGCGAACTTAATGCTGGGTTGTCTCGAGTTCAAATGGTCAAGAAGCTCTTGCAGTTTTTCCTGACCATGTGGGCAGATGACAAACGTGTCATCAACGTACCTAGAGAAACTGGTCGGCTTGTAGACAGCGGTCGTAAGTGCCTCATCCTCGAATCTCTCCATAAACAGATTTGCCACTATCGGAGATATGGGACTACCCATCGCCACTCCTTCAGTCTGTTCATAAAATTGGCCTCCACATAAGAAATAGGTCGATGTTAAGATATGCTTGGAAAGCTCCAACACAGCTCCACCAAATTTTTCACTGATTAAATCAAGTGTGTCCTGAAATGGTATCCTAGTGAACAGAGACACAACATCGAAGCTGACCATGATGTCTTTGTTACAGAATCGTAGGTTCTTGAGACGTTCCACGAAGTCTGGTGAGTTGCAGATGTGGTGGACGCAGTTTCCTACATATGGTGCTAACATCTTCTTAAGGTGGTTGGCTGTAGGATAGGTGGCGGCACCAATATTGCTTACAATAGGACGCAACGGTATACCCTCTTTATGGACCTTGGGCAATCCATATAATCTAGGTGGTACTGGTGCCTTAGGTTTCAGTTGCTTGACAACCTTCTCAGGCCATCCTGTTTCCTTGAGCAGAGCTCTGGTTTTCCTGTCCACTTTATCGGTGGGGTCGTTCTGTAGTGGACTGTAAGCAAGGTCCTCTAAAAGCTGACTGATCTTCTGGTTTTAGTAGGTCTTCAACAGTAGCGTTCCCCTTGTCTGCCGGTAACACAACTACGCTTTCATCTTCCCACAAATTCTTGAGGGCCATCCTCTCATCTGTTGAACAGCTCGACAAATGGCGAAATTTGAACGCATAACTAAAAAAGTGTAACAGGCACATGATACTTGCAAGGTGGTAAATTTGAGTGGTTGCCCATTAGAAGATGCTACCTTAAAAGTACTCGGAAGGGGCCTCAAGTTTATAGTCACTCCTGGAGGAAGTAGTAACGGTCACCAACATCAAACGCCACCTGTCGACAGTGCGAGGAACGCGCCTGGTGGGTGCCGACCTGGTAGCTACTCCCACTTCTTCAGGTCGAGGACAGCTATGTAATGAAGGGTTTACCGTTAGGCATTTCCTTCCTCTTAAGATTGGGGGGGGGGTTAATTTTGTGTGTAGTACAGGACCGTGTGGGGGACGGTTTTATTGACTTAATTTATTTTGGTTTCTTCGTTCTTCAGTGCATTTTCTTCTTAATGTTGCGTGCTTTACTGGTCAAGCAGCACAACGGGTCGTCTGTGACGTTCGCGAGGGCGATGTGGCGCTCCCAGATCCCGGATGAGGTGGTTGATGGACGCGGGTGTCTTCTCGTAAAAGCGTCGTGCTATCTTCTTGTGTCGTTGGATAACTTCCTTTTCTTCTGTCGCTGCATGGAGGTATTCGTGCGGGAACTGAGCGTGGACATAATATACCCGGCGTAGAATTTTATTTTGGAGCGACTGCAGGCGCTGAACATGTGTCTTCGCAGCTAGTCCCCACACTTCACAGGCATAATCAAAGAGTGGGCGAGGGTACATACGATAGACGAAGAGTTCCTTTTGCAATGGAAAGTTCTGACCGCTCGTTGAGAATAGGATGCAGTGCTCCTAGTCTTTGGTGGATCTTCTTACGGACGTCGGCAATATGCTGGTGCCAGGTGAGCTTCTTATCCATAAGGACGCCGAGGTATCGGACAGATGATAGCCATGGGAGCTGCGTTCCATAAAGGCGCAGCTGACGTTGCGGCATGGTACGCTTCCATGTGAAGATACTGGCCTGCGTCTTGGGGGAGGGTGTGTACGCTCAACTGCTGAGTTGTCTGCGTCAAAGTCCGAATTAAAGTCCGTCGCGTTGTCCAAAGGTACTGTTACTTCCCCCCGCTGTGGGTCGGGTCGTCGTAGGTGCACCGGTTGATGGAGGGGAAGCCGACGGGGTTTAAGTACGACCTGGCTGGACAGTACTAATGTCACCGTTGGCTTCAATCGTCTCGTTCAAGCACAATGGCCGGGTTTTCTCTGTGTATATACTGATGGCTCCAAAATTCCGCAAGAAGAGTATACAGGATGCGCTTTTTTCTGCCCTCAGATCCAGATCCGCAAAACCTTCAAACTGCCTACGAGCACTTCTATTTTTACGGCGGAGACAGTGGCAGTTTTGGAAGCACTTAAGTTTGTCTCTAGCAGTTCCTTCCCCAAGATATTGATAGTATCTGACTCGCAAAGCGTTCTTAAAAACATTCAGTACAGTCGATGGAACAAAACGACCAACAGTTATATCTTGGATGTGATATCTGAATATATTCGCAGCACACGCACGGGCCGGACGATCCATTTGTTGTGGGTACCTTCCCACTCTGGTATCGTCTATAATGATGAATTCGATGCATTAGCCAAACAAGCGGCAACGTCAGGCACCGTACTGGATCTGCAGCTTCCTTATACAGACTACTTACGTGCAGTCAAGGATCACGCAAGACAACAATGGCAGGAAATGTGGAACGTTTCTCAACAGACAAAAGGCGGTTATTACGCAGTGCTACAACCTCGGATTCCTTCACAGCCGTGGTTCATGAGGACACATCTGGACCGACCCACGATTTCTACCATCATAAGACTCCGCTTCAATCATGCCTCTTTCCCACAGCATCTACATCGGATCAACGTTTACAGTTCACCAGCATGTGAGTGTGATCCTGAGTCGGAAGCTGATGTCAACCACATCTTATTTATGTGCCCCAAATTTGACCGTGAACGGTTGGTCTTTTTGAAGATATTGCTGAGTATGGGCTACCATCTTCCTCAATCAGCTTCTTCTCTTTTGTGTACTAAAGACGTTCGTCTATATAAAGTGATCGTTAACTTCATCAAGAGTACTGGTCACAATCTGTAGGTTTTAATGGTGTACGTCAATTATAAATATGTCTTGCTGATGAAGACATTCCAGAATTGGTGTGAATTGTACGCCAAGACACTTTTAATTATTTTTCAATTCAATTCAATTTTTAAAACATTAAGTACAAAACTGTAACAGTAAAGCTTTTTATTCTTGTAAATATGCATTTCTGTATTTGTTAATTCAATTATGTGTACATTGTCATTGTGTTGCTGATGGCTAAATTGAGTACACACTCAAAGGCCAAAAAAAAATAAATAAAATAAATAAAAAAAAAAGCCGACGGGGCAAGCCCTACCGAACCGCGGCCGGCCGGCACGGACGCTACCGACGCACGTGCGCCGGTCGCGCGACTACTCGGTACAGCGTCTGCGTCCGTCAGCATTGCAAACTCGAGTGCGGGGAAAAACAGCGGAAGCGGGTGCGGAAGGAAGAAGGAACACCTGGCGACCAACCGACACGGTCGCAGTGGGAGCGGACGGCGTACGGAACGCCAGACACGGTCCAGACATAAATACGGGACACAGTTCAGTCACAGGAAGCACCTGATGAAGACGCCGAGGTACGACGTCGAACTATTGCGTTAAATAAATGCAGACCACCGGCAGTACACCCGATTCAACGAGATGTCACAAAATCACCGGGAAAGTCTAAGAAATTACATCGCCTATACTGTTAATCAAAACTCATAAAGTTTGGTTCTATAACAATGAAAAACATACGTGGCTTGCTATTTGCTACTCCTTATTTAACTTACCGATTCAGCTGCACTCGCAAATGAGCAGTGTTCACTCTTTGTACCGCACTTTAAAGAAAGCAAAAAATGATTAAAATACCAAAATATGTAAATATTCGTTCTCTAAAAGTGTAAAACACTCGTTGTTCGCTTATTGGGACTACTGACAAACTTGCTGATTAAGCTGCTTTTGGTGACATTCAAAGTTTAAATCTCTGTACAAATCTTTATATAAACCATATCATAATACGTAACAATTTGTTTCATAAGGACAAAAAACACACATGGCTCATTAACTGGAGCTACTTATCTACAGTACAGGTTGAGTTGCACTTGGCGGCAAGCAAATTTCGATCTTCGTATCATACTTTAGTGAAACCAAAATTGTCTGCGTTATTTATCAAAACGCATTCAGATTCATTCTACAGCAGTAGAAAACACACATTTCTCACTTATTGCCACTACTGATCCAACTTACAGGTTCACGTTCACTTTGCAATGAGAATAGTTGAATCTTTGCTTCACAACTGTGCAAGACAGAATGTACCATCAAATTAGGTGTCACAACGTTATTCCCACATTTCAGCTGCCTGTATTATTTGTGAAAATCTCGTCTTAATTTGGATGTATCTAATACAACGCCTACCAGGATCTGATGATCAGACTGTGGCATATGCGGCGATTGGTACTGTACACGGTGAACACAGGTGCAGAGTCCATCATTGAGCGGAATCCAGTACAGAGGAGGGAGGCTCCGATCTTTAGTGCTCATAAGACTGCAGAATTCTGTACAGGCCTAATATGGCCTTTCTGATTCAAGATGGCTGCAGGGCCCAAATTATTCGTCCAAACAAAAATCGATGTGCAATTATGTCAGGAGAAAAGTGAATCTGTAGGCTTTTTTGACTGTTTTGGCACATGACTCATTTCTTATTGCATTTTATTTGAACTTGAGATGTTGAAAATATTACTGCTAGACTAGGGTTCGAACTCAGATTATCCCTTTCCTGGGATGATACAACTCCATCGTTTCACTGTTTCCCAACGATTCCAAACTCTGCAAAGTGTCCACGAAAGACGGCCCTCTCGGCTAGAATCCTGGTCCAGTACAAATATTTTAATCATATCATTTCAAACCGCAGCTTATACCCACAAAACTACAACATAGAAAAATTATGAATTACGAATTGCAACGCCTTACCGTGCGTTGTCAGCAATAACATTCCGTGCCGAAGAGACTCCCAGTCACAAACAGAACTTTGCTGCAATTCATTTTAGGTGCAAACATTCCGCTCCTGCCAACGAATGTAAAAGAGTGCATCAGTTAACATCTCTTCGTATCAACTCAACATCAAAGGCATGTCCTGGTTTCGACTCCCAGTCAGCACATAATTTTTAGTCCCGTTATTTCCAGGTCAGAAGTGCGCACATCACACTTGGGTGAAATAAACCTATATTTAAAGTATCGTTGCTAGGTAACAACGTCGATAAGGCAAACTTTTTGTCTCCTCATTTCACTTTCAATCATCTCACTAAAGACGAAAAATTTCCATATCCAACATCAGGCTGCTTTGTTAACAATCTATTAGGCGCTGGGTTCAAATTCCCGTCCATAAAAAAAACTTTACGTAAAGTCATTTTAAGTCATTCTGATACTTTTTAGCATGATAGTGCGTATCCACCCACTACTGTTGATTGTTGTAGAAGCCGCGTAGCTTGGAGCTGAAACTGCACCATGCACTTCAAGGAGAAGAAGGTCTATGAAATTCAAGTGAACAAGAGGGTATCATAAAAGAAAGTGAAAAATGCATATATGAGATAAAAGCTACCTACTTTCACAACGTCATTGCTGCTACAGTGATACAAATAGAGAATAATAATTCCATTCGGTACAGACTGCAGTAAGCATTGAAAAGAAAAGAACGGGCGGCTACACATACTCTTGTACGAGTGTAATTACATTATTTACAATACGGTTCATCTAATCAAAGCAGTTAACGAACGCAACATCTACAAGTAGTGGGCTGGAAGCACATCTCTGCATAGAACGAACAAAAGGGATTTCTACTAATGTCTGCACAGCTAACGATTATCTCAATTTCACCCAGCAAAATTTTAGTAGGAAACAGAAAGTACTGAACAAGAAACTGAGACCAAAGTCGAACAAACACTCAGACGGCGTATCTGATGACGTTTCAGCAATTGCTACGAACTTTGATCTCCTAGTCAAAGAAGGAATTCCCTCGTAAGACGATTCCGATGAAAAAGTGGGATACTAACGTGTGTGTTCAGGACACGTGTAATGTAAGTAAAACTCCTGGAACATGGATATTCCTACGCTCATGTTTGCAAGAAATAGTTTTACCTCACTTATACCTGTGCCAAAAATTCTATACGTTCAACAATCACTTTACAAGGCATGGAACAAAAGAAAGAATATCTATTATTGCAAATTTCTTACAGTTTGATCTTGCGGGAGAGAACAGTGATATTATTGACGAACATAGAGCACCGGTCATCTTAAAGTGGTCTTCTGAAAAAGCATGGGGCAAAAATCTCTCACGTTAATACCTGAATATCTGAGATGTGGTTTTTCATTAAGGAAGCAGACTATAACATGTAATTAAAATCAGAGTGCAGTTGAATCGTAATTATTAAAACAAGTCATTGGCTTGACTTAATGTTTCCTACTGTATCCTAATTCTCAAGCATATTCATCTGTAGGCAAAAGTTTACCTTTCTTTGGACCACTCTGAAAAAATGAAAGGATCGTATGGTGTCCATTTCCGGGAGCCCCCACCTAGGAAGTTCGGCCATCGAGATGCAAGTCGTTTCAGTTGATGCCACATTGGGCGACTTGCCTGTCTATGATGACGAAAAGATATCAACACGACGTCCACTGACCGAGCGGAGAAAATCTCCGATTCGACCAGGAATCACAGCCTGGTCCGCTGCATGCCAGTCAGACACGCTGACTGCTTACAATGGGAACTTTCAGTCTCAGAAGTTCGGCTTGGGATGAGTCTTGGCAGGTTGGTAGTGTGCCTCAAAGCTGTCCACTCATGAAGTCTTAAGCTGCACTATTCAGAAAATTCCAGGAAAAAGGGTTCTGAAGTTTTAAGCGTAGCTCATATGCACCTCATATACAGTCACAAGGAGCGTATCACTATACAGGTGAAATAGCTCAGTCGGTAACGTTCTAAAATATCACACGTTAGACTCCACCTGCAGGGTCGATTTTATATTGATTTCTTAATTTATAAAAAAAATTAATGACAACTTTTAAAAAGAGTTCAAGAGCTATAGTATTATCAATTAAACTACAAAAAACATTATTTTGATTACGAAATGGCTCTCACAAGCTGCTTAAAATGTGAATTACATTCGTTAACAATTTATTTTTAAAAAGTTGAATAATTTCAAACCAGTTTTAATAGAGGTAAATTAAAGCGTTAATTACTGTCATTACAGTGTTATTACGAAATTGGGCGATATTGAAAGCTGTGGAAAGGTTATAAGTATTCGTTGTGAATTCGAGGAATTGGTGTCTTTGTTGAAAAGCAGAGTACAGATTTTGCTCAATTGTACCGGGTGGTTACAATTAAAATTCTCTATTTAACATGTTATAACAAGGAAAATAATCACTGTACGAGGACTAAATATGATAGCATTAATGTGAAGGATATGGGGAAAAGAAACAATGCAGAACGTCCAATTGAAACACTTTTAATGTAATGCTACGGTACACCATACCATTACATACCACTGCAACAAAAGGGGCTCAATATGGCGCCCATCAGGGTCCAGAAGAGTCTGAAAGCGCAGAATTGCATTCTGCACAGCAGAACGAAGCATGCCCGTAGGTATGCTGGATACCTGATACGCTATGCTTCAGAACAGCACACGTGTGAATGTTCCCCAGGTAAACCCCCACCTTCAGGTAGCCCCACAACCAGAAATAACAGGAGTGAGATCAGGTGATTGTTCCGGCCAATCACTTGGAAACGATCGACTGATAATTCGATTGTTTCCTAATGTGTTTCGGAGAAGCAGGTGAACTTCACGAGCGATGTGCGGTGGGGACCCATCTTGCATAATACTATCCGGCCGGGGTGGCCGAGCGGTTGTAGGCGCTACAGTCTGGAACCGCGCTGCTGCTACGGTCGCAGGTTCGAATCCTGCCTCGGGCATGGATGTGTGTGATGTCTTTAGATTAGTTAGGTTTTAGTAGTTCTAAATTCTAGGGGACGGATGACCTCAGCAGTTAAGTCCCATAGTGCTCAGAGCCATTTGAACAATAAATACCTGTCTGGTCAGCGTTGATAACAAAATCTTTGTTGGAATTCGGTATCAGTTTTAACGTCTGGGTTGGAAAAGTGTCTGCAGCACTCTTTGTTTCTTCGATTGTCGTTTTTTTTTTCTTGAAACAAATTTTGTCGCTTTTCGCTAACGAATTCCGTACGTATTTTTGAATCTATTAGCAGAGCTGTCAGAAGCTTTAAATTCAAAATCTGCAAACTGTTGTGCTGCCGCTAAAGCACGCTGTTGTAAATTCCGCGTAGTCCGTTGCTGATAATTCTCTCGGGCTTCTGCAAAACGATCGTACTCCCAGGAACTAATTGGTGCACACTTATCAAGTTGACCGCCTCCTTTGTTCATTTCTTCTTCCCATCGGGATAAATATTCCTTCTTTCTTAATTGGCTGCATCCCGTTCTTGTAATGTTTGTGGTTTCCACGTGGGGTGAGCCTTTGCGATATTAACGACGTTAATTTTGTAATCCAAAGAAGGACGGTCTACTTCTCTTGCCTTCTCTTCTTCCATTTCAAATTCATCTAATGAGCTGGGGTCTTCATACTTTACGAAAGGTTCAGCTTCAGAGTTTTCATTTTCGTGAGGAAATTCGTCATCAGTCACAAGCATTTTTTCAGCCAACATATCCATAGTAGTCCAGTAAATTTCTTCACGCATCAACATTGCTTCACGAGAAATTGTCTTTGAAGATTCCGATGCAGTCAAATTATGTACAGCAAACAAGCTTTCGTAATAAACAACCGCACCTTTGACCTTCATCTTCGAAACTTGACTGTATAATGAATCTGTAGCTTGTGATACTTTCGCGATATCTTCATTCACAGACATCTTTAATTAGCAATATTGCAAAAATTCCGATAGTATTTCACAGTAAAGAAAGCTCCAGTCTCTGAAAAAGGAATGAACTGGTACTGTAGCAGTAGGCCCATTGCTCGATTCGTTCCGTGCGGGCCTTGACACTTCCTGACAGTCTGCCTTTTTGTATACAGGGTGGTCCATTGATAGTGACCGGGCCAAATATCTCAAGAAATAAGCATCAAACGAAAATATTACAAAGAACGAAACTCGTCAAGCTTGAAGGGGGAAACCAGATGGCGCTATGGTTGGCCCGCTAGATGGCGCTGCCATAGGTCAAACGGATATCAACTGCGTTTTTTTAAAAATGGGAATCCCCATTTTTGTTACATATTCGTATAGTACGTAAAGAAATATGAATGTTTTAGTTGGACCACTTTTTTCGCTTCGTGATAGATGGGGCTGTAATAGTCACAAACATATTAGTACGTGGTATCACGTAACATTCCGCCAGTTCGGACGATACTTGCTTCGTGATACATTACCCGTGTTGAAATGGACCGTTTACCAGTTGCGGAAAAGGTCTATATCGTGTTGGTGTATGGCTATTGTGATCAAAATATCCAACGGGCGTGTGTTATGTATGCTGCACGGTATCCTGGACGACATCATCCAAGTGTCTGTACCGTTCCCCGGATAGTTACATTATTTAAGGGAACCGGAAGTGTTCAGCCACATGTGAAACGTCAACCACGACCTGCAGCAAATGGATGCCCAATTAGGTGTTTTAGCTGCTGTCGCGGATAATCCGCACATCAGTAGCAGACAAACTGCGCGAGAATCGGGAATGCTACAGTAACATCGATTGCACCCGTACCATATTTCTATGCATCAGGAATTGCATGGGGACGACTCTGAACGTCGTGTACAGTTCTGCCACTGGGCACAAGAAAAATTACGGGACGATGGCGGATTTTTTGGACGCGTTCTATTTAGCGATGAAGCGTCATTCACCTACAGCGGTACCGTAAACCGGCCTAATGTGAACTATTGAGCAACGGAAAATCCACGATGGCTACGACAAGTGGAACACCAGCGACCTTGGCGGGTTAATGTATAGTGCGGCATTATGGGAGGAAGGGTAATTCGCTCCTATTTTATCGATGGCAATCTAAATCGTGCAATGTATGCTTATTTCCTACATAATGTTCTACCGATGTTACTACAAGGTGTTTCACTGTATGACAGAATGGCGATGTACTTCCAACATGATGAATGTCCGGCACATAGCTCGCGTGGGTTGAAGCGGTATTGAATAGCATATTTCATGACAGATGGATTGGTCGTCGAAGTACCATACCATGGCCCGCACGTTCACCGGATCTGACGTCCGCGGATTTCTTTCTGTGGGGAAAGTTGAAGGATATTTGCTATCGTCATCCACCGGCAACGCCTGACAACATGCGTCAGCGCGTTGTCAGTGCATGTGCGAACATTACGGAAGGCGGACTACTCGCTGTTGAGAGGAATGTTGTTACACTTATTGCCAAATGCACTGAGGTTGACGGACATCATTTTGAGCATTTATTGCATTAATGTGGTGTTTACAGGTAATCACGCTGTAACAGCATGCTTTCTCAGAAATGATAAGTTCACAAAGGTACATGTATCACATTGGAACAACCGAAATAAAATGTTCAAACGTACCTACGTTCCGTATTTTAATTTAAAAATCCTACCCCTTACCAACTGTCTGTCTAAAATTGTGAGCCATATGTTTGTGACTATTACAGCGCCATCTATCACAAAGCGAAAAAAGTGGTCCAACTAAAACATTCATATTTCTTCACGTACTACACGAATATGTAAGAAAAAATGGGGTTTCCTGTTTAAAAAAACGCAGTTGATATCCATTTGACCTAGGGCAGCGCCATCTAGCGGGCCAACCATAGTGCCATCTGGTTTCCCCCTTCAGGCTAGACAAGTTTCGTTCTTTGTAGTTTTTTCGTTTGACGCTTATTTCTTGAGATATTTGGCCCGGTCACTATCAGTTGACCACCCTATACATATACGGGTGGAATCTAAATTTTTTTTATTGCTATTGAGCTGTATTTAATGTCATATTGTAAAGGAAGGAACTTATCTGAGGTTAACTGTCGCTGTAGTGTGTTGTGGACGGTACACTTTCGTGTTGTTCATTTTAATGTTCCAGTCAATGTGTAAATTTGCTAATCACGCTGTAACAGCATGCTTTCTCAGAAATGATAAGTTCACAAAGGTACATGTATCATATTGGAACAACCGAAATAAAATGTTCAAACGTACCTACGTTCTGTATTTTAATTTAAAAAACCTACCTGTTACCAACTGTTCGTCTAAAATTGTGAGCCATATGTTTGTGACTATTACAGCGCCATCTGTTACAAAGCGAGAAAAGAGGTTCAACTAAAACATTCATATTTCTTCACGTTCTAGACTAATATGTAATAAAAAAGGGGGGTTCCTATTTTTAAAAAATGCAGTTGTCAAGATAGACGAGTTTCGTTCTTTGTAGTTTTTTCGTTTGACACTTATTTCGCGAGATATTTGGCCTGGTCACTATCAATGGACCACCCTGTATACCGGGTGGTTATAATTAAGCTTTCCCTATGTAACACGTAAGAACTAATTAAAATATGAGTACCACGCTTGGTAGCGTTAATGTACGGAGTATGGGATGCACGATTTCCATGCGTCACAGCGCCACCGTCCAGTTCCAACTATGGCCACCACGTGCCGTGATCAGTCGTCGTGATTCGTAGGTCTCATACACGTGACCAGTTGCGGTGCACTTGTTGAAGTATCAATAGGAGTTTGGACAAAAGGAGCAGGGCATTACTGTTGAAGCTCTGTTATAAGACAACAGTAATGCTGCAGCTGCACTTCGAGAATATCACCGGCTAAAAGCATTACGGAAAGCTCCTCTTTCTCCATCTACTGTGCGGAGCATGGTGAAGAAGTTCGAATCCACTGGAGAACTGGGCCTCGCTCCGGGAAGGGGTCGACGACCGGTAGCATCACTGGTGGTTGATGAAATAGTTGTTGCTTTGGCTGCATGCAGTTCCCGATCGTCAGGCAGTGCACGTGCTGTGTCACGACAGTTGAACATCCCGTGGTCCACTGTACGGAAGGTGCTTCGAACCATTCTCAAACAGTATCCGTACAAGATCCATACCGTACCGCAGTTTGCACCACAGGACGCACAACTACGTGTTGACTCTCCATTTTCTCGCAAGGACTGAGGTTGACGATGGCTGGCCCTGGACCATCCTATGGACAGACGAAGCTCATTTTTCTCTGAATTGCTGAGTGTGGGTACCTTCAGCTCCAGTCACTGTGCATGAAGTTCCTCTGTATGGTGAACGTGTTACCGTTTAGCGTGGCTTCACGGCAACGTTCATCAGTGGCCCATTTTCTTTTGAACAGGTTGGCGCTCAAGGACCAAAGACGTGCGGTGTAACTAGCCAGCGTTTGTTTCGCCAGCCCGTCATGCCCACCCTACAGAAGCGCTCGCCCACCCCGGCCGGCTGATTAATAGCATTTTAGCGGCACGTGGCTGTGAAGGTTGCTGTAGCATTATGATAAACAAGTACCTTGTAAGCGACAGCTTCAAATTCAAAAAATTCAGACTTCATTTTAGGTTAGTTTGAGCATATTTTGCACCTCACAGAAAAAGAGTGCAATTTTTTCAAGGCACCCAGTAGCTCAGCTGGAAAACTGACAGTGACGCCTATTTTATTCTGTTATATAGAAATTGTTGCTTAAATTTATAACTATAATTTTTCTCTTTGTCACAGTCCTAATAGTTTAACAAAATGTAACGTCGTAACACATCATGGAACGTTAAGTAATGCCTCATTTATTATTAAGAACAAATATTTTCAGATGGTAATTGAACCACCTTTCTGCTACATGCAGTTACATTTCTCCTTTAAGGTGAAAAAAGTGAAACATTTGGAAAATAGCTATTTATTAACACTCCAGCATATCATTTAGGTAATGACTTCTACGTAGTCCTGAATCACTGATATAAAAGGAAATACATCACCATTCTCAAATAATATCAGTCTGTTCTTACACTTGAAGACTGCTCGTTTTTGAGTTTTGTATCCATCATTTAATTCCTAAATTCCATACGCTCTTTTGAATCAGCTAAAATAATAGGATGGGTATTCTTTAGTCATACCCATGTTCAGTAGAAATAAATTTATATTCTCCTCTAGGTATTTTATTTTCAATTCTGCGGATGCTTTCTCCCTTTCAGTCTGTCTTTGTTTTTCGAGCAGGAGATATATATTGTCCCGAACACTCGTTTTCTTCCTCCTATGTAAACTTGTGCAAGTGGGGCCCAGACCTTTGTTTATCTGCACAGAAGTTGTATGTCCAACTGAAACAGTTAATGGAGTTTGCATCTGTCTCTCATTTCTGGCTCCCCAATGTTAATTGATATGCATACAACTTCTGTATTGCCTCTGGAATCACAAACAATGTTTGAAATAATACTGTCGGTCTTTTCTTCCTACTGAAAGAGAGTTGGCCTAATGTATCCATACAATGCTTGCAGGAAGTTTAGGGTCACATCTAAATTTCGCTGAATCCACATATGTCACCGAAGCAATATTACTTCAGTCAATGTTTAACTTGATGTTATTAGAAATCTGAATTACGATTTCATAGTTAAAATTTCAGTCTCTAGTACTCATACTTTTGGAGATTTAACGTTTTTCCTTATTGGAAACAGAGCTAAATGAATCCTGTTTTCGGACTAAAACGTTTTCTTTCTCTGCTAGTTCTACTTCTGTTAAATTTTAAATGCCACTACATTACACAATAGCAGTCACAAGAATAATAATACAACGTGGAAAAAATTTCCTGCTGATTTGATTACGTCTCAAACAATATAATTTTTAAATTACACGCGGGCACTACGGTCGCAGGTTCGAATCCTGCCTCGGGCATGGATGTGTGTGATGTCCTTAGGTTAGTTAGGTTTAAGTAGTTCTAAGTTCTAGGGGACTGATGACCTTAGAAGTTAAGTCCCATAGTGCTCAGAGCCATTTGAACCATTTTTTTTTAATTACAGAGTAGGAAATACTCCAGCCAGACACAAGTTTTCTTGAGATGATTTTACTATAACATTACTAGCTTCAGGCCTGGACCGATCGTCACCTAAAAGTGGGCTTTTCGGGATGACACAAATATAAAAGAAGTCAACGCTACCATGTGATGATGGACTCAAACCCGAAACTCGTAATGGTATAATAAAATAATTTCAAGAAAACTTGTGGCTGGTAGCAGTATTTCCTACTCTGTAATTTACGAATACAGCTGCCGTGTTCTGATAAGACTATTTTTCCCCCGAGAATTCGGTGGCATAATTGATCAGTTTCGTTCCACGACAACTACCGACCACACTTATACAAATACTGATAACGCATTTGTTTTCATGGTGTCTTGTTTGTAATCGATCAGCATTCAAAATGGGTCTAACTGTTGCCAATCGTGAGTTACCGCGGAACGAAACTGACTGATACTGCCACAGAATTTTCCGGGGGAAAATTTTGTTTGAGAGGCGACGAAATGACTAGTTAGTATTTGCATGATTTCTATGCTGTAATAAAAGAGCAAGAGAAATTTCATAGCTGTAGGATTGGGAGTTTTCGAGGAAGGAAACATTTTAGGCATAGAAGCAAGATTTCTTAGCTCTGTTTTGGAAACGATAAAACATTCCATTACTAAAGCTAAGGCAGTGAAATTCAGCTGAAAACTCGGACTTAAGATGAAACCATGTTCAACTTTGACTAAAATGCTGTTAGTTTTGAAAATGTGCCGATACAAAGAAACTTAGCGTGTCGTTAAATTTCCTGCAAACGCTTTAACAGTCCAAATTTATTTTTCCCGAAGGCAAAGAAGCGAAAACTACTGTCAGAGGAAAGTAGTAAGCTTAAAATCGAGAAATTTACTTATTGTCTTCCGTGGTGACCTGCACCCAGGAAATCCTAGTGATCGTATAGAAACCATTTCTTTGGTTTCATAGAGACCTTTGCTGCTATTCCAAGCATTCTTTCTCTTGTATTTCTACGACACCACTCCCTGATGTTTCTCCATATGTTCCTGAAAATATCAGTTGGGCCAGTAAATACAGACTTATTAAAAATAAAACTACATTTTTTTCAAGATTTTAACAACAGGAGAATCTTTGCCATCTTGTATTTTCCTTCCGAATATCTACAGAATACGTCAGCAGAATTGTGGTAAAACTGTTCGCATTTGTCTACAAACTTTCTCCTATTTATTTCCAGTTCGTTGAACAGAAAAGCTTTTGGAACAAACAAAGAAATTTTCGACCACACGGCAGTTTTCCACTGGGACGGTGCTGGAACAAAGCGCGCTTGTTCTCATTATGCTTTAAATTAAAACACTCTGATGCAGAGAGACTACTCATAGTTTCCTTTCTGTGAGTGCCTCATTTCAGTTTTCTTTGCGTAGCGGGTAGAACTCACAAGGGAAGGCCACGACTTTTGGAACGTGGATTTACTGCAAACTTCGTACACTCGTAGTACTTCATGAGGACAATAAAATGTGTAAAGAGAAGACGAGCCGATGAAGGCAATTTTGGCGAGCGCGAGGACGGGCTAGAACGGGTTGATGGGGCCAAAAAAAAAAAAAAAGAGTGGCAGAGCGCTGGAAAAAAAGTGGTTAGCGTTCAAGCCCGGTAATCGCTCGATCGATGAATCGAGTCCCGTTCGACAGCATTTTTTTTCTAACACAGTCATTTCCTTACTTTTTATATTACAATTGATATAATGGGAAAAACACGTGCAATCGGATGAACTTTTATTAAATTTGCAATGTTATTTGGCAGTCTACCAATGTTTATTATCACAGATAATATTCATAACTATCGACTAGTAAATGACCAAACGCATAAAGTGATACCGAAAATGTATGCTTGTCCGTGATTTGAAAAATCCCTTATACCTGGAAGGAGCCCGAAACAACTTGTTACCTCCAAGTTTTGACCGGCACAGACGGATATTTAAAGATGTACAATTAATCGTACAACTTGCAGGATGGTATTTTTCGTAAAAACATGGAAAACACAAAGTTAAACGGCACCAGCTGCATTGAATAAATGCTATGTTTTCGCATTCGCGAGGTCTTTTGAGGTTTTCCGTGGAAAAACAAACCTCGTTAACATTTTCAAAAACCTCTCTTTCAGACAATAATTTGAAAGCAAACCATGTATAACGCAGCATTTCCTTAAATATCGGCGCTGATAATTGGTCATGCAGTATCGACTGTATTTTAATATCGTCTTCACGAGAAGCAATCTCTCGTTCTCTTTCGATTGAATACGAACAATTTTGAAGACACGGACAAGCATACATTTTCAGAATCACTTTATGCGTTTGGTCGTTTACTAGTCGATGGTTATGAATATTATATTATTTGTGATAATAAAAATTAGTAGACTGCCAAATAACATTGTAAATTTAATAAAAGTTCATCCGATTACACGTATTTTCCCATTATATTAATTGTAATATAAATAGTAAAGAAAATGACTGTGTTGAAAATAAAAAAAAACTTGTTTTTAAAATTTCATTTTGTTCTGTATTATCCGATGAATTTGTTCAGGGCAGACGTCCGATGACGCCCATTCAGTTTGTTCGTTGATCCGTTCGCTGAGTTTTTTTCATTACAAAGGGTAGCTAATCTCAACTTGCTCTATATTGGTCGATGAATCTGTTCCTGGCGGACGTCCGGTGACAGTCGTTCAGGTTCTTTGTTGATCCGTTCACTCAGTTTTTTTATTACAGAGGGGAGCTGACCCTCTGACAGAGCACGCTGAGCTACCGTGAAGGCACTGCTCGGCTGCCGCCGCTTAATGGTAAAAATAGCCACGCACAGATACATATTTGACGGACGAAACTATCTTGCGATTTTCTCAGTAACGATTGAGAAGTACGCGCTACTGCTTACACACTTTGTTGTCCTCATGGAGTACTGCGAGTGTACGAAGTTTACAGTAAATCCGCGTTCCAAACGTTGTGGCCTCCGCTTGTCAATCGCACGATTTCCGTCGCAGTCAGCACCAGCCGCGCGTCGCAGCCCCGACTGAGACTGCGCATGCGCGAACAGGCAGCTCCTTGCGTCGTGGGGATAAGTGAGACGCGCAGGTCGCTGGCTCACCTTGGACAATACACCTTTAAGTAACTGTGCAATGTAGCCTTGCCTTGTCTATTATTGCAGCGACGCGCCGTTCAAGGCAGTTCCCATGCCTGGCTCCATCTGCAAACATTAACCCTAGCACCTTGGCCTATACAGCCGGCTAACAGCCGGCCGTTGGCCTCAAGTCCGTTATTACACTGCCGGCTGTGGGACGAGCCGAGCAGCTATCGCCTATTCTTCGTGTTTCATATTCTCTGTTAAAAGACGGCATGACACATTGTATACCATTGGAAAGCTGAGACATCGTTCTACTTAATGATCTACAATACCCTATATTTCTTTTTATATATTTTGCGAGTTATAAACAGTCGTTTTCAGGTTTTATTAAATTTATCTCCCTAAACCCATCAAAAAAACAGCCTCCAGAAGTTGTGTTAGTGTGCAAAGCGAGAAAGAAGAAAGGTGATACACGATACAAGAGTGACAAATGTCTAGTGGCGTTGCACATGGCTGTGATTCTTCGGGTATACCACACCAACAAAATCTCCTAGAACAGTATTATCTTCACTATTTACCACTTGTAGATAGTAAGGACAGATATATAAGGAATTCCTATCAAAAAATTACAGAATTTTGAGAAAAGTGTGTACGGCGAAATATGCTGAATTTTGTAAATTTAAATAGTAAATATAGACTCGACTACCGGAAAAACATTAGTAGCCAGTGGTTTAAATGCGAGTGTCGAGTCGCAGATACCCACTGAACGTGTAACCGCTGTGGCATAACACACTCCATATTCGATAGATATCTACTCGTCGCCAGAGACCTTGCTTTTGGGACTTTCATAGTATGTTTCGAACATTTGATGCGAATGTCAGGTTGATTCCTTAAAACAAACCCGCTAACTTCTTTTGATATGTGTGTCAAAGAAGCGAGGATGGCCAATTTTTAACACTGCGACTTTCACAGTCTTCTGTCTCCATATCAGTATTTCATCGCCTTCCCGAGATCGCTGCCACTGGGAGAGATCATATATCAGCAATACCTCCAACAAGGTTTAGAACGTAACTGAGCTTTAGCTTTATAAACAAATTATAACTTCAGTTTTTAAGCCAAGATGTGATTTGTAGTACATATTTAAGATTCAGACAAACGAATCTAGTATTTGTTCTAGATCTTTTTATTAAACCGTGGAATAATGAATCAAAAGACCGTTGGCTCCGCTTGTTTGTACCGATGCTTTTTCCTGTATATTCGGTTTGGTGTCAGCCAAGCAACGTTGGAGATCAAGCTACAAGTTCATTCATTTCATCGCTTCTGTTGTCATGGTTACCATAGTCGATAGTCTCCATCAGCCCAGTAAGTTGTGGCGAATGGAATCGATGTTTACAAGTCTTTTGCATGATAGCAGACAGAAGACTTCGACCTACGAAATTTCCAAACTGAAAGTTTACAGTATGAACGAGCGTTGGAACTTGAATAGTGGCAACTATTTATTCACAAGCGATACAAAAGAGTTACATGTTTGCACCTGTTACTGTCCTTCAAAGTAGTCACCAGTGTTGTGTAGAACCCGTTGCCAGCGATGTGGAAGGTGTTGGATTCTGTTAGCAGAGCATGTTCTGTTGATGGTCTGCTGCCTGTCGAGTCTCTGGAACATTTTTCAAGTGAATGCCACGAAGTGGTTCCTTGATCAGCGGAGTAAGGTGGGTGGTACAGTACTTCCCAGCTCCAACGACCGAACAGAGCAGCCACAGCTTGCGCTGTATGCGCCCGCGCATTGTCGTGCAAAATGATGGGTGGGTTGCGCATTGTCGCCGCTTCTCTCGTAAAGTTGGTCGCAGGTGACGCTCCAAGAACGAACAGTGATATTGTGCATTGACAGTCTGCCGTGGAGGACGGTAATGCGTTAGCGCAACACCATCACAGTCGCACACGAGAATCACCATAACTTTAGACCGCTCCATTCGCACCCTCAACAGAACAGGCTCTGCTAACGGTATACTACGCCTTCCACATTTCTGGATACGGGTTCTACACAACGCTGGTGATTACTTTGAAGGACAGTAACAGGTGCAAACAAGTAACTCTTTTGTATCGATTGTGAATAAATAGTTGCCACTATTTAAGTTCCAAGCATCGTATATTGTCTGTTGCCACATGGGTCGATGATATCTTAACGCGAAAACCAGTCAAAAGTTAGCGGTTGCTCAACGACAAGTGGAAATGGGAATTATTAGGAAAGAAAAAAAGCATTCAATCAGGGAACATACCAGATTGGAGTTCGTAATTACGACAGTAAGGTTAGGAAATGAAGGCGGAGTAAGACATTTAATCTGGCGGATTGAAGGCAAACGCTCAAAGGAAATTCTTTGCAGGATTCCAAGGAAATGAATAGTTGGTAGACCTCGTCAGAGAATATACGGAGCCGGCCGCGGTGGCTGTGCGGTTCTAGGCGCTCCAGTCCGGAGCCGCGCTGCTGCTACGGTCGCAGGTTCGAATCCTGCTTCGGGCATGGATGTGTGTGATGTCCTTAGGTTAGTTAGGTTTAATTAGTTCTAAGTTCTAGGGGACTGATGACCACAGCAGTTGAGTCCCATAGTGCTCAGAGCCATTTTAGAATATACGGCGTGCCGTTGAAGACCGCAATGAATGAAAAATTCTAAAGGAGGCATATATACCGGTGTGGATACGAAATGGTGATTCATTATCTCCAGTGAGGTCATTAAATTACCTTCAAGTGCGGGTGAATTGCTCCACCAGAAGCGCTATAATTCAGATTTCATGGGCAATTTTTCCCCTCAAGAGTGATAATAAGCCCTTGGTCAATAATCAGTTTAATAGCCTCTGGCAGAAGCTGATTGTTTCTTAATATCGATGTCTTCTGTGGAATCATAAAGCTTGAATTCTTTTCTATACAGCTAAGACTGCCCCTCCTCCCCCCCCCCCCCCTCTCCCCCCGGTATATCCAAAACCAGCGAACATATCTGTGCGTGTTTTCCTCTAATTCATGACGGCCAGTATTACAAATTATTTGTCATAAGCAAGTAATTTTTAATTTTTATGTGGCACACACTCTTATCTGTTTCCAATTGAAGTGTAAGTATACTTTTTTGTGTGACTTTAGGTTTAGGAAGAGGCTCTGGAAGAAAACTTTTATTTCGGCGAAATTAATTAATCCAGTATAGTAGAACGTACATCTCTCTTCTGTGAAACCTGTTTTACACGACCAAATTTCTTGTCTAAATCGACTACTTGTCGCATACCAGCGTGCAAAACAGCCAGCAACAACGTTGCGACTGGCTCGGTGACATCATGGACTAAAACATTTTGCCGGCTGTAGAGTTCTAAAATCCTGACTACGCTTAATGCGGCAGATAAAAGTGAGAGTTTTGTGGAGCTACTGCAGCGCCACGACCGGCCCCGGGTCGACACCGCTGTGAGCCATGTGAACACGCAGTTGAGCACGTTGCTGTAGGAGAAGTACCACACGGAACTTGGTAGTAACAGGGGGACCTGAAAGTGTTGGATAAAGACATTCATCCTCAAATATTGTAATCTTTGAATTAATTAATATGAAACTAAATTAAGCTTGTTAGAACACAATTGCTGTTACATAACCTAGGTAGACAGCAGCGACAAAGCTCACTGACGAAGATTTGAATTTCATGTGAGTATTTACCTTCTTTGTGGGGGACATCAGCTTATTCACGTTGTCGTATTTCAGACGTACTTTCTCAGATACACAATGAAGTGCATGGACTAAACATATAACTTGCTTTATGTTAGGAAAATATATTTTGATTACTTTACCATCCATCATCATATTGCTTAAGATTTCTTTTTTAATTTATCGGCCACAAAATCCCTAAAAAGGTACTAACATGGCAGATTAGTGTTACATTTTAAAACACGACGTAGAGTTTGTTAACTTTTTAGCAAACCCAGCTCCCTTGTTTTGTGGGTATAGGGAAGCAGCACATGCACTTTCCATAGGTGAGAGGAGACACTGTTTCCATCATTTAATACAGCGCTGACAACCCACGCTTCACGCCTATCATCCGTTGTAGTAAAAATGCCACAAGGAACTAGGAAGTGCTTCAAATGGTTCAAATGGCTCTGAGCACTATGCGACTTAACTTCTGAGGTCATCAGTCGCCTAGAACTTAGAACTAATTAAACCTAACTAACCTAAGGCCATCACACACGTCCATGCCCGAGGCAGGATTCGAACCTGCGACCGTAGCGGTCACGCGGTTCCAGACTGTAGCGCCTAGAACCGCTCGGCCACTGCGGCCGGCAACTAGGAAGTAACAGGGTTAAGTCATAAATATGAAATGAAAGTAAATCTGTTGGAATACAACCACCGTTAGATAACAAAATAAGTGACCCCAAAGTCAACCGACTTCGAGCGATGGAAATAATGGCAACTGGGGTTGTTAAAATATTTACAGCCTATACAAATATTTGTGTGCTTACAATTACTTACTCATTATTTCATCTAATAAATTTGCGATTTTAAAGTTTTTTCGCCTTTTCCAAAACTTTTCAGCACAGTAGGTGAGTTTGTGGGCTATATCTACCGATACAGTCAGTAGTCTCATCAGTAGAGACCCATATATCTTTGAGGTTTCCAAGTCAATTTCATCTGACACCCAACTGACAAACAAACAATTGTTATGCATCTTGAGGCCCGTTTAAATTTATAAAATTATTTTTTACGTTCTTGAAAGAAGATCATTCAAATAGAAGAAATTATTCCAAGAATTTTACACGACAGCATCGCTGCCCTTTCGTGACGCAATGTTGAAAAAAAAATTACCCATTTCTAAATGGTTACACATGACAACTGACTTTGATATTAAGTATTTCTTTACATACTTGTGCATATAATATTTGAAGGTAATTTTTTCGCAAGAGTATTGAATCTGGGATATAATATTTTGTATAGATTTCTGAAAATGATTTTTATGCGCAGTTTGCCTGCTTTTCAAACGGTATGTTTTTTCCTGCCAAAGCATCACATATGCTACGGTCGCAGGTTCGAATCCTGCCTCGGGCATGGATGTGTGTGATGTCCTTAGGTTAGTTAGGTTTAAGTAGTTTTAAGTTCTAGGGAACGTGACCACAGATGTTAAGTCCCATAGTGCTCAGAGCCAGCCAAAGCATCACATAAATCCTCAAAAAAGGATTTTCCATTCGCTTAGCTGATATTTTACAAATAAATTATTGCACAATTTGCACTTTGGCATCTTTCCGCGGTATGACATGCAGATTACGTGAAACATTTTTAAGTATTTGATATGCAAACGAAATATAGCCCATATCAAAATCACGTCGGGTTAACCACACTTATTTTAAACCACTGGAAAGTGTTAATCAGGGCGCCTGGAATGTGAACTGAACTTCTTTGATCAGGAAACAAATCCCATTCGTGAAGCCCAGTCGAAGTAGAAGTGTCCGATCTAGTAGACACAGATGTGGTAAAGCATCAGGTAAACAGACGGGTCCAGCAGACCGAATCTAGAATGCAGTGCTCGTTATCACAAAGAGGACAGAAGATGAGATTAAGAAAACTACGTATGTGTGTAAAAAACTGGAAGTGAAACCGGTTCAAGAGTAACGTACGCTAAAGCCCTAGTGTGTTAAGATAAGTGTAGCGTAATGTACTCGATAATTATTCAGCTAAAATATCGCACTGATATTAGCATGCAAGGCTCTTACCCCCACCACCACTCTTCTCACGATGAGTAGCAATAAGTTGTTTACTTGGCCTCAGTCGGCCAGCGTAGGTTGCAGGGATCGCCTGGGGATTGCAGTCAGCCGTCTTTGTCTCAGGTAAATCGGGCGTACCCGTCAAACTAGACAATTTAGTGAAGTTTTGCCTTCCTATCAATAAATTGGGCGTCTGCTTTCGTAATCCGATATAAATCTCTTCTTCTTCTTTTTTCTCTTTTGTTTTCACATCCAATACAAAGCTGCGCTAAGGTACTTCAGGTTTGGGTTCGCTTCTCTATACTTTCTGTAGCTGCCATAAATGGAAATATTAATTTTCATTTTGTGCTGTTGTGTTGGTATACGCTTAATGACATATTATTACTTTTGCGCAAAATACCACTGCCACTTTAAGTTGCATATTCGCCTTAAAAGTTTAAAGGATTTTAACTTACGTAATATTAAGTGCCTGTAATGCATTATCTAACTAAAATCTAGTGATTTTTGTGGTAATATATTCACGACATATGTTAGCGTTTGTATGACACTGTGTATTATAGTAACAAAAATACTGTGAAACACGGACTACATTATCTTCTAGAGTAATAGCATATATAAAAAAGGCAATTAATTAACAAATAAGAATTTGCAATAATGTTTGTGTCAAATTCTCGAGCATTCGCTCGTCCCCCAATCTAGTGATGGCACTATCTCCGAGACGGATATTGCCGCTGCAATTTATTCTCGCGATAGGAATAATAGTCACCTTATCACGATGTCTTTCTCTTGTTAAGCATTTCATTTTTCATTAATTTTCTCCATTGTTTCGCCTGAATGTAGAAATTTGAGGTAAATCGGTCAAGTGCTAGTCAAGAAGTTTGGTAACAACGTTTCGCGTATATTAAGAAAAATGTAGCTTACGTCCGCCCAGATGTTCATTATGGGATCGTGTAGAAATGGTTACGAAATCTTGTGTAGACAATGATCTTCTTCTATTCTTGAAGGTGAAGTGAACAAGATTTCAGTAATATCGGAGTAAAACTGTAAACTCGTACGAATTACAAACGGACACCCTTCTTTATATACATAGATTTTTTTCTTTTCTTATTTTTCCTTTTTATTCAGGCAGAGCCAGTTTCATCATACGCTATTATTTCGCATAGTGATACAAACAAGGCCTAGATCTGATTTCATTACAATATACACTGAGGTGATGAATGCCATGGGATACCTCCTAATTTCATATCGGACCTCCTTTTATCCGGCACAGTCCAGTAACTCGACGTGGCATGGACTAAACAATTCGTTGCAAGTCCCCTGCAGAAATAGTGAGTGTACACCAACAGACCTCTCGATTACGTCCCATAAATATTCGATGAGATTCATTTCAGGCGACCTGGGTGCCCAAATAATTCTCTCGAGTTGTCCAGAATGTTTTTCAAACCAGTCGTTAACAACTGTTGTCCGGTGACATGGCACATTGTCATCCATAAAAATTCCATCGTTATTTGGGAACATGAAGTCCATGAATGGCTGTAAATCGTCTCAAAGTAGCCAAACATAACTAAGGAACCATTCCACGCCATGCAAGAACAGTCCACACCGTTATGGAGTCACCGTCAGCTTGCACAGTGCATTGTTGACAGTCTGGGTCCATGGCTTCGTGAGGTCTGCCCTGCAATCGAATCCTAAAAATCATAGTTACTTACCTTTGAGACTGGATATGGTGAGTTGATGTTAGTCAACGATGCCTTTAAGGCGACACAGACGCAATTATCAACACCTCACTGAGTTCGAACGAGGTCCTCTTATAGGGTTACAAGAAGTTCAATGTTCCTTCAGCGATACAGCAGAAAAGATTGGCAGGAATGTAGCCATTGTACAGTCACACTCAAAAGTATCCGAACGACCTGAATTGCATTTCGCCAGATTCGCATGCAACCCACAAAATGCAGCTGTCTAGCAGGTCCCCTAATCGCTCCTTGGTACAGTCGTTTGACTATTGAAAATGGTTCCAACAGTGTCACCACTAGAAAACACTGCTCTGTATCGCAATAAATCAAGATGTAAAGTAATACCACGATACTACAAATATCAGGGAACACCTTATAACAGATTAGACTGTCCTTAAGGCTTGTAAGCGCACATTTATTGCAATAAATGACATACCTGAAATGTTACCACTCTCGTTATTACGTCAGATGGATAATACACGTAAGTTCGTCGTATTCATGATTTCCTCTTCAAAGTAACATACCATACTTGTTATTTAACACAAAATGACATTAAAAAATTTACGTTATTTACTAGCAGCTAGTTGAGAATATGTAAGAACTTCAAATGACACGACGAACCGTCTCGATCTGCATATGGATTCAAACCCAGGTCACGCAGACTAAGATTTCGTGACTGACGGAAACTAACAATTATTTCTGACTAGGCATACGGAGAGTGATATACCTCGATTTTACACAGTATCAGTTAGCAAATATCAACTTTAAATTACATAACGTAAACATTTTTAACAGATGCGAATTCCTACACAGTATCTACTGTTCCTGTTAACGAACTACGAGAGATGTTAAATATTGATTCTTCACAAGTAACTTACTTGAAATGCCGTGAGGTAAAGCTTTGTGTTGGACAGTGA
Source organism: Schistocerca cancellata (assembly GCF_023864275.1). Lineage (NCBI taxonomy): Eukaryota > Metazoa > Arthropoda > Insecta > Orthoptera > Acrididae > Schistocerca > Schistocerca cancellata. Next base: position 391,198,687 of record NC_064634.1, on the reverse strand, counting down.
TTCGAACCCACAACCTAATCGGATTGTTATCGAAGCACAATCAACTGTGATATATCGGATTTTCTCGGCAGTAGCTAGATGTCTTAACTGAATGGACGAGACGAAGCATTACTTTTTTCCTTCCCAGGACTCCAACCCGGCACCTATCGCTGTTATATTCTAGAACAAACGAACGTTAAATATGGGTTTGTTACACCAGCAGCGACATGTGAGCATTTTTGAACTAGTAATAATATGAGGAAGAGTTCAGTTCTGACTGGGAATCGAACCCCATTCACGCGCAATATGTGGAGATGTTGAGGAATCTGCAGTTTTGAACAAACAACAAATTGTAGTCGAGCTGTATTGTCACGAAGGGATCAAATTCCGCGTTAAGGGCGGTCTGAGTTGTATTCCCAGTTAAGAACCAATTTTTTTAATACAAAAGCTCAAATAAAAGATGGAATAAGTGTCTTGTGCCCCTACATAGCGTTTGTTTCGTCACTAGAAATCAATAACTAGCATAAGAAAGGTTACTGCTGATAAGAGTTTCTATATGTCGCCTCTCATGACTTTACTACTTGGTAGAGAAGGAATATCATGTTTAATGTGAATTTCTTACCACAATGCCATTATACCTTTTTCACTTGGCGTAGCCAGAAGAGAATAGAATCTGTCTCTCCCTATTAAGAATCATATGCAGGATTCGGAATCGAACCCAAACCGTCATCATAGGAACCTATCATCCATCCAACAGACCACTAAATCCTCTTCGCTGAGACTCATTTTTCTATCATAACACAGCTTCGGCACATTCAATGAAAATTATGACATACAGGCTCCCTGTAATGGTTTGCAGCATGTTCAGCACATTCATTTACTTGGTTGACCGAATCGTTATGAACTAGCTGCCTCGGCTACCCAGTACATACATTCGACTCTATTTTGTAATCACCGAAATAAAATCATGTTACTGCCACCTACATAGAACTTCCAAAAGTGTAGGATGCAGAAATATAAATAGGAAGTGTTCCTTTCCATTTGAGCTACTCTATTGCGCTATCTGTTTGTTGAAAACGACGTGCAGTGCAAAAGAAAAGCTGTAACTGTCTGTCTCTCAGTAGTCTAGATTCGGCCATATGCATTATGTCACAGCACTGTGGGATACTGAAGTTCTGGAGGAACAGTTATTGACTTCTGGAGTTGCTGTAGCTACGTGACTGCTAGCAGGGTAATGGAAAGCGTCGCGCAGAGTAGGTAAGACGTCGTGAGTTCTATTACATTCGCTGCTACATTTTCAAAACGCAATTCTGCTGTCTGCTGAAGTTATCAATTTAATGGAACTTCGAACATAATTCCCTTCACTTCTCAACCCAAAATAGCCGCATGTGGAAAAAGGGCTAACTTCTGCGACGTTTTGTTCTTTTCAGGTTTAACAGATGGCCAGGCACCAAATTCATCTCGAAGCTTTTGTATTACTTATGGGGACAGCGCATCGTGCCCAAATAGCCAGAAAAAAATTTTCTACATTAGCTGTCGTCTGATAGTAGCATTATAAACTGCAGGTGCATGTCAGACTGTTATAGATAACATAAGAGAATTCGCGTATATCGTTGATGATTAATTTCTCTTCATGTTCAGTATTGTTTTAACAACACTAAAGAAAACCTTACGAAAATTGTGCACTGTATTATAAGAAATGAAATAACACTACCCACGATAACCTTCCGACGAAAGTCTGTTTTAATAAAACTGAGTATCTGTACGGCCGGCCGCGGTGGTCTAGCGGCTCTGGCGCTGCAGTCCCGAACCGCGGGACTGCTACGGTCGCAGGTTCGAATCCTGCCTCGGGCATGGGTGTGTGTGATGTTCTTAGGTTAGTTAGGTTTAAGTAGTTCTAAGTTCTAGGGGACTTATGACCTAAGATGTTGAGTCCCATAGTGCTCAGAGCCATTTGAACCATTTGAGTATCTGTACACAAGTGTGCCTCTATCGGCACGAATTAGTAAGATACTACTCACTTAGATTTCAATTGGATCTGTGTTTAATTGGTATGCTGTGTCATACTCAACAGGTATGCAAATGTGGTATTTCATAAATAAAGTTATGTATTCCTAGAAACTCAAAATTTGCTTGTTAGCAGCGGAAAGAGGCGTTACCTGTTGCGCAGCATTGTTAGGTTTTCACCATTGCACTATGCGCTGAAAGTTTTTTCTTGCGATTTCCTTATCGATGTTTGATTTGACTGGTTGTAGCTCTTTCATATAATAGATAAAAACGTTTCACTCAGCGAGACTGGAACTGCGAACCATAACAGACGCTTTTTCATAGGTTACCACATCCCCACAGAGCTAGCGAGAACGTATGTGCTGTGCCTTCCTAACACGAGACCAATAGGCGCCAGAACTAGTACACCACTATTTAAAGGAAGAGATTAGATGCGATTTTACCGTGCAACGACTTTAATGGGCTGAAAATCGTAAATTTACAATCTTTAGTTGCACCTCAAGCGATAATAACTCAGATTATTCAATGGAAACGACAAGAAAAATGAAGTGAATTTTGAGGCTTAATTCCGTGCACACCAGGAAGTAACTCGCCGATCACATAGCTGCCAAACATGCCTTGCCTTGTTGCCAAATCTCAGTTACAGAACCAGCAGGAAGAATACGAACCGATGTGATCCTACAGCGGGCTGGGAAGTGACCATCGCTGGCGTCTGAAAGACGCGGCTGTTACGGCCTGGAATACGAAATGCGTCTGATTCGCATTTCTGTAACTGGGTTTACGGACTGGAACGTAGTGCTTATAATACTCAGAACTGACTGCAAACTGAGCATCATAAATCACTGGCTCTCATAGTTGTTTTTATATTTCTTTCGTAACTGTACTGAAAACTAAAAAACTCACTCACAGACGTTTTCGTGCCTCGACGATAGGCGAGCACACCAACCAAATAAAAAAAAAGAATGTGTGTGTGTGTGTGTGCGATATATATATATATATATAAAAGAATGAGTGAGAGGGTAATAAATTGTTGTAAAGGAATTGAATACAGTTATGTTAAGATATCTTTCATTAAAATGACACGTTCCACATAATTACGAAATGTCGTATTCATGATGTATGGAACAAATGTTAATCGAATCTAATCATATTATATTGCTGTCTAGCTGTGAAGAGTCATGAATTCCCAAAATTTTCACCAATATCAGTAATCAAATATAAACTTGAAAATAAAAGACGACAGTTTTTGTAATAAACCGGGGCTCCTATCAAGACCCTTTCATCCCTCTTAACCAACCACGAAAGTTGTCTGATATACCTCCATTCAGAAGTAACAAAGTGTATATGCATTTAAAGATGAAGCGCATGATGTGAAGTTCTGTAACGGAGATACGAACCCAACACATAATCGGAATGTTAACTAAGTAAAGTCAAATGTTACGTATCGGTTTCTCTCACCAGCTGCTAGGTGTTTGAATCTAAAATAAGGATACAAATTTTGGTGCCTGAGCGACAATGGAACCGCACTCCAGTCGTTCCTTTATTTCGTCCGCGAATATAGCTTAAGTATGAATTGCTTACTCACCAAGATGTGTGCGTGTTTGACCAGAAATTGTTGGCAACACATGAACAGACATTAAAAATGCACGTTAATTTTCACTAGCAGGCCGGTGTGCACGTGATAGGGCTTGAAATTAAATTATGAATATTTTTGTCCTGGATCAGGATTCGAACCCACATACTTACTTTTGGAGGAGACCTAGACAAGATTGCAGTCTTGGAAAAAGGGACGAAATGGTTGAACTATACTGTTATGAGAGGTTCAGATCCTCGAAAGAGGAGATACGAATTCGAATCATAGTCCAGCACCAAGACCCCCGTTCCTTTAAATGGCTATTGGTTCATCAAATAAAATAAAATTTTCTAATGTAAGTAAGTTTACTGGCGACAGTATTTTTGTTTACCATGACCTCCACCTATTTTATTTCCCAACGCAAACCGGCTCTGCCCAGTTGTAAATGATGTTTAATGCGGATTCTGGATTATAACGTCTTTCTCTTGAGGTTACCGGAGGTAAAGTAAATCAGTTTGTGCCTCTTAAAAGAAAAGGCCTGAACCCACGCATTGCACTTGTGATAGTTCGCTCCACCAGACCACTGTGGCCACATTTCCCAGCCCCAGGAGTGTGCTGTAACGGATGATGTGATTAGCTTATAAAATTAGTCACGGTGAAAAAACTGCGAGTCTATTAAATAGTTCAGTAAAAGCAAGCTTCTGACACGGAGATAATGCTATTCTCACGTCAGTAGGATGTAAAGACTCTTATAGGCATCATAGCCTCGATGTGAAGCCATTTTGAAATTTTCACTAATTCAGGAAATTTCTTAGTTCAAGAAAATCCACTGTGAAGTGTGAATTTACCGGATAATTCGATTATTACCGTCATTATTACTATCATTTTCTTCACACCGCTGCTGGAATACTGTGCTTGAAGATCATTTAAGGCCTTTGGGTCATTATAGAAGTAGTTGCCCAAGAACAGGTTCTTTCCCTGTCTACGCAATCCTTTTCATGCTAATATCAAACATCAGCAATCACTCATAGATTACATTAAAATTAAAGTAATTAATGAAGACGTTACTTGATAACAAAAACGCGCTGCCTTTCTTTTACTTATGCCTAGAAATGGCTGTCGAATACTGCCATACCAAAAGCCAAGGGATGTTACTGCCTTCCGAGATACGTCGCTGTCAGTTATTCCATATGATTTGAAGTTATGTGGCCACAGTGGTCTGGTGGAGCGAACTATCACAAGTGCAATGCGTGGGTTCAGGCCTTTTCTTTTAAGAGGCACAAACTGATTTACTTTACCTCCGGTAACCTCAAGAGAAAGACGTTATAATCCAGAATCCGCATTAAACATCATTTACAACTGGGCAGAGACGGTTTGCGTTGGGAAATAACATAGGTGGAGGTCATGGTAAACAAAAATACTGTCGCCAGTAAACTTACTTACATTAGAAAATTTTATTTTATTTGATGAACCAATAGCCATTTAAAGGAACGGGGGTCTTGGTGCTGGACTGTGATTCGAATTCGTATCTCCTCTTTCGAGGATCTGAACCTCTCATAACAGTATAGTTCAACCATTTCGTCCCTTTTTCCAAGACTGCAATCTTGTCTAGGTCTCCTCCAAAAGTAAGTATGTGGGTTCAAATCCTGATCCAGGACAAAAATATTCATAATTTAATTTCAAGCACTATCACGAGCACACCGGCCTGCTAGTTAAAATTAACGTGCATTTTTAATGTCTATTCATGTGTTGCCAACAATTTCTGGTCAAACACGCACACCTCTTACTGTTGGTGAGTAAGCAATTCATACTTAAGCTATATTCGTGGACGAAATAAAGGAACGATAGGAGTGCGGTTCCATTGTCGCTCAGGCACCAAAATTTGTATCCTTATTTTAGATTCAAACACCTAGCAGCTGGTAAGAGAAACCGATACGTAATATTTGACTTTACTTAGTTCACATTCCGATTATGTGTTGGGTTCGTATCTCCGTCACAGAACTTTACATCATGCGCTACATCTTTAAATGCATATACACTTTGTTCCTTCCGAATGGAGGTATATCAGACAACTTTCGTGGTTAGTTAAGAGGGATGAAAGGGTCTTGATAGGAGACCCGGTTTATTACAAAAACTGTTGTCTTTTATTTTCAAGTTTATATTTGATTACTGATATTGGTGAAAATATCGGGAATTCATGACTCTTCACGGCTAGTAAGCAATATAATATGATTAAATTCGATTAATATTTGTTCCATACAACATGAATACGACATTTCGAAATTATGTGGAACGTGTCATTTTAATGAAAGATTTCTTAACATAACAGTATACATTTCCTTTACAACAATTTTTTACCCTCTCACTCATTTGGTTATATGTACACACCTGGAAATTGAAATAAGAACACCGTGAATTCATTGTCCCAGGAAGGGGAAACTTTATTGACACATTCCTGGGGTCAGATACATCACATGATCACACTGACAGAACCACAGGCACATCGACACAGGCAACAGAGCATGCACAATGTCGGCACTAGTACACTGTATATCCACCTTTCGCAGCAATGCAGGCTGCTATTCTCCCATGGAGACGATCGTAGAGATGCTGGATGTAGTCCTGTGGAACGGCTTGCCATGCCATTTCCACCTGGCGCCTCAGTTGGACCAGTGTTCGTGCTGGACGTGCAGACCGCGTGAGACGACGCTTCATCCAGTCCCAAACATGCTCAATGGGGGACAGATCCGGAGATCTTGCTGGCCAGGGTAGTTGACTTACACCTTCTAGAGCACGTTGGGTGGCACGGGATACATGCGGACGTGCATTGTCCTGTTGGAACAGCAAGTTCCCTTGCCGGTCTAGGAATGGTAGAACGATGGGTTCGATGACGGTTTGGATGTACCGTGCACTATTCAGTGTCCCCTCGACCATCACCAGTGGTGTACGGCCAGTGTAGGAGATCGCTCCCCACACCATGATGCCGGGTGTTGGCCCTGTGTGCCTCGGTCGTATGCAGTCCTGATTGTGGCGCTCACCTGCACGGCGCCAAACACGCATACGACCATCATTGGCACCAAGGCAGAAGCGACTCTCATCGCTGAAGACGACACGTCTCCATTCGTCCCTCCATTCACGCCTGTCGCGACACCACTGGAGGCGGGCTGCACGATGTTGGGGCGTGAGCAGAAGACGGCCTAACGGTGTGCGGGACCGTAGCCCAGCATCATGGAGACGGTTGCGAATGGTCCTCGCCGATACCCCAGGAGCAACAGTGTCCCTAATTTGCTGGGAAGTGGCGGTGCGGTCCCCTACGGCACTGCGTAGGATCCTACGGTCTTGGCGTGCATCCGTGCGTCGCTGCGGTCCGGTCCCAGATCGACGGGCACGTGCACCTTCCGCCGACCACTGGCGACAACATCGATGTACTGTGGAGACCTCACGCCCCACGTGTTGAGCAATTCGGCAGTACGTCCACCCGGCCTCCCGCATGCCCACTATACGCCCTCGCTCAAAGTCCGTCAACTGCACATACGGTTCACGTCCACGCTGTCGCGGCATGCTACCAGTATTAAAGACTGCGATGGAGCTCCGTATGCCACGACAAACTGGCTGACACTGACGGCGGCGGTGCACAAATGCTGCGCAGCTAGCGCCATTCGACGGCCAACACCGCGGTTCCTGGTGTGTCCGCTGTGCCGTGCGTGTGATCATTGCTTGTACAGCCCTCTCGCAGTGTCCGGAGCAAGTATGGTGGGTCTGACACACCGGTGTCAATGTGTTCTTTCTTCCATTTCCAGGAGTGTATATCACACACACACACACACACACACACACACACACACACACACACACACACACACACATTCTTTTTTTTATTTGTTTGGTGTGCTCGCCTATCGGCGAGGCACGAAAACGTCTGTGAGTGTGTTTCTTAGTTTTCATTACAGTTACGAAAGAAATATAAAAACAACTATGTGAGTCACTGATTTATGACGCTCAGTTTGCAGTCAGTTCTGAGTATTAAAGGTACAACGCTCCAGTAGCTAAACCTAGTTACAGAAATGCGAATCAGACGCATTTCGTATTCCAGGCCGTAACAGCCGCATCTTTCAGACACCAGCTATGGTCACTTCCCACTAGCACGTTACGTTGAACCACAATAAAGTCATGAGTGGAGACACATAGAAACTATTATCACCAGTAACCTTTCTTATGCTAGTTATTGATTTCTAGTGACGAAACAAACGCTATGTAGGGGCACAGGACACATATTCCAGCTTTTATTTGAGCTTTTGTATTAAAAAAATTGGTTCTTAACTGGGAATACAACTCAGACCGCCCTTAACGCGGAATTTGATCCCTTTTGATAATACAGCTCGACTACAATTTGTTGTTTGTTCAAAACTGCAGATTCCTCAACATCTCCACATATTGCGCGTGAATGGGGTTCGATTCCCAGTCAGAACTGAACTCTTCCTCATATTATTTCTAGTTCAAAAATGCTCACATGTCGCTGCTGGTGTAACAAACCCATATTTAACGTTCGTTTGTTCTAGAATATAACAGCTGTAGGTGCCGGGTTGGAGTCCTGGGAAGGAAAAAAGTAATGCTTCGTCTCGTCCATTCAGTTAAAACATCTAGCTACTCCCGAGAAAATCCGATATATCACAGTTGATTGTGCTTCGATAACAATCCGATTAGGTTGTGGGTTCGAATCACTGTCCAACACAAAGCTTTACCTCACGGCATTTCAAGTAAGTTACTTGTGAAGAATCAATATTTAACATCTCTCGTAGTTCGTTAACAGGAACAGTAGATACTGGGTAGGAATTCGCATCCGTTAAAAATGTTTACGTTATGTAATTTAAAGTTGATATTTGCTAACTGATATTGTGTAAAATCGATGTGTATCACTCTCCGTATGCCTAGTCAGAAGTAATTGTTATTTTCCGTCAGTCACGAAATCTTAGTCTGCGTGACCTGGGTTTGAATCCATATGCAGAACGAGACGGTTCGTCGTGTCATTTGAAGTTCATAAATATTATCAACTAGCTGCTAGTAAATAACGTAAATTTTTAATGTCATTTTGTATTAAATAACAAGTATGGTATGTTACTTTGATGAGGAAATCATGAATACGACGAACTTACTACGTGTATTATCCATCTGACGTAATAACGAGAGTGGTAACATTTCAGGTATGTCATTTATTGCAATAAATGTGCGCTTACAAGCCTTAAGGACAGTCTTATCTGTTATAAGGTGTTCCCTGATATTTGTAGTATCGTGGTATTACTTTACATCTTGAGTTATTGCGATACAGAGCAGAGTTTTCTAGTGGTGACTTGTTGGAACCATTTTCAATAGTCAAACGAGCGATTAGGGGACCTGCTAGACAGCTGCATTATGTGGGTTGCATGCGAATCTGGCGAAATGCAATTCAGGTCGTTCGCATGCTTTTGAGTATGACTGTATATGACTGCTGGCAGTGGTAATCATCGAGAGTGTACAGTCGCAAGAAGACCAGGCTCCCGACAAGTAAGTGGCCCTAAGGAGAGGTAAGACCATCGTCTTCAGCGTATGGGGGTAGCGCATTGTACCGCATCTGCAGCAGCAGTTTGAGCAGCAGTTGGCACAACTATGACACATTGAACTATTACAAACCGATTACGTGAATGACAGCTCCGAGCCATACTCCTTGTAGCATGCATCCCACTGAACTCAAACCGCCGCCACTTGTGATTTCAATTGTGTCAAGTGAGGGCTTGTAGGAGGGCAGAGTGAATATCTGTGGTGTTTTCAGATGAATGCTGGTTCCATCATGGTGCCAGTGATGGCCGTGTGTTCGGTAGATGGAAGCCAGTTGAGGTCCTGCACCCAACTTGTCAACATACTAGATGGTAGCAAAGCGTGGTTATTGTCCTTTATTACCAGTGGGAGGGTAGTTAGTATATTGCTTCGCTATTTGCATTTGCTGTATAGCAATCTCGGATAAGTATTTACTGGTTTTGATTTTTGTTTTGTATTGTATTCCACTTGACTTGCGTCGTGATGGGGCAGCGGGACTGTCCCGGTCTCGTCCTTTTAAAGAAGGAACAATTGGTTTATGAGTTGAGTATTTGGCAACACCACGCGCAAAAAGGGGCGGGGAGTGGCCGAATTGGTCGCTGGGTTGCGTGGAGCCTTGACTAGTCCTGTCGTCATTTCGGGGGAACTTGTTGGACAGATCAGTGATGCTTTACGTTTGATTGGTAGTGCCGTTGAGGAGTTGACCCAGAATATTGCATTTCTCCACGGTACACGTGTCACCTCGAAACCGTGGGGGAGATTACATTGATACTCGCGCATTCAATGATACTCGCGCATTCGCGGTTTGGAATTTTTGTCGTTAAATAAAGAACAGCAGGACTTGGTTGGCCAACTGGTCCAGAATTTAAGCGGCTTGCAGGTTAAGGCCAGTGTGTTGGGGCGTGATGATGATGAAGAAAGTTTGAGTTCCTTAGCCCATAATTGTCAAGGTTTGCAGGGCCAAGGGTTTGAGGGGGAAGTGCCGGAAATGTTTGTCAAATTGCCTAATTCCATTATGTACCTTCTGCAGGAGATTTCCCAGTTAATGATTGTCGATTTAGATCAAGTTCAGAAGGTGTTATGGTTACCCGTTAATCTTGAGGTACACGCTGATGCCTTACAGGTTCCCCAGATAATTTTTTTTACCTCTTTTGTATCCGTTATCTAACGGTGTTCTTATTGAAATTTTTTTCGGAAATCTTACGAGGGCAAACTGCATTGGGTAGGTTGAGAGATGCCGTTACCAGACCTAAGCTTTCACCTAGGGTTCGGCGGCACTTGGAGGCCCAATATTTTAGGAAGGTCCAGGGGTTCAATGAGAGCTTGGCCCAGTATGTTGAGAGGGTTCGAATGGCGTTCGAGCGCTTAATATGTCTGTAAGTGAACGCGATGTTGTTCTAGTTATAGTGCAGGGTATGATACCCGAAGACCGGTCGCGGATCCAGTTTGTTCGGGATCCGCTATCGTACACCGATTTGACGAGTCTGATTGATTCTACTGAAGCGTTTAGTTTGCCAATGAACGTCGTCAGTAAACATCCGACGCACCGCTTTTCAAATAACTTAAGGGGCCGCTTCTCTCGCCAGAGATACAGCGTGGATGTTTTAGGTGTGTAGCTGTGGATCATTCAGTTCGCGATTGGCAACTGCAGCGAACGGTTCTTGCGAGCAAGTGACGCCAGAATAGAGGAGCGGGTGGGGTTTTCAATTTCGTCCTCCTAAAGGATGCGCCCATGTTAAATTAGTGTCAGGGGCTTGGCTTCCAAGCATCTGCTCCCTGATTAATCATGAACCTGTTTGCGCCCTGCTAGATTCGGGTAGTGCAGTTTCTATACTCGATTATGCGTGGTACTTGGAGTTTCGTGCCTCTTGCAAATTCCCTTCTTTGTCTTCCCCCATGCAGGGATGTGCGGTAAATGGCCAGAGGTTGCCCTGGTAGGGGAGACAAGGAGACACATTGCGATAAGCGGCTTTTCCTGGCCGGTTCATCTGTTGTTCGTTAAGAATTTGTCCGTCAGTCTGCTGTTGGGATGTGATTTCATTCGCAAGCTTGGGTTCATTCTTAATTTTGCTGGTGGTACCTTTAGTTTCAGCTTTGGTCCGAGAGAGAAATTTGCCTTTTGTTCTTTTCATGGTTCTCTTCGGTTAAAAACCGTTAATAACGTGGTTTCCCAGTTCGATGGGCCGGCCGAAGTGGCCGTGCGGTTCTAGGTGCTACAGTCTGGAGCCGAGCGACCGCTATGGTCGCAGGCTCGAATCCTTCCTCGGGCATGGCTGTGTGTGATGTCTTTAGGTTAGTTAGGTTTAATTAGTTCTAAGTTCTAGGCGACTGATGACCTCAGAAGTTAAGTCGCTTAGTGCTCAGAGCCATCTGAACCATTTGAACCAGTTCGATGTTGGTCATCTGTCTCGACCTGAGGCATCTCGTTTACTTCAGTTATTACAACTTTACCCTCAGGATCTTACTAATCGATTGGGGGTCACCAATCGTATTCATTACAAAATCCGTCTCGTTGATGATATTCCTATACGTCAGGCTCCTTACTGTCTGTCACCCCCAAGGATCCAGGTGTTACACCGAAAGATCGACGATATGCTACCCAACGGCGTCTTCAGGCCATCTACATCTCCTTGTGGGTCACCGATATTTTTGGTGTCTAAGGAACATGGTATGGACTATCGTCAAGTCGTCGATTATCGTCAGCTCAATCAGAAGGTTATATTAGAGTCGGTTCCCATTCCTGATCTTAATAACTGCTTTACGTGGTTTGTTGGAACACGTTGGTTTTCTGTGTTCGGTTTAAATCAGGCTTATTATCGAATACTGCTTACTGGGGATTCTAAGCCCACTGCCGCACCGGCCGTTGTGGCCGAGGGGTTCTAGGCGCTTCAGCCCGGAACCGCGTGACCGCTACGGTCGCAGGTTCGAATCCTGCCTCGGGTATTGGATGTGTGTGATGTCCTGAGGTTAGTTAGGTTTACGTAGTTCAATTCTAGGGGACTGATGACCTCAGATGTCAAGTCCCATAGCGCTTAGAGCCATTTTTGAACCCACTACTGTTTTTGTAACCGATTGGAATGTATTTGAATTCAATCGTGTTCCTTTTGGGCTTGCTACCGGGGCATCGGTTCTTTCACGCCTATTAGATCATGTTTTGGGTGATCTTAAGTTTAACTGTGTCTACAATTATATAGATGATGATGTGGTCTATGGTGCCAATTTTGATGAACATCTTCAGCATTTGGGTTCGGTTTTGGATCGTTTGGGAGAGGCTGGATTAATTTTTAAACCTGACAAAATTAAGAAGTGTCACGGCGAAATTTCCTTTTTGGGACCAGTGTTGATCAAGAACGTATTGTCAGTTTAAAGCGGTTCTGTTCTCCTCGTAATAAGAAGGAGACTGCCAGATTTATAGGAATGGCCAACTACAGTTTTTTCGTACGTTTGTTCCCAATTTCACTCAGTTAGCCGCTCCTCTGAATAGTTTTCGTAGTAAGAATAGCGAGTTTCAGTGGGGAGAGAGCCAGCAAACGGCTTCTGAGGCACTTAAAACTGCCGTTACTAATGCTCCCGTTTTAGTAGTACCTGACTTCAGTAAAACCAGTATTCTTCAAACGGACGCCATGTGAGGCAGTCTTGTGGTTGTTCTTATGCAAGAAGTCGATGGCGATAGACGTCCTGTCGCTTATGCTTCAAGATGTTTCTCAGGTGCTGAATCCAGTTATTCTGTTTATGAATTAGAGGCATTGGCCACGCTCTTTCCCTTAAGAAGTTTAGGTTTTACCTTGAGCATCGCGAATTTTGATTGGAAACTGATGCAGTAAGTTGGGTGTTGACTTGTCCTCGAACAACTGGGAGAATTGCTCGTTGGGCGGTTCCAATTTCTGACTTTCGGTTTAAGGTCAGATACATTCGTGGTGCTATATAACCTTTGTAATGGCGACTTCTTCCAGCGAATGTATCCGGATGAACAAATGTAGCGGGAAGACACCAAGTGTAGTGGATGGGTGCCAGGAGGTGCCATATTAAATCAAGGCGAGAACTTTCCAAATGATTTATTGTTTTTTAGCTACAGTGCTCTCGTTCCTTTTGGTTTGCGTCACAGGGACCTGCAATGCTGAGGAAGCGCCCCAGCTGCCCGTGTAATGCAATGCTGTGTCGAACTGCCCTTGTAAGCCAGCTGCAAAGTTCCGATTACGCCCCAGGATGGCTGCGCCTGCAGCTGACTCAGTGGCCACCATCCTCGATCTCTCCACGCTGCTCCGCCGGGAGCCGCAGGCTGTTCCTGTTGCTGCTTCTTCCTCGCTGGCGCAGCTGAGATCGCGGCGACGAACAAGCTCCCGTTATCTGGTGTCCGAATCTGCAGCCCTCGCTCAGGATGTCTCCAACATGTCTCGGGAGCTGAGACGATTGCCCGCGATAGCGGGCCGAAGAGTGACCCACTGCTGGCTGGCTGCAGACCATGCATCAGCCTCAGAGGATAGAACCAATGACCCACTGTAGACTGGGACACAGGCGCCCCATCTGTTGCTGCATGTAGTCCAGTGGTGTGATTCGCCCCGCCATCCATGAGAGCTGCCACATTTGAATGAATCTCATAGAAAATGGCACCTATTTATACTCGGCTGTGCACCACTGTTTTGCTAATGTGCCGCTCCAAGTCACATACACGCAACACCTGGGTTGCACCAGTGGGCCCCTTCTGCCTGTAACTTGCGACATGCCAACCACTGTATTTACCCTTTTCAGCGGTTATACAGCCGCTGGTAAGCGTAACTTACTGTCACCAGGCCTGTGCCTGGCTGTAAATTGTGCGCTCAGGAATGTTGCACCAGATCTAACTTTCCTATTTTAAACTGTGGTGCCGCTACACCTTGTTGCCAATGCCTTAAGTCGTATGTTCGCTGAGGAAGAACAAGATTTCCAAGGCATGGAACACATACTTGTAGCAGGGGTACTTGGTGAGATTCCTGAATTGTTTGTGGACATTGGTGGCAAACAGCAAGAGGACCCGAGGTAGGGTGCCATTCGGGAAGATCTGCTTTCAGGCAGACACATTCCGGGTTACGCTATAATTAGAGGTGTACTATATAAGCAAGCTGGCATAGATAGACAGCCTAAAATCTGTCTGCCCCAACAGTTCCAACAGTTGGCTAGCCCTGTTTTTCGTTATTTTCATGACTCCATTGTTGGAGGTCATTTGGGTGTTGCCAGAACCCTAGCTATGATTAGAAAACAATTGACTTGGCCATCCATGAGACATGATGTGAAGAGGATTGTCAATAGTTGCTGTTTATGTAAGATGGGTTAACCTAGTGGCAGCATGTGCATGAGATTTTTACAGTCTGAGAGGGAGCAAAATCCCATAGATAAGTTATTCACTGACTGAAAATTTTGGTGGTCGTTGACTGATTTAGTCGGTTTGTTTGGCTTGTTTCTAGGCGCAGGGTCACTGTTAGTCTGACAATACAACATCTTACCAGGATTTTCCGTGTCTTTCGACCTCCCCAAAACCTTAGTTAGTGATAATACGCCAGCATTCACATCTCGTCAGTTTAAGCAATTCTGTTTCAGTAATGGTTTCCGTCATGTTATCACCACTCCATATCATCCACAGCCATCCTTAGCAGAGCGCGTTAACCGCAATTTGAAGGCAGCTATAATAATTTATCATACTCATTCGCCATCCAAGTGGGACCAATCTTTCGCCTGGTTGAGTTTCGCCTTTAATTCCGCTCGTCATGAGGCATCTGGAGTTAAGCTGGTGACCTCAGTGCTGGCTTATCAGTTGAATTGTCCCCTGAGTAATTTATGGGACATCAACGATTTCTTACCAGAATTAATAGATGCCCAGTTAACGAAAAGCAACTGGGATAGAGCTAGGGCTAGTATTCGGTGAGCTCACCAATGAGAGGCGCTTCGCTATAATCAGGGCAGGCGCCCGTTCCAGTGGAATGGTGGCGACCATGTTTTTCTCCAGAAATCCCGGGAAGCAATGTGGTGGTGAGGGTAGTGGTAAATTGGCTCAACATTCTCTTGGATCTTATCTCATACAGAAAGTGTTGGGACCAGTTAATTTATTAGTTAAACATCCAGACACTGTCAGGATTACGAAGTTTCACGTTAGTCAGACTAAGCTTCATGATGATTAGCAATCTTTCTTCCTGCGAGTATTGCTTTGGAGGGGGAGGCTGAATTGTGTGTCCTCACAGTTCGTTTCCTCTTCCTCTTAACGTCGCTTGTAGCGTTGATTTCAGTTCCCCCACTCGCCGTCTGTTGTTTACTAGCGATTCCAAGGGGGCTCAGTGTGCTCTGTGCAGAGCGTTTCCTCGTTGCACACGCAGCAGGGGGTGACCGGAAGGCCGGGAGTGGGAAGTGGTCGCGTGTGGTGCGACTGTTGTCGACGCTCCATGGTAGTGTGGACGTGGCCTTCATAAGGTTGCTGGCTTCGGGACTTAATAGTGGTGTCTGATTCAAGACGTTATGTAAATTCTCACAGTTCTGTTTCCTCTATGTTGCTGGTTTGGAAGCAAGACTGTGTCTCAGTACCGGTAGCTATTCGTTGGAGTGTACATCAATCAAAGTAAGATCTACCATCTACCATCTACCATACACCCAATTTATAAACAACCACCTTCCCGTGGGTGAGCAAACGGAGAAGAATGGTGGGACGACCCCAAAGCAAAATGGCTGGTGACCTCACCAAGAAAACAAGTTGAATTTAACAAGAGTAAATCAAACAAGATATAACCAATCACTTAACTTCTAATAAACTGCGATTTCTCGAGAAGACCTGGCGCAGCACCCTCAAATCACTCTCCCAAACCGTCCACTGCCAGCAACTTCAACGGACGCAGGAAGGCGTACCGATGTCCCGTCTCATGCGGTCGCAGCTCGCACCGGCCAGACTGATGTCGTGGGTTGACTCCTGTTGCCCTCGTGTCGACTGCAAAGCCAGTACCCCTCGCTATATGCCGTGGCCCACTGAACTCACGTGGTGACCTCACATGCACCGACGCTCAAGACGGACAAGTCGTCTTGTGTCTCATCGCGCGACCGACCAACCGATCGATCCAACCGCCAATGACCATTGCCTGAGCAAACTCGGGCAGACTGGTGGCCTAACGCACAGACTCAGATGCATTAACTAAGCCCCGACCAGACGACCACTAGCTGATTTCTCTTACTGATGGAGTGAAAAGCTCTCATCTTGCCGGTTTTAAAGGTTGATCCGAACGACAGACATACTAGCACTCCGAACGACAGACAGACACTAACTGCCTAACAAATGCGGACGAGAGACAGACTTGCAAGCTGGGGACGAAAGACTGACCCAGACTCACCGACTGGGAGCACATAGCGCCCCTTAAATGCATGTGAAGAGGCAATCTTCCCCCTTTCTCACCAGAGGGAGACACCAAAGCTGTGATTGCCACAGTGGCGCCACCGCCAGAAACAGAAGGCGACTGCTTCACACTACGCACTGCGGTGTGCTCTTCAAAACAGCAATTTTTACCATGGCGCACCGACCATATTGCCGAAGTTATCCGTTGTGACTACTGTTGACTGTTCCTATCAGATACTTTAGTATTCTCTTCCGTTTCTTCCACTGAGTGCTGTTGGGTTCATTTCAGTGTTAATATTCAGCCTAATGTACACTCCTGGAAATGGAAAAAAGAACACATTGACACCGGTGTGTCAGACCCACCATACTTGCTCCGGACACTGCGAGAGGGCTGTACAAGCAATGATCACACGCACGGCACAGCGGACACACCA
Organism: Schistocerca cancellata; assembly: GCF_023864275.1. Taxonomy (NCBI): domain Eukaryota; kingdom Metazoa; phylum Arthropoda; class Insecta; order Orthoptera; family Acrididae; genus Schistocerca; species Schistocerca cancellata. The sequence continues at coordinate 391,181,778 of NC_064634.1, read as the reverse complement.
GGAACCGCGGTGTTGGCCGTCGAATGGCGCTAGCTGCGCAGCATTTGTGCACCGCCGCCCTCAGTGTCAGCCAGTTTGCCGTGGCATACGGAGCTCCATCGCAGTCTTTAACACTGGTAGCATGCCGCGACAGCGTGGACGTGAACCGTATGTGCAGTTGACGGACTTTGAGCGAGGGCGTACAGTGGGCATGCGGGAGGCCGGGTGGACGTACCGCCGAATTGCTCAACACGTGGGGCGTGAGGTCTCCACAGTACATCGATGTTGTCGCCAGTGGTCGGCGGAAGGTGCACGTGCCCGTCGACCTGGGACCGGACCGCAGCGACACACGGATGCACGCCAAGACCGTAGGATCCTACGCAGTGCCGTAGGGAACCGCACCGCCACTTCCCAGCAAATTAGGGACACTGTTGCTCCTGGGGTATCGGCGAGGACCATTCGCAAGCGTCTCCATGAAGCTGGGCTACGGTCCCGCACACCGTTAGGCCGTCTTCCGCTCACGCCCCAACATCGTGCAGCCCGCCTCCAGTGGTGTCGCGACAGGCGTGAATGGAGGGACGAATGGAGACGTGTCGTCTTCAGCGATGAGAGTCGCTTCTGCCTTGGTGCCAATGATGGTCGTATGCGTGTTTGGCGCCGTGCAGGTGAGCGCCACAATCAGGACTGCATACGACCGAGGCACACAGCGCCAACACCCGGCATCATGGTGTGGGGAGCGATCTCCTACACTGGCCGTACACCACTGGTGATCGTCGAGGGGACACTGAATAGTGCACGGTACATCCAAACCGTCATCGAACCCATCGTTGTACCATTCCTAGACCGGCAAGGGAACTTGCTGTTCCAACAGGACAATGCACGTCCGCATGTATCCCGTGCCACCCAACGTGCTCTAGAAGGTGTAAGTCAACTACCCTGGCCAGCAAGATCTCCGGATCTGTCCCCCATTGAGCATGTTTGGGACTGGATGAAGCGTCGTCTCATGCGGTCTGCACGTCCAGCACGAACGCTGGTCCAACTGAGGCGCCAGGTGGAAATGGCATGGCAAGCCACAGGACTACATCCAGCATCTCTACGATCGTCTCCATGGGAGAATAGCAGCCTGCATTGCTGCGAAAGGTGGATATACAGTGTACTAGTGCCGACATTGTGCATGCTCTGTGGCCTGTGTCTATGTGCCTGTGGTTCTGTCAGTGTGATCATGTGATGTATCTGACCCCAGGAATGTGTCAATAAAGTTTCCCCTTCCTGGGACAATGAATTCACGGTGTTCTTATTTCAATTTCCAGGAGTGTATTAGAAATGAATTCTTGTTGTCTTGTGGTTGAGTCCTGGGTTTGTCTAAATCGATAACCAGGACGTCACACATCACTTACGATGCACGTCAAGCAACCTAGATAAATGTGACTTAGATTTGCATTTGTGTAACTTTTGAGATTTTAGTTAATTAGTTAAACAATTATTTTATACTTTAAATTATGTAAAACGTGTTCCATCCGTGAAATGGGGTTTTGACATGCGATGTTCTCTTTTCTTGGTTCTGGTAAAGTCCACGTTATGTCATCTTAATCGTCTGTTAAGTGTCTCAGCACTAGCAACCGTTATATGGGGTATATCTAATTCATTACTTAGGGTAATTAATATTAATTTTATTCGGTTCATTCCAGTCCTCTCATTTCTTGAATGACTACAAGGTCTTGTATTTTCTATCCTTATTCTAGAAGTGTGAATGCTTGTAATCTGCAAAGATTTGTTGGTGGGTTTTTTCCTATATACCATTTCAGTAGCCTGGCTCCTGGTGGCTGTTACGATTTTTATCGTGACCGGTTTGTTCTTAAGCCAATCGCTTCAGTTTAGCACCTTGTGGAGGACAATCTTACCCTTTCTTTACCTGCGTTAGCCTTAGGGAGGGGTTTAGTACCTCAAGGTAGCTTTAGGCCAGCGCTGGTCCATTAGGATTCTTGATCTTATAATAGTTTTATATATATAGCTCTACAGAGTAACTTATTGTGGTCGAGTTTATTAAGTTGGTTTTACACAGCCAATGTGATCTCAAAGTGATGGTTTTATGAATAATTTGTAACCCCTTTTATATGCTGAATTGTTTAGGGTGAAACAGAGTTGTGTTAGAAGCCTGTTTATATATATCTATGATATCTTTGAATTTATTGTTCTGTTTCCATGATTTAATGCATATGCCTCTTTTAATCGGTGCTAGATTTATCCTGACTTATTTAGTGTTCAAGTAAGCCCACTGAAATATCACTCTCAGATTAAAGTAACTGATCCGACTTCCTATAACAGATGAATTTGCTTAGTTCTCCGTGTTCTAGGATTTATCTCGTCAAGAAGTGTTTCAGTGCTATAATGTATACTTGTCATATCTGATCCAAGTTATTCTCCAGTTTAACTGTATATTCCACAATTTTCGTGAAATTTAAAATTTCTAAAGTTGCAAGCCTTAATTTGTTTGTGTAAATTGTTGTCAGTACAGCTGTGACCTACCTAATCAACTGCAACACGTATTTGTTACTGTTTCAACTGGTTGTGTTGCAATAAATGCAAACTTCAAGTGAAGCTTGTGGGTCATTCATAGTCCCCGGTCCCTCATCCTCAGTAATGCTAGAATTATTATTTTTTTTTATTAAAGCTTGTGTTAAGGTTTTTCGATGAGTTACTGGGAGAAAAGAAAAGGAGGCTCTACACTAGGCACATTAGACCTACATCTGGAGTTACGGATTGACCTGTGATTTCGTATGACAGCAGGAGCCCTTTTGCAGTTATCCCAGGCACCCTGACTGCAAATTTGATCATCAGTCTGGTAATTCGAGTTGTTGTGCTGCCATTCATGGACAGCATTCTAGGTGGTGCTTTCCAATAGGATAAAGCTCGTCCACATACCGTTGTTGTAACACAACATATAGGTACAGTTTGTCGACATCTTACCTTGATCTGCTCGATCACTAGACCTGTCTCCAATCGGGCATGTAAGGGACATCACTGGACGACAGGTCAAGCATATCCATAAAGAGCATTAAATATCTATGTATTGACCGACCAAGAGCAACAGGCATAGAACTCTACCCCACAAACTCGCATCTGGCACTTGCACAACACAATGCATGCACGTTTCCAAGTGTGCATTCAACATTTTGGCACTTAAACTGATTATTATTGTACAAGTATTTCATATTTGTAATGGCTTATCACAAGCTAATGTGTACCGGTGATCTTGCAATGTTAATCACTGAAATATGTTACCTAGACAAACGCATTACACAAATTTCATTACTCTACATTATTTGCTTTTTGGTGTTGTGATGCTTTTTCCATAATAATACGTTTTGCAGCCTGTGTGTGTGTGTGTGTGTGTGTGTGTGTGTGTGTGTGTGTGTGTGTGTGTGTGTGTATGTGCATGTGTGTGTGTTTGCGCGCGCGCGTGTGTGTGTGTGTGTGTGTGTGTGTGTGTGTGTGTGTGTGTGTGTGTGTTTTACTGTGCTACCACACAGGCACCTGAACATCTTAGTGTAAGTAAAGCACCTGGTGACAGCAGTCATTACACACATATGCAGAACATGTAGGTGGATAAGAGTTTTCCATTGCCATTGTATACCATTGCCATTGCCATTGTATACCATTAACATCATTAGTAGAATAAATAAGAGAGTTCCAGAGCAAAGAGCATTTCTGAGTAAAAATTTCAGATTGCAAACCCTGAATCTAATATCGCAGTTTCCCACAACCAAAAAATCTCATTTGCCTGTATCAGAAAAACTATAATCCTCATAAATACAATGAAAATAAAATTGCCCAATAACGTCGAACTATTTAAGAAGTTAGAAAATCATACCAAAGGAAATTTTAATTTAATTAAGAAGAAAAACACAAAATTTAAAAAGGTATTCAAATTCAATAACATGAATTGTGTGAGCTTTATTTTTTTTCTCAGTAAATAAAATGAAACTTTAGAATTTTGTCTAATTTACCATGATCATTTGTAAAGATTTTGTTATAATGATCTGGATGAGTAATTTTATATTTATAATCTATAAGTAATAAAAATTTTCTACCAAGTTTAGTTGCTATAATTTAAGCTTTTGGAATCACATGTGGATATGTTTTTTAAGCTTTGATAATTTAGTGAAAACTTCTGAACAACCATGTCTATAATTATGAAGATCAGTTAGTAGACTTTCAGTGCTATTGTTAAGAGTCATTTTTATTTATATTTAAAAAAAATTAAAGAAGAACTTAAAACATTTTCCAGACTTTGGAAAACATTATAAAATTAAAGTTTTCAGTTTTTATTTTACCTAGTTTGCTGGAAACGTTTCAGAAGGAAATGAAAACAAGTTGTTAAAAAAACATTTCTAACAGTTAATAAACATTTATATCATTCAATTTTTTTTAAATTCTTTTCAAATTACCTGAATCCATTTCTACTATATCTCCTTGCCATAAATTATCTGTGCTGACAGACATTACATTTTGTGTTTTAAATTTTTTATCATTGATTCATATAATTCATTAATAATTTGTGCAAAAGTATTTGAAGGTGACACCTTGGAGACAACCCCTTCACTTAAAAAATTTTGAGTAACAACTTACTCTATTTTGTTTCACATACTGTACAAAGACATTCGATTCTTTACCTTCCATTTTTAATTGTCCCTCTGTGAGGATTACATGTTTCAGTAATTTTTTTGCACTTCTAACACACAATGTGATTATACTGAAACACTGCATGTATTATTCACCATTTATATAGATGAAACATTTAATGAGATTTAATTATTGTTCCATTCTCTCATCATTATTTTCATTGCAAAAAATGGATTTTGAACTGGGCACCGTTATCATGTCGTTTTATCTCTTTTTTAAAGTCAGTACCTGACAAATCACCATCTATTTTGACCCAAATAAAATAATTCTTTTGATTTTTAGATCGTATTCATGTATCTATTTCACATTTTGTCACCTCTAACAAAATGAAATTTCAGTTTTTCTTTGTCACACATTTCCCAAGTACTGTTTTGTAACTACTTCATAACCATTTTCTGACTCATTTACATCAACTAATCTTCTACCTTTAAATTGAATATATACCTTAGTTCCTTTCAAAAATGGTACACAATTCCTTATGATATTGTTTAAGTTAACTCTCTACTATTTATCTATTTTTGCTTCTAATAATTTTTTATGTTTGCTGAATTTATCTGGCCCTTAGTCATGTAACCTTTAAGCTGCAGCTCATTTTCATAAATGTACATTTATTAGATTCAAAAATCATTAAATTTATAACTATCTGAACACAGATTTAACACAGACAAACAAACACAAATAATGACAAATTAATTCATCAAAGTTTTTTATTCTCTTGGTATTGTAGCATAGATTACTTGTCCTGAATAGTTAACAAGTAGTTTAGTTACATTTCCTCCAAATTAATCATAAACAAATTTCAAATTTTTTGATCTATAATAACACATTCAGTGAGTACAAGGACAGTCAAATGTATCTAAATTTACTGTTCCACATTCCAAATTTTTGGTTCATTAGCTAATTCATTAATCATAAAATCACCAGGAAAATATTTACTTTTTAATTCGTTAGCAAGTTTTCTATTTAAAAATGAGGTATAGGTTTATTATATTTTTTGATTCATTTTTCGAAACTTTTTCTACATCCACTCCCTTTCTCTTCCATTGGTAAATTATGCCTTTACTGTTCTTCTAATTCTTCATCAGCTTTTCATGTTTATTACTGCATTTGTGAATGCTGCAGAACCACCAGCAAGTGAACCAATAGTAACTAATTATGGTAATTCACCAATAGTGGTGGGAAAAACCCACCTTCACATTTTGTTAATCCTAAAACTTCTTCCTTTTTTGTTAGATATGCAATAATTTTTTTCATAACTGGAATCCCTAATGTAATAAATAAATTTCCATCACTTTTTAATCTCTCTTTCATTTCTGTGCATCAGTTTAAAAAATTGATAAATATTATGTAACTGTTCATTATTTAATTTATATTTATTTCATTTTTCATTAGTTTTACCACTTGGTAGCAAAGTACAATTAATCGTAGAGTTATTTATTGATACAGATAAAAAATTGATGAGGCTTAAATGTTTTACAATCCCCAACCATTTTCATAAACATCTACAGTTATTCCTAATTTTCATTTGCCCTACATCATTCTTCTAAGTGCAATTGCAGCTAGTTTTTCTCCTAATAAAGCATCGCTTGCATGCATTCCCTCTTTTGCAGATAATTAAAGGTTTTTGTCTGCTTTGTGTCTCTTTCTAAATCGTTATTATCTCTAAAGGCAATATCATGATTTTTACAAGCTTCATGTAATATCTTAAATCCTTAGTCACCTCTAGCTGATCTTTCATGTAATTTGTTCTCTAGACCACAAAATCTGTAGCCAGGAAGGTACATTTCAAATGGAAGTTTGTTAATTAATGTATTTACTAATCCTTTAACGTATTCTTCACTTTTCTAAAATGTGTGAGGAAGATTACTCAAAGATCTAACTAAACATCGAATTTCTATAGGACTATTGGTAGTAAAGCCATCGAAATTACTAGTTAATGTCTGTGTTATTCCAACTTCTTCTTTATGATAATTTTTATTTTGAGGTAATTCTGCTCCATGAATTACTGTTAATATATCGAGTACATTTTTTAATGTCTGGTATAGAAAGATATTTGAGAGATTTTTCCTTATAGTTCATTACTAGGCGTTTACGCTTTTCTCAGGTGAACTTATTTCTGAAAAGTCTTAAGAATCTATTATTCGTTTCTTATGTTTGGGAAATAATGATCAACAGTTTTTTATCTAATATTTATATTCATTACCTCTACTTGAATTTATTTTATTTGGATTATTCTTGGAATATAACGCACCTGAATGGTGTAGTGTGTCTGTATAATAAGATAAATCAAATTTTTTATCTATATCATCCACAGTAACCTATTTTTGAGTTAAAATATTCATTAATCCAACTCTTCCTTCATATAGCTTTCCTTATCTCCATTGAATTCAACTGGGGAAATACCAAGATATTTAGATATACCTTTGGGTCTTAATCCAAAAACTTTATCTTCACTATGACTTATATACTATAAAATTCTATCACAAATATTTATTTTTTGACATCACTACACATTATCTTTTTAACAATGATTTCTTGTTTCTATTCTTAGTCTGTTCTTCACACTTATCCAATATTTCTGATTCAGTTTATGTATGATTACATTGAGGAGTTTTATAAGAATTAATTTCTGGTATACCTCTAAAATCTACTGTGTAATGATGATGGGGAATTATTTGTTTTTCAACTTCTCTCTTTCCTTCAATAACTTTAAACACATTCTCACCAAATCCTTCGATTCCTTCTTTTAATTTTTCAATAGCATCGATAACTGGTTGTTCTTCTTTCTTTACTTTTCTTACTCTGTTCTTGGCTATATTTTTATAAAGCTTAAATTGTTCTTTCAATTGTGCAGCTTTCTTTTTATTTCGTTTATCTTTTTTAACATCTTCTGGTGTGTATTTTGCAAATATTTATTATGTATGAAAAAACATTAGTTAATCTTTTTTACCATCTGACATTTATGTTTTACTTACTTGTTTAATATTTTGTTTGCCATTTCGTTTTTATGAAATTCTGTATTTTATTTGTGGACATGCTACCATTTGGTTTTCTAGTTATGTCTGTCATAAAAAATCCAAATTGAACATTTTCATTTGAAAATTTACTAATGATTTCTTTAAATAATCAAATTTTTTATTACCTTCAACAAACTGGTGATAAATATAATTTAAATTTGTCTCATATTTCAAAAATTAAGGTTTCTCTAGTTAATTGTTTTCATATTTTTGAGTAAGTTTGAGCTAAATATAAACAATCTATTTCTGTATGTCTTCCTGTAGTAAAATGTTCTTTAACTATATCTTGATTTTCAAGAATGACATCATCAAATACTACTACTGAACTGTCTAGAGATTGTTTAATAGGATAATTTCATCATTATCTTCAATAAAAGTAGCAGTTTTTTCCTTATGCTTATCTACTATTTTTCCATCTGTTTATAAATTCTAAGTATTTTGGTTAATCTAAACTTTTGAAAAATATACAAATGATTAATTTTATTCCAGTTTAAACATACTGCAGGTAGAATTTAATTTTCAAATATTTATATATTTTTCTATAATCACTTGATCCGATTATTTCACATCAAATAGAAATTGGTAAAAGTTTAACTTCTTATTTTTTGATTTCTTTCCTGGAATTCTAAGTTATTGTTCCAAATTTGTCACTTATTTAAATACATTTTTAGTAGTATAAATGGCTCGTCTATTTTAGGCGTTGTTATCATCTGTTCTTAAAAAAAAGACTAACTATATGCAAGAGAATCTTATAAAAATGTTGTATTACTTGTTTCTTACACAACTCTTTTAACTCCAAATATTATAATTAAAAATAATAAATTATATTCCAATGGAGAACCGATAGAAATTCCTGTAGGTTAGTATAGTTTGAATTTTGAAAAATAAGTCATTCGAAAAATCCAAATATTCACATTAAAACTCATGAAATTTTAAACAGAATTACTTTTGAAAGTGACATTAAGTTGTATATGAATAAATGAAGATAATATTGCAAATGTGTGAAGATTTAATGATCAAATTATTGCAACTAGTAAAAAGACTGTTGGTAAAGATGTTCCTAAAATTATTTCATTCAGATTAATAAATATAAATTTTAATCTAGCTAATGGAATGTTTGTTAAACATACTGATCAGTTACATAGAGAAACTAATATTATTGCTTTACTTCAACCAAATACTGAATTTGGAAGACCAATAATTTATGAAACTCAATATCCTGTAGATATTTCTATTATTGATACTATTCAAGATTTATAAACTACTGTAACCAATGAATATGACAATCTGATAGAGTTTAATGGTGCTTGTCTAACAATTGTTTTAAAAAAGTCTTAATAAATTTTTTCCTTAATAAACCTTGAACAAAATAGAGAGATATGTTTTCCACTCAATCTTGTGAATGGGAAAGGTAAAAGTAATTAGATGCACCCAACCAAAATACAGAAATTAAAATAAATATTAGTCATGGGTGCCTTCATCTGGATCATGCACTATTATACATGACCTGTAGAATTGTTATAGCTAATCATGGTGGATGAGAATCACACTATCTAACATATGGTGGGAAATACAATAAAAAAATTGATTAATAATTATGTGGCAAAACTGTTTCGTTTTGTAACCTTAAAGAAATGAAATAATGTTTCATCAAGATTCGAACAGCCTTTAATAGCATCAACTGCTATGTCATATTTAACTTCATATCTTAATGATAAAAAAAGCTTAGAAGCTAGATCAATGAGACAATATTCTGCAAAATCCGAAACTTCCAATACCTTTTTATGAATTACAAACAGTAGAAGTAGTAGGATTGAGTGGTAAGAAAAATTTTGAACTTGGTATCACAAATTACTATAATTCTGCAGAATTCGACATGCCATAATTCGTGTTTGTTACATTGCAGACAAATCATAAAAATAATCAGTTACTTGAGTTTTCATTATTCGACAATGTTAATCCTCAGGAACGAAATTTTCTCTCAGGAGATGTGGAATATTAATCCTCTAAGTAGTTTTCTCAAAGCATACAATGCATTTCTCGTTTTTAAACAAGTTAAATTACACAGATCAGATACTGACATAACTCCTCACAATTTCATTTCAAATTATCTAATCTATGTGGATAATGTAACTCATACAAAGAATATTATAACTTCACAGAAAACGACCATGAAATGTTGTGCAATTTTTAATGAAAATATTCCTGCAGGTAGCTTAGCATATGTAACAATGTATGGTAAGAAAAATTTAACTTATGATGCACAGCACAAAATACTTACTGAAAATTTTTAATTATATAAATGAACAAAAACCTGGAAAACGTTATAGAAGTCCAAACTTCATGTTTGTAATTCCTTCTGAAGTATTTTCAGAAAGAAATAAAGAGGAAATAAAACTGAAAAAATTTAGAATGTCAATTAGAATATGTTAGCAAATTCGTTTAATATTTGCATGATATCGATGTTTGTTGCCCCATGCAACTATACAAAACAGCATAGGTCTTGCCTGTGTAAGCCTTCTCAGGCACCTGACAGCTCTGATGGTTTACAACTTGTATTTATCCAGCAGCTTGTGTGCTCTAGGTAAAATGATACTGACCTAGCGCAACACTTTCGTCAGTGCTGCTGTAAGAGAAAATGAGATAAGTCCACACATGCTCATTGTACTCTGCCTCATCTTGTGTACACATCCTCTCATGCCGTTCACTAAGCTGTTCATAACTTTTTTCAGAGATGGCGCTAAAGCAGTCGCCCTCTAAAAAAGTATGCGAATATGCTTCGATTTTAACATATAATATTCTTTTTAATTCTTATTTAGAGTGTTGTAAGGAAACATTATATGTTATTTAAATTTCAAATCTTTGAATAAAATATGAAAATTTGGGAAAAATAATTTACATCCGAAATTAACGTATCAAAATAGCATTTTTAGAATGTACTTTGTCACTCCAATATTACCTGTACATACAAATTGCTACCAAAAACATTTGCTCCCAAAATGCCCCAGGCAGGGAGTAGGCTGGCCACCCAAGAAATATGGATCATTGATCATCAAGTCACGCTGTGCGAGCTCTGCCCCATCATTTAAAGACAACTGGACCAGATGCAAAGTAGGAAAACTTTGAAAAAACCCAGAAGTTGGAAAGAAATACAGAGAAAACGTCAGTCAAAAGACCGCCAGGTTTCCTGAATCTGGCACCAAAAGTTTTTTTACTTTTTGAGAACGAAATTTTTATTTAAATTAGTTTTAACTGCCCAGTTAAATTATAAAATACACTGAACTGGAGAGCCAGTAAAATTGAAACATGAGTTATTTAGGTGAGATTGAATTAATTTTTTATGTACACCTTTTATAAAAATATATTAAAGTTATTTTCATCTTTCTCGTGGAAAAGTAATTATTTTACAATAAGTGAATGTAATAAGCAAATATATTCATTTTTATTAACTTTTCTAAGGAATTTGTGTTAAAATAGGTTTTTTAAATAAAAATAAGTAACTGTAGACCAAGAATTGTGGGTATAGTAGAAACATTATACAGATTCTAGGAAACTTTGGTCGGTCATGGCATGAGTCAGGACTGCGCCAGCTGAGCTATTATCTACATAATCTTCCTACTTAGATTATGGCGCTTCCATGATCACCAGCAACGTATGTCATGACTGCAAAGATGGACCTCGCCGTGGACATCGGGACTGTAGTTGTGCATCATGCAGCCTATTGCACACAATTTGAGTCGTAACACGACGTCCTGTGGCTGCACGAAAAGCGTTATTCAACATGGTGGCTTTGCTGTCAGGGTTCCTCCGAATCATAATCCATAGGTAGCGGTCATCTACTGCAGTAGTAGCCCTTGGGCGGTCTGAATGAGGTATGTCATCGACAGTTCCTGTCTCTCTGCATCTCTTCCATGTCCGAATAACATTGCTTTGGTTCACTCCGAGACACCTGGACACTTCCCTTGTTGAGAGCCCGTCCTGACACAAAGGAAACATGCGGCTGCGATCGAACTGCGGTATTGACCATCTGGGCATGGTTGAACTACAGACAACACGGGCTGTGTACCTCCTTTTTGGTGGAATGACTGGAACTGATCAGCTGTCAGACCCCTCCATCTAATAGACACTGCTCATGCATGGTTGTTTACATCTTTGCGTGGGTTTAGTGACATCTCTGAACAGTCAAATGTCTGTGATAAAATATCCACAGTCAACATCTACCTTCAGGAGTTCTGGGAAATGGGGTGATGCAAATCTTTTTCTTGTGTATGTATAATCTTCTTCATTTCCGATTTTGAGCATTTGTTGTTACTCCAGTGCTATGAAATGCTCATAGTTCTGATTTTAGCAATGCGAGATGTTCTTCCGATACTGATGTAGCCATTAATAATTCATAATAATTGTTGTCATGTTCTTTCATCAAATGGTACAATGAATACATTTCTACTTACACTAAATCGAAGCAATTTGAACATTAAAATGGTAATTTCTTCCAGCAAATCAAAATTCTGTATACTTTCACCATTCTTTTGTCAGATAAATTTGCCTGTATGAATGCTTCAATCTATACATGATGGGCACTGTTCTCAATCAAATTTCTGAAAAAACGATCTTGCAACTTTTATGTGGTGGTATTGCCAGTAGTAAAACATTACTGACTGCTCTTGCATCCAGAACCAATGAAATTTGTTCCCCTTTTTTGGTGCTCTTGCATCCAGAAATGATGGAATTCTTTCTCGCTTTTTCGATACTAATACAGTATTAACACTTTTAATTTTGTAAGATTTGCCAAACTATCATCTGTGTAAGTTTTCTGTTGACATCTGATTGTTTGGCACAAGATATAGATTCTAGAATGAGATTTTCACTCTACAGCGGAGTGTGCGCTGATATGAAACTTCCTGGCACATTAAAACCGTGTACCGGACCGAGACTCGAAATCGGGACCTTTGCCTTTCGCGGGCAAGTGCTCTACCAACTGAGCTACCCAAGCACGACTCACGCCCCGTCCTCACAGCTTTACTTCTGCCAGTACCTCGTCTCTCACCTTCCACCCTTTACTGAAGCTCTCCTTTCTTTCAGGAGTGCTAGTTCTGCAAGGTTCACAGGAGAGCTTCTGTAAAGTTTGGAAGGTATGAGACGAGGTACTGGCAGAAGTAAAGCTGTGAGGACGGGGCGTGAGTCGTGCTTGGGTAGCTCAGTTGGTAGAGCACTCGCCCGCGAAAGGCAAAGGTCCCGAGTTCGAGTCTCGGTCCGGCACACTGTTTTAATCTGCCAGGAAGTTTCAAGATATAGATTATTTGGAAACGCAAGAAGGTTGAAGGAATTTAATATTAAGACTACATTTGCAATTTTAATTATTCTATGTTGTTTCTCAAAAACCTCATAGACACACAGTGCATCCTTCAGCTCTTTCTTGCACGTTTTTGAAATGTCTAATCTGTTACCATTGTTTTCTGTTGTTTCACATTTATTCATTTCAGCCTATTTCATCACTCATATTTCTCACAGTGGCCTCTTCTCATTGCCTGCTACTTATATTTTTGTTTCATCACATAGCCCTCCATGTGTGTTCATGGATCTTAGCAAATCGAACACAATAAAATCTCCTTCACATACGTCAATATCTTGAGGCAGTGAAGTCGATCCACTTCCCTAATCCTAAATGGGCTGTAGTTTAATTTCTTTGATCTCTGTTCACAAGCCGTTCACTGACTGCTAACATTACTATTTCCTTATTTTTATTCGATATCGGCAGTTACAGATTGCTTGGATTCTTGTTTATTACGTTTTGTTATTTCTTTTTTTAACTCTCCTTCAGCCAGTTCCTTCTTCTTCTTCTTCTTGCGTTACGGCCTCTGTAGGACCACTGGTAGCCCCTTTGTGGACTGCATTTCCTCTTCTTCTCCGAGAACCTTTTTATTCTTTCTCTTCTTCTCTCCTGCTCGTCTTCCGAGATCTTCAGTGCAGTGCCTTTTTCTCCTATCGACTGCACTAGTGACACTTTAATATTTTCCTGTATTCTTCTCTGTCGTTGATCTCCAGCATGTTGATCGGTGTATACTTGTTCCTCCAATTTTCCTTTCCTTCGACCTTGATCCCCAATTCCAGCCAGTCCTTCCAAAGTTCAACAACCCACTTGGTTCCTGTCTTTCCTCTTGTCCTCCCTGTTGTTTCCACCATAGTCTTCGTCATTCTGTCCATAATCATTCTAACTACATGTCCATCAAACCTTGCTCTTTTCAGTCTGCTTTCCCCAGATATCGTTCTCATGTTCAGGTACGATTCTTCCCTAGGTATTCGCATCCACCTCTCACCACCTCTTTTGGGAAGTAGTATTTTTCTCAGCTTTTTTCTCTCTTTTTTCTCTTGTTGTTCTGCTGCATTTTGTCCTAGTGTCATCGTCTCAGGAGCATATAATAATGCATTCCTCAGCATTGCCTTGTGGTGGGTTATCTTTGCCTCTATGGATATATTCCTTTTATTGTATATCTCTCTCGTCATACAGAAGGCTGACCTAATCTTCTTTATCCTCTCCGTTTCCCTCCTTGTTCCTGTTCCTTCCTGTTATAAATTCTCACAGGTATTTAAATTTGTCCACCGTTTGCACAATGCCTTCCGGTGTTTCCCATTCTTTAGTGGTATTTAATGTCTTTGTCTTGTTATAGGCAATCCTCAGTCCCATCTTTCTGGCTACATTACTTAAGTTGTCGAGTTGTGTCTTTGCGTCTTCTTCCATCTCACTTACTACTGATATGTCGTCTGCAAAGGCTAGGCAGTCCACTTGAGACCTGTTGTCCTTTTTGTCCCCGAAATGGGTCTTTGGTATCCCCATTTCCTCGTTTATTGCTCTCCACTGCCTGATCACTTCGTCCTGTGCTATATTGAACAACATTGGTAACAATCCATCTCCCTGTTTAGCACCAGTCTTGATCTCAAATTCTTCTGACACTGCTCCTCTGAATCTCACCCTTGCTTTTGTGTCTGTCAGAATTTCTTTTATGAGTTCTTGTGTAGTTCCATCAAGTCATCTGTTCTTCAGGATCCTATCAAGAGTCCGTCTGTAGATGGAATCATATGCCTTTGTGAAGTCCACGAAGGTTATTACTGTCTTTTTGTTTTTTAATTCCCTAAGTTCTATCAGTTGCTTCAGGATAAATATACGTTCTATACAACGTCTTCCCTTTCTGAATCCCTTTTGGTAGTTGCCAACTGTACTTTATACCAGCTTCTATCCTACCTCTAGCAGTGATATTCCTCTCCAGTTGTTTGCATCTCTCTTGCCCCCTTCTTATATATTGGTATTACAACTGCATTCTTCCATCCTTCTGACAACTTCTTTGTTCTCCAGATTTGGTGGATTATGTTGGTCATGTTGTCTATTGCTTTGTTGTCTCCCCACTTTATCATCTTAGTTACTATACCACCTTCTCGAGTTGCCTTATTTTTTAGATCGCTTATGCAATGTGCCACTTCATCCCTTTCTTTCTTGCTCCTGAGAAAACCTCCCATTTTTCCGGGTTCTTCTTGCTGCTCCCGTCTCTCCAGGCTTTCCTGCAAGTCTCTACCGCTTCCTCACATTCCTTGTTCCACCACCAGTGCTTCCGTTTCTTTTCTTCTTTTCCCCATAGTTCAACATGTTTCGCCATATTTCGCTTCATATCGCCCCATTCACTGAATGATTCAATTCCTTCCTCACATCTGGAACGATTATGTCTTAATTTGTCCCCGTCTACCTCTATGTTTTCTGTTCTTCTATTCGTCTGTGGCAGTCTGTCCCTGTTTAGAATCCAAAGGCACTTAACTTCTGTAAGATAGTGATCCGATTCTGTTCTTGTGTTCTTGCTGACCTTTTTGTTCATGTTCTCTTTAGCGTTTGTCCACCTGATTGCTATGTGGTCAATGTCGAATTCCCCAAGGCGGGCGCATGGGTTTGTCCAAGTTCTTTTTCTTACACGGTTTGTCCCTGAAGTGTGTTGTCATCAGTCTCATTTTGTCTTCTCGACACAGTTCAATTAGTCTTCCTCCATTTTTATTTGTCCGCTGGTGTGCAGGGTACTCGCCCAATATTCCTTTATGTTGCTTCTCTCTCCCAAGCTGAGCATTATAATTTCCTACGAGTATCTTTAGATGTCTATATGGTATGTTTTTCAGTGTATCATCTAGTTCCTCCCAGAAACTGTCTGACTTTATCGTCTTTCCGGTTCTTGTCGTTTGTAGGTGCATGTCCATTAATATTGTATACTTTTTGTTCCCTGCTCAAAATGTCAGTGTTGATATCCTTTCTGACGTGCTCTTCATTTCAGTTATGCCATCCTCGTATCTCCTATCTACTATGACCCCATACCAAAGCATCTAGGTGCATGTCTTTCTTTTCCCACTCTAACACCTGGTTTCCCTTTCAGAAATATGAAGCCTTCTGACTCCACTGTATCTTCGTCAGTGTATCTTGTTTCTTGCATCGCTAATATTCCAATGCTTGTCTCTTTCATCTCATCTATTACCTGTTTAAGTCTACCAGGTTTAATCATTGTCTGTACATTTATGGTTCCAATTCTGAAAGTCTTTTTAGTTTTAATCTTCTCTGAGGGTCTTGGGAGATCCGACTCTTCCCTTATGCACTTTTTGGCAGGTCCCCCAGAATCCGAATGCCTTCTTGCGTCGACCTTAGTCAGTTCCTTATTGTAGTAGTGTAATACCTTTACTTCTTTTGGAATGTTCTTTCTCATGTCTTTGACCAGCAGTTGCAGTCTATGACTAAACATCTTTAACACTCCCATTCATGATCTGTCCATCCTACTATGTGCTTGTTCAAAACTACATTAGGCTGTTTGTGCACGTCATTCGTGTTATTGTTCGAACGGGATTGTTGCCTGTCCCTCCAGTTAGGGTCTTTATGGTACTCAGATTGGTTGAGGTTAAATATAAATTGCTGCTATGGTTGGTAGAGGAACCCGGCGCATTGGTTTGTTCGCTATGCTCTGTCTGTTCGACTTCTTACAGATAAATATATACCAGCAGGAAAACATTACTGTTAGAGCACAAAAAGCGGATATATTTCCCCTAAAAAGACTGACAGAAAAGTGTGGAAACAGCAGTCTGTCGTCATTGCGCCTTTCACAGTAAAAATTTTGGCATGTGATCAAAATAGATGTCTTTTAAGACAGAATAATCTAAATCAATTTACCCAGTGTCTCATTATAGTCAGGCAGTAGTAGCCGATCGAGACAGACGCAACAACAGGGAAGTAACCTCTTTTGTGACATTTACGAGTTCCTAACCAGGATCGAAGTTTATTGTATCCTCTGTGTGCTTTAATAGTTTAGTTTCTTCAGTTTCTGCGTGTAAATTTAATATCTAACAGCGACAGTTATCGCGTTTCGTTTGCGTCGGAAGGTAAACCTATTTTGTGACATATTACTAGTTGAAACTTCCTGGCAGATTAAAACTGTGTGTCCGACCGAGACTCGAACTCGGGACCTTTGCCTTTCGCGGGCAAGTGCTCTGCCATCGGAGCTACCGAAGCACGACTCACTCCCGGTCCTCACAGCTTCACTTCTGCCAGTATCTCGTCTCCTACCTTCCAAACTTTACAAAAGATCTCCTGCGAACCTTGCAGAACTAGCACTCCTGAAAGAAAGGATATTGCGGAGACATGGCTTAGCCACGGCTGGGGGATCTTTCCAGAATGAAATTTTCACTCTGCAGCGGAGTGTGCGCTGATATGAAACTTCCTGGCAGATTAAAACTGTGTGCCCACTGAGACTCAAACTCGAGACCTTTGCCTTTCGCGGGCAAGTGCTCTACCAACAAGTTCTATATTACAAGTTCTTAATCAGGGGCGAGTGCTTCGGCAGTTAGGTTTTTGAATATCTGCATATTATTAGACACAGTTCATGCGGTTTCGTCAGAGTCCACAGCAGAGTTGCGCAGCACGTGCCGATAGTCCGTTTATCTGCATAGTTTAGTTTTCCACGGTCTCTAGCATGGACAGGGACTGCGATTGTTGTGTGAGGATGCGGGCCGAGTCGGTGACACTTTGCTCTCAATTTCAGGCTGTGATGGCTTCGGTTACACAGCTTGAGGCTGCAGTGGATGGGCACCACTGTTGTTGGACTGCCGTGAGGATTCAACGGCCGTCCGGCACGTCCGAGTCCTCTGATCGGTCCTCACCGGTAGCCAGCCCAATTACTGCTCGCACTAAGGCTGGTCCCTCACCTGTGGTAGAGTGGGAGGTCGCCCAGGGGCGCAGCAGGCGGCGAAAGACTTCCCAGGCGGCCGCACGTAAGGCCTTTGCGGTTTCTCTGACAAACAGGTTCCAGCTGTCTGTAGCTGATAATGTCGTTGAGCCAGATGCTGTCGCCTGTCCTGTTTCAGAGGAAACCACTCAGCCTGCAAGATCCGGGAAATCGCAAGGGTGGGGTTACTGGCGGTTGGGAGCTCCGATGTTAGGTGCGTTTTGGGGCCCCTTAAGGACTTGGCTGACGGGAAGGGAAAGAAAACCAACGTGTGCATACCGGGTGGAGACATCCCAGATGTGGAAAGGGTCCTCCAGGATGCCATGAAGAGCACAGGGTGCAGACAGCTGCAGGTGGTTGCTCACGTCGGTACCAGTGATGTGTGTCACTTTGAATCAGAAGAGATTCTCTATGGTTGCGAACGGAACGAAGTGGTAAAGGCTGCCAGTCTTGCTTACAAGATGAAAGCAGAGCTGACCATTTGCAGCATAGTCGACAGGACAGATTGCAGACCTCTGGTACAGAGCCGAGTGGAGAGTCTGAATCAGAGGCTCACGGTTGTGCGATCTACAGGCTGCAGATTCCTCGACTTGCGCCAAACGGTGGTTTGGTTTCAGGTTCCACTGAATAGATCAGGTGTTCACTATACGCAGGAGGCGGCCACACGGGTACTAGGGGCTGTGTGGCGTGGACTGGGCGGCTTTTTTGGTTAGAGGGTCTCGGGAAAATCTCTGGAAAACACTAGAATGGCTTCAGTCACAAAGGGTGCAGGCTGAACACAGGAAGAACGTAGTTACAGGAATCATTGGTATAACAGTTGTAAATTGTCGCAGCTGTGTAGGGAAAGTATCAGAGCTCCAAGTCCTAATAGAAAGCACTGATGCTCAAATCGTTATAGGCACTGAAAGCTGGCTAAAGCCGGATATAAGTTCAGCCGAAATTTTTGCGAAGAACCTAACGGTGTTCCGAAAGGATGGGCTAAATACGGTTGGCGGTGTCGTGCTTGTTGATGTGAGAAGTAGTTTAATATGTCACGAAATTGAAGTAGATACTTCCTGTGAGTTAGTATGGGCAGATATCAATGTTGACAACCGGAATAAAATAATTGGATCCTTTTACCGACCTCCCAATTCAGATGATACAGTTGCTGAAAAAAATAAAGAAAACTAGAGTCTGATTTCAAACACGAACCCGACTCATACGATAACAGTTGGTGGCGACTTTAATTTACCCTCGATATGTTGGAGGAAATACATGAGTAATTCCGGAGATACGCATAAAATATCATCCGAAATTGTGCTTAACGCATTCTCTGAAAATTATTTCGAGCAGTTAGTTCATGAGCCCATGCGAATAGTAAACGGTTGTGAAAACACACTTTTTCTCTTGTTGTTGTTGTTGTGGTCTTCAGTCCTGAGACTGGTTTGATGCAGCTCTCCATGCTACTCTATCCTGTGCAAGCTTCTTCATCTCCCAGTACCTACTGCAACCTACATCCTTCTGAATCTGCTTAGTGTATTCATCTCTTGGTCTCCCCCTACGATTTTTACCCTCCACGCTGCCCTCCAATACTAAATTGGTGATCCCTTGATGCCTCAGAACATGTCCTACCAAACGATCCCTTCTTCTGGTCAAGTTGTGCCACAAACTCCTCTTCTCCCCAATCCTATTCAGTACCTCCTCATTAATTATGTGATCTACCCATATAATCTTCAGCATTCTTCTGTAGCACCACATTTCGAAAGCTTCTATTCTCTTCTTGTCCAAACTATTTATCGTCCATGTTTCACTTCCATACATGGCTACACTCCATACAAATACTTTCAGAAATGACTTCCTAACACTTAAATCTATACTCGATGTTAACAAATTTCTCTTCTTCAGAAACGCTTTCCTTGCCATTGCCAGTCTACATTTTATATCCTCTCTACTTCGACCATCATCAGTTATTTTGCTCCCCAAATAGCAAAACTCCTTTACTACTTTAAGTGTCTCATTTCCTAATCTAATACCCTCAGCATCACCCGACTTGATTCGACTACATTCCATTATCCTCGTTTTGCTTTTGTTGATGTTCATCTTATATCCTCCCTTCAAGACACCATCAATTCCGTTCAACTGCTCTTCCAAGTCTTTTGCTGTCTCTGACATCGGCGAACCTAAAAGTTTTGCTGTCTCTGACATCGGCGAACCTAAAAGTTTTTATTTCTTCTCCATGGATTTTAATACCTACTCCGAATTTTTCTTTTGTTTCCTTTACTGCTTGCTCAATATACAGATTGATTAACATCGGGGAGAGGCTACAACCCTGTCTTACTCCCTTCCCAACCACTGCTTCCCTTTCATGTCCCTCGACTCTTATAACTGCCATCTGCTTTCTGTACAAATTGTAAATAGCCTTTCGCTCCCTGTATTTTACCCCTGCCACCTTTAGAATTTGAAAGAGAGTATTCCAGTCAACATTGTCAAAAGCTTTCTCTAAGTCTACAAATGCTAGAAACGTAGGTTTGCCTTTCCTTAATCTTTCTTCTAAGATAAGTCGTAAGGTCAGTATTGTCTCACGTGTTCCAGTATTTCTACGGAATCCAAACTGATCTTCCCCGAGGTCGGCTTCTACTAGTTTTTCCATTCGTCTGTAAAGAATTCGTGTTAGTATTTTGCAGCTGTGACTTATTAAACTGATTGTTCGGTGATTCTCACATCTGTCAACACCTGCTCTCTTTGGGATTGGAATTATTATATTCTTCTTGAAGTCTGAGGGTATTTCGCCTGTCTCATACATCTTGCTCACCAGATGGTAGAGTTTTGTCAGGACTGGCTCTCCCAAGGCCGTCAGTAGTTCCAATGTAATGTTGTCTACTCCGGGGGCCTTGTTTCGACTCATGTCTTTCAGTGCCATGTCAAACTCTTCACGCAGTATCGTATCTCCCATTTCATCTTCATCTACATCCTCTTCGATTTCCATAATATTGTCCTCAAGTACATCGCCCTTGTATAGACCCTCTATATACTCCTTCCACTTTTCTGCTTTCCCTTCTTTGCTTAGAACTGGGTTTCCATCTGAGCTCTTGATGTTCATACAAGTGGTTCTCTTATCTCCAAAGGTCTCTTTAATTTTCCTGTAGGCAGTATCTATCTTACGCCTAGTGGGATAAGCCTCTACATCCTTACATTTGTCCTCTAGCCATCCCTGTTTAGCCATTTTGCACTTCCTGTCGATCTAATTTTTGAGACGTTTGTATTCCTTTTTGCCTGCTTCACTTGCTGCATTTTTATATTTTCTCCTTTCATCAATTAAATTCAGTATTTCTTCTGTTACCCAAGGATTTCTACTAGCCCTCGTCTTTTTACCTACTTGATCCTCTGCTGCCTTCACTACTTCATCCCTCAAAGCTACTCATTCTTCTTCTACTGTATTTCTTTCCCCCATTCCTGTCAATTGTTCCCTTATGCTCTCCCTGAAACTCTGTACAACCTCTGGTTCTTTCAGTTTACCCAGGTCCCATCTCCTTAAATTCCCACCTTTTTGCAGTTTCTTCAGTTTTAATCTACAGGTCATAGCCAATAGATTGTGGTCAGAGTCCACATCTGCCCCTGGAAATGTCTTACAATTTAAAACCTGGTTCCTAAATCTCTGTCTTACCATTATATAATCTATCTGATACCTTTTAGTATCTCCAGGGTTCTTCCATGTATACAACCTTCTATCATGATTCTTAAACCAAGTGTTAGCTATGATTAAGTTGTGCTTTGTGCAAAATTCTACCAGGCGGCTTCCTCTTTCATTTCTTAGCCCCAATCCATATTCACCTACTACGTTTCCTTCTCTCCCTTTTCCTACACTCGAATTCCAGTCACCCATGACTATCAAATTTTCGTCTCCCTTCACTATCTGAACAATTTCTTTTATTTCATCATACATTTCTTCAATTTCTTCGTCATCTGCAGAGCTAGTTGGCATATAAACTTGTACTACTGTAGTAGGTGTGGGCTTCGTATCTATCTTGGCCACAATAATGCGTTCACTATGCTGTTTGTAGTAGCTTACCCGCGTTCCTATTTTCCTATTCATTAGTAAACCTACTCCTGCATTACCCCTATTTGACTTTGTGTTTATAACCCTGTAGTCACCTGACCAGAAGTCTTGTTCCTCCTGCCACCGAACTTCACTAATTCCCACTATATCTAACTGTAACCTATCCATTTCCCTTTTCAAATTTTCTAACCTACCTGCCCGATTAAGGGATCTGACATTCCACGCTCCGATCCGTAGAACGCCAGTTTTCTTTCTCCTGATAACGACATCCTCTTGAGTAGTCCCCGCCCGGAGATCCGAATGGGGGACTATTTTACCTCCGGAATATTTTACCCAAGAGGACGCCATCATCATTTAATCATACAGTAAAACTGCATGCCCTCGGGAAAAATTACGGCCGTAGTTTCCCCTTGCTTTCAGCCGTTCGCAGTACCAGCACAGCAAGGCCGTTTTGGTTATTTTTACAAGGCCAGATCAGTCAATCATCCAGACTGTTGCCCTTGCAACTACTGAAAAGGCTGCTGCCTCTCTTCAGGAACCACACGTTTGTCTGGCCTCTCAACAGATACCCCTCCGTTGTGGTTGTACCTACGGTACAGCTATCTGTATCGCTGAGGCACGCAAGCCTCCCCACCAACGGCAAGGTCCATGGTTCATGGGGGGCTTTTTCTCTTAGCAGCAAATATTCCTGAGTAAATAAAGAGTATCAAAACCGATACAGGTATTAGTAAACGCAGGGTTGTCGTAGAAAGACTGAATTTTGTGATCCCCAAATCCTCGACAAATAAGCGAAAAATATACCTATTCAAAAAAGCAGATAAAAATTCACTTGACGCCTTGCTGAGAGACAATCGCCACTCATTCTAAATTAATAATGCAAGTGTACAACAGATGTGGCTTACATTCAAAGAAATAGTATAGGTAGCAATTGAGAGATTTATATCAAATAAATTAACAAACGACGGAGCAGATCCTCCTTGGTACACAAAACGGGTCAGAACACTGTAGCAGAAACAACGAAGCAACCATGCCAAATTTAAACAGACGCAAAGTCACCAAGATTGGCGATCTTTTAGAGAAGCTCGAAATTTAGCGCGGTCTTCAATCCGAGATGCTTATAATAGTTTCCACAGCGAAACTTTGTCTCGAAACCTAGCAGAAAATCCAAAGAGATTCTGATCGTATGTGAAGTATGTTAGCGGCAAGAAATAATCAGTGCCTTCTTTGCGCGATAGCAATGGAGATACTATCGAAGACAGTGCTGCCAAGACAGAGTTACGAAACACAGCCTTCCGAAATGCCTTCACAAAAGAAGACGAATTAAATATTCCAGAATTCGAATCGAGAACAGCTGCCAACATGAGTAACATAGAAGTAAACATACTCCGAGTAGTGAAGCAACATAAATCACTTAATAAGGGCAAGTCTTCCGGTCTAGACTGTATACCAATTCGGTTCCTTTCGGAGTATGCTGATGCATTAGCTCCATACATAACAATCATATACAACCGTTCGATCGACGAAAGACCCGTACCCAAAGACTGCAAAGTTGTACTGGCCACACCAATATTCAAGAAATGTAGTAGGAGTAATCTACTAAATTACAGGCCCATATCGTTAACGTCGATATGCAGCAAGATTTTAGAACATATATCGTGTTTGAACGTTACGAATTAACTCGAAAAAAATGGCCTATTGTCACACAGTCAACGTGAGTTTAGAAAACATCGTTCCTGTGAAACACAACTTGCTCTTTATTCACATAAAGTGTTGAGTGCTATTGACAAGGGATTTCAGATATATTCCGTATTTCTGGATTTTCGGGAGGCTTTTGACACTGTACGACTCGTAGTGAATTTACGTGCTTATGGAATATCGTCTTAGTTATGTGCCTGGATTTGTGATTTCCTCTCAGAGAGGTCACAATTCGTAGTAATTGACGGAAAGTCATCGAGTAAAACAAAAATGATTTCTTGCGTTCCCCTAGGTAGTGTTATACGCCCTTTGCTATTCCTTATCTATACAAACGATTTGGGAGACAATCTGAGCAGCCATCTTCGGTTGTTTGCAGATGACGCTGTCGTTTATCGACTAATAAAGTCAATAGAAGATCAAATCCAATTGCAAAACGATTTAGAAGTAATATCTGAATGGTGTGAAATTTGGCAGTTGACCCTAAATAATGAAAAGTGGGTGGTCATCCACATGAGTGCTAAAAGGAACTCATTAAACTTCGGTTACACGATAAACCAGTCTAACCTAAAAGTGGTAAATTCACCTAATCACCTAGGTATTACAATTACGAACAACTTAAATTGGAAGGAACACATAGAAAAAGTTGTGGGGAAGACTAACCAAACAATGCATTTTATTGAAAGGACACTTAGAAAATGTAACAGACCTACTAAAGAGTGCCTATACTACGCTTGTCCGTTCTCTATTAGAATACTGCTGCGCGGTGTGGGATCCGTACCAGGTAGGACTGACGGAGTACATGGAAAAATTTCAAAGAAAGGCAGCACGTCTTGTATCATCGCGAAATATGGGTGAGAGTGTCACAGAAATGATACAGGATTTGGGCTGGAAATCATTAAAAGAAAGGCGTTTATCATTGCGACGGTATCTTCTCACGAGATTCCAATAACCAACCTCCTCCTCCGAATGCGAAAATATTTTCTTGACACCGACCTACATGGGGAGGAACGATCACCACGATAAAATAGGGGAAATCAGAGCTCGTACGGAAATATGTAGGTGTTCATTCTTCACGCGCTACATGTGATTGGAATAATAGAGATTTGTGAAGGTAGTTCGATGAACCCTCTGCCAGGCATTTAAATGTGATTTCCAGAGGATCCATGTAGAGGTAGAAGTAGAGGTAGAGGTAGTTCAGCCTCCATACTCTGCGTCTCCCTCTCACTGACACTGTCTCCCTCTTCTCCCATTGATTTACGGTATATCCCACTACCTCTGTCTCCTCTTTCACTTAGGCTGCCTCCTTTTGTCTTTCTTTCCCACTGCCATTGTCTCCACCATACCTGGGAGCTCAAGCATTGTGGTGCATCTAACTTGTTTTTACCTCTATACCCACACTGCAATACTTAGGTTCAGTATCGATTATATCTGCTTCATGTAACTTCTGTGTTTTTCTATGTGTAAAGCAGTATCTGTGTTTCTATATTCTTTTGTTCAACACATGCAGAATAATTGTTTTTATTATGCGTAAAATTATTTAATAAGTATTAATTTGTGAATGTAAGTTACAAAACTATGTTGTTTTATAGTGGTGATACATACGTCAACGTACTGTGTGTAGAACTGATTCATGCATAGGGAACATAGAATAAACTAAATGTAAAATGTGGACAGAAGCTGGTCTGCAAGAAAAAACTTTAGGCAGGAATGTAAAAGGTTTGGCCCAAAGTACCACAGAAAGTCTTGGTAGTACATATAGTGAGTAACCTGCATTCAGATAATTAACATCTTGAGTGCTAAAGGAGGCAAGCATAGCAGCAAGATTGAATTAATTATGCCTCACATGTGGATGTGTATTGGATTTTGGATTATGACATTTATTGGTTTGCCCATAATCATAAAATTCTGGCACCAGGAAGACAACCTAAAGAGAAGTTTGACTTCAATAGCCGTGGGCATATATGACAACTTCATAATAGTGCCACAGAAGATGACTACTGTTATCACTTACACCCCATGTAAAGTTTTGTGTTGTATTTATTTGCATGGTCCAGTAAGTTGCTTAATGTGCGATTATAAGTGATATAATTTCTACTTTGTGTTAAGAACATTGACTTACTCCTTAGTCATTTACCTGGACAGGTTCCTCTTATTATTGATGCAGTAATTCCCTGAATCAAAGTTACTGAACTCCAGAGTCATTACTGTTTTAAAAGTATGTATTAACTTTTGTGGTGTAATAAAATTCTCAAGTGTTTAGTTATTCTGTTGTTAAAATGCTACATGTGATCTGTAAAGTGAATAGCTGAAGTACTCAAATAGAACGAGTGCAAAGGAAAAGGCCTAATTAGAGTACTTAATTTTTTTTTTGTTTAGATCTTTGCTCAACACTAAAAGTAACAGAACGGAGATGTGATTATTAGCAGCAGTAACAAGCCATCTCATTTTAGAAGCCAACACAATTGTCATTTACTGTGCAGGTTTGTAACTGTTCTTTATAAGTATCAGGTTACCTTCCATTCAGAAGGCTGTTGCACGGAGCGACTGTTATATTGGCTTGTAAATAATAGATTTCAGCTATCAGTCGTCTTTTCTATTTTTTTTTATTTTATTGGGAGATCTAGATTTCAGCTAGAAACTAGCCATTCTCAATGCACTATCATTTTTGATCAAAGCATGTAATGCCTGTTGGTCAGGCTTCGTCCACAGTTCATTGAATATTGAATTGAATACTCAATTGAATACTCAATGAACTGTGGACGAAGCCCGACCAACAGGCATTACATGCATTGATCAAAAATGATAGTGCATTGATAATAGCTAGTTTCTAGCTGAAATCTAGATCTGCCAATAAAATTTGAAAAGGACGACTGATAGCTGAAATCTATTATTTACATGTCTTTATAAGTATATTTGTGTTTGTAAGTGTATCCTTAATCCATTTGATTTGAAGTGGTAGTTCTGAACCCAGTCAGCAGATAAATTAGTTATGAGTCCTCTATCAAATTTTGAGTCAATAGTTCAGTTATTCTTATAGTGATAGTTTTTATGAAGTCAGTACTCATTCTAGAGCATTTGTGTTCTTGTGAATACGACAAATTCAGGACGCCATGTTCAACATATGCTTTATACTGTATAACGCAAAGAATGTGTCTTCCAAATATAAACATTCAGTAATCATATCAGTTAGCACTACAGTTAACTATTCTATATTACTGTATTTCAATTGTATAGCAGTAAAGTTGTTTCATGTCAAATTTAGCTATGCACCTCCTTTATTATGTGGCACTATGTGATGAACATTATCTTTCTTGCCTTGAAACAGTGTACATTAGTGAGAGGTAGTTTGTTGTGAAGAATTTTAAGCTTTTATCTGTGCTGCTCATGACTAGCAGTACTTGCTGGATTGTGCTATTGTTTCATGTCCAATTGACAAAGCAGATGTTACTCCCAAGTAAAGTCTCATACAACAGCTGTTTCCTGAGTAACAGTATCCTACTTTGCATCACGTTCTCCAAATAGGTTACAGCCGCTTTTCATTTAGAAGAGTACAGGTTTACTGTGCGACTTACACAGAATTGTTTCGATCCCACTAATACAACTACTGCTCTCTGTCAACAGGTACTCCTTCTGTTAACGAAAGTTTGTCCAATTAACTACCATTATCTCAAAATCTCGATCAAGTTTTAATTCTTGTAACAGGAGTAACCTTACTAACACATAATAACAGATAGTGTTAAAACGAGTTTAAAATTTCGGTCCAAAATACAAACTCTCCTGTACCTACGAGTCTCACTGCTTTTATCTCCAACCATATCTCTTTCTCCTTTAATGCCACCGTCTCTCAGTGACCATCAGTATTTCTGCTGTCTTTGGTTCCCACTGCTATTGCCTTAGCCCATCTGTCGTCTTTCATTGCCATTTTATCACTCACCATCTCTGTCAGTCAGTCTCGCCGCAATTCTTCCTCAGTACAAAAAAGTGCGTATATTCCAAAAGTTTTGGTGAAGACGTCGGAATGAGGATTGAGGCAGCTGGTTTAAAATTTTCTGTCAGTCCTTTACAGAGAAACATAATCGCCCTTTTTGTGCTCTGACAGAAGCATTTTTCAGCTTGTCCTCATGTTTTCCCTGCGCTAGCAAACTGTGCTGCTTATGTAAAACTAATTCTGTTGGTCAGTCAAGGTTTGACAGTTTATGTATATACAGAGACACATTTGTTACTTTGACATTTACAAACAATAAAGAAGTATGCATAGCATAAGATTAACACCAAATGGTTTGCTTTGCATTTTTGCAGAATATTTTGCTTACCGATCATAATCCACCGAAAACGTCCGAATTGATTTGTGGCTTAAAACAATAAAAATCTCAGATATATTTTCCTGAATTTGCAGCATTCCAATTTTACGTAATTTTTGGCTGGCATTTTAAGCTCTTTTCGAGCATGTAGGACCCATTAGTCCATTTTTTGACACTGTAATACCACTTTGGATGTAATTCTCAGGTGCGAACGGGGCATTATACAGAGAGAGCACTTCCATGCTGGTTAGAAACGTAGTTTCTTGCCATCATTACCCTTTCGATGACCCTAGAAACCTTTCCGTGAGTTCACTGCGTCAGTTAAAACTGCATTTGCACCTCAAACTGGATATTACGTGCATATTTCAAGTGTATATTTTACGTGCGTAAGTATGGTGACTTTGAAAACATGGTTCAAATGGCTCTGACCACTATGGCACTTAACATCTGAGATCGTCAGTCCCCTACAACTTAGAACTACTTAAACCTAACTAACCTAAGGACATCACACACATCCATGCCCGAGGCAGGATTCGAACCTGCTACCGTAGCAGTAGCGCGGTTCCGGACTGAAAAGCCTAGAACCGCTTGGCCACAGAGGCAGGCGGTAACTTTGAATATCTGGGTTACGGTAATGGATAACTATACTGAAAAAAAGTTTCAAAATTTCCAGAGACTACTGTATTAAGAACATAAAATATTAAAATTTTTTACTATCTGCCTTATATAGAAATTATAGGAGGGTTACCGAAAAATCTCAGCTTTTTTCGATTTTCTCAGGAACTACAAACGAACAAATGGTGCTTTTATAAGCCACTAAAAGTCCACGCTAGACCACACCTAATGCAAAATAACGAACGATTTGTTCAGTTTGCGTAGGCTGGAGGAAGTGTGTACTGTTTAAATTTCTTCCTGTACTGTAGGAAGATCAATCTTCTGATGAGTATGCAAATGGTCGCTAGGCCAAACGCATCCAAAACACCTCACTACTTATCTCTGTGATCGACAGAATCCAAGATATGAGCCTCTCAAAATCGTATTTTCGCGAGCGGCTTTTTGGAACATATTGGTACCGTGCACTGTTGTGCATGGACCAAATGACCGAAATGTTGTTGTAATCAGGGTAACTTAACACTTAACATCTTATTTAAGAAAACTGGTGAGTCCACATACAAGCATCTTTTCACATATCGGCCATGTTTATAAGTGGTATACCTGTAAAGTTCTTTGGAACTTCTTGAACTATTTAGACTAACCTAATTACTACATTTAGGACATTGTAACCTCTCTGATTTACGGGAGACAATGTTTTTTTTGTTTCTGTAGTACTTTGAGACATTCATATTTGTATTTTATGAACACTAATAAATTACTGCCATTTATGTACGATTCACTGCAGTGCACTCTTGTGGGTTGTTATGAATGCTTTGCTACTCGAATTGACACTTAACGTGTATAACATGATGCCCTGTGACAGGTTTCTTATGCATGTGTATAACATGATGCTGTATCCCAGGCATCATCTGGCACCTCATCAGCCTTCTCTGAGAAGAAATCAAGTAACAACGGAGAATGTACACTTTACGTTCAATGACTGTATCTTACAGGGATATCAGCAAAATTATTTTGCGAAACACAATAAGAATAATGCACTGTTATCATTATAACTTCATTATTTATCCTGGCAGTTGATATTGATAGTCTACATGTAGATGCAAGCGCCTGCTTGTCCTTGCCCATTAGTTGTATGAGGGTGAGTCAAATGAAAACATTAAATTTGTAATAACAAATCCGAATTTCGCGCCGTTATCCTGCAAGTTGGTAAGCGTGCTAGAAACAGCGTGCAGTATGGCCTGTAAGTGGCAGCATAGTACAGATGCACACATACCGTCGCAGTATCGGTATAAAAATGGCCGTCCCACTAGCGACTTGCACCAGGGAAGAACAGCGTTCTGTCATTCGGTTTTAGCGTAGTGAAGATGTGAAACCTATTGAAATCCATTGACGAAAGAAGGTTGAGTACGGTGATACATGTTTGTCGCAGCAGCAAGCCTACGAATGGAGTAGGAAGTTCGCAAGTGGTGTGACTTCAGTGGAAGATGCTCCTCGTGCAGGTCAGGCACAACGAGTTGTGACTCCACAGAACATTGCAGCAGTTGAAGGCATAGTGAAGGAAAACCGCCGAGTGACACTGGATGACATTTCATCTCTCCTGAAATGAGAAAACGACGTGTTGATGCTTGTGAAGAACTTCTTCGGCGCTTTGAACGAGAAGGAGATGGCTTCCTTGCAAGAATCGTTAGTGGGGACGAAACCTGGGTTCACTTCCACCAACCGGAAGCGAAGAGAGCGAGCAAGGAATGGCGCCATTCCTCATCACCAAAACCAAAGAAGTTTCGAACAGAACCATCAACAGGGAAGGTTATGCTGACTCTCTTTTGGGACCAAAAAGGCGTCATTATGGAG
This sequence comes from Schistocerca cancellata, assembly GCF_023864275.1. NCBI lineage: Eukaryota > Metazoa > Arthropoda > Insecta > Orthoptera > Acrididae > Schistocerca > Schistocerca cancellata. The sequence goes on along the minus strand of NC_064634.1, from coordinate 391,151,363 downwards.
CACTACATGCCTAGAGGGACCACTGTCACCAGTGCATCACACATAGTTCTCCTAAAAAATCATCTACGGCCTGCAATCAAATCAGAGCGACGTGGATTGCTGTTAGCAGGTGTCCTTTTGCAACATGACAATGCAAGGCCCCACACTGTCCGTACAAATTTGCAACAATCACAGACCTGCATTTTGAATGTCTTCCTCATCCACCATACTCACCAGACCTTGTCTCCAAGTGATTTCCGTATGTTTGGACCACTCAAAGACGCAACGGGGAGGGAAGAAGTTCACTTCTGATGAAGAGGTACGCCACGTGGTGCATGAGTGGTTGCGCGGACTACCAAAATAATTATTTTCTAAAGGAATTTATGCACTTTGTAAGCACTGGAGGACTTGCATTGAGTTTGGGGGAGATTATGTTGAAAAGTGATACAGCTTTGTACCACTTCTGCACAATAAATAATATTTAAAAAAATAGTTAAGGTTTTCATTTGACTCATCCTCGTATTTTTTGTGGTCTGCGGTTGCAGAGCAGTAGAAAGGCGGAATGACGTGCTGTGAGCTGCACCCCCGCGTGATGACGCCAGAGGACGAGGCGAGGGAGCTGGAGGGGGACCCCCTGGACTGGGTGCCGCCAGGGGAGCTGCCGCGACGCAGTGAGGTGGCGGCCTTCTACGACGGCGCCGCGGTCCTCCTCACGGGCGCCACCGGCTTCGTCGGCAGCCTCGTACTCGAGAAGCTGCTGCGCTCCTGCCCCGGCGTCTCCACGGTCTACGTGCTCGTCAGGGACAAGAAGGGCGTGCCGCTGCGGGAGCGACTGCGTTCTCACCTGGAGACTGTGGTAACTGTGCGGCTGTTGTCCGAAACGCGATATACAGCACCAGAAAAGTTCACATATCCATACACCTTAACACAATTAAAAGAAGAAGAGACAATTTGCGCCATCATGGCGTAAATATGCGCATTTCATCAATAGTGATGTTTGGAAAGTATTCAAAAGAAAACCAAATAAGTCTGAAATTATTTGCGCGAGTTAGTTTTGAAAGTTGGCCACATTAGTACATGTTGAATGCAACGATTCTTTGAAGATGAGGTAACGTGCTTGCTTCTACATTTACCTGCCAAATTTAGATCCATGTACATAACTCTTTTGCTCATTAGTGTCACGTCCAACATGGTAACACGCAAGTACCTTACTGCAGTATTCCAGTTAGGAGCAATAAGGAGTGGTTGTGCATTTTTCCACGCGAAATAACCCTGAAGAGATGGCAGTACACTGTTTGAGGAATTACATCAGATGCTATAACAGCAGAGTTACTCAAAAAGCTCTACATATGTCGCCAAGAATGTCAAAACTAACCATGAAAAGTGTCGTTGTATGATCATATTCATTACTATTACCATGACTTCATTCTCATGCACTGCTCTATTCACTTATTAGTAATAGGGCAAGAGTGTTTCTTGCTAATTTTCCTTACATTCATGACGTTACAATCCACGACCCCTATCTATGACATCATCATAACGTCACATATAATGCCCCCTTTCTGTTATCTCATTGTGCATCCCTCTCAGACATGCCCCAGTCTTGAAAATAGACCAATCAGAGACCTTTTAAGCATACCACGTCGGACGTCAGAGTTTCTAGGGCAAAAACACACACAATTTACCCTTCCTCAATTGCAGCCTAGTATTTTACAAACCATAGTTGAAACTTCCTGGCAGATCAAAACTGTGTGGCGGGCCGAGACTCGAACTCGAGACCTTTGCCTTTCGCAGAAGAGCTTCTGTGAAGTTTGGAAGGTAGAAGACGAGGTACTGACAGAATTGAAGCTGTGAGGACGGGTCGTGAGTCGTGCTTGGGTAGCTCAGATGGTAGAGCACTTGCCCGAAAGGCAAAGGTCCCGAGTTCGAGTCTCGGTCAGGCACACAGTTTTAATCTGTCAGGAAGTTTCATATCAGCGCACACTCCGCTGCAGAGTGGAAATCTCATTCCGCACCCTAGTTGTTTACCAACAATTGAAACGAAATACCCATTTTTTTTCTTTGTACCTTGCCCTCTATCTTTGCAAGACACTGTGAACGCGAAACTTAAATATTTCCACTTCTAATATGTCTGTATTATTTACCAAAACACATATGACACTATAGCTCATATAATTTACACTTAAAGCTGCTTGTCAATAAGCATAGAGCGATCACTGTACTGCACATGGTGTAAGTCCCACATAAGTCCCAAAATTAAATATTTCCACACCTAAATTGTCTGTAGTACTGTTCTGTAACGGTTCTCAAAACATATGGTAGCTAAAATAATATGCTTGCCATATGTCACACTGTTATTATCATGTCTTAAACGTCTCTCAACATTCATATAGAATTTGAAAATATTGGTGTAACTTGTAGTATTTCCATGTCTAAACTGCTTGAACGTTCTTGTCAAGGGTCACAGTCTTATTACCTACTCTGAAATATGTAAAGATATTGACAACACTGTTGTAAGGATCAGTATTTTCACATCTATATTATTTATGAAAAATACGTAAGTACATACACACAATGCTTAAGTCAATGAAATTAGCGCATCTTAAATGTATGTATTACTGTTCCATAAACCACAGACAGGTAAAATAGTGTGTCAATTACTGGAAGAGAAAGTTATTATGAAACCTACATTAGAAGCCTAAAACATGACTATGGACTGTAAAATGACTATGCTGTTTCTACATGTTAAATTTTTGAATTATTGTTCTATAACTGTATAAAAATAACATGTCAGCTACAGGAAGAGTGCATTTCTTGTGTAGCTTACGGCTTATGGCTAAAACGTAACTGTGGACTCCCAAATCAAGCGTCAAAATGCAGGATGTTTCTCCCATGCACTCATTTTATTAAATAAACTCTTCCTTAATATGCAGAGATTTTTTGGGGTAAGAACACACACACATGCCTTTTTATAAACTGTTTCACGCAGCATCATATGTGAATAAGCTTAAGCAGTAGCAGATTCATTTCTGGTGTGGTGAAGTCATACATATTCTTACATATTGATGTACAACATTTGTTAATACAGCAACCTCTTCTGTAGACTGTCTAGTTTGAACTGTAAGTTCCATAAATGTTATCCATAATCTACAATACTATATAAAGACGAGGACTTATTCCCAAAAGCTGTGAAGAATTCATCACCGAATTGCATCAGATATTTACACAGTGGTCTAATAAACATTCAGATGGGTATAAGCTACATATTTTTTTCCATATATGAAATATATAACTGTATATATGACATATAAATAAGAAATGTTATTTCCAAAATCTCAAAAAGTCCTTGACCGATTTACTTTGGATTTACTCAAATAAGCATTCAGATACACATTTTTTAATACCTCAGGAATGTAATCATATATATAAAACATATAAATGGAAAACGTTGTCAGCAACAGTCTTGAAAGATCCTTAACCAATTTACTCCAAGTTTTTGCACAATGCTCTAATAAAAATTTAAATTGATATAGGTCATATAAAACACTTTATGGGCCCCTTAGGGACTTGGCTGACAAGAAGGGAAAGAAAACTAGTGTACACTCTGTATACTGGGTGGAGTCATTCCAAATGTGATAAGGGACCACCCGGATCCCATGAAGACCACAGGGTGTAGCCAACTGCAGGTAGTTACTCACGTCGGTACCAATGATATGTGTCACTTTGGATCAGAAGAGATTCTCTGTGGTTTCGAGCGACTAACCCAAGTGGTAAAGACTGACAGTCTTGCTTACAAGATGTTGGGAAAGTACCAGAGCCCCAAGCGCTAATAGAAAGCACTGATGCTCAAATCATCATAGGCACTGAAAGCTGGCTAAGGCCGGATATAAGCTCAGCCGAAATTTTTGCGAAGAACCTAACGGTGTTCCGAAAGGATAAGCTAAACACGGTTGGCGGTGGCGTGTTTGTTGCTGTCAGAAGTAGTTTAACTTGTCGTGAAATTGAAGTAGATACTTCCTGTGAGTTAGTATGGGCAGAGGTCATTGTTTGCAACCGGAATAAAATAATTGTGTCCTTTTACCGACCTCCCAATTCAGATGATACAGTTGCTGAAAGATTCAAAGAAACTTCAGTTTGGTTTCAAACACGTACCCGACTCATACGATAATAATTGGTGGTGACTTTAATTGTCCCTCGATATGCTGGTGAAAATACATGTTAAATACCGGAAGTACGCATAAAATATCATCCGAAATTCTGCTAAACGCATTCTCTGAAAATTATTTCGAGTAGTTAGTTCGTGAGCCCATGCGAATAGTAAACGATCGTGAAAACACACTTGACCTCATAGCAACAAATATTCCTGAGTTAATAACGAACTCAAAACAGATTCAGGGAATAGTGAACATAGGGTTATCGTAGCGAGAATGAATACTGTAATCCCCAAATCCTCGAAAAATAAGTGAAAAATATACCTATTCATAAAAGCAGATAAAAATTCCTTTGACGCCTTCCTGAGAGACAATCTCCACTCATTCCAAATTAATATTATAAGTGTAGACCATATGTGGCTTTGATTCCAAGAAATAGTATCGGCAGCAAGTGAGAGATTTATACCAAATAAATTAACAAACGACAGAGTTGATCCTCCTTGGTACACAAAACGGGTCAGAACATCGTTCCAGAAACAACGAAGCAAACATGCCAAATTTAAACAGACGCAAAGTCCCCAAGATTGGCGATCTTTTACAGAAGCTCGAAATTTAGCGCGGACTTCAGTGCGAGATCCTTATAACAGTTTTCACAACGAAACTTTGTCTCGAAACCTGTCAGGAAATCAAAAGAGATTCTGGTCGTATGTGAAGTATGTTAGAGGCAAGAAGCAATCAATGCTTTCTCTGCGCGGTAGCAATGGACATACTATCGAAAACAGTGCTGCCAAAGAAGAGTTACTGAACACAGGCTTCCGAAATGCCTTCACAAAAGAAGCCGAAGTAAATATTCCATAATATTCCCAAACACTGGAAAGTTGCACAGGTCACACTAATATTCAAGAAAGGTAGAAGGAGTAATCCACTAAATTACAGGCCCATATCGTTAACGTCGGTATGCAGCAGGATTTTGGAACATATATAGTGTACAAACATTATGAATTACCTCGAGAAAACTGTCTATTGACACACAGTCAAGATGCGTTTAGAAAACATCGTTCCAATGAAAAACATCTAGCTCTTTATTCACATGAAGTGTTGAGCGCTACTGACAAGGGATTTCAGATCGATTCCGTCTTTCTCGATTTCCGGAAGGCTTTTAACACTGTACCACACAAGCGGCTTGTAGTGAAATTGCGTGCTTATGGAATATCGACTCAGTTATGTGACTGGATTTGTGATTTCCTATGAGAGGTCACAATTCGTAGTAATTGACGGAAAGTCATCGAGTAAAACAGAAATGATTTCTGGCGTTCACCAAGGTAGCGTTATAGGCCCTTTGCTATTCCTTATCTACATAAACGATTTGGGAGGCAATCTGAGCAGCCGTCTTAGATTGTTTGCAGATGACGCTGTCGTTTATCATCTAATAATGTCATAAGAAGGTCAAAACAAATTGCAAAACGATTTAGAAAAGATGTGTGAATGATGCGAAAATTGGCAGTTGACGCTAAATAACGAAAAGTGTGAGGTCATCCACATGAGTGCTAAAAGGAATTCATCAAACTTCAGTTACACCTCAAATCAGGCTCATCTAAAAGCGGTAAATTCAATTAAATACCTAGGTATTACAATTACGAACAACTTAAATTGGAAGGAACACACAGAAAATGTTATGGGGAAGGCTAATCAAACACTGCGATTCATTGACAGGACACTTAGAAAATGTAACAGATCTACTAAGGTGACTGCCAACACTTCGCTTGTCCGTCCTCTTTTAGAATACTGCTGCGCGGTGTGGCATCCGTACCAGGTAGGGTTGACGGAGTACATCGAAAAAGTTCAGAGAAGGGGAGCACGTTTTGTATTATCGCGAAATATGGGAGAGATTGTCACAGAAATGATACAGGATTTGGGCTGGACATCATTAAAAGAAATCGTTTTTCGTTGTGACGGAATCTTCTCTCGTAATTCCAATCACCAATTTTCTCCTCCGAATGAGAAAATATTTTTTTGACACCGACCTACATAGGACTAAACGATCACCACGATAAAATAAGGGAAATCAGAGCCCATACTGAAAGATATAGGTGTTCATTCTTTCCGCGCACTATACGAGATTGGAATAATAGAGAATTGTGAAGGTGGTTCGATATATATATATATATATATATATATATATATATATATATTTGTGTGTGTGTGTGTGTGTGTGTGTGTGTGTGTGTGTGTGTGTGTGTGTTAGGCAGTTTCCGAATTGTTGAGTGCCAAATCTGTATATACACATATTCATGGAATGAATGTGGAAAACGAGAGGGGTGGTAGAGCCTGTCATAACAGGCATATTTCACATAGCAATCCATGTCTGCATCCCTCAGCACACAAGACTAGGCGTCATTGAACAGTGTCACACACTGTAAAGAATGTAGGCACACAACATGCCATCCGAATTGCGCTGGTAGGAGGTCTGCAGGGCAACGATTCTAATGTATTTATTAAATCCAGGTGACAACAAACATCGGGATGAAGTTTTATGAGCTTTATTTGAAAACGCTATAGTCAACATAGCTGCAGATATTCCAAGTGGGACAACACTACGGGTTTTCCGCCTCTTACTGGGATGTGAACACATTGCTATTGGCTGTGCAAATGCCTGTTTGATAGGGGTTGCATAGAAGGCAGTACCTGTGCACACTGCGGAATCTGGTTTGCTCTGTGTCAGTTTATCATCAAATAGGGACACTCTTGTGTTTGCTATAGTGTGGAGCAGACTAGAAATGGAGTGGTGTTCTTGGGAGGAAATGGAAAACCTGCACTGTGCTTCTGGGGCAGCAGATGGAAATGCTCAAACTGCCAATGTTTACACATTAGGCAGTTTCCAAAACAGTGTAGAGGTATCCGACGCCAAATGTGGCGTAGTGACTCCAAATGTAGTGGATGGGCGCCAGGAGGTGCCGTATTAAAACTCGGACGAGTGTGACACGCGCCGCCGTCCAGAAGAGCTGCCACACTTGAATCCCCGTGTTGGCCTCAGAGGGTCGAACCAACGACCCGCCGTGGACTGGAACGCTGTCACCCCATCTGTTGCTGCCGTGTGTCGCCAGTAGTGTGAGACGCCCTGCCGTCCAGGAGAGCTGCCACACTTGAATGAACCTCGTTAGAAATTGACATTTATTTATACTCGGCTGCGCGACTGTGTTTCGCTAACGCATCGCTCTGAGTCACGTACGCCCCACACCCCGGTTGCGCCAGTGGGCCCCTTCTGCCTATAGCTTGCGCCTTGCAATCCACTGCGTTTACTCTTTTCAGCGGTTCGATGGCCCCTGTGGTCTCCATTCCACTTCGCAACCGCTGGTCAGCGTAACTTACTGCAATCCAGCTCTCACCTGGCTGTAACTTGTGCTCAGAATATCACACAAAACTAGCTTTCCCTATCTTAAACGGTGGTGCCGCTACAACGGTAAAAAATAATGTATTGGTACAGTTATGCAGATGACGTAATTTGCTTAATAGATGAACCACAGCATCACATAGAAGCATTTCATGACAACATAAAGTCCACCCACCCACAAATACAGTTCGTCACTGAAACACAAACAGATGATAACTTAATTTCTTAGATCTAACCATACACAAAAGAAACAACGAACACGATTCCACAATCTACAGAAAACCCACAATCACCAGCACCATTATTCATAACCAAACCGATCACCCCATAACTCACAAATAAGCCAGCTTCAGATGTTTGCTACATAGACTGAACAAAATACCCATGAATAAACATGATTACACACAAGAACTGAACACAATAAAACAAATTGCACGGAAGAATGGATATGATGCAAAGAGAGAAGACAAAATAAACTAAAAAATACAAAACCAAACAACACATAACAAAGAAACACACACACGAACAAACACAACACAACACACAACATATCAGCAGACAGTTAGCAACAAATGGCACATAATGACTTACAACAACGAATTCACACACAGCGTGGGTAATATGCTAAACAAATAAGGACTCGACATAGCATACAGAACCAGCAACACAACACAAAGTAGGCTTGGAAGAAATACCGTAACACCGGCACATACAGCCAGTCTTGTATACTACACTCCTGGAAATTGAAATAAGAACACCGTGAATTCATTGTCCCAGGAAGGGGAAACTTTATTGACACATTCCTGGGGTCAGATACATCACATGATCACACTGACAGAACCACAGGCACATAGACACAGGCAACAGAGCATGCACAATGTCGGCACTAGTACAGTGTATATCCACCTTTCGCAGCAACGCAGGCTGCTATTCTCCCATGGAGACGATCGTAGAGATGCTGGATGTAGTCCTGTGGAACGGCTTGCCATGCCATTTCCACCTGGCGCCTCAGTTGGACCAGCGTTCGTGCTGGACGTGCAGACCGCGTGAGACGACGCTTCATCCAGTCCCAAACATGCTCAATGGGGGACAGATCCGGAGATCTTGCTGGCCAGGGTAGTTGACTTACACCTTCTAGAGCACGTTGGGTGGCACGGGATACATGCGGACGTGCATTGTCCTGTTGGAACAGCAAGTTCCCTTGCCGGTCTAGGAATGGTAGAACGATGGGTTCGATGACGGTTTGGACGTACCGTGCACTATTCAGTGTCCCCTCGACGATCACCAGTGGTGTACGGCCAGTGTAGGAGATCGCGCCCCACACCATGATGCCGGGTGTTGGCCCTGTGTGCCTCGGTCGTATGCAGTCCTGATTGTGGCGCTCACCTGCACGGCGCCAAACACGCATACGACCATCATTGGCACCAAGGCAGAAGCGACTCTCATCGCTGAAGACGACACGTCTCCATTCGTCGCTCCATTCACGCCTGTCGCGACACCACTGGAGGCGGGCTGCACGATGTTGGGGCGTGAGCGGAAGACGGTCTAACGGTGTGCGGGACCGTAGCCCAACTTCATGGAGACGGTTGCGAATGGTCCTCGCCGATACCCCAGGAGCAACAGTGTCCCTAATTTGCTGGGAAGTGGCGGTGCGGTCCCCTACGGCACTGCGTAGGATCCTACGGTCTTGGCGTGCATCCGTGCGTCGCTGCGGTCCGGTCCCAGGTCGACGGGCACGTGCACCTTCCGCCGACCACTGGCGACAACATCGATGTACTGCGGAGACATCACTCCCCGCGGGTTGAGCAATTCGGCGGTACGTCCACCCGGCCTCCCGCATGCCCACTATACGCCCTCGCTCAAAGTCCGTCAACTGCACATACGGTTCACGTCCACGCTGTCGCGGCATGCTACCAGTGTTAAAGACTGCGATGGAGCTCCGTATGCCACGGCAAACTGGCTGACACTGACGGCGGCGGTGCACAAATGCTGCGCAGCTAGCGCCATTCGACGGGCAACACCGCGGTTCCTGGTGTGTCCGCTGTGCCGTGCGTGTGATCATTGCTTGTACAGCCCTCTCGCAGTGTCCGGAGCAAGTATGGTGGGTCTGACACACCGGTGTCAATGTGTTCTTTTTTCCATTTCCAGGAGTGTATATACCAACTTACTTACAACTATTGTCAGTCTGGTTATGTGGGTCAAACATGCAGGAATTTCAGAACAAGGTATACAGAACATCTCAGAGCACTGAAAAGCAATAGCTCGCACTCAACATTCACAGACCACCTGATAGCACACAATCACAACCCAACAAATATTGAAACTAACACATCCTTAAAACTAGTAGCAGCTTATACCAAAAATTAAGAGACAAAATCAATAGCCGAAGGAAAGAAAGTACTAAATGAATACACATAACTGTGCAATAAAATGCTCTTTACCACAATTGAAGAACTATACAAATAACATGTTCTGAGGCATCAAGGGATCACCAATTTAGTATTGGAGGGCAGCGTGGAGGGTAAAAATCGTAGGGGGAGACCAAGAGATGAATACACTAAGCAGATTCAGAAGGATGTAGGTTGCGGTAGGTACTGGGAGATGAAGAAGCTTGCACAGGATAGAGTAACATGGAGAGCTGCATCAAACCAGTCTCAGGACTGAAGACCACAACAACAACAACAAATAACACCCACACTAAAACTACTCAAGGAAAGAAAAAGAAAAAGAACACCCATCCTCTCTCTCTCTCTCTCTCTCCCTCTCTCTCTCTCTCTCTCTCTCTCTCTCTCCCTCCCTCCCTCCCTCCCTCCCTCCCTCCCTCTCTCTCTCTCTCTCTCTCTCTCTCTCTCTGCCCCAGTCCTAAACACACACACACACACACACAAACCAAACACCACAAACGCCAAATACCCTTCAAACTCGCACGCCTCACCCAGCCAAACACGCCACACAACAAATGAAGACTACACAGCCACAACAACACGTAATGGCGGTGAAAACTGAGCCTATGTTATTAAAAATCGGAGAAAGTGCAATGTCAAGTGATCAGAGGTCACGGAATCAGCCTATTCACCTCGCGAACAGCATATGGGAAAGCACTACAACATCGAAGCCGTTAAGTTACACAGAAAAAACGTGATATAAACTCAGATCCTTTTGTAAATGCATAATAAACAGAAAAATAAAAATTAAGTTGTAGATTGTGTAGCACACTAGCTACCAACACAAATGTCGAATAGTATCATGTAAGGTATGTAAACTAATGCATTTATCCACTCATTTGCCAATTAAGCTGTAAATATAACTTTAGACACAATGTTATAAACAACACACAGTGCTTCAGGTCGTTAATACATATGTCAACTGTGAACTATGAACAAATTATGTATAATATTTTACAACAATTCTTCATTCATAATTGTAAGCGATTAAGTACCAAAAGCTTCGCTAAATGTTAATATGAAATAACGATTTCACAGTAAGAAAATAAAAAATAACCCACTGAAGATCGCACGAAAAGTGCTGAAACATGTCTGGGTAAAACTAAACTGAAAAGATGTCTTGCATAATGCAGAATTCCTCCTCCTGTTTTCATAACAAGCACAGACATAAGAAGAAGAACTGCAACACCACAAGATGAATCTTTCCCTGAGTTCCCTAACTTCAGTGAAAATTCACTTGACAAGTTCTTTACAATTTACATCTCGCACGTTTTCTGACTCGTCTCTTCTCTGCTCTGTCTCATTAATTTTTTCTCCACCTCGAAAATTTCCTTAAGAAATTCCTTGGCCATCTTTTCCCTCTTTCTTTCTGCTTCCTTTCATCTTTTACTTATTTTCTCTCTTTTTCTTTCCCTCTCTCTAAGAAAAGCTAAAACAAGATTCTGGGTTTCATATACTAGGATGCTACACTGGATTCTAGTGCACTATTATGGATGTATGAATGTTTGACTTTTTTCTTTTGCAGTCGATTCTGGATTATTACAATGGCTTCAACAGATTAGATTTTGTATGCTTTGCATCCGTTAACAGCCTTACTCCTTGTCAGCATTCAGAACTAAATGACACTACATAAACGACACTAATTAATGCAGTATCAAATCCTATAATCTACCATTATTTTCTCGAGACAATAATCAAAGAAACTTTTCGCTTCCAAGAATAACACATACTCAAATAGAAATCATACACAAGTTAACGATGTTGTTCGAACAGTGTTGATTTACGACAGTCATCATGAATCATGAGTCATCATGAAAGATAACTTGCTAAATAAAAGATATAGAAAACATAAAGACTGCACTTCGGCGCAACCAACTGAAATCTGCTGTGGATCTAAAAGAAAAAATTCAGCTAACTGATGAGGGAGAGAAAAAGAAACTAAATTGTATCCATGTGATCCATAGGGTAGGAATCCCGACAGGGTCGCCAATGTGGAAACTGGCCACTTGTTTCCTATTGTCGAACATTTAGCTGATATGCAAATATTGATGGCAGAATCGCAATGTTACGCAAATCACACCCAGATGGAATTACATTGAATCTACACAAGACATGTAACACAATCTTACGAGGATTCTGATATAAGTCCTACCATATAATTTATTCATTAAGTTATTCGATCGAAGTTCCCATCCAAAAATGATGATGGGAAAATACACTGGTAAGTGTGATTGTTTAACAGATGAATTCCGTCCTAGAAATGTGCAGTTTCATTTATTTTCTTTAAACCAAACCCAAAATTGGTCAAGAATCTGTAAAAGGAACGATCACGTATATTAACGTAAACCAAACATGTAAGTAGAACTCATTTCATAGAGTTGTGGCAAGAACCTAGTACGAACGACACTGCAAGGAATCTAGTGTCCTTCTCTACTAGGAGAACGGAGGAGAAGAAGGAGCAAAGTGAATATGTGAAATGTATAGTAAAGTAAACATGTGACATGTATAGTATCGATAAATAAGTGGGTAATGAGAAGCAGTAGCACAATATCACCTAAGGAGGCAAAGTGGTTCTGCAAATGCCCTGCTGAGAAATCTCAATCCGAATTTTAGAGCAGCTAAAAAATTAACTGAAACCCTACAGGCCAGAGCTGCGGTTATCACCGGCAATAAAGCGAAAATCAGCATCATTATGACAGCTGCTATTTGTGTGCGGCTCTGATGCATGGATATGGGATCCACCTTGGAGACAGATCGAAGTGTGAGAGCGAAAAGCTAAGTCTCAGGGTAGCTGTACAAATGAAACTGTGAATCAAATTCCTCTGCCTTAATCGTAGCAAAGTACACAGCTGAGTCCTGTGGTCGCTAGGAACCAACAACCTCAAATTCACTTGTGCCTTGTGTGTAGAGAACAACTGCTCTGCCCTGCGAGAACTTGGCCAGTCGTCGCCGATGAAGAAAACTTTCGCCAATTATGGCCTTACAGCAAATTCGTATAGAATCCCACTGCATACTTCGACAATGTAGACGCCAGTACTGTTACTTCCTGCTAATTCTCGATGGTAACAACAAACGTGTGCTGTCATAACAGTCGATAAGCCTATCATAGCCACCACCAGGACTTCGGGAAGCTTTCTGGCGACAGGCGACAACAGAATATTCTAATTGGGTTGCTGCTTGGTTCAAATGGCTCTGAGCACTATGGGACTCAACATCTTAGGTCATAAGTCCCCTAGAACTTAGAACTACTTAAACCTAACTAACCTAAGGACATCACACACACCCATGCCCGAGGCAGGATTCGAACCTGCGACCGTAGCAGTCCCGCGGTTCCGGACCGCAGCGCCAGAACCGCTAGACCACCACGGCCGGCGCGGGTTGCTGCTTGTGGCGCCGTTTTGTTGGCTATCTTGAGGAGCTCGGCGACCATTTCTCCGAAACATCTCAAAAAATGGTACAGCCGTGGTGCAAGGCTGGCGCGTTATTGCCCAAAACATGAAGCTTTTATGATAAAATTGCCCCCAGTCATTGTAAAAATATCGTCTGCCCATCGCCTTGGCCCCTGAGACCCGACATCGAAAGAGAAACCCGCCAGCGATGGGTCAGGACTCCGACCTCAGTGACCAGAGTTCCCCCTGCCTTGCACTTGTGAAATATTGCTGGGTTTACTAGTGTTTCATAAAAGCTTCTGTATGTCTGTTGCTTAGTTTGTCGTCTATAGAGCGTTGTATAGTGTACCTCTAACGTTACTTAAAATCTTGAATGTGCATTCTTACAAATCTGTTGACTCTATTTCACTGAATATTTTTCACTGCTTGAGGGAAATTGCCAGCTCAAATTGCGTGTTGATCCAGTTTCACTGAGGGGCTTCTGTATTTATGCTGATCGTGGCAGCAGTTAGCATTGAACTATCAAATAAACAGATCCTTTCACTGTTGGTAATGTCACTTTATTATCACAATATCGACAACTGTACAGAACTCACAATCAGATGTCACGCCTACAATTACACTTTTACCATCACTGGCAATCAATCAGTAGGATGTACTGGACAGTAGTATTATCATGACTAAGGCTTTGAATGGTGGCTTAGTCGGAATATATTCTACATCATCATCTCGAACACAGAGGGAGAATAAGTAGTTGAACTCATACACATATATTAATAGTATATTATTATATAGGATATCAGGATGTCATTATAATGCCTACAGGAAGGTATTTTATCCTTTGCAGTAGTGAGCACAGAACTATGGGTTTCATGTTAACGCTTGAGCAGCCAGTATGCAACCGAAAACGATACAGGAAGTGACATCATGACTATGTAAGAGGAATGGATGTGTAAGATGTGTTTGTATGCTGCATCACCACGGTCTCAGGTGATGTGTGGGGCAGTCACAGTGCCAACTGACAATCAGTACCCCAACTGTATCCATAGTCCGTTTAGGATAATGGTAGACACCATGACTGGGGGAATGTTAATCACCGTATCAGCTGACTATAATTATTTCAATAGTGCCCACCTTGTACTGCCAAAGATTTTTCATGGTATCACAGCGATAAAGTTAAAAATGATTGCAGAAGTAACAATTTATTTGGTTAAGATGGTGACATATGGGGTCTTTTGTTACAATGTCGTTTGATGCTTATCGGTAACTTGTGACATACAGGGAAATTTGTAACAATTTCATAGGGGTTCGATCTTACTTAAAGTGTGCTACAAGGATAAAGGTATTGCCATAGACAATTGAGCTCTAATCTGTGAGTTAGACCAGTACTACCAATAAGTGACCCATGTGTGTTTCATATAATAATACAAATGGTTTCTGCATTTTCTGAAGTGTGGCACAAAGCAATGGTACATAGCCCCATTGAGGTCTAAGATGAAGTGCCAGCTAAATGTGTAGCATTTTATTTTAGTAACATGTGTTTTGCACTGTCGTAGAGTAATATTAGAGACAATTTAGATGTGGAAATATCATTCTCTTACCTAATTTCATAATGCATCATTATGTTTTAGACAATGGTTGTAAGTTACATAGTAACTGCATGCTTCCAATAACTGACACAGTATTAGCTGTTATGTGTTTTACACAACAACAATACAGACATTTTAGATTTCATAACAACACTGGGATAAACATTGTGTGTGTGTGTGTGTGTGTGTGTGTGTGTGTGTGTGTGTGTGTGTGTTTGTGTGTGTGTGTTTTTGGTGAATGATAAATACGTGAAAATACTGTAAGTTACACCAGTGTTGTCAGTGTCAGTATCTTTAGATATTTTTCCATGGTAAAAATATTGTGACACCTGACAAGCATCTATAGACATGGAAATACTGTAAGTTATACCAGTATTGTTAATTTCTTGACATAGTTTTCACATACATTTATGAAATGCTGGTAACACTGTCACATTATACAAGCATGTTATGTTAACTGACATGTGTTTTGTACAGTTCTCAAACAACAATGCAGATACTTTAGATGTGGAAGTATTTGATTACGGAGCTCCTTTGGTCCTTACACAAAGTGTGATTCAATAGTGCTATACTCACTGTCTAGAGAAACTCTAGAGTCAAGTGTATTTTGATCAATAATACATACACTATACACATGGAAATATTTAATTTTAGTGCCCATAATGCTTTGCACCAAGTGTGGCAGAAAACTGAATTGTGTTCATTGACAATTGGAGATACAGACAACAAAGATGGGAACTGGCTCTTTCATTTTAATTTTTCATAACATACTGGGCTGTGATTACTGTTTCATTTTATTGACAAGCTCTGCTTTGAGAAGAGCAAGAAATGTGTGTTTTAGGCTAGAAATTCTCCGACTGACTACATAATATGACTTAAGATTCTTGAAAACTCTCTGATTTGCACTATTTGCTGAGATCCTTGTTACTATTATATTGTCAGGTGCACCTGACGATGGCGGCATGTCTCATCGCCGAAATATTTTGACCGTTGGACACTATGGACCGACAGTACAACCGTGGATTGCTCGAGCATGATTAATTATTTTACGCATAATCCAAAAATCAGGAACAGCTGCTGGAACAGAATTCTTGGAAGGTGGGGTCGCAAGAAGAATATGGAGTATGGTTCCCATCTTCTAGATACCGCAGAGTAGGTCTTCTTTTCGCTATAAATAGCAGTATAGTCGAAGCACTCGTTGAAGTCAGTTTATGAAGGAGTACAAAGGACGTGAAACGTTCTGGCAGATTAAAACTGTGTATTGAACTGGGACTCCAATTGGGAACCTTGATTTTCATTGGCAATGCTGTTACCGTTCAAGCTGTCCAGGGACGATTCACGATCCGCCCAGCATTTGCTCACTGGGTGAACTAACCTGCCATGAGGTTCCATAACAACCGGAACTCCACTGTCGAGTGATGGATGTGATCTGCATACTATGGAAATGTTCGTCAACTGAAGACAGAACTCCGCAACACTGCTGCACAGACATTTGAAATCTGGTACCTGTAGCCGAGTCAGAAACAAGTTCCTCCTCCAGATGCGAAACATTTCAGCTGTATGCTTCGAAAAGCACGTGATAAAATGGATACCTCTAGTTAACAATGTATCGTTTACGTTACTGGTAGGGGTTCGGTTCACTGGTGTATGGAGATCGTTTATGTTGCTACATTTCCCATCGTCCATCGAACTATACGAAAATCCATGGGAGATTTATGCTTGCAGGGAGATAAATCACCTCACAATCGCTTGAAAATTCTGCCAAAGTAGCTCCAAGGTCGCTCCAGGAACACGACCGTCACAGGTAATAATACCACTGCCGCAAAGCTACTGCTTGCTTACTCTGAAAAAGGCGAAATTTGTATAAATGTACTACATATGTGGCGTTCTTATGACCCGCCACGTTAGCCGAGAGCACTAATGCGCTGTTTCCTGGACTCCGGTGGACGTGGTGGCACCGGGTCGAATCTGCCTGGCGTATTAACAATGAAATGGTTCAAATGGCTCTGAGCGCTATGGGACTTAACATCAGAACTTAGAACTACTTAAACCTAACTAACCTAAGGACATCACACAACACCCAGTCATCACGAGGCAGAGAAAATCCATGACCCCGCCGGGAATCGAACCCGGGAACCCGGGCGCGGGAAGCGAGAACGCTACCGCATGACCACGAGCTCCAGGCTATTAACAATGAGGGCCTGGATTTGGTTTTTAGGCGGTTTTCCACATCCCATTAGGCGAATACCGGGCTTGTCCCCATGTCCCACCTCAGTTATACGACACGCAGACATTTGAAAACGTTCACACTATTTCTTGGCTTGCACTAGATGCAGACAGCTGGGGCACACTACTTCCGTCCCAGGGGGTATGGGGTGGCGACAAGAAGGGCATCCCGCCGCCCCCTGACACTAATATTGCCAAATCCGTAGTAACATGGCATACACCGCGTTGAAGTGGGACAAAGGCCAAGCAAATGATAATGATGTCGTCTTCTTATGTTTTCGAGCATGAAGGTTGGTGCAGTTTCTGTAATGATTTTCACAGTCCTATTAAAAATTTTATAGAGACATACATTGGTCCTTAAAGGAAGGGTAAGTGTTAGAGCTTACGAAAAATTTCTCAGTTACCACATTAATTAAGAGGTTCAGGCCTAATTTCCATGCTCCTCTGGGGTAACTGGGACAGTTTTTTCGGAAAGAATGGACCAAAATACCATGCACTATTGACATGGATTTCGATTGTAGGGATACCAACGGGTCTTTTTTGTTGTGAAACGGAATTGTACTGCAAGTAAGGTGCAAATGATTCAAATGGCTCTGAGCACTATGGGACTTAACGTCTGAGGTCATCAGAACTTAGAACTACTTAAACCTAACTAACCTAAAGAAATCTCACACATGCATACTCGAGTCAGGATTCGAACCTAAGACCGTAGCGGTCGCGCAGTTCCAGACTGAAACGGCTAGAACCGTTCGGCCACACCGGACGGCGCTGCAAGTAAGGCTACGTGTTTATACATTTTGTCGGCAGTGTCGCAAATAACGGTGAAGGAATAAAGGGCACCACATAGGCCGGCAGTATCTAAAGTACTCAAACGAGGTTTTAGATTCTCGCAAATAGGATTTTGCTGCGCAACCTACACGGTGTATATTGGGCTCCTAGTGTTTCACTCGTGCTGTTTTCAGATCTTCAGTGAGGCTCGCATGGCCTGCCCGGACTACCTCCGTAAGGTGGTGCCCATAGCGGGCGACTGCACACAGCCGGGACTGGGAATCAGCCCAGATGACGCTGCCGAGCTCGCCAGCAAGGTGTCCGTGTTCTTCCACGTGGCCGCCACTGTGCGGTTCGACGCGGACCTCCGCATCGCCACCGTCACCAACGTGTCCTCCACCTGCGAGGCCGTTGCTCTCATGAAGCGCATGAGCAACCTCAAGGTGAGTGCTGGCAAACATTATTCACACACTCAGCGCCCCAAACCTAGACTATCAGTCTTTCTTCTCGGATGCAGTTCGTTAAAAAGTTCATTTGAAAAGTACATATTTAGCAAACTATTAAGGCGGTCCGCCGCATTTTCAACTCGGCCAGCCCCACCCGCCTTATGCGGGTTTTCTCCGAGGACGCCCCCTCCATTGACCGTCTCCTGAAGGAGGGTGCCCTCCTCTTCAACCAGCGCTACAAGGTCGACCCCTCCCGTTCCCCTCCTCAATCCCTGCGCTGCCAGAGGTGTCTGCGCTATAACGCACACCCAACAGCCGAGTGCCACGAGGCCCCCACCTGCCAGCATTGTAGGCAAGCGCACTTCCTCCGGAAGTGCCCTAACCTTCAATCCCCTCCCTCCTGCAATACCTGCAATCTCCCCCATCCCACCTACTCCCAAAAGTGTAAAGCCCGACCCCCTCCGACCACTCCTGAACTCACCGTCCCTGTCCATCCTCTGGACGCCCCCACCCCTCCTGCCAATTCCCCCCACGCACCTCTGAGGACATCATCAGGTTCCTCACTATCGTCCTTCAGAATGTTCATCCCTTTCAGCGCCCCCACACCCTCCAAGAAATATCCCTCGCCGCCCGTTCCATTTTCCAACTCAAAATGTACGCCACCTACTCCAACAACCAGGCCCATTTCACCTTCTCCCATCTTGACACCCTCGTCTAAATCCCTGTCATGGCGTGACAGCAACGTATCCTTTTCAACAATATCCGCTCCCTTCCCACCAACAAGAACCTCTTCCTGCACACCCTTGCCACCCACCACGTAGATGCCTTCCTCCTTAATGAAACCTTCCTCCAACCCCACCACACTGTCCACACTTCGCCCTATCTCCTCCATCGCTCTGATAATCCCCTCCCAATTGGAGTTGCCATTGGTCACCACTGCCAGATCCCCGTTCGGCTCCAACCTCTCCTTCCCAACCCCACCAAACACCTTCCCCGGCCTTACCGTTACCTGCGCCACCATCTATGTCCGACCCAACGCCCCTCTTCCCTTCGACTTCCTCTCCCACATCGACCGTACCTTCTCCTCCTACGTGATCGCCGCCAACCTCAACATCCATAGCCGTTCCGCTGCCCAGTTACGGCGGTGGCATCGGTTCCTCTCCTCCCTTCAAGGCGACCTCATACCCATCCCCCAGCACACCCGTCCCGAATCCAACTCCACTCCCGATGTTATCCTCTCCTCCCCCAATCTCCTTGGCCGCATAACTGTGGATGTCCTGGAGCCTATTGGTAGCGACCATCTCCCTGTCCTCACCATTTCAGATGGTCGTCGCCCCCGCCCCGACCCTCGTAATGATTCTCCCCCTAAGTACGTCCATGACTATTCCTGTGCCAACTGAAATGCCTACCGGGATACCCTCTCCACCCAGGTCGATAGCCACCCTTTCACCTACCACCACCCAGACGATGTAACCCATGCCGCCTCCTTTCTTCAGCAGACCTTGTCTGAGGCTGTGGTGGCCCACGTCCCTACTGTCGCCATCCACCCCCACAGTCCTACCTTACCCCCACAGGCCGTACTCCTCCTCTGTGAATCCCGCCATCTCTACCATGCCTTCATCTGCACGCGTGACCCGGACACACTACGATGCCACCGGCAACTCCAGCGACACATTCGTAATTTGCTCGTGGCTAAGAAACGCCGGGACTGGCGACAGACATGCACCCATTTAAATGTTACTCTACCTATCAACTCGTCCAAGTTCTGGTCAGCCTTCCGTCGCCTTACTGGAACTAAACCCTCCCCCTACTATCCTCTTCTCCATGATGATCACCCCTTCCCTGACACCCTTAGTAAGGCCAATCACTTTGCCTCCTACCTCTCCTATGTATTTTCCATCCCCGATGATCCCCAGTTCGATTACTCCCTCTTCCCGGATGTCTGTGATCTAACTGATACCTCTGTCCCTCCCCTCGCTCCTGGTTTCCAGTACTTGGACAACATTGCACACATGGAACTCAATGCCCCTATCACTACACAGGATCTCATTGCTACACTCTGCACAAAATGCAACACCGCTCCTGGTCACGATCGTGTCACCTACCGTCACTTTCGTGAAGCTCCTGTCGCTTTCCTCTCCACCCTGGCCAGGCTCTACAATCTAGTCCTGTCCACCGGTTACCACTTCGACCTGTGGAAAACCTCCCATATCCTAATGTTCCTTAAACCTGGCAAACCGCCGTCCGCCGTCTCCTCCTACCGTCCCATCAGCCTTACCTCGGTCTTCAGCAAGGTCCTGGAATCTATCCTCAAGCCGATGCATCCACCAGCATCTCCGCCAGCACCGCCTCCTTCCCGTTACCCAGTGTGGCTGTCGGCCGTCCTTCTCTTCCGACGACCTTCTCCTTCATCCCACTCCTTTCCGACCAGCTTAAGTCCCGTCGCTCCGCAATCTTCCTCTCCCTGGACCTCGAACGTGCTTATGACCGCGTATGGCATTCCGGTCTCCTCTTCAAGCTCCAAACCTTCGCCCTTCCCATTAACTATGTCCGTCTGATCGGCTCCTTTCTCTCCCGCCGTCCTTCCTATGTCACCATCCATAACACAGATTCCTACACCTTTTTCCCCTCCGCCAGTGTGCCCCAAGGCTCCGTCCTCTCCCACCTTCTGTACCTTTTGTACACGGCGGACATGCCGCCGCCGTCACCCCCCGTCCACCTTCTCCAGTTTGCCGATGACACCGCCTTCCTTGCCCTTGCCCCCACCCTGCAGCGCTCCCAACACCTTCTGCAATCCCATCTTGACCGGTTTACCGCTTGGTGCAACCAGTGGTTGCTCAAGGTCAATCCCTCCAAAACCCAGGCGATCATTGTAGGCAAAACCACCCCTTCCTTCCGCCTCCTTGATTTTTATGTCACCATCTATGGCCGTCCTATCGCCCTCACTCCCACCCTTAAGTACCTTGGCGTCTCCCTCGACCGTCGCCTCTCCTGGACTCCCCATCTCCGGACAATCCAAGCCAAGTCACGCTCCCGACTCAGTCTCCTCAAGCTCCTCTCCGGCCGTACGTGGGGTCTGGACCCCTCCACCATCCTCCACACCTATAAATCCCTCATCCGCCTTATCCTTTGTTATGCCCATCCGGCTTGGATCTCCACCCCCCCCCTACCTTTTATAAATCCCTCCAAATCCTTGACGCCATGCTCTCCGCCTCGCCTATAGCATCTGTCTCCCCTCCCCCACACGGATCCTGTACTATCTCATCCCCTTCCTCCACCTCCTCCTTTTCCTTGAAAGGATACGGATCCTATACACTTCCTGTAAACTCGATCCTCCTCACCCGCTCGTCTCCCAATCTTCTCCCACCCCCGTCCACTGCCGCGCCTGTATTCCCATGTCCCACCCGGTCTCCATCTCTCCACCCTCCTTACCCTCTCCCAAGGTGGCTTCCGCCAGCTCCCTCTCCCTGATGATGCCCTCCTCCCCTCCATCTACCCCCCCCCTACCAACTTTGATCCTTCCATCCTCCTCCTGTGTTTGCTCCTCTGGGCACCCTCCCTCCCTTCTCTCCCTCTTCCCTCCCTCCTCCATTTCTCCCCACTCTTCCCCCGGGCTTCCCCTCCCCTGTCCCTCTCCTCCTCCCCCATCTCCTCAGCCATTGGCGTCCTTGTTCTCCCCTCTCCCCCGCCTCGCCCTGATTCCCCTCTTGGCGGGTCCCCGGACTCGCACACGCTAAGTGGACATTCGCGCGCCGGAGATCATCGCCATCAGTGTCTCGTGTGTGCCGTCGTGTTTAGTGTTTGTGTTCACCGTCACACTCCATCGTTCACCAGTGCCATCGTCTTCTTCAGTGTTTGTGCTTCGTGTCAACGGTTTGTAGTGTGGATTGTCATCGAGTGTGAATGGCTTCATGCTTTTTTATGTTTATGTGTCTACTGTTTTTTCCCGCCGTTTTTCCAAGTCATGTATCTTCTCTGTCTATATCATTGTGCTATCTTTGGCTGAAGAGCGGCGTATTGTGCTGCTGCCAGCCTACCTGTTCTCCAGGTTTTAAAATCACAATATACAAAAAAAAAACTATTAACAGGCAATCGACAGGTGGACATTGTATTGACTAAAATCTGCTTGAAGGAGTAGGAAATGTGGTTCACCTCAAAATTTCTCATTATTCCATGCAAAAAAATTTTCATGGTTTGGCCATGCTACACTATGCTCATTATCCCGTGGAGGCCAGATCTACACAGAATTAAAAATGTTCATGGTTCATGGACTAGGAAAGAGCAACCTACTTACCTAGATTGCTTGTATTTTTTTTTTAAATAGATGCGCCAAATAGATTCAAAATCATTATCAAAATAGCTTACATCTATCCTGGAGCAGATGTTGTTGCGGATCATAATTTGCTGGAGACAGATGTACGATCTAAGCGAAGGAATGTTCAATGATAACATTTGGTAAAACAATTACATGCGGTTAAGTTTTTCCCTGAAGGATGTAAGCCGTAGTCTCAGACCACGGAAGAACAACAAGAGAGTTAAGTAGAAAGTGCCAGCGTACCACAAGAGTTGAAGACTATTAAAAATAGAAAGCCGCCCGCTGTGGCCGAGCGGTTCTAGGCGCTTCAGTCCGGAACCGCGCTGCTGCTACGATCGCAGGTTCGAATCCTGCCTCGGGCTTGGATGTGTGTGATGTCCTTAGGTTAGTTAGGTTTAAGTAGTTCTAAGTATAGGGGACTGATGACCTCAGATGTTAAGTTCCATAATGCTCAGAGCCATTTTTTTGAAAAACAGAAATCTCGAAGCTTTGGAAAAGTAAAGAAGAAAAAAAATAGGTACGAACTGATTACATGTTGTACGTTACATAAAATGGATTAACCTAAAAAATGAAAGAAAAAACTCTAATTACAGTTAAATCATGAACTAATAAGAATAAATATTTAGGCTAGCGAGAAATGGATGAAATGCCTGTACAAGGAAAGTGGACAACTGGAAAAGGAAGATAAATTAGAAAAAATATGCAGAAAGCTTATGTACCTAACAAACATCGCTCCACGAAACGTGAGGAAAAACTGCGGGTTTACTCAATAAAAATGGAAATATAACACAATGTTCCTAGAACAGAACAAAAAGTATTTTGCTGAAGATTTGTATGAACTATAAAGAGGCCATACATGAGTGAGACCGAACTATGAAATGTTATGTCATAAAATGTACCATGAATCAATTATATTGCGATATGAGTGGACAAAGCCATTAACAGTCTCATAATGAGGAGGCAAACTGCTGAGGTCCTGAAGGCTTTGGGAAATGAAGGGATATCCAGACTGACCAGCTTTGTTAGTGTGTTGAGGTCGTTTGCCCTGAAGTTTTAAACTAATCCACTAGCTTCACGAAATACATACAAAGCCAAAGAATGCAATCCTTACAGCACAATTAATTTCATACACCGCTTTACGAGGGTAGTGCGTAAGCTCGTACTTTGGTTATAAAGAAAATCGAGGTAAACGTGGGGATGAGTCAATTTCGATTCGGAAAACGAAATCGAAAACTTTTTTGGTTGGTAGAGAACGATTGGATCAAGAATGATAGATGCTAACAGAAATACGTACACATGTTATGGCGATTGGGAGAAGACGTTCCGCAGTATTCACTGGAGGGTCATCTTGAAGCCCTTGAAACATACTGTTGTAGTCTTAAAGGACAGAATGGATGTGAAACTCTGCAATAAACAAATAAACGTTGTAAGGATTGCCAATGATCAAATGGACGAAAGAGACGCTATATTTGACAGAGAAAGGATAAAAATATTGTGTGCGGAGGATCAAGCAGTGTTGGATGATGCAGACACACTAAAGATTGTGGTAGAGCGCATCGTAATGGCTGTGAGAGAATATGCAATGAGTATACATATTGGAATGACGTCAGAGATGAGAAACAGCACACATCAAGATTCCGTCAAACTATCATTGCAACAAGAAAAATTATTTAATTTATTTTTATTTATGTTGAGACTGAAAATCCATGAAGTCAATATCACACATGAAATGTTCTTTATTTGGATTGATTACTAGTTTCGGCAAACAATCTAACCAAAAAAAATTCCTAAAATAATTCAAAAGCCAAGATCGCTTAAATAATGTTTACTGGATAACCGGTATCAACACATTAAAGGATTAAAGGTGCTATCATCGGATCTGAATGTAGATTAACATTTGTGAACCATTTGGATATAACGATACATGAAGCAGACCAGTTGATATAAAATCATTGTCACAAAATTAAGAAACAACTGCTCTCCTGGTCATTCTTTTACATAAGATATGTAAAACCGAAGTCACAAGACAAAACTATTTGGTACATGACCGCTGAGTCTAGCAGCTTTTGAGTTATTTCTGCAACAGAGTGATCGCCCCACTGCGCACATGTGTTCACTGAAAAAAAATTCAATAGTTGCGTATCTCCTTGTTAATAACAGTCAACAAAAGTGATAAAATTACTTAGTTAGTTAGACAGCTTGTTACAAAAAAGGAAAGTTGAGTGTAGGAAGTAGGAAGTAGAATATACGTGCAACAGAGTTTTCGGAATGGTGAACGGTTTGTTGACATGAAAACGAATTCTCGCAGAACTAAGACAGAGATCTGCCAAGTGTTTTCTGAGGAGTGTAGTATTACAAAGTAGCGAAATACCAAAAGTCGAAATGGAAGATAATTAATAGTTCTCAAATGTGGTATCCGAGAATACTGCTTGAGCATTCAGAAGGAGAGAAGGCGATGAAATGAAACTTTACAGGTTGAGAGGGTATGCGATATTATTTCATTAATTACTAAATATAGTCAAGAAGTCGGAAGTGTGAGTCCCCTTGCAAGTATGATGTTCCACCCCTATTTGGCCTCAATACATGCGCTGATACTGTCGGAGAGGGTGTCGAAGAGATGATGTATAGTCTTCTGAGGCTAGCTAGTCCACAACTTCGTATGATCCACACTGCCACTGAGATAGAGTTGAAGTCAGAGCTGGTCCCACATACGTTCTAACGGGAACAGATCTGGGGATCGTAGTCGCATCGCAGATAGATCATTGAGAGACGTGCTACACTCCTGGAAATTGAAATAAGAACACCGTGAATTCATTGTCCCAGGAAGGGGAAACTTTATTGACACATTCCTGGGGTCAGATACATCACATGATCACACTGACAGAACCACAGGCACATAGACACAGGCAACAGAGCATGCACAATGTCGGCACTAGTACAGTGTATATCCACCTTTCGCAGCAATGCAGGCTGCTATTCTCCCATGGAGACGATCGTAGAGATGCTGGATGTAGTCCTGTGGAACGGTTTGCCATGCCATTTCCACCTGGCGCCTCAGTTGGACCAGCGTTCGTGCTGGACGTGCAGACCGCGTGAGACGACGCTTCATCCAGTCCCAAACATGCTCAATGGGGGACAGATCCGGAGATCTTGCTGGCCAGGGTAGTTGACTTACACCTTCTAGAGCACGTTGGGTGGCACGGGATACATGCGGACGTGCATTGTCCTGTTGGAACAGCAAGTTCCCTTGCCGGTCTAGGAATGGTAGAACGATGGGTTCGATGACGGTTTGGATGTACCGTGCACTATTCAGTGTCCCCTCGACGATCACCAGTGGTGTACGGCCAGTGTAGGAGATCGCTCCCCACACCATGATGCCGGGTGTTGGCCCTGTGTGCCTCGGTCGTATGCAGTCCTGATTGTGGCGCTCACCTGCACGGCGCCAAACACGCATACGACCATCATTGGCACCAAGGCAGAAGCGACTCTCATCGCTGAAGACGACACGTCTCCATTCGTCCCTCCATTCACGCCTGTCGCGACACCACTGGAGGCGGGCTGCACGATGTTGGGGCGTGAGCGGAAGACGGCCTAACGATGTGCGGGACCGTAGCCCAGCTTCATGGAGACGGTTGCGAATGGTCCTCGCCGATACCCCAGGAGCAACAGTGTCCCTAATTTGCTGGGAAGTGGCGGTGCGGTCCCCTACGGCACTGCGTAGGATCCTACGGTCTTGGCGTGCATCCGTGCGTCGCTGCGGTCCGGTCCCAGGTCGACGGGCACGTGCACCTTCCGCCGACCACTGGCGACAACATCGATGTACTGTGGAGACCTCACGCTCCACGTGTTGAGCAATTCGGCGGTACGTCCACCCGGCCTCCCGCATGCCCACTATACGCCCTCGCTCAAAGTCCGTCAACTGCACATACGGTTCACGTCCACGCTGTCGCGGCATGCTACCAGTGTTAAAGACTGCGATGGAGCTCCGTATGCCACGGCAAACTGGCTGACACTGACGGCGGCGGTGCACAAATGCTGCGCAGCTAGCGCCATTCGACGGGCAACACCGCGGTTCCTGGTGTGTCCGCTGTGCCGTGCGTGTGATCATTGCTTGTACAGCCCTCTCGCAGTGTCCGGAGCAAGTATGGTGGGTCTGACACACCGGTGTCAATGTGTTCTTTTTTCCATTTCCAGGAGTGTATATATGAACGAGCATTGTTCTGTTCAATAATGGCACTGTTGCATAAAAGGTAACGCATGAGGACACGCCGTTGTGCCGTAAGAACTGCCTCAGTCAGTACCAACCGCGACCTGAAGTTGTAGCTGATGTCTCCCCGCATTACGACAAGAGGTACACCGGTATGCCTCTCCAAAACATGGGAAGAACGGGATTTCTCACCAGGTCGCCGCAATATTCGCTGACGATGGTGATGTGGGTTAGTGCGAAACCGCGATTCGTCGCTAAGCACAATGCGACAACGTTCATCAGCATTCAGTGCATCCTAGTCACTTTGTGTTGTTAATGGCCGACTATGTATGGTGATTCCCTAGTTTGGGCGTTGCAATTTGGAAACCAATGGTGCAAGATTACACAGAATGTTGGCAGGGAGTCCATTACTCGTTCTTGCGTGATAGATTCAGATATGAATGGTTGAAGATGTGCTTGGTGTAGCATACGGCGATCCTCTCTAATGGTAGTCAGACGTGGTCGACTAGAACCTTTGGGACGAGCATACCTGCTGTCCGCACGTTCCCATGCAGTCCATAATGGGTCGCTGTCTCACCTGAATGCCCCTCAACTCTGGATATTGCACGGTTAGGGCAGCCGGCCAAATGGAGACCCACAATGAGGGCTCTATCAAATTGTGTCAGATATTGAACGCGCAGTCTCACAAAAGTATGCGGCACCTCCGTGTCCTTCAAAGTGGTCGCTCAACATCTGACGCTGTTCACGCCCCTAATACATCCTACCAGGGTTGATAACAACCCGAACAACACTAATACGCTCTGGTGAAGGTTTTACCTGTCTCAGGGAATTCCAGCTCTAATCATTTACATACCCACCGATGGTGTATATGTGTACGGAGCTGTACAGGGTATTTTAGAGGTGATGGTCAATAATACACACATTGAAAGTACATGCCAAAAGTAGCTAAAAAGCGCCGATAAATATGGGTCCACAAATCAACAGTTATCGTGTTACAACACCTTCTTATTGTGGTTCATCAGCGTCTATGAACTGATGGCATCCCTAAACATTAAAGCATGTGTTCGAAATGTGGTCCATGCGACTGAGTGCAACATTGGCCTTTTCTGTGAAGTGAGTGGCGAATCCTCTCAGGCAGTCCTGTGGAATTCTATAAACTCTGGAAAGTTCTTCAATCCGCAAGCGTAAGTTCTCAAGAGAGTTGACCTCGGTAACGTAGACCAGTCTTTTGACATGATCCCACACATGGGAATCCATGGGATTTAGATCCGGAGAACTTGGAGGCCATGACACTGGTCTTCCTCTACCTGTCCAATGTTGACCATACGTCCAAGTCAGAAGCCAGTGCACTCGTAAATGAAAATGTGCTGGAGCACCGTCATGCATGAACCATATGTTCAGGCGTTGGTTCAGTGGAACATCATCATGTACATCTGGAATTACAGGCCACAGAACCCGCATGTACTACTGTCCGGTTAGTCTCTGTGCTCGGAAGTGTGGTTCAATAGTGCAGTCCTCCTCAGACGTTCAACGAATGACTCTGCTGATGCCGTCGTACGTGTGTTGCATTAGGATAGACATCGGCCCTAGTGTGACAGTTATGGTAGTTAAAAGTACTGTCACAGCTAAATCCAGCCTCATCCACAAACAGAACACTGCTTACAAACAGGAGATTCAGTGTACACTGCTGTTGCACCCATTGGCATAAATTCTCTCTAGGAGGGAAGTCTGCATTGTTGAGGGCTTCCACACACTGATATAACTCATGACACGCTACTGGGTAGCAGTCCTCCTCGTTGAAGTACTCAGTACTCGGACGTTCGTGTACAACGCGTAACACCTTTTTCTCAGCATCGGCTTTATGAATCTGCGTCGATCTTTTAGAACATGAAGTGCGGAACTCCCGGTTTCCCTAAGGCGCTGATGTAACCCGCTAAATGTGCGCCTGTCGGGCTGCGTGTAGAGAGGATAAGCTTCTTCATACAATCGTGCAGCCTCAAGGGCGCTGCCATTCGCTTTGCCATTCATGAAGTGCATGTCAGCGTACTCTTCATTGGCGTAACCTCTGTCCATGGTGCCTTCACGTTCGTAACTAATTGTGATGCCGGAACGGCGCAGTGTACGGTGGTAGTTGCGAGTACGTAAACAAATATAGTCGATCCCAAACTTCGAGATACCAACATGAATATCGCGGTATCCAGGGGAGTTTACCTCGACAACGGTTGATTTGCAATCCCATCTTAATAGGAGCTTTTTAGCTACTTTTGGCCTGTACTTTCCATGTGTGAATTATTGACCGTCACTTCTGAAGCAGACTGCATTGACATCCGAACATGTCCTCGGGTACTTCCCTTTTTTTCATGAGGTGTACTTACAGTACAATGGACAGCCGAAATGACGAATGGGGAAAAGAACAGAAGAAATAAGGAAGAGTGAATGAAGGAAAGATTGCAGATAAGAGAGGGAGAGGAAGACGAGTAAGACCTGGAATGGTTTATGTCAGTAATAAGTGATGAACTCTTTAGAATGTTATGGGAGAAACACAAGGCAGGGTAAAATGGAGCGTCCAGTCGAAACCTTCCAGAAGACAGGCATACCAAAGAAGAAGAATCAAATACATACTGTTCTGCAACAAGAGATGAAAGGACAGACTGAATCAGAAAGCAGATCAGTATGGTTAAAAAATGAAGGAGAAGAATTTAGACTTTTGTTTCAATAAACTAAAAAGCTCTAAAACGATTTTTTAAGTAATTTATAATAAATAATTATACTGTGTACTGGTACTTGAATTACGTAACCATTATGGTACCTCACCTGAACCTCTCGATATCAGTAATATTCTACTGTATTTCGGTTAACTACTTAACATGTTTCTGAGACAACATTCAGATTTGATTTCACTTTTGATACATCGATATGTTTATATTGCAATGATATTATTCTTATGTGTATTCTTTCTTTTGTCACTATGATCTTTGACGTACTTGTAATTCTGATTTTTGGGCGCGTAAGCGATAGTTAGTTAGTTGTTAAGTTGTTAGAGAGTCGGACGTTGAGAAAGTCAAGCCTTGGACGTCATGTTGGAAAGACGCATAACGTAGTCAGCTTATAAAATGTGAACTTTAACAGTGACTGTGATGAAGATGTTTTCAAGTATGTTTTGTATTGTGAAGTGATGTTTTGTGTTTACCTGATATTGCAATAAAAGGAATTAAAAGGAAGTGTAACTTAAATTCGAAATGCTGATTTTTTTTTTACATCACTATTGTGCTAACTTTGAAAGGTGTAATCTTCAAGAATGGTTTGCGAAGCGCATCTACAAAACTTTTGAATATAGCAGAATAAAACCCAGGCCTCTTTGCATCCGAGCTTGGAGTCATAACCACCTAGATCTTCAACGATTGAGCCATGATTTTACGATGAGACCAGCGTGGGAAACACAAAAAGATGAGTGCCTAGTTTTTTCATTATTACATGAAATGACTATTAACTGTGCTCTAATGACACCTGCCACATAATATGACTGTTGTTGCCCGATAATGCAGTATTTAGCAGCATGAGCAATACCATAATCGTTATTAAAATATTTACCTTTGTTGTGGTAGGGTTGTTAGAACTGTCAGTCCGAAAGGTATGAATACTTCACTTCTAAAGTGACCAAAATAATTACAGGACGTATATAAAGCCACTTCGGTTGCACAAAATTGTCTCAATTGATCATGGTTTCGATTGCTGTAGGGCAATCTTCATAAGAATAAAAAGTTACATGGAATACATGTAATCACATCATGGTTTGAAATGTCTGCTCAGACGTTTTAAACCATGGTGTGATTTCATGTATTCCATGTAACTTTTTATTCTGATGAAGATTGCGCCACTGCAATCGAAACCGTGGTCAAATGACAAAAAGTTTGTGCATCCGAAGTGGCTGTATGTACGTCCTGTAATTAAATAGCGTACGGTGGCTGGGTCACAGCCAATCAGATGTTCAAAATCTGACCAAAATAAATTTGTTTAAAATAAGTAGTGTAAGAAGCGTTGTTTATGACTGAAACGATAAAAAGTCGATAACTAAGTGCATTGTTTTTTATCCTTATTTGCTGTTCAACCTGTCAGCGTCAGAAATGTGGTTTTGATTATGTGAAATCAATGTAGAGTATCAATTGATGGCATATTCGCGGGTTATCAGCCGTATCCTTACGTCATATTGTCGCAACGTTTCAAGAGTCTCCTGTTCGTCATTTTCAAGGGACGTGTCGGTTTATCCATTTCATTCATTTATAGCTGCTGGGCCGAAGACTGCTCCGCTGAGAGCCCTACGGGCAGTCCCCAGCCTCCGGAAGAAACATCGCGGAGGTTGGGGTAGAGAAGTCCTGGCAGGGTGGACGGCGGTGTGGTCGTGAGTCATGGTGCTACTTATGTATTCCGCTCGATGCCTTCACCGCTCTCACATCAAAGCTTTCCCCAAGTAGTTTTACTAACACCGCATCCCATGCTAAGCTCGACTGACAAGATCGTCGGCTATACTTCCAAACGCCCTGGTTAGCCGGGCGTGTTTACGCGACCTCTCCCAGGACTGGGAGGTGCGACAGCCACGGATCACACCGCTCGTTGGATTAAGAGGAGTACAAAAAGTCGTGTAGTTATAACATGTAGGTCTTTAGTTTTTTTAAGAAAAGTTGTTGTTGGAGTTTTCACTTTAATTTCACGTAAGTTTCGTTAACTTTGTTAGTATTTTTAATTTATTTTGAAATAATTTATTCTACAAGTTATTTTTGTAGGTGCCATAGCACTTGCCCTATTACAAGTTACCTTATGAACTGTTTGCTCTTGAAGGCGATGACTTACGTTGTTCTAGAGTAAACATCCTGCTGCATTGGTTCATCTACGGTCGCAGGTTCGAATCCTGCCGCGAGCATGGATGCGTGTGATGTCCTTAGCTTACTTAGGTTTAAGTAGTTCTAAGTTCTAGTGGACTGTTGACCTCAGAAGTTAAGTCCCATAGTTCTCAGAGCCATTGGAACCATTTTTTTTTTTCATATACATCTACCGGGTGATCAAAAAGTCAGTATACATTTGAAAACTTAATAAACCACCGAATAATGTAGATAGAGAGGTACAAATTGACACACATGCTTGGAATGACATGGGGTTTTATTAGAACCAAAATGCAGGATGACGCTCCACCCCATATTGCTAGACGCGCGAAAGATCTCTTGCGCGCGTCGTTTCGTGTGCTCAGCCGCCACTTCTGTCAAGCTTGGCCTCCCAGATCCCCTGACCTCAGTCCGTGCGATTATTGGTTTTGGGGTTACCTGAAGTCGCAAGTGTATCGTGATCGACCGACATCTCTAGGGATGCTTAAAGACAACATCCGACCCCAATGCCTCACCATAACTCCGGACATGCTTTACAGTGCTGTTCACAACATTATTCCTCGACTACAGCTATTGTTGAGGAATGATGGGGGACATACTGAGCATTTCCTGTAAAGAACATCATCTTTGCTTTGTCTTACTTTGTTATGCTAACTATTGCTATTCTGATCTGTCGGACATTTTTTGAACTTTTGTATTTTTATGGTTCTAATAAAACCCTATGTCATTGCAAGCATGTGTGTCAATTTGTACCTCTATATCTACATTTTTTCCGTGATTTATTCAGTTTTCAAATTTATACTAACTTTTTGATCACCCGGTACATACATACTCCGCAAGTCACCTTACGGTGTGTGGCGAAGGGTACCCTGTACCACTACTTGCCTGTTTCTTGCCTGTTGCACTCGAAATCAGAGCGAAGGAAAAACGGATATCTATAAGCCTCCGTGTGAGTCCTAATTTCTCTTATATTCTCATCGTGGTCCTTACGCGAAATGTACATTGGTGGCAGTAGAATCGTAATGCAATCAGTTTCAGATGACGATTATCTAAATTTTCACAATTGTGTTACCCAAAAGGAATGTCGTCTTCCCTCCAGGGATTCAAAAATGGCTCTGAGCACTATGGGACTTAACATCGGAGGTCATCAGTCCCCTAGAACTTAGAACTACTTAAACCTAACTAACCTAAGGACATCACACACATCCATGCCCGAGGCAGGATTCGAAGCTGCGACCGTAGCGGTCGCGCGGTTCCAGACTGAAGCGCCTAGGACCGCTCGGGCACCAGCGGCCGGCTTCCAGGGATTCCAATCTGGTTTCCCGAAGCATCTCAGTAACAATTACGCGTTGTTCGAAAGTGTCGGTAACAAAGCCTTTGAATTGCTTCGATGTCTTCCTTCAATCCGACCTGCAATAATCAAGAAAAAGTCGCACCAACAACCTACATGTGGTCTCCTTTACAGGTGAAACACTCTTTCCTAAAATCTCCCAATAAACCGAAGTCAAACATTCGCCTTCCCTACCACAGTTCTCACATTCTCGTTCCACCTCATATCGCTATGCAGTTTTACGTCCAGATATTTAAACGACTTGACTGTGGCAAGCAGAACGTTAGTAAAACTGTATCCGAACGGTACAGGTTTGATCTTCCTACTCATCCGCATTAACTTACATTTTTCCACATTTAGGGCTAGCTGCCATTCATCACACCAACTGGAAATTTGGCTTAAGTAGTCTTGTATCTCCCTAAAGTCACGGCAGCATCAGCTAACAACCGCAGATTGCTGCCCACCCTGTTCGCCAAATCATTTGTGTGTATAGAGAACAACAGCGATCCTATCACACTTCCCTGGGGCATTCCTGGCGATATCCTTTTCTCTGATAAGCACCCACCGTCGAGGACACCACACCGGGTTATATTGTTTAAGAAGTCTCCGAACCACTCACATATCTGTAAACTTATTCCATATGCTCTCACCTTCGTTAACAGTCTCCAGTGGGACACCGTGACAAATGCTTTTCGGAAATCCAGAAATATAGAATCTGTCTGTTGCATTTCACTCATAGTTCTCAGTATATCATGTGAGTAAAGGGCAAGCTGAGTTTCGCATCAGTGACACTTTCCAAAAAATTGCTGTTTTACGAACATACGTTTCACAGTCTCAAGAAATTTTGTTATGTCCGAACTGAGAATATAATCAAGGATTCTGTAGCAAATAGAAGTTAGGGATATTTGCCTGTAATTCTGCGGATCCGTTCTTTTACCTTCTTATATACTGGAGTCGCCTGCGCTTTTTTCCAGTAGCTTGAGATTTTGTGCTGGGCTAGAAATTCACGATAAATGCGCGCCAGGTAGTGGGCGAATGCCGTAGAGCACTCTTTGTAAAACAGAACTGGGATTCCATCCGGACCTGGTGATTTATTTGCTTTCTAATCATTCAGTTATTTCTCTACGCTAATGATTCTTATTACTATGTCGTCTGTACTAGAGTCTGTCCGACGACCAAATGACGGTACGTGTGATCGATTTCTTGAAAGTGAAATTTAAAACTTCGGCTTTCGTTTTGCAATCTTCAACCGCTGCAGCAGACTGATCAACATGGGAGTCAATGGAAGCCTTACACCCATCCAGCGATTTTAAGCAAGATCGAAGTTTTCTCGCGTTCTCTGCCAGATCTTTCCTCAGCATCCGTCGAATTTCATTATTAGATCATGGTGAGTCTTTGCCATCCTTTATCCACTTACTAGGCACGTAACTCTAGAGACCATGATTTACAATATGCTTAAACTTTACCCATAATTCCTCTACATCCATCTTACTGGAATTAAGTGATACTAACTCACTGTTTAGGTGAGAAGCTAATAACTACTTATCTGCTCTGTCTAGCAGAAAGGGAGAGGGAGAAGAAGACGAAGAAGACTAAGACTTAGAATTATACTGTATTTTCATGTGACATTGCTTCCTGTTTGTGGTATAACGCATGGTATCATCCACGTTTTGTAAGACGCGTTACATCTTTGATACCGGGAAGGTGCTTGTTGATGAAATATTGTGAAAACATTGCCATGGATGTACAAAAGTGGGTACCACTACTGATAAGAAACAATTGCGTGGACACAACTGTCAGGAATAAATCTGTGTGATCCAATGGACGAATGTAAATCACCTCAGCTGTGAAGATCTTTCAGCACTCTCAAGAACAGTGTGAGGTTCGCTGTGCTAAATTCGTTGTTGATAGTGATTCCAATTCATATAGATCAGTAATTGATAGCAGGCCCTATCATGACCTAACACCGATAAAGTTAAAAAGTTTCTGTCATGTGCAGAAACGAATGGGTACCCAACTACGTAAAATCAGGCAGAACTTTTCTAGCAAAATGTTTGAAGATACCAAGACTATTAGAGGACGTGTGGCTGACAAAACAGTCGATCAGCTAAGTGAATACTATGGCCAAGCCTTTAGAAAGAATACAGATAACCTGGAAGAATGAGGAAAGCAGTATGGTTAACGTTTTTCGTCAAGACATCAAGTTAAGAGAAGCCACTAGACAACTGTTCACAAATGTGAAGCAGCAGTAACCAAATATACCCATGGAAACACCATCCCTGAAGCTGTTGGAGCAGTAATAAAGTCAATATATAGAGCGTAGCACATCCAGATCTTCTGAAGAAATGCTTCACAGGAAAAACTCAAAATGTAAATGAGTCTTTCAACAGTCTTGTATGGACGTAGTTGCAAAAAACGTATTTGTGACTGGAAGACACTGACGGTTAGGGTCAACGATGCTGTGATCACCTTCAGTTATGGAAATGCAAGTATAATAACGGTTCTGAAGCAATTTTAAATTAAGTTTGGCGATAATACAGAAGCATTCCTACGAGATCTGGATAGACAGCGAGTCTCCAAAGCAGAAATTATGGTCAAAAAGACAACAGAAGCTGGCCGCTGTGGCCGAACGGTACTAGGCACTTCAGTCCGGAACCACGCGGCTGCTACGATCGCAGGTTCGAATCCTGCCTCGGGCATGGATGTGTGTGATGTCCTTAGGTTAGTTAGGTATAATTAGTTCTAAGTCTAGGGGACTGATGACCTCAGATGTTAAGTCCCATAGTGCTTATAGCCATTTGAAGCATTTGAACAACAAAAGCTGCAAGATCCCTCAGACGAAGAAAGAGACTGCGTCTAGTTGATACTGAAGAAGATAAAGATTTCACAGCTGGAGGGTTTTAGGCTGTCTCTTCATTCAACAGTGAATTTTCCTTTACTTCAACTATCAGGTGCGATTTCTGAAAAACTACTTCTTTTACAAATGTTTCCCACTATCTCATAAAATATTTAAGCTATAGCTCTAAAATTTCATTTATTATTGACAGCTGTATTATCTTTATGTGAATCTACAAAGATAGAGATAGCGCTCATAATTTGACCATAAAAATATGTTTTTTTTTCAATTACATAAATTTTTAAGAACTTCCATAAAAATCTCGTGTGCTTTTTCCTAACAAAGATACACACTTGATAGTAGACCGGAATATGTATAAGATATGACTCAATAACCTGGCACGGCTTTGTTTTATTACCTTGGATAGCTCCCGAGAAAACGGGCATTGATAATCCCCTTATAGCTTTTAGGAGGTTTACCACATTCCACTAGGTGAATACGGAACTTGTTCCTTTGCTCTATCTCACATACAGGTTACACAAACATTTAAATCATCTTCTCGCACCTGCGCATAAATCTTACCACATTGTATACGCAGACAGAATTGGTACATGCTTTTCTTAAACACTCACCTGCAGCAGCGACTCATTTCTACCGCCCTTCTGACGACCGAATCCCAGAACCCGTCAGCGTGGCACAGCACCTTCGTCCATTCAAAAATGGTTCAAATGGCTCTGAGCACTATGGGACTTAACATCTTAGGTCATCAGTCCCCTAGACCTTAGAACTACTTAAACCTAACTAACCTAAGGACATCACACACATCCATGCCCGAGGGAGG
This sequence comes from Schistocerca cancellata, assembly GCF_023864275.1. Lineage (NCBI taxonomy): Eukaryota > Metazoa > Arthropoda > Insecta > Orthoptera > Acrididae > Schistocerca > Schistocerca cancellata. The sequence goes on along the minus strand of NC_064634.1, from coordinate 391,114,574 downwards.
ATTCGAACCTGCGACCGTAGCAGTCCCACGGTTCCGAACTGCAGCGCCTAGAACCGCACGGCCACCACGGCCGGCTTCGGCTATTCAAAAGCAAATGTGTGGCCTTCGTTGATGCTCATTCTGTGCTCTGTCACTGCAGACTTTTGTTGAGCTCTCTGCTTGCCATACTTTGAGAGGAGGCAGTACGTACAAACCGAGGAAAAGTTTATCAGTAAACATGTGCTCTAAAATTCATACCCTAACAGCTAAGAGTACGTTCTTTCCAGAAGGAGAGATGTGTTCCACAATAGGGAAGATAAACAAGTGCTCGTAGCTGTTAAGGTATGCATTCTAGAACCCATATTCACTGTTCATTATTTTCCTGTTTTGGTCCTTACTACCGACTTTCAAAATATGGAAAGCAAAGAGGTTGGTGTAGAAGAATTTAATTCACAGTATCAAAGATGACTAAGTGCTCATAGATATTACGTTTCGCATTTTAGAGCCCAAATTTAAAAGACTTTTTTGCTTGTACCATCTAGTAGAAACTCGTGCTTCTGTAAAAGGATCGGTGCACGGAGCGTATAGCTACCACCGTCGTACCTTAGTGGGAGACCTTGCCGAGAACCCGAGAAAATTCTAGTCCTAAGTAAAATCGCTAAGCGGGTGGAAGGCTTCTATCCAGTCACCCGTTGACCACTCTGGTGTGGCAGTAGAAGACAGAAAAAGTAAAGCCAAAGTTTTAAATTTCACATGTAAGAGATCGCTCACGGAGGCAAATCGTACAAACACACCGTCGTTTGACCATCGCGTAGACTCCCATATGAAGAACATAGTAAGAAGCCTCACTGAGAGACAACTGAAAGAACGGAAAGCAAATAAGTCTCCAGATCCTGATGGAGTCCCAGTTCTGTTTTAAAAATAGCACTCTGTGGCACTGACCCCTTACCTAGCTTGCATTTATCGCGAATCTCTCGCCAGCGCGAAGTCCCAAGCGACGGGGGAAAAAGCGCCGGTGACGCCTGTACATAAGAATGGTAAAAGAAAAGATCCGCAATATTACAGACCAATATCCTTACCATCGGTTTTCTGCAGAATTCTTAAACATATTCTCAGTTTGAATACAACAAATTTCCCTGAGACGGGCAAAGCTTCTGCCCAAAGGTCAGCACAGTTTGAGAAAGCATCGATCGTGCCTAACTCTGTTTGCCATTTTCTCACATGACATCCCGTACATCGTGGATGAAGGCAAGATACAGACTTCATCTTCCTAGGTTTCCGAAGATCTTTTGACAATGTGCCCCAGTCCAGTCTGTTAAGGAGGGTACACAGGTAAGTGAGTGCCACGAAAACTCCTTATGTGATAAAATCAACTAGGTTCTCGTCGACGGCGAACGTTCTTCAGAGACAAGGGTGTGGTCAGGAGCGCCCCAGGAAAGTGTGATGGGGTCGGTGTCATTCTCTATATACATAAATGATCTGACGGACAGGATGAGCACCAATCTGCGGTTGTTTGTTGATGGTGATGTGGTGTGCGGGATGGTGTCATCGTTGAGTGACTGTAGGAGGGTACAAGATTGCTTCGACAAAACTTCTAGTTGGTGTAGGAAAGTGTGATCCATCTGTAAAGGAGACAAGAACGTATAGAACGCTAGTGCGACCCATTCTCGAGTACTGTTCGAGAATTTTGGATCACCAGCAGGTCAGTTTAAAGAAAGACATCGGATCAATTCAAAGGCGGGCTACTGGATTTGTTACAGGAAGATTCCATCAACACGAAACTATTACGGGATGACATCTTGGGTTGTCGGGTGTTCTGCCGGATATCAGCGTCGTACTTGCACGATCTGGCCACATGGGATGGACAGGCTCAATGAGTTTCTTGAACATCTTAACTCATGCCACCCTAATATCAAGTTCACCATGGAACTGGAGAAGAATGGCCAGCTGCCATTTCTGGATGTACTAGTCCAGAGGAAAGCAGATGGATCAATTGACCACAGTGTGTACCGAAAACCAACACACACTGATTTATATCTGCAGGCCAGCAGCTGTCACCACCCTGCACAGAAGAATGGAGTTCTGAAGACTTTGGTCCACAGAGCACGTGCCCTGTCAGACCAAGAGAATCTACCTATAGAGATAGAACGTCTCAAAACAGTTTTCTCCAAGAATGGATACACGGACAGACAAATTGGGAGGGCACTCCAACCAGCCAATATACCACAGGTTCCTGAAGAAGACCAAGATGAAGCAAAGAAGGTGGCGTATCTGCCCTATGCTGGCTCTATTTCTGCCAGAATCAGTAGGATCCTCCGTAAACACAATATCAAGTGTGTTTTCTGTCCATCCAACAAGATTGGGGGACTGCTGGGGAGTGTCAAAGACGACCTGGGGTTACGAAAACCAGGGATTTACCATATACCTTGTCAATGTGGCATGTCCTACATTGGCCAGACGACAAGAACTGTGGAGATCAGGTGCAAAGAACATCAGAGGCACACTAGATTAAGACAGGTGACCAAGTCAGCCATTGCTGAACACTGTCTAGAACTAGACCATGCCATGAAGTATGAGGATACCAAGATTCTAGCACAAACACCCAGATTTTGGGACAGTGTTATAAGAGAATCGATAGAAATTAAAATGGTTGACGATCTTATGAACCGTGACACAGGGTACCAGCTAAGCAGAGCCTGGGATCCGGCTCTGGAATTGTTAAAGGAGCAGCGGGGCCAGCTGCAACACTACACAAACAGAAGAACCAGAGACATGGAGATGGAAAACGAGCCCCTGACGGACGGCCAGGTGCACCAGACCGAAGATGAAACACCCAGAAGTGGGACTGGTGGGCGCAGACCGCAGAGGGAACATCCAGAGCCGCAGCGGACGAAAAACGTAGCGGCAACGCTCCAACAGGCCGTGGTGAGCGGGCGCGGACCGCAGGGGGAACGCTTGGTACTCCAGACCGTAGATGAAACCCCCAGGAGCGGGTTTGGTGGGCGCGGACCGCAGAGGGAACACCTGGAACCGCAGCGGACGGAAAATGGAGCAGCAACGCTCCAGCAGGTCGCAGGGAATGGGCGCGGACCACAGAGGAAGCGCCTGCAGCCGTTGGTGGAGGGGGAAGGCCATAGGCATAAATACTGGACCAGATCCACTCGAGGAGTAGTCTCAGGTCGCACCTGATGAAGGCCACGAGCTACGTGACCGAAATATCGTGCAAGTACGACGCTGATATCCGGCAGAACACCAGACAACCCAAGATGTCATTAGATCGCCGGGAAAGCCTGAAGAGTTATATTACGGGATGCTTCGAGAACTCAACGGGAAATAAAATTACCGGAAAACATTCTCGATCGCGCAGTCATATTTTTAATAAATTATTGTACTGTGAGATTGTTTTTTACTAATTTTACTTAATTCGAAGATCTCTGTTAAACCCCAGTAATGTTATCTAAACTTATCGACTGGGAATCTCTGGAAAGAAGCCGACGTTCTTTTTGCGGAATATTATAGAGAAAATTTAGATAACCGGCATTTGAAGCTGAAAACAGAACGATTCTACTGCCGCCAATGTCCATTTCACGTAAGAACTACGAAGATAAAGAGAAATAAATTAGGGTTGGTACGGGGGCGTATAGATAGACGTTTTTCCCTCGCTCTCTTTGCAGTTGGAACAGGAAAGGAAATGACTATTAATGGTAATGTGTACCACCCGCCACGCACCACACGATGGCTTGAGGAATATGTACATAGAAGTAGATGAAGATGTAGAAGTACTTTTTAATTGTATGCGTTTATGCCATCGATTATGATGCTCCCTGTATAGGAACTAGAAAATTCTTCGTTGTCAGTGGAGTTTTAAAAATCGCCGTGGCGAGGTATACATTCAACAGAAATGTAGTAAAATGTCGTCCAAATCTTTGTCCTTCACATACCACAACAATAAATATCTCATATTTGCTTAATCACTCATCTTATTTCGACAGATAAGAATTATGTCGTTGAAATGAATACGGACTCTAGTCACAGAATATCTTTACTATCAGAAGTAGGTTCACATGCTCTCGAGCACATCTGTCTTTCTCACAGGCCATAACTATTACCACAGAAGTTAAGGGATTTTTATTCCTTGGTTGCAGGCTTTCGTCTACATGTCGACGGCGTATTCGAATGCCCCCAGAGACGAAATCGAGGAGAAGTTCTACCCTCCAGGACTGAAGGCTGAAGAGCTACTGAAGCTGATCAGGATCATGGACGACGAACAACTGGCGCAGATACTCCCACTGTGAGTGATTAACTTTCACAGTTTTCTATCCTAGAGAGAACTGCAGCAGTTTTTATTAGACTACATACACTTCGAATCTGTAGATTTGTATTCAGCAAAATAAAAAGAACCAGTATTTCCCATTCACTTATTTTTATTGGCATTTGGTGTATTTAAGGCTACCAAATGCTGTCAGCCCTACACTGATAAGCCGAAACATTATAATCACATAAGCAACATCGATCTACTGTTCCTTTGCAATGCATTACACCAGCGATTCTGTGTGACGAATTCGACAATTCCTTGGTACTGTGGTGCAGAATAACTTTATTTTCGTTACTACGAAATTAGTTCCAAACAGCTATTATTGAAGATGTTCATTTTTTTAAGATCAATTTCTTATTTGGAATTAAATCCAAAATAAAAAGAACAAGTGCACTGTGTAACAGAATTAAAGGATCACTTTTTCGAAACCCCATAATTGTTTGAATTTTCTCATTTCGAGAGTACTGAAGAGTGATCTGTTTTAATTGTTAAAAACAATTCAACATCCATTTGAGTCGTGCGTTATACGCCATTTAAAGTGGATTCGCACTGTTCAGAAAGTGTCCGGTATATGTAAACAGATATTCTATTGTGTACCTTTTTGTATGATGTAACAAGCACCTGTGAGCAATATGTATACGGACATGGTCTTTTGGACAAGGTGTTTTATATTTTTAAAGATTTTGACGGTGACAAACATTTAAAATGTGCTGAATTTTATCGGCTTGATACCTTATACGTGAGGTTTAGCGTGAAATGAACATATTTTACAATAAAATGGATTTTAAGACCTGAAGATGACAGCAAAGACTGTTGTAACCGGTTGTCGTGAATGAAGAAATATTTTATGTGATCTTGGTTGTTGAATTTTTTTAACCCTATAATTGTCTCCCATTGCCAAGCACAAGTTTGAAATTCGGCTGAAAGGTGCGTACAACATTCCTCCGTAATGATGCAAAATCGCGGCGCCCTACAACCTCACCCATGGACAACGCTTCAAACAGCAAGGTGTTGACACGTGCGAAACAAAGGCCACAGCTCATAAGTTCTTTTGACGTGTAAGGTCGGTTAATGACGTCACAGTGACACCTGGCCGCCACACCCTCTCTTACCCACATTTCACCCCTTATTTTTACTCCTTTGCGGTGGATGTTAGAACCGCGATTTTCTTTGAGTGGCTGAGGAAAACAATGCAAACACACGCCGCTCAGAATCAGCACGAAAAAGCCTCAGAGGGTGGCCTAAAGGGCGTCAATGAAATCACCCCCTTTCCTTGGGCGTTGGTTCCCACACATTTCGCGGTCGAAAACGACAGTTCGCAGTGCGATAAGCAACAAAAAGGTGTTCTTGACAACCTTTAACACTGCTACCTTTGGACGTTTCAGTCCTTTCTAAGTACGTTGTGGGCGGCTTTCGCGATCAGTTACTTCAATACCTGCCATTTCGAAGTTCCTACGGTTATGTAAAGAAGGGACCCTATTACGATCTACTGTAGTGAAGCAGTTTCGGAAGACCGAATACAATGTTTAGACTTCCTATATCGCATTTTCCGTTTCGGTGCCGTTATAGTCACTGAACAGATGATTTCGAATTGCTTATTGGTATTGCGTAAGACCGAAACCTCTTAGCGTTTTCAATCAGATCGGTTGTCAAAATTTTACGTTCATAGTCACTGAACACTTCTCTCATTACTCTGCTTACGCTCATTTCCGTTCTTTCACATTCTGTTTCTCAGCTAAATTTTGACATCTCTTTAATCTGTGATAAAGCTCTCTTCGTTTACATAGTACTTCCCTAACAAGACTGTTACACCACAGTGGGTCTTTCACGTTCCTGAAGACCTTACTTAGAACATAATTGTCTAAGGCATATCGAACGATCCTTTTGAATTTTTTCCCATTTGTGTTCCACACCTTCATCCCGAACACTGAATATTTGACGTTGACTACACAGATACTCTACAATTTGTATCCTGTCATTCTTGCAAAGCAAAAATATCTTCCTGTCCTTCTTAACATTTCTTGTAATATCTGTACACATAGGTGCTACCACAGCCTTACGCTCACTGACTATCCACCCTCCCCCCAACCGTCCTTCGACGTTAATTGATTCGAGAAGTTCTGGTCTGTTTTATGTTACGAGGCCTAAGACGTTACTTTCACGATTTGTTTCTCTGTCAGTTCGAAATAATTTTTCGACAAGTCATTCAGTGCAATCCCTATCTCTGGCACCAGTTTTGATATCACTCTCCTATACCTGGCAAGTGGAAGCCATCCTATGTTAGCCGGCCTGAGTGGCCGTGCGGTTCTAGGCGCTACAGTCTGGAACCGAGCGACCGCTACGGTCGCAGGTTCGAATCCTGCCTCTGGCATGGATGTGTGTGATGTCCTTAGGTTAGTTAGGTTTAAGTAGTTCTAAGTTCTAGGCGACTGATGACCTCAGAAGTTAAGTTGCATAGTGCTCAGAGTCCATCCTATGTTACATTAACATGATCAAGAAACTTATGCATCAAATTCTGCAGGTTCTCTCTGAAGCGCTCTAGCACTACAGTTTCTGACGCAGGTGGTCTATAAAATTATCAGATCACCATTTTACTTTTGATGCTTAACTTCAACCAGATTAATTAACACGCGGTTAAACGTGATAAACTCGCTAGATACTATTGAATTTTTTACTGCAATAAATACGCTGCAACCATTGGCGACTAACCTATCATTACGTTAAATATCCCAGTCTGAATTTAGGAAGTGCTGGCTTGATCCTTGACATCTTAGCGATAGGTGCTAATAGCAGGAATAAACATCATCTGCTCTGCACTTTCGGTTAACCACTATGGCTGAAATCTCTCTTTAAAAGTATTTTATTCTTGTTACTTCATGTTAATTTTTATTTCTCCTTCTGGAATCAAAATCTGATTCACATGCTGTATACATAAAATTCATCGTTGTTTGTAGGTTTATTAGCCACTTCCACTAAAGTGATGGCGAAAAATTCGCTTAGTTTAACTGTTGCGCTCTGGCATGACTTAGATTTCTCTGTAGCACTCGACAAGCGATGATATTGGAACAAGCTGCTACAGAAGTAACAGCAATTGAACTCTAATAACACACTTAATAATATACCGCACATTTTAAACATTTGTGAAACAATCAACTAGTAATAATTATGATATTTAATAAGATCCACTGCACATCAATAATTTAGAGAAATAATTAACGGCCACTTAATATTTTAGTAAGAACAAAACTACTACCACTCTCCATTTCAACATCTAATTGCCAGCACGCTGGTGCTTCTTTCTCACGATGAAATAAGCCTTATCATAAAATAAACAATTAGTATAAGTGCTTAACATTACTGTTAAAATAATTTAATCCTTTTGCACTTGCAGTTAAATACTTTTACCCCTCCAGTTACATATTATTATACGTTTTTGGAAACACACGTCTTATTAATCGCTCATGAGGAAGAATTTTCAGATACGTATCTGGATGTCTTCCACATTAAATCACTAAGGGCAGTTCGTCATACTTAATGACACAGTGTATAAAATAATTAACAAACTGACTTCGAAAAAAGTCTTCTCCAGTCAGGTCGCTGGTTATTTTGGGTAACACTGCACACGTAATGTTTCTAAATGTTCTCCACAAAAAAAAGTTGCAACGTCACCCAAATCTGGACGACAGACACACATCAAACCATTCCTTCAAAATCATTATTCAGTAATTTACTGTTTTCCAGTACACAGTCTGAATAAGGCTTGACAATACACTTCCGTAATGTAGCCACTAAGTGATTTTTGGCCACAGGTATGGGCACTTCCGCTTCTGTTTTTCTTTCGTATTATAACTGACGGAAAAAAATCGCAACACCAAAAATTAATCGTTGAGAAGTAATGAAATTTCGGGAATACTTTTGTTTGGGTCACATATTTACGTGATTAACATTCCAAGATCACAAGTTGAAAGGGTACAGTACCGCCCAACATTGAAAATAGGTACAACATTTTTCGTTATTCTTGTCAGAACAATATATTTTTTGTAATAATAACTCAATTTCACTTAATACACCGAAGCCGGATACCAGTGTAGGAAAGGATGACAATTTATTTAGTTAACTGATCACATGTGCACTCCCACAAAATAAATCCCTACATCCACTTTGGTGAGATCTGCGAAATGAATGAATGTATGGTCATCTGCTAACCACAGATAGTGAATGTAGATATATGATCATCTTTGAGTCGGTCCTTTGGTCACCTTTGGTGGAACCAAAGAGATGAAATTTACCGGAGCTTTGAGCGCCTGAAATATGGCTGACCAATACGGTAGCAAGGTGCTCCCCCACTTCGGCAGAGGTCCGAGATGTCCTGAAGAACGGCCATTTTTTCAGCACTCTGCCGCTGGATCTAGTGTTGGTAAGACCTGTCTTAGGTGTGCTCTGTAAAGACAAGAGTGGAGACATGGTATGCATGTGAAATACTTAAGAGTAGTTTGGAATAATAATTTCTCAATTTCAGGAACTTTTGTGGGGAGAATTACATGTCAGGCGGGTAATATTAAGGGGATCGTAGTAATCTTCGGAAGTGACCAACGGTCACAATGAAATCACGTGTAGCAGTAAGTTGAAATACTTCCGAGTGCTTAAGCTGAATTACTAGCGTGTGTACTATAAGTTGGAAATATTTAAGAAATGGCGTGTGCAGGACTTGAAATGAGAGACGAGTATTTCCACGTGGTGAGTACTATGTGAGTCTCAATCTGTGGATGAGACAAAGGATAAAGAGAAGTACTCGTCCATGGTATCAGTTGAGGACTCGCGTGTGTGATGAATATGTTCTTAATATTACTTTGCGTGTTATGTTTCCATGTGACGCTTGATTCAAACTATAATACTCTGAGAGAGAAGCAAGGTGAGTCAGCCGTCTATCCAGCAACGCCACTTGGCTTGCATTGCACAGGAAGATGTGCATATATCCTCCAGAGTTCATAGTAGGACAGAAAAGTTACGAAGTGGGGCAGTGTCGTGTGAAACTGGGACAAATACAAACTGAAGTGGGAAAGCTGAAAGTGATGTGATTATAAAGTTGTGACTATTCTTTGTATTGTATGTTGCCAGTGTGATGTATTTCATGAAATTTAAGTACGTGTGGTGGGCATGGGAGAGTAACAAGATAGTTTCAGAGGCAGTGGGTTATGCATGTTACTTTTTGTACCACTCGGTCTGGAGTAAATTTTCGTGATGATGGGTGTGAGAGTCGAAGTGTGAGATATAGCAAAAGATCCACCATCCTATCCAGAAAGTGCACTGTAGCTTTAAATAATTACGAGACCATAAGATAGAGAATCACCAATGTAAAGCCATCCCCACTGGGCGGAATTTCTCATGTGTTATTGTTGTAGGTTATAGAATTTGTGTGTTTAGGTTATGGAATTCATCGGAATAAATAAGATAGTGAAAAGAAAAAGATTGGTGGCCTTTTCCTTCGGATAGTATGTTGTCATGATACCCAGAATTTATAATGTGTGCGCTATTCATATTTAGTGCGATGGCCACGTGTTGATCAAAGCCATTAAATAAGAAAGAAAATGTGGTATTTCCAGTGCGTAGTGAACAGAGTTGTGTAAATTACTAATAGTCAGATGTGCGTTTCCGTTTCCGTTGCGTAATATTCAAACAGGAGAATAACTTGTAACTTAATTGTGAGTACTAGAGTTCATGTTACTCGATAAATAAGAATGAGTCCACTCGCTTGGCAGACCACTCATCTTGCAGGCCTGACTGCTTGATGCCACAGTATGAGCAAGGCATGTGGGTGCCTCTCAAAGTTAATGTAAGTGCGAGAGAAGCTATTACAGATGTTAAACGCTAGTATACTAATAACCAGTGTACCACCAGAATGCTGAATACAAGCATGCAACGTGCATACATTGTGTTGCACAGATGACGGATGCCAGTTTGTGTGATGGAGCTCCATGCCTGTTGCCCTTAGTGGGCCAACACAGGGACGGTTAATGCTGGTTCTGGCTGACGCTGAAGTTGCCGTTCAGTGATGTCCCATATGTGCTAGATTGGAGACAGATCTGGCGGTCGAGCAGGCCAAGGTGACATTGTCGATACTCTGTAGAGCGTGTTGGTTTACAATAGTGGTATGTGGGTAAGCATTATCCTACTGGAAAATCTCCCCTGGAATGCTATTCAAGAATAATAGCACAACAGGCCGATTCATGTGATTAACGTACGTACAAATTTTGCGATACGGGTATGAGGGATAACCACGAGAGTGCTTCTGCTGTCATACGAAATCGCGTCCCAAACTATAACTCCAGGTGTAAATCCAGTGTATCCAGCTGGCCTTCTTGTAATCAACACACGGACTTCTCTGGCACTCCGGCAGAATCAGTTTTCATCACAAGACACAACATACCTCCTCCTTGCCCTCCAATGAGCTCTGGCTTGGCACCACTGAATTCGAAAATAGCAGTGGTTTCGGGTCAATATAATGCACGCTAAAAAGCGTCTCGCTCTCAGATTCCTTGAAGTAACAGATTTGTAACAGTTCGTTGTGTCGCTGTGGTGCCCACTGCTGCTCAGATCGTGGCCGCAGATGCCGTACGATGAGCCAGAGCCATCTGCCGAATACAATAGTCTTTCCCCTCAGTAGTGCCACATGGCAGTCAGGAACCCAGTCATTTTGCGACGGTACATTCAAGTTACCACCGCCCTAGCAATCAGGAACAACAGCTACGTTCCTGGCAAGTCATTCTGCAATATCGCAGAAGGAATATCCAGCTTCTCGTAGTCATATTACACGACGTCGTTCAAACTCAGTGAGAAGCTGATAATAGCGTCTTTGTTGCCTTGAAGGCATTCTTGACTAACATTAAATCACCACCTCCATTGGTATTAGAGTTTACTTCGTCAGTTAATTTTTAACCGTTTCAGGAACCAACTTGGAGCTTTTTCGTCTCCTGAAACACTACACCCACTCCTACTGAACTGAACATCCCTTCCTTCTACCCTGATACTACTGCATAGTGAGAGATCTTTATATGTAACCCTTCTTCCTTTTCCATTCTTTCTACTGTTTATTTTTTTTAAGATATTAACCGAGTTAGCTTATTACACTCTGCTATGCCACTGTGGTGCAGGCATTGCGTGGATCGGCAAGGGGAAGAAAGATCAACCCCACAGTGGGATATTCGCTAAATGTAGATGACGATGGTGTGCTCCCTCCGCCCCTCCCCATCGTCCCCCCGCCAGCCTCCCTCCCTCCCCCCTCCCCCCCAAACGAGTTGCTTAGCCACCAAGACGTCAGGCAGTTTGGTGCATGACTGAGAGTGTATCGACGCCATCTGCGACGAGTTAAGTGACTCACACTGATGGCTGGGAGAGGCAATACAGCACACCTTCCTAGTGGGTTAAAGGCCCACGAGAGATGACACGATAATTCTTGTAATATGAGCAAAACAATTAGCTCACAGCCACCTTTAAATATGTAAATTACAGGCCCATATCATTAACGTCGATAAGCACCAGGATTTTGGAACATATATTGTGTTCGATCATAATGAATTACCTCAAAGAAAACGGTCTATTGACACACAGTCAACGTGGATTTAGGCAACATCGATTCGTGAAACACAGCTAGCCCTTTACCCACAGAAGGTGTCGAGTGTTGTTAACAAGGGATTTCCAGTTGATTCAGTAAGTCTAGATTTCCGTAAGGCTTTTGACTCCGTACCTCACAAGCAGCTTGTAATGAAATTGCGTGCTTATGGAATATCTTCTCAGTTATATGACTGGATTCGTGATTTCCTGTCAGAGAGGTCACAGTTCATAGTAACTGACGGGAACTCATCTAGTAAAACAGAAGTGATTTCTGGCGTTCACCAAAGTAGTGTTGCAGGCCTCCTTAGCTATATAAACGACTTAGGAGACAATTTGAGTAGCCGTCTTAGGTTGTTTGCAGATGATGTTCTCATTTATCGTTTAGTAAAGTTAGAAGATCAAAACAAATTGCAAAACGATTTAGAAAACGTATCTGTATGATGTGAAAGCCGGTAATTGATCCTAAATAGTGAAAAGTGTGAGGTTATAAACATCAGTGGTGAAAGGAATTCGTTAAACTTCGGTCATATGGTAAATCAATCAAATCTGAAGGCATTATATTCAACTAAATACCTAGGAATTACAATTAAGAACATTTAAATTGGAAAGAACACATAGGGAATATTGTGGGGTAGGCAAAGCAAGGATTTCGATCTATTGACAGAACACTTAGATGATCCAACAGATTTACTAAAGAGACTGCCTGCACTACACTTGACTGTCCTCTTTCGGAGTACTGCTGCACGGTGTGGGATACTTACCAGATAGGATTTACGGAGTACACTGAGAAAGTTGAAAGAAGAGCAGCATGTTTTTTACTCTGGAGAAATAGGGGACAGAGTGTCATGGACGTGATACAGGATTTGGCGTGGACATCATTAAAACACAGGCGTTCACAGAAAATGCAGTAAGAGGTGTTCAGCATTCCCATGTCTCTCAAGAAGCTATTTCTCTCCGCACTGCTTCTAAGTCTAGAAATTTTCCTACTAAAACTTATTGTTTAAGCCAGAAAAATTAACTTTACATCCTGGCTGGGTCGCCATTCCTTTAGTGTGTGAATAAATGAGTTTATTTGAAAGTACTTCAGCCTTCAGTTCCCAAGTGTGTAAAAAATTAAAGATTATCTTCTGTGCATCAGGATCATTAGATAAATGTATAAAAATCCACTCGATATATTACTTAACCTGCCTGTAAAACATGACATCATCCTATAATGAGAATCTAAGTACATAATGAATACTCTTTCTCCACCACTCTGAGCATGATTAAATGCTAAAACAGGGAATAAACGTTAGTTCTTACTTCACACAGAAATCGTTAATAAGAACAAAATGCAAACTCTGCAGTCAAGTGAGAAATAAATATCCATCATACATATTCTTTCAGTGAATACGTGATTGATCACTGAGATAAAAATAAAAATATGTTCTGGGAAGAACAATACATTCATCAATCCTCGAAATATTAACGCATTAACTCTTTTAAATCAAGATTAATGAAGCCAAGATTAATTAAGTTAACAATAGTTGTAAGCTGCTGCAATTAAAAACACGTCCATTCAAATTGGATATATATATATATATATATATATATATATATATATATATATATATATATATACTCCTGGAAATGGAAAAAAGAACACATTGACACCGGTGTGTCAGACACACCATACTTGCTCCGGACACTGCGAGAGGGCTGTACAAGCAATGATCACACGCACGGCACAGCGAACACACCAGGAACCGCGGTGTTGGCCGTCGAATGGCGCTAGCCGCGCAGCATTTGTGCACCGCCGCCGTCAGTGTCAGCCAGTTTGCCGTGGCATACGGAGCTCCATCGCAGTCTTTAACACTGGTAGCATGCCGCGACAGCGTGGACGTGAACCGTATGTGCAGCTGACGGACTTTGAGCGAGGGCGTATAGTGGGCATGCGGGAGGCCGGGTGGACGTACCGCCGAATTGCTCAACAGGTGGGGCGTGAGGTCTCCACAGTACATCGATGTTGTCGCCAGTGGTCGGCGGAAGGTGCACGTGCCCGTCGACCTGGGACCGGACCGCAGCGACGCACGGATGCACGCCAAGACCGTAGGATCCTACGCAGTGCCGTAGGGGACCGCACCGCCACTTCCCAGCAAATTAGGGACACTGTTGCTCCTGGGGTATCGGCGAGGACCATTCGCAACCGTCTCCATGAAGCTGGGCTACGGTCCCGCACACCGTTAGGCCGTCTTCCGCTCACGCCCCAACATCGTGCAGCCCGCCTCCAGTGGTGTCGCGACAGGCGTGAATGGAGGGACGAATGGAGACGTGTCGTCTTCAGCGATGAGACTCGCTTCTGCCTTGGTGCCAATGATGGTCGTATGCGTGTTTGGCGCCGTGCAGGTGAGCGCCACAATCAGGACTGCATACGACCGAGGCACACAGGGCCAACACCCGGCATCATGGTGTGGGGAGCGATCTCCTACACTGGCCGTACACCACTGGTGATCGTCGAGGGGACACTGAATAGTGCACGGTACATGCAAACCGTCATCGAACCCATCGTTCTACCATTCCTAGACCGGCAAGGGAACTTGCTGTTCCAACAGGACAATGCACGTCCGCATGTATCCCGTGCCACCCAACGTGCTCTAGAAGGTGTAAGTCAACTACCCTGGCCAGCAAGATCTCCGGATCTGTCCCCCATTGAGCATGTTTGGGACTGGATGAAGCGTCGTCTCACGCGGTCTGCACGTCCAGCACGAACGCTGGTCCAACTGAGGCGCCAGGTGGAAATGGCATGGCAAGCCGTTCCACAGGACTACATCCAGCATCTCTACGATCGTCTCCATGGGAGAATAGCAGCCTGCATTGCTGCGAAAGGTGGATATTCACTGTACTAGAGCCGACATTGTGCATGCTCTGTTGCCTGTGTCTATGTACCTGTGGTTATGTCAGTGTGATTATGTGATGTATCTGACTCCAGGAATGTGTCAATAAAGTTTCCCCTTCCTGGGACAATGAATTCACGGTGTTCTTATTACAATTTCCAGGAGTGTATATATATGACTAACTCAATGCAATCCGTTTTTAGTCTTCGCTCTTCACAATCAGTGCTTAGTTGTGGTTGCCTGGTCTCTTGTTCTATGGCCATTGATCCTCACCTCCACCAGATCTACTTTAGTCTTCCAGGCGCTCCAGCACCCTGGATGTGATGCTGTGTGGCGGCTCGGACGTTCTTTGACGATATGAAACAGATTTTAGCAAAATGAGTAATTAAATATTTTCTCCCACGTATCAATCAGTGAACATTTGAAATTCATTATCTTCTCTTTGCATTTGTTGATACTACTTTTGGGTGGAATAAAGAACAGATGCAAATGAATCGTTATGATATATGGTAAGATAGGCTGCCAATACGTCTTCATAAGAGTTATAATTTCTCAGATTCTCCAGATGTCTTTTTTCACAGTTTTTAAGTGGGACGAAATAAATCTTTGCATGACAGTACTTGGTAGGTATCCTCTCGGATTTCACAATACATTGCTTATAGCGTCTGCTACTGGAGTGTGCAGAGTATTTGCATTATACGTCCACTATTGCTATACGAAATGGTGATGTAACGAGCCGCTATTCTCTGGATCTCCTCTATTAATCCTGTCTCTCAAGGTTCCCCCAATGCTGAGCAGCACTCGAGAATTGGTCGATCGAGCGTTGCAGCTACTATCTTTATGGATGAATTCCGTCACTAGAATTTCTTCCCTAGATCGAAGCTTGAGATGTACCTTTCCTAAGATAGTTCAGTGTAGGGTTTCTTCACTACATCGCTCCAGACGATAAATCATTGATATTTTATTGCTGTTTCTTATAACAAGTGATTGATCGTGCCTAGTTAAAGCGAACAGTGGTAGATCTTACCACGTATTTATATGGAAGATCTCACGTTTAATTACATTGGGAATCTATTGCCAACCTTTCCATGAAGCATCGATGCCCTGCAGATTATCCTGAATTCCTCTACTGTTTCCTGGCGTTACAATTTTCTATACCCAACTGCATCATACGCGAAGCTTCGAACATTTCCGAGAATCTCATTTATACATAGCGTATCAGTAATGGCCTAACGACAGTCACTTGGGGCGTTCCTGAAGTTATGTCTACATCTAATGATTTCACTTTGTGTTGAATTCTGTATGCTTGGTACTTTTGAATCTATTCACTTGGTCTGATATTCATTTTTATTCGTATGTTGACAAAAAATTACTGTCATGATATCCAACTAAAATTTTTTGTACGTATAAATTTTCTTCATACACTGACGGGAAAGAAATCGCTGCACCAAGAAGGAGTTATGCGACATAAACGAAAGCTGGTAGGCATGTTTCTACATCTGAAAGATGATTTCGCACCAGTCTCTTAAGAGTGGCATTAGTAGCGCCACTGTAGGGGTGTAAATCAGGTTTGCTATAAATACAAGCCTTAACGGTCGTGAGCCTTAGTTACCTATGAGACTGGACCTGGTGACTTGATATTAGTCAAGGATGCCTTTGAGGAGACCACACCCTTCCTATCTAACCCATGTTCATTTAGGCAAGTATTTGACCCATTTCTGAAAAAAACTATTTGATCCAGGACTTTAATATTTTTACTGTATGTTACATGATGCTAATAGAGTCAACTGTACTAAAATCTACTTTGTACATTTTACGAAAAATGGTTCAAATGGCTCTGAGCACTATGGGACTTAACATCTGTGGTCATCAGTCCCCTAGAACTTAGAACTACTTAAATCTCACTAACCTAAGAACATCACACACATCCATGCCCGAGGCAGGATTCGAACCTGCGACCGTAGCGGTCTCGCGGTTCCAGACTGAAGCGCCTAGAACGGCACAGCCACGCCGGCCGGCTACATTTTACAGTTTTTAAGAAATACTTTTTTAAATTTATTAACAAGAAGTGTTAAGTTTTTTCTACAGAAAATATTCTTTTGTTATCTTCGTAATGGAGGAATATTAATGATGAAATATTAATGAATGTAGTACCAGAGGTGGTTTCTTATGTTATGCACACTCTCTGAACATTTCATTCATTTATCTATGATAGTTTCTGATATAATGAGGCTTATGTACTGAAACTTTTATTTCGCGGGAAATAGACTTTAAAGGAAAAACTTTTGAAATTTGTTACTTACAGTTAATTAAAACTGTCCTGATGCATATGATGGCCCGTCTTCGGCCTCTAGCAGGTCTTCCAGCTTAGTTTCATTGTATGCATGCCTACAAATACAGTTTTAGGAAGGCGGTTCCAAATAAGCTGTTGAAACATTCATTTGGGTTCTGTGTCTGCCCATGCAGACATTTCCTTAGAAGGTCAGGATGAGCCAAGTCTCTGAAAATAGGTTTAATTGCTGTAATAACAGCAGCAGGAAGAGAATGCTGATGAGAATAAGATTCTCAAGTTTCCTGAGCCCTATTGTATTTGCACCACGAATTTTCTCCCGATGGACACAATCCATGACATGGCTTATCATCAGTAGAGGACTTATGGAAGAATATGGCCCAAACATCTCTCTTCATTGCCTCCTGATTTTCTTTATTTCTCCTAATTGCTTATCCATAGTATACCGGCTAGTTTTCTATTTCAGTTTTAGTTAATCGACCCTGTCTGGACAACAATTTTCCATCTTCTAATTTTTCTCCTCTCATATCAACAGCTAGTTTTCTCAGACTTGTTCCTAAAATTTTTGAACATGGCTTACACATTCTATTTTGCTAATAATGGCATCTCCATATGACTTAGACTTTACAGAGGGTGGGTTGACGGTGGGTGACAGAAAAGTGGGCGTGGCACATAAACACACGTGGTAGGAAAATGCTCTTTAAATGCTCGAAAAAGAGTTTTTCAGCAAAATCCTTTTCAGAGTACTTAATTAAAACCTGAATCTATTGAAATAAGATGAAAATCGAAAATCGGTTTTGTCGACCTGACCCACGGTGTGGTCCACTTAGAACTAAAAAGACGCGTGTATCAGCACCTCAACTGGATAATTCTCGCCCACATGCCACTGGTTTATGCCGGCATGCTCACTAGAGTGTCGACATACTGCCTTGGCCTGATCGATCACCAGATCTGTCTCCAGTGGAGCATGTATGGGACATTAGGGGACAACCCCAGCGTCATCCACGAACAGCAATAACCGTCGCTGTATTTACTGACCAAGTGGAACGGGAATGCCAATGCTCGTCTGCTTGCTTGCATTCAACGTTGTGGTGGTCACAAAAGTTATTAATGTACCAGAATTTCAGATTTGCAATTGCTCATCTACCACTTACGTTAACCTGTGACCTTGCAAAGTTGATCACTTAAACGTGCTATCTAGGGAAATGCATTCCCGAAATTTCATAACATTACATGAATTATTCTTTGGTGCTGCGATTCTATTCCGTCAGTGTAGCTTAATTGATTTTTTGTATAGAGATATTGCTTGATTATTATAGAATAAAATATGATTAGATTATTACACATTAGTTTCCGACCTACAAAATCGACAATGACAAATGTTATACAAATAACATGGTAGTCATTTACATTCTGTAGCGTCCGATTATCTTGTGCTAATGTGCTAACAGCACTTTGTAAATATCGCCTACAGTGACGCTATTTCTCTTCTAAATCGTGCTAGTATGCAAACAAAACGGATGAAAACATGTTTTGTTGTGCTCTCTATGCGATACTAGAAACCAGCTCAGAGTAGAGAGGCCGCTGTCTGTTATCGATTGCCCATGCCCTGACGCGATGTCATCCCTTCTGGTACAGTGAGTACTACTTCGCTCAAAACACCAGGTCGGTATTTTTCTTTGAAAGTGTGTGTAATGTACTGTGCAACCGTACAGTACGAGGAATTTTTGAGGAGCATTTGAGGAAACTGCACCGTGACCGAGAGGTCAAGCGCGCTCACTGGAAAAAAGGTTGATTCGCGTTTGATTCCTGCTGCTATCATATTTTTTTTCATTTTCTTGTATTCCTCACGATGTTAAACTATTAATTATAAAATTTAAAAATTTAAAAGGTCCAATTGATAGACGTAAAATTAATACATACAATTTAGCTGTGATCACTATCCTGACAACTCAGAAGGCCATAGATGGTGGGAAAAAAAGCGAGCATATGAGGAAATTTAGTGTGGAAGTGTTTTCTTTGAATGATCTGCAAAAGACACCTATTCCAGTGGATCTTTGGAGGAGAAAGTGAGATTTACGGAGTTACGTAGATCTACTCCATACGTAAATCTAACAAAGAAGGGTGCGGGACGATGCTTATGAGTAGAAGCATATGGATGTCCCTTTCAGGTTCCTAGAACATTTCGCCTGAGTGTGCTACAATAAAAGATGAAATGCTCTCTAAAGATTTGCGCGTGAAGTATGAGGTATTTTTGAGAAACAGTTCACGCATCAAGGCACTAGCAGGGCTAAGGGGCAGCGACTGGCAACTCGTCGGCTCGGGTTCGATTCACGGAGCGACTTTATATTTTTAATTTTCTTCCTTGCAGTGTTAAACGATTAATTATAAATGTAATTATATACAAACAGTTCAATTTATATACATAACATTAATATATTCAAATTAGTTAAGATTACTACCCTTGTAAGTCACCGCTATAGGCAACGAAATTGTAGTACAATAGTAAAATTTTGCACCAACTGTCACTGCACAAATATTACGCTATATCACCAACTGCAAAGTTGACCCACATAACAACCAAGAGAGTGCAGCGTACGTGTTGCAGCTACATGCAAATTACATGTTATGTCCTACTGAAACGAAAGAAACATCCACAGCTGTCAGTGGCAGTACAAAAGATGGGTTAAGTTCTACATTACTGCGTGTCTGCTTGCCGCCTTGTGTGCCTTCTTAGCACACTCTCACGTCAGTTGCAATTGTAGCGGAGTGTTTGAAATTAAAAAGTGGTAGAAAAGAAAAATAGCCATGTATTAACGTCCAGTGTGATGATGCATTCACCTTTACCACACATAAATAAAACCACACTACTGGGTTTAACAAGCCTGTATTAATAAGTGACTGATGGCAAATATTATGTAATTTGGTCTTCACTTGAATGTCTAAGTGTACCATAAGTACTATGTATGTGGCAACTTTCTACAGACAACAATTTAAGTGACGAAAGTAAATGAGTTGCAGATAGGCATAATAAAAAGACTGCTACACATTTGAGCTTTCGGCCTAAAGCCATTCTTCGAAGGAGAAAACACACTCATTCACACGAACATAGCTCTCACACACGTGAGTACTGTCTCTGGCCGCTGTGGCTGGACTCAGAGACAATGTCATGTGTTGCGTGAGGTGTGCCCATTTGAATGTCTGTGTTTTCTCTTTCAGCAGAATGCCTTTTGGCCAAAAGCTAAAATACATAGCAGTCTAGCAGTCGTGTGTCGTCTCGTTGTACCTGTCTGCCACACAACGTGTCCTCTATGCAGTGAGTGGTAATCTAACCTTTTCATAATATTATTGTTGTTCAGTCTCCCATGCCAGACTTCACACTGTTATATATACATGTAGCCACAAAAATGACTACGTAAATGCGTGTGTGCGTTTTTGTGTCTAAATGAGAGTGTTCGCATGGGTGGGTGGGTGGGTGGATCAGTGAGTGTGTTTGTGTGTCATGTAGCTACAATTACAGGTAGAGAAAGTATTTCTCCTGTAAGTCGGTTGACACATTTGACGTCAAAGCTTCCTGTCACAAATGTGTTGGTAGTAATGAACTTAAAAGTAACTGGTGGTAATTAACTTACTAATGGGGTCGTTACTATGCAATACCCGCTGTATTAGACTTGACCACAGACTTAAAAGGAAATCGCTACCGTTCTGTTCAATAAGCCATCCAGAAACCTCTACAGTAACTTCACGAAATATAATGAGTGAAGAGTTACCCTTTCCAATTTATATATATATATATATATATATATATATATATATATATATATATATATATGTGTGTGTGTGTGTGTGTGTGTGTGTGTGTGTGTGTGTGTGTGTTTTCACACGACCACTGATTACGTGATACTGTTATTAATGTCATATTACTTCGATGTGACACATTTTCAGTGCACCATTTTGTCCACTTGGATAGACTTCAGATAATTAGCTTCCACTAGCTGTCGAGCTAAACAGGTTCTCAAGGGATTTCGACATACAGCAACGGTCATGCTGAACAGTACTTATCGCAACGTGTCTAGAGAAATGGTTCAAATGCCTCTGAGCACTATGGGACTCAACTTCTGAGGTCATTAGTCCCCTAGAACTTAGAACTAGTTAAACCTAACTAACCTAAGTACATCACACACATCCATGCCCGAGGCAGGATTCGAACCTGCGACCGTAGCGATCTCGCGCTTCCAGACTGCAGCGCCTAGAACCGCACGGCCACTTCGGCCGCACGTGTCTAGATATTAACACTTCGCAACTGTTGATCCATTCTAGCCCTTATTTGTTTCCCGGATACCCTTGATTCCGTTCATCATACAAAACATGCTTCCTGCTAGGAAGCAGCGTAAAAGTGTAATAACCCGACTACGTCAGATTTTTCGTTATCCTGTAATTCATTTTTACACCACGTAAGTTATTTCAATGTGTTTACTTAATTTACAAGAGGTTTAGCTGGAGAAATCGAGACAAGTGGTTTCTATGATACAGCTTTAACAGAAATGGTGTTGTTTATGCCCACCTCAAGCTTTGTGGTTTTGTGGTAGTGGTCATACCATTAAAGGTAATACTCATCTTCAAAGTCGCTCTTTCTACGCCATAAAATTAATTTTTTCGTCCAATAATATTTTCGATAGTTCCCCATGACCTATTACGTGTAGATGATACTACATACGATTACAGTACCTTTAATGTCGCCAGTATATTTGTTACTTTCGCCGCGGAGGCATCGAATAAACGAAAAAAGTTATGGTTACAATTTAGCTTCCTGTTGATAGAGAGGTCTTGAGAGATGGATTTCTACCTCAGTAACGCATGAACGAACGGAAACCGGCATTGGTCTGTTCAAAGCAAGCGTTCTATAATTCACGAGTAATTACACTACTGGCCATTAAAATTGCTACACCACGAAGATGACATGCTGCAGACGAGAAATTTAAACGACCGGAAAAAGTGTTGTGTCTAGACAAGACAGCCTAGACAAAATGAGAGGGAGCCGAAAGGCACGCGCTTAAACTGACGCAGGCTGGCGTGAGGTCTGAAACAGGATACGTAATGAATGCTATAAAGAAAAGTACGTAGCTTCTGGAATACTTAACTTTAATCCACATTTGTAGAACATCGCTCTTGCTGATACATTAATAGAATCTCAATATCTATACTGGTAATGGCGCCTTGCTAGATCGTAGCAAATGTAGCTGAAAGCTATGCTAACTATCGTCTCGGCAAATGAGAGCGTAGTTGTCAGTGAACCGTTCCTTGCAAAGTCGGCTGTACAACTGGGACGAGTGCTAGTACGTCTCACTCTAGACCTGCCGTGTGGTGGCGCTCGGTCTGCAATTACTGACAGTGGCGACTCGCGGGTCCGTCGTATACTAGCGGACCGCGGCCGATTTAAATGCTACCACCTAGCAAGTGTGGTGTCTGGCGGTGACACCGTATTCCTCCCCCGCAAATCGGCGAACGGTTGTATTATAAGGCTTCCGCCCACCGTGGGGAGGACCCCATGTTGACGTATGCGACGAGGTGGGGAGCCTAACAACAGGCGAGGCTGTGCCACCCGCACCCGGCCATTCGGTCCGAGGGGAGCTAGGAAACGCCTGAAAACCTAGTCCAGGGTGTACACCAACATGAGGTGTATGCGGCCGTATATAGTCAGGAGGGGCCGAAGGGTCGACCTCCATCGAGTCGGAGCACCCGACTGGCGAAGACGACAGATGGTCCGGAGCGGGCAAGAGTTCCTCGTCGGAGGACAACCGGTCACGGGAAGCGGTCGGCGGCGCGTGACCCAGGGAGGCGCCCGAGGGTTGCAGCGACGCGTCCACTGCGGGCGGCGCCGGCGAGAGAACAGGCGGCGGCGGCGGAGGCGGCGCGTCGCCATGGGGCAAAAAGGGAAGGCAGCGTCGGTAACACCTGGGGATGAGGCGAGCCAGTAGATGGGTCCCCAGGGCGCTGACCGGACGGCACCGTCGCTGAAAGCAGACGGGGAACGGCAGAACCCAGGCGACGACAGAGGCGCAGCTGATTGAGATGCTGACGCACCTCACCAGAGGCCCCCAAAACCAGATACATAGCGCGGCCGAGGCAGCGAAGAATGCGCCCTGCGAGCCAACGCCGTGAACCTCGATAGTTGCGATAGTATACAACGTCGCCTGGAGCAAAAGCAAGTGTCTGCCGCTGCACAGGAACCTGATGTGGCAGATGCAGCAAAGACATCAAGGTTCGATGAGGACGATCGTGGAGCAACTCAGCCGGCGAGCGATCATCTCGGGGCTGAGAGCGATACGAAGACAAAAAGAGCAATAACGCGTTCTCCCGAGAATGCGACTCTTTTAGCTTCAACATCTGGGAATTGAAAGTGCGGACCAGACGTTCAGCGGCACCGTTTGACTGTGCCGAAAACGGCGCGGATGTCAGATGTTGAATACCATTGGCCTTGCAGAATGACTGAAATTCTGCAGACATGAATTGTGGGCCATTGTCTGAAACAATAGTCTGTGGCAGACCTTCAATGCAAAAGATAGCGGACAACGCTTGGATTGTGGCAGAAGACGTCGTGGAAGACATCCGGACAACAAAAGGAAAATTACTGAAGGAATCGACAACAACCAACCATCGAGCATTCCAGAATGGAGCAGCAAAATCGATGTGTAAGCGTTGCCAAGGGGAAGTGGCTTTTGGCCATGCAAAGAATTTCCGCGGTGGCGCGGATTGTTGTTTGGCACATGCCATGCAAGAAGAGCACATATTCGTAATCGCAGCATCGATTCCGAACCAAGTACAGTGCTGACGAGCAAGTTGTTTCGTTCTCACTATACCCCAATGTCCTTGGTGGAGAAGCCGTAAGACAGAGGACTGTAACGAACGTGGGACCACGACCCTGGACTGATCATTATCAGAACGCAACAGCAAAACACCACATCGTACAAAAAGTCTCTCCTTGTGAGCAAAAAATCGGCGAACCAACGGATCCTCGATCCATGACTTTGACAAGGGCCATTGCGTAGCAACAAAACGCACAACGGTAGCAAGTACAGGGTCAGCAGCTGTGGCTGCAGCTACACGACGAAAATCAATTGGAAACGATTCTACCACGTCATCGGTTTCCAAATCAATGAACATGCAAACAAGTTCGGAAGAATCGAATGCTCTATCCTCAGCAACAGGCAAACAGGACAACGCATCGGCGTTTCTGTGCTTAGCAGTGGACCGAGACAAGATATCGTAGCGGTACTGAGAGAGGAAAATAGACCAGCGAATGAATTTCTGCGCTGTACGTGGAGGTACAGGCTTGTTCGAATGAAAAAGCGATGTCAAAGGTTTGTGCTCTGTGATGATGGTAAAGTGACGACCATGCAAGAAATCGTGAAACTTTGTAACACCAAACACGAGAGCCAAAGCTTCTTTCTCTATCTGTGAATAATTTTTTTGCGCTGACGAGAGCAATTTGGACGCAAAGGCAATAGGGCGGTCATGCGAACCATCTTTGTGCATTAACTACATGAATTTCCGTGGGCGAAGGTTCACGAGCCTGAGCAGTCTTGGTTCGATTCCGATTCCGGCGCGACGCAAAGGGCCTGGAATGGTTGTGAGTGTCTGATCTAAGCTTTTTCTGGCACACACTCTGAACATGGCCTTTTTTATGACAGAAAAAGCAAATAGCTTGGCGTGATGGGCAATTCTCACGCGAATGTCTAGTTGCACACCACGGGCATGATTTCACTGCATTTGCGTGCTTGCGCGGCACACGTGGCTGCGCAGACGTGCGCGAGGGCTGTTTACAGTTCCGTGCAGCTCGCCCGGTGGGCCAGTTAATGTGACACACAGCTGGCGAAGTTGCAAATGATTCCTGAGCAAAGTCAAGTGTGTCTTGCCGATCCAATATGTCTATCACTTGTTGAAGAGAGGGATTGACTAGTTTCAAAATCTGTTCCCTGATACGAACATCAGAAACGTTCTGTGCAATTGCATCATGCACCATAGTATTTGAATAAGGGAGTCCACAGTCACACTCAAAAGCACAATCCCTTGTAAGGCCTTGCAAAGTTGCAACCCACTCCCGATTAGTCTGACCGGCCGTACGTTTTGTACGAAAGAACGTATACCTTTTTGCAACTACATTGACGGATTCCTTGAAATAGGCATCTAATGCAGACAAAATTTCTTCGTAGGACAGAGTTGCTACGTCGCGTCGGGGAAACAATTTCACTACCGCACAGTAGGTGGACACACCTACACAAGAAAGGAGATGAGGCTGCCGCTCGTTAACTTGAATTCTGTAGGCGGCGAGATGGAATCCAAATTGGCGTGACCACTCCGTCCAGCTTTCCATTTCCGCGTTGAACAGACGAAAAGGTGGTGCAACTGCGTGGTGTGGCTGCGGTAGCAGTGAAGCGGCGGCGGCCGCATCGTTTTGCATTGCACATTGACCCTGGACGTGCTGTTCAAGGGCATCCAATAAGGCCTGCGTCTGCTGATTCTGCAAGCGATAAAATTCGGACAGTACATCTGGAGAATGTGGCGAAGCCATTACACAAGTAAAGTAAGCAAGTAGAAAGAAGAAGAAGAAGACCCTTTTGGAGACTCGTCGCCAAATATGTTGTGTCTAGACAAGACAGCCTAGACAAAATGAGAGGGAGCCGAAAGGCACGCGCTTAAACTGACGCAGGCTGGCGTGAGGTCTGAAACAGGATACGTAATGAATGCTATAAAGAAAAGTACGTAGCTTCTGGAATACTTAACTTTAATCCACATTTGTAGAACATCGCTCTTGATGATACATTAATAGAATCTCAATATCTATACTGGTAATGGCGCCTTGCTAGGTTGTAGCAAATGTAGCTGAAGGCTATGCTAACTATCGTCTCGGCAAATGAGAGCGTAGTTGTCAATGAACCGTTCCTTGCAAAGTCGGCTGTACAACTGGGACGAGTGCTAGTACGTCTCACTCTAGACCTGCCGTGTGGTGGCGCTCGGTCTGCAATTACTGACAGTGGCGACACGAGGGTCCGTCGTATACTAGCAGACCGCAGCCGATTTAAAAGCTACCACCTAGCAAGTGTGGTGTCTGGCGGTGACACCACAAAAAGATGCTGTGATATGCAAATGATTAGCTTTTCAGAGCATTCATACAAGATTGGCGCCGGTGGCGACACCTACAACGTGCTGACATGAGGAAAGTTTCCAACCGATTTCTCATACACAAACAGCAGTTGACCAGCGTTGCCTG
The DNA here is from genome assembly GCF_023864275.1 of Schistocerca cancellata. Lineage (NCBI taxonomy): Eukaryota > Metazoa > Arthropoda > Insecta > Orthoptera > Acrididae > Schistocerca > Schistocerca cancellata. The sequence continues at coordinate 391,088,235 of NC_064634.1, read as the reverse complement.
GTGAAACGTTGTTGTCATGCCTCGTGTAAGGAGGAGAAATGCGTACCATCAAGTTTCCGACTTTGTTAAAGGTCGGATTGTAGCCCATCGCGATTGCGGTTTATCGTATCGCGATATTGCTGCTCGCTTGGTCGAGATCCAATGACTGTTAGCAGAATATTGAATCGGTGGATTCAGGAGGGTAATACGGAACGCCGTGCTGGATCCCAACGGCCTCGTATCACTAGCAGTTGAGATGACAGGCATCTTATCCGCATGGCTGTAACGGATCGTGCAGCCACGTCTCGATCCCTGAGTCAACAGATGGGGACGTTTGGAAGACCACAACCATCTGCACGAACAGTTCGACGACGTTTTCACTATCAGCTCGGAGACCGTGGCTGCGGTTACCCTTGACAGGGGGCACCTTTGGGTGCCATTGGTTACTCGTCTTGGTCACCTCTTGTTCGCATTGACGGCACTTTAAACAGTGGACGTTACATTTCAGATGTGTTACGACCTGTGGCTCTACCCTTCATTCGATCCCTGCGAAACCCTACATTTCAGCAGGATAATACACTGTAACTGGTGGACCTCTTTTGATGCTAGTCATTTGTCAGGATGAGCATTATTGCAAAGGGCATTTGATTCTAAAGCATTATGACAGGGTGACAAAATACTAAATAAATTACTTTTTCTCTCTTAACAACATGTGTGCAGGGTGGGTTCTTCCTTGGCTCGGGTATGAGGTAGAATGAAACAGCATTTTTACATAAGATAACTTTTATTGAAAGTTTTGTACAACGGTTTCCTTACTGGATTGTTCTGGCTGGGAGAGCGGCAGCCTTCTGCTTTCGTGAGCGGCGGCGTCTGATTACGCCTGGCGGTGTGTATCTCGTGTTGCCGTTTCGCCCAGTTGACTGGAGACGCGCACCGTGCTGTGGCCCGTTTAATTATTGAGAACGAAGTCGTGAATCGGATGGTGATACCTTGGATGTGGCGTCCCAGTGTTTCTCTCTCTATGCGGCCGCGTGTGACAGTGTTGTGCGTCGGCCAGCGGAGCGGCGCAGCGGGGGAAGGCCAGTGTCCCGGACTCGAACAACGGACTCCAGCTTGCCAGTCTTCGGCTGTCAGATCTTCATCACCAGCTCACAGGTGACTGCTGATTTGATGCCATCTCCTTCTCGTCCTCACGAGTCACCTGGGTATGTAAAAATCAGTCTTCAAATACCTTCTAACTACTGTCTTCTGGCGGCGAGGGTGCTGCTTGCCATTCCATTACTTTGGCGGACTTGGTGCTTCTGTGTACGATGCAGTCTCTTCCTGAATGACGGTCTTCAGCACTGACTGAACTGTACTGGAACTGAAAACTACTCTTTCGGGCCCACTGCGTCTCGCATATTTATTTACTTCAGTTCACTGGAGGTGAACGACTTCACAGTAATTGCCTCTTCTGTCACGTTGAAAAGCTTCTCGAAGAATCTTCTTAACGTCGGTCATTGGCTCTTGGAATGTAGGCGAGGGCCTTTGATCACATGTGACAATTGAGAAACATGTGAGCCAGTCGGGCGATGCCCTGACGGCTGAATCGACAGCTTCGGCTTATGTGGGGAGGGCGATGGCTTCTCCTCAACGTGCTGACTTCAAGCGGTCATTGCCTCTGCTTTTCTGCCCGCTGTTTGCCATTGTGTAGCTCTTCTAAACTAAACTTTCTACTTCACTTCACATTGATTTCACTAATTTATTTACCTATATTAAGTACCACTCAACAGCACGACCGCAAGTTGCAGGTCCTGTACGGACCTTTCTGGGTACAGAAAATGTTCGACTGCGGCCCTGGCCAGCACATTCTCCAATTCCCTCACCAATTGAAAACGTCTGGTGCATGGTGGCCGAGTAACTGGCTCGTCACAATACCCCAGTCACTACTCTTGATGAACTGTGGTATCATGTTGAAGCTGCATGGGCAGCTGTACCTGTACACGCCATCCAAGCTCTGTTTGACTCAATGCCCAGGCGTATCAAGGCAGTTATTACGGCCAGAGGCGGTTGTTCTGGGTACTGATTTCTCAGGATCTATGCACCCAAGTTGCGTGAAAATGTAATCACATGTCAGTTCTAGTATAATATATTTGTCCAATGAATACCCGCTTATCATCTGCATTTCTTTTTGGTGTAGCAATTTTAATGGCCAGTAGTGTATTAACAGAACAGCACTGTACTTGTCAGCAGGGTGCATCACTGTTACTGTCTCATAATTGAAAAGTGGTCTCATTATATCAAATCTGAGCGAATCTGCTAAATAAAACAAGTTCTAACAAGTTATTAGTTAAAATGTCTGCGATATATCACTACTTGAGCAATATACATGGGCCTACAAATATCATTTTAGACAGTTACTGACTCAGAAATAAATACTTTATCAAGATTCTTAAAAAAAATGAAAATTACAGTTTACACGATTTTTATCAGTTTATAATGTTCACTCATAGTTCACCATTACTCAGTGAGCTGGATGTTCTGAAAAATGAATGTGTAGTAACTTACACTAAATTTTAGCGTACTGCTAGAAAGTCACAACTACCAAATTACGTTAACCCTCGAGTGGGTGCGTCGTTTTCTATAATATGGCCGGAGCGCGGCGTAATTTGTACACATGTAAAGCATAGCCATCTTTGTGTTACCAAGGTAAACATGTCTGAGCAAAATCACAATTTAATCTTAGTTTAATAAAACAACAATAAAATAAACTTACATTATACGAACAAATACACTGTTTAATTAAAAAATGATAAAATAAACTTTCATTACATCACTGTTGCCGCGTCAACTGTTATCCCACAGCAATAACCAACTCGAAGCATTAAATAGCGCAGTTTCATCAGATCCCTGCCAACCATTTATTCGATTATCTCGTAGACAGCTGTCATATTATGGGCTTGTGCCGATAGCTCTGATTCTGTGTCATTTTCTTGCTCGGATCGTGAATTTTTTCTCACCCAGATCAATGTTCAGTGTATATTACTGCCGCTCACTTGGACATGTGACAGTACAACTCAACACTGCGTTAGATGAAGCAGTAATGAAGGAATACGTAGGGGCTCGAAATAGTAAAACGACAGTGGAGCGAAACAAGACGTTGTTGTTTGCGGATTGTGCAATTAATACATACGCTCACCCACTCGATGGTTAAAAAGCACAAAATCTCCGGAAAGTGATTTGCAGTAGATCTGATCAGCTTATGAACAACTCACCTTTTCACCAAAAGCAAAATAAAACACTTTCGCAAAACTACTAGAGTACCAAATCATGTGTCGTCACGCTACTAAAGCGTAATCACGATTCCTCGAAAAGAGTGCATACTTGTCTCTCCTGCTTCCACAATGCACAGTCGTTCCGATCATAACGTAGCCAATCTGCTTCAGAACTTTTCGCAGACAGCATAGTAACTTGCCTCCTACACCAACTGCGAATTTCATTTAACCAGATACCAAAATTTATATTTTCCAAAAGCAAATAAAATCAAAACTAGACTATCTTTCTTGTCTTGAGGACAGAAGCAAAATCTTTTTTCTAGAATACTAATCTGAATGCTTTGTAATGACGTCATGTATGTGACTGCGTGCACGATTATACAGTGTCGTTCACGCACTCTTTACTCATTAATTATTAACAAATACTAAGATTAATATGTCACATACATGGTTCTATTCATCGCCTCACTCTCTCTGAAAGCATAATAGATGAAAACGATAATGTGAAACAACTGAAAATATTAAGTAATGTTTGAAACTGAAAACATTTCATAATATATAATTTTATGAATAAATTGCTGATTAATTAACTATTTAGCAATGTGTCTAGGTTACGTTTTCCTCTAACGTACTGCCAAAAACATATTAACGTGTCTAGAGAACGTTTTGGAGGTTTGGTTTTGCGTAATTCTGAATATCTCAAAAATAATTTCTAGTATAGAACTGAAACTCTAACAGTTCTTAGGTATTGTTTTTCTGATGGTTTATGTAAAATTTCGTGGTGATTGTTGTACGATGAATAACCTTTTTAATAAACAGGTTGGTGTGAGATACTTATGATCAAGTGTACACAGGCATGAACGGACCTGCTTCATGTAACCGCAGGAACGCCAGATGGCAGCCACGGATTGCGCGGCGCGGCCCCTCCCACCGAAGGTTCGAGTCCTCCCTCGGGCATGGGTGTGTGTGTTGTTCTTAGCATAAGTTAAAGTTAGTTTAAGTACTGTGTAGGTCTAGGGAAAGATGACCTCAGCAATTTGGTCCCTTAGAAATTCACACACATTTGAACATTTCTGATGGAAGTTTCGCTGCGTAGGGACGCGTTTGTTTGGGTTCAGAGCCACAAAGAGCAGCAAGAAGAATCTTTCAGCTTCAGTCGGCAATGCATATAGCTACGGCACAAGCACCTCAACTAGAGATAGGGGCAGACAATAATATGGTGATCATACAGTCCACATGTGCCAAAGATTGACAGCACTAGTCTTAATATTTCCTACTTCAGTTCATCTTTGAAAGACTGATGTCACTAATCACTGAGTATCCACTATTGTTCGTAAGTGTATATCTTTAATCTTCTCCCATCCACATTCTCATTCGGCAGATCTAGTTTAGTTCCAGCGCAGTCTCAGTAGTATATTTCTGACTGTATCTGTGTTTCAGGCTGCTGGGTGATTGGCCCAACACATACACTTTCACCAAAGCAGTCGCCGAGGATGTAGTACGCTCTGGTGGTTCTGGATTACCCGTCTCGATCATCAGGCCTTCCATTGGTAAGTTCAACTGTTCTTTCTTCTTCAAATCCACGAATATCTCAAACAGTATATCAGAGATATTCCATGGCTACAGCCACAGTTCAGAAGTATCTCTCAGCACACACGCTGTTGTTGTTGTGGTCTTCAGTCCTGAGACTGGTTTGATGCAGCTCTCCATGCTACTCTATCCTGTGCAAGCTTCTTCATCTCCCAGTACCTACTGCAACCTACATCCTTCTGAATCTGCTTAGTGTATTGATCTCTTGGTCTCCCTCTACGATTTTTACCCTCCACGCTGCCCTCCAATGCTAAATTTGTGATCCCTCGATGCCTCAGAACATGTCCTACCAACCGATCCCTTCTTCTAGTCAAGTTGTGCCACAAACTTCTCTTCTCCCCAATCCTATTCAATACCTCCTCATTAGTTACGTGATCTACCCACCTTATCTTCAGCATTCTTCTGTAGCACCACATTTCGAAAGCTTCTATTCTCTTCTTGTCCAAACTAGTTATCGTCCATGTCTCACTTCCATACATGGCTACACTCCATACAAATACTTTCAGAAACGACTTCCTGACACTTAAATCTGTAATCGATGTTAACAAGTTTCTCTTCTTCAGAAACGCTTTCCTTGCCATTGCCAGTCTACATTTTATATCCTCTCTACTTCGACCATCATCGGTTATTTTACTCCCTAAATAGCAAAACTCCTTTACTACTTTAAGTGTCTCATTTCCTAATCTAATTCCCTCAGCATCACCCGACTTAATTTGACTACATTCCATTATCCTCGTTTTGCTTTTGTTGATGTTCATCTTATATCCTCTTTTCAAGACACTGTCCATTCCGTTCAACTGCTCTTCCAAGTCCTTTGCTGTCTCTGACACAATTACAGTGTCATCGGCGAACCTCAAAGTTTTTACTTCTTCTCCATGAATTTTAATACCTACTCCGAATTTTTCTTTTGTTTCCTTTACTCCTTGCTCAATATACAGATTGAATAACATCGGGGAGAGGCTACAACCCTGTCTCATTCCTTTCCCAACCACTGCTTCCCTTTCATGCCCCTCGACTCTTATAACTGCCATCTGGTTTCTGTACAAATTGTAAATAGCCTTTCGCTCCCTGTATTTTACCCCTGCCACCTTCAGAATTTGAAAGAGAGTATTCCAGTCAACATTGTCAAAAGCTTTCTCTAAGTCTACAAATGCTAGAAACGTAGGTTTGCCTTTTCTTAATCTTTCTTCCAAGATAAGTCGTAAGGTCAGTATTGCCTCACGTGTTCCAACATTTCTACGGAATCCAAACTGATCTTCCCCGAGGTCGGCTTCTACCAGTTTTTCCATTCGTCTGTAAAGAATTCGCGTTAGTATTTTGCAGCTGTGACTTATTAAACTGATAGTTCGGTAACTTTCACATCTGTCAACACCTGCTTTCTTTGGGATTGGAATTATTATATTCTTCTTAAAGTCTGAGGGTATTTCGCCTGTCTCATACATCGTGCTCACCAGATGGTAGAGTTTTGTCACGACTGGCTCTCCTGAGGCCATCAGTAGTTCTAATGGAATGTTGTCTACTCCCGGGGCCTTGTTTTGACTCAGGTCTTTCAGTGCTCTGTCAAACTCTTCACGCAGTATCTTATCTCCCATTTCATCTTCATCTACATCCTCTTCCATTTCACACGTATGAGAACCATATTCCAACTAATATGGTAAAAGAAAAAAATCGAATGTACCCCCATTTTAATGTACTAATTAAATAAATTTAGATCTTTGTTCCGCCTACGAAAATTCTCCTCCGAGCACACTCTGACAGCGGATGTTTCCGAATTACCTATAGAGACTTCCCTATAGAGATTCCTCTCTAGTCTGGGCTGTATCCCGAGTACCCCAACCCAAGATCGTTATCTGTTTTCAAAAAAAAAAAAAAATTGTTCAAATGGCTCTGAGCACAATGGGACTTAACATCTATGGTCATCATACCCCTAGAACTTAGAATTACTTAAACCTAACTAACCTAAGGACATCACACAACACCCAGTCATCACGAGGTAGAGAACATCCCTGACCCCGCCGGGAATGGAACCCGGGCGCGGGAGGCGAGAACGCTACCGCACGACCACGAGCTGCGGACTGTCTGTTTTCAATTCGTCAGTAAACCAGACTGTGTCGTTCATGGTGTCGTGGTTCGTTCCTCCATTGTTCCCCACTTCCAATGGTTACATTGAAGAGTTTAATGAAATAGCTGGAAGTTATTCTACAGTCAGACGGCATTTCCCCATATTTGTCCCATATTTGTCACATTCCCAGTGGGTGGTAATCAGGATATCGTGAAGGTATCCAATTATTTCCAGATTTTAGCCTCATTCCCCTGCCTGTATACCCACGGGTATAATGGAGGCAAGTCCAGGACTTGGGGGTGTTGCTAATTCCGCCTGTTATGGCTAAGTAGACCAGTCTCTACACCTTACTTAGCTTCTTAGCAGATACTTTCTGTTTTACTTTGTTTCACAATGTGAGGTCCTGCCCACTCGTCTCGTATAGGACGTCTAAAAAATGTTGCTTACTCGGAATGCTATACAACAATTCAGGCAAATCACATTATTGTTTTTTATTGCAATAAAGAAGATTGACAATACTTAACTTGGGATTTACAAGAATTTGTCTCAAGCGATAGGTGGCATGCAAACAAGCAATGAATGTTCTTCGCTATAGACAATTCCCATACAAGCAATGGATACGGATCACTAATAACTGTTCTTTGAGTGCAGGTATACTACTGTGCTGTTCTGCTAGCCGTTGGGATCCAGCACTGCGTTCCGTATTGCCCTCCTGATCCCATCGATTCCATATTCTACTAACAGTCACTGGATCTCGACCAAGCGAGCAGCAATGTCGCGATACGATAAACCGCAATCGCGATAGGCTACAATCCGACCTTTAACAAAGTCGGAAACGTGATGGTACGCATTTCTCCTCCTTACACGGGGCATCACAACAACGTTTTACCAGGCCACGCCGGTCAACTGCTGTTTGTGTATGAGAAATCGGTTGGAAACTTTTCTCATGTCAGCACGTTGTAGGTGTCGCCACCGGCGCCAACCTTGTTTGAATGCTATGGAAAGCTAGTCATTTGCATATCACAGCATCTTCTTCCTGTCGGTTAAATTTCGCGTCTGTAGCACGTCATCTTCGTGGTGTGGCAATTTTAATGGCCAGTAGTGTATTTAGCTCTTCAGTGAATTCATTCACAGCTAGGTTCCACAATAGCGGGGAGTGAACCCCGCCTTGCGGAAACCTTCGGGTGGCGTTGAACACCACTTTTTCTTTCATCACCGTGGCTTCTGCCTTTCTTCTGCTCAACTACAACTGGATGGGGATAACCGTGCGAAAGGGCAATACCGTACGCAGATAACATTCTGGTGGTGGTCTTCGCGGATTCAAGAGCGCAACTCAAACACCGGTTAACTTAGCTACTTACAAGTATCAGCCAGTGGTGCAACTTCGGATGGCTCTACGCAAAACTGTTTACATGCTACTCAAAGGAACACTTCAAAAGTAATGCAACCATAAAACTACACGACATTAGCATAAGCAGACATCGGAAAACACGATGTATTGGTGTGCAACTCGACGAACGACTGTCCTTTGACGAACACATCAAAACAGCGACTGATATGGATGGCAAGATCGTGTACAAGTTGGCCACGGTCAACATAACACACTTTAGGGTACCATTACACACCCTGATAACTTACCATTTTGCGTTCTTTGATTCTGTGTGCTGTTTTGCAGCCAGTGCATGGGCCCATCGAGTACGTCTGGTGACGAGTCGGAGCATTCGGAGCATTGTGCGGCGAGGGCAGAGAAGTGCCCTGATAAGGCTGTCATGAGCTTTGCGTGGTTCTCGAGACCTGCCATATCGACATAACCATTCGGTTTCGGGCTGCAATGTACCGGCTGAGTTCGGGGAAATGCTGCCTCACTGTTATATTATGGAAGAGCTAGGACTTGCGTCATAGCTACGCGGGGAAGAGTGAGAAAAGCGTAGATGAAGCAGCACACGATCGCGAGCTCTGCTAGCTCGTAATATGCGGCAACATTATGCCGGTATATATTCCCTTTCTATGGCCACCAAACTTGGCACCTCCAGCGATGTATCGTGACCCGTAATGGATTATTCCCACTCGGAGGGAAAATTTCGTGTCTGCCTCACTCCACTCCCACACAATTTAACACGTAATTCTTAACTGTGTACCACCATTATACCACAGTTAACAGCAGGTAAAATTCACGAATAAAAATGATTTCATTCAGTTGAAGCTACTTTGCGCCAATAGCGATGTACAGATGCCCCCTTAGCCGGACCGGACGGGAGACAGTAGACAGGAGAAGATAATCGAGAGTTTACCAGACAGGACATTACCGAGAAGCGCCAACTCGTTAAATGGCGGATTGACACCTGGCAAATGGAATGGGAGCTAAGCGAAAAGACCCATGGGGTATATCAACTCTTCCTGGACATAAGGGAACATCTGACACTTAGCCTTATCAGATGGTTCAAATGGCTCTGAGCACTATGGGACTCAACATCTGAGGTCATCAGTCCCCTAGAACTTAGAACTGCTTAAACCTAACTAACCTAAGAACATCACACACATCCATGCCCGAGACATGATTCGAACCTGCGACCGCAGCAGCAGAACAGCTCCGGACTGAAGCACCTAGAACTACTCGGCCACAGCGGCTGACTTACGGTTTTGCAAACGTTTCAGACCTTGAATTGACATTGTAACACTTCACAACTATCATGTATTTTGTAGTACAATTTAGATGAGGAAATATTTAACTTGTGGTTTACTGTAGTCTGAGTGTAAAACATAGATCGAACTACAGACGTTAACAAACGCTGCTTAACCTGTAATTTAATGGCGTACTTATTGTGTGTGTGTGTGTGTGTGTGTGTGTGTGTGTGTTTGTGTGTGTTTGTGACAACCTATCCAGACTGCAAGAAATAGTACCAGTTGATTACGATAAGATAGTGGATGCTCAAGTGAGCTATGAAGAACTCCAGGAACTTCGCTCTACTCCTCATACCTCACTGAAGTTTAAACAGCATGAAACCCTTGGTGGAAAACTATTATGGCGTATGACGTGTCAACAAGTAACATTCGTCCCTTCATTCCTCAGAAACATACAGGGTGATATTTTCTATCGTATACAACCTCTAGGGATTGATCGATGAAAGGATACGGAACAAAAAACATGTAATGAACTTATGTCTAGAAATGGTAGAGACCATTTATTCGATCATAGTTTTTTACAGAGGCTGCGGTCTAATACGTGCTGTACCATGCAGCCAAAGTGACGGTATGCATAGTTTTCTCCTAGAGCAGGCTGTTCCAACCGAGCTCAAGGGAGCCGTAACGCTCACTGCGGCAGCTCGGAGCACGCGTGGAGGGGGAAAGCGAACTCATTGCCTCCTGGCCGCATGCAGCCGCAACTGACGCGATAATCCGTGTTCAATGACAGCTGCGACTAGCCGCGGGAGCCCTGTACCTCTATTGGAGGATACCTTTCTATTCATTGAGAGGGATGGTCGTCCGCAGTGCCTTGTATGACATAAAGTATTTAATTCTGCGAAGAGTTACAATATACAACGACATTATACGCGTCTTCACGCAGCGCACTACGGTCAGGTAGAAGGCGTTGCACGCAGAGAACTGGTGGCCAAGCTTAAGAACGACATACCAGGATACATAACTTTAAAACGGTTTCGTAATACGGAGGGTATCAAAACATGCAAAATAGTTCATGTTCTATAATGCGTTTATAATTTTCAGGTGAATGAGAGCGGAGAAAACACTACTGAATCTGCAATTCGAGCAAGCTACAGGGTCGCTCACATCATTGCGACGAGTGGCAAACTGTTTTCGGTGCGACCACTAGTAAAAACGTGCATGGTAGCAGTTGCAGAATGTTTGTTTCCAATGGAGGTGCAGGCAATTGAAGGGGTTTGCCTGTCGAAACAAACAATGTCTCGTCGAATCCTGGACATGGCAGCGGATTTAGAGACACAGCTCAAGAAAAAGGCGGAGAGCTTTGTTACATTTTCGCTAGCGCTTGACGGAAGCACCGACATATCGGACTGTGCTCAGCTTTCAGTCTTTGTGCGTGGTGTCGACATGGGGCTGTAAGTAACTGAAGAACTCTTGGATGTGGTACCACTCGATTACAAAGCAACAGGACGTGCCACGTGCCGTCGTGCCGGCCCACTTGAACGGTCACAGCGAGCGACACGGCTCCCTGGAGCAGGGAGCGCTCCGCGGCTCACAACGGAGCGGCTCACAACGAGCTGGAACAGCCTGTCCTAGAGGGTGATGCAGTTCCTCATACGTCATGTGCTAGCGCCCTCTCCTGTCATATTAACTGGTAGTGTTGTGTCCGATTCATCTCTCTTGCTGACCCACCTTGTAGTGGATGGGATACAGTGTTGTACACACTGGTTCCGTGTTTGAATCGAGAGCCTGCGGGCACGGTGTTTACTTACAGAAAGGCAAATGGCACCGCGCGACGGGCAACACGGCTGTATCAGGAGATCAAACCCCGCCGACAATAATCACAGTATTCAATGTTTGCAACAGTTTTTCGCCGTTTGTCTGAGACAGGGTCGTTTCAGGAAGCAGGAAATCATTAAGGACGTACCCAAAATGTTCGGATATCGAACTTGGAGCAAAATGTGATTAACACTTTGGAAGATGACTGCAGTGAAACTACCAGGCAGTTGGCCTGCCAGTACAGGGTAAGCCAGACGACCGTCTGGAACATTCTGCATGACAATTCTTACTATCCTTATCACTTACGTGTGCAGGACTTACTAGCGACGGACTCTCCAGATCTGGAGCAGTTTTGTCACTGGTTCCTTCACCAGACAACCACGATTCGGCTATTTGTGTCGTCCATCCAATTCACAAATGAGGCCACCTTTACGCGGAGTGTTATCTTCAAATTTCATAACAGTCATCTGTGGGATAGTCTGCAGAATCCCCATGGTAAGGTGACAGCGAATTATCAGCATCGGTGCAGTCGGAATGTGTGGGCGGGGATAATTGGCGACCGTATTTTCGGACCAGTCTACCTTCCACGTGCCTAACAAGCCGGAACTCCCGGCGCTTCTTGCAGTTGACTTTGCTTCTCCTTCTGGGAGAGGTTTCATTGATGGTTCGAAGGGTTATGTGGCTGCTTCATGAAGGTGTTCCAGCTCACGTCACCGTTAACGTCCGGACGCATCTCAGTCGTTCTTCCCTGGTCGATGGATCGAATGAGGGGGTCCAGTTGCATGGCCTGCTCGTTCACTGGATCTCAACCCATGCGTTTCCAAACACAGGTGGACTATTTAAGGTAGTACACGTTGATCTGACTGGACCACTGCCACCCTCAGATAAATTTATACACCGTTTTACATGAGCCTATCGACTCAATAACTGGACACAAGTCATTACACTACGTGATGTTCGAACAGAAACAGTGGCACGAGTGTTTTAGAACTCCTGGATCGCTAGATTTGGAGCACCTAACCAAATAGTGACTAACCAAGGAGAACAATTCCAGTCACAGCTGTTCCGCGTACTAGCTACGTTTATGGCTCTAAATTAACTCAAACTACAGCATATCATCCACAGTTAATTGGTAAAATGGAGAGATTCCATCGAACGTCAAAAATAGTAAATACAAATGGAGTTACATCATTTGTAGGGTTCTTCTAGGTTTCTGTAGCTGTGTGAGAAAAGAAAATACCTCAAAAGTCGCTGAGATGCTATACAGCACAACTCTAATATTGCCAGGTATTTCTATTTTAAGATCGGAAAACAAACAAGAAGTATATCTTCCTGCATTCGCTTTATAAACTACATTTACATGGTTACTCTGCAATTCACACTTAAGTGCCTGGCAGAAGGTTCATCGAACCATTTTCATACTACTCTCTAATTTCTCTTATTTTATTGTTATAATCATTTGTCCCTACATAGGTGGGAGTCAACAATATACTTTCGCATTCGGAAGAGAAAGTTGGTGTTTGAAATTTCGTAAATACATTCCCGGAAATGGAAAAAAGAACACATTGACACCGGTGTGTCAGACCCACCATACTTGCTCCGGACACTGCGAGAGGGCTGTACAAGCAATGATCACACGCACGGCACAGCAGACACACCAGGAACCGCGGTGTTAGCCGTCGAATGGCGCTAGCTGCGCAGCATTTGTGCACCGCCGCCGTCAGTGTCAGCCAGTTTGCCGTGGCATACGGAGCTCCATCGCAGTCTTTAACACTGGTAGCATGCCGCGACAGCGTGGACGTGAACCGTATGTGCAGTTGACGGACTTTGAGCGAGGGCGTATAGTGGGCATGCGGGAGGCCGGGTGGACGTACCGCCGAATTGCTCAACACGTGGGGCGTGAGGTCTCCACAGTACATCGATGTTGTCGCCAGTGGTCGGCGGAAGGTGCACGTGCCCGTCGACCTGGGACCGGACCGCAGCGACGCACGGATGCACGCCAAGACCGTAGGATCCTACGCGGTGCCGTAGGGGACCGCACCGCCACTTCCCAGCAAATTAGGGACACTGTTGCTCCTGGGGTATCGGCGAGGACCATTCGCAACCGTCTCCATGAAGCTGGGCTACGGTCCCGCACACCGTTAGGTCGTCTTCCGCTCACGCCCCAACATCGTGCAGCCCGCCTCCAGTGGTGTCGCGACAGGCGTGAATGGAGGGACGAATGGAGACGTGTCGTCTTCAGCGATGAGAGTCGCTTCTGCCTTGGTGCCAATGATGGTCGTATGCGTGTTTGGCGCCGTGCAGGTGAGCGCCACAATCAGGACTGCATACGACCGAGGCACACAGGGCCAACACCCGGCATCATGGTGTGGGGAGCGATCTCCTACACTGGCCGTACACCACTGGTGATCGTCGAGAAGACACTGAATAGTGCACGGTACATCCAAACCGTCATCGAACCCATCGTTCTACCATTCCTAGACCGGCAAGGGAACTTGCTGTTCCAACAGGACAATGCACGTCCGCATGTATCCCGTGCCACCCAACGTGCTCTAGAAGGTGTAAGTCAACTACCCTGGCCAGCAAGATCTCCGGATCTGTCCCCCATTGAGCATGTTTGGGACTGGATGAAGCGTCGTCTCACGCGGTCTGCACGTCCAGCACGAACGCTGGACCAACTGAGGCGCCAGGTGGAAATGGCATGGCAAGCCGTTCCACAGGACTACATCCAGCATCTCAACGATCGTCTCCATGGGAGAATAGCAGCCTGCATTGCTGCGAAAGGTGGATATACACTGTACTAGTGCCGACATTGTGCATGCTCTGTTGCCTGTGTCTATGTGCCTGTGGTTCTGTCAGTGTGATCATGTGATGTATCTGACACCAGGAATGTGTCAATAAAGTTTCCCCTTCCTGGGACAATGAATTCACGGTGTTCTTATTTCAATTTCCAGGAGTGTAGAGCCGGCCGCAGAGAAGACCGCCTTTGTTTCGATGACTGCCACCCCAAATCACGTATCATATCAGTGACACTCTCACCCCTATTGCGCGATAATACGAAACGAGCTGCCCTTCTTTGCACTTTTTCGATGTCCTCCATCAATCCTACCTGGTAACGATCCCACACCGCGCAGCAATATTCCAGCAGAGGACGGACAAGGCTGTCTCTTTAGTGGGTTTGTGGCATCTTCTAAGTGATCTGCCAACAAAGTGCAGTCTTTGTTTCGCCTTCCCCATGATATTATCTATGTGGCCTTTCCAATTTAAGTTGCTCGTAATTGTGATTCCTAGGTATTTAGTCGAACTGACAGCCCTTAGATTTGTGCGATTTATCGTGTACCCAAAATTTATCGGATTTATTTTAGTATCCAAGTGGATGACCTCGCACTTTTCTTTGTTTAGTGCCAATTGCCACTTTTCGCACCATAAAGAAATTCTCTCTAGATCATTTTGTTATTGGAATTGATCGTCTTATGTTTTTACTAGACGGTAAATTACAGCGTCATCTGCAAACAATCTAAGGGGGCTGCTCAGATTATCACCTAGACCATTTATGTAAATCAGGAACAGCCGAGGGCCTATGACACTACATTGCGGAACGCCAGATATCACTTCTGTTCTACTCGATGATCTATCACTACGAACTGTGACCTCTCTGAGAGGAAATCACGAATTCAGTCACACAACTGAGACGATGCTCCATATGCACGCAATTTGATTAATAGTCGCTTGTGACGAACGGTAGCAAAAACCTTCTGGAAGTCTAGGAATATGGAATCAATCTGAGATCCCTTGTCGACAACACTCATTACTTCATGGGAATAAAGAGCTAGCTGTGTTGCACAAGAACGATATTTTCTGAATCCGTGTTCGTTATGATTCCATAAGTCATTTTCTTCAATGTGATTCATAACGTTCGAGTAGAGTATATGCTCCAAAATCCTACTGCAAATTGAGGTCAGTGATATGGGTCTGTAATTCAATGGGTTACTCCTATTTCCTGTCTTGAATATTGGTGTGACTGTGCTACTTTCCAGTCTTTAGGAAAAGACATTTCGTCAAGTGAACGGTTGTATATCATTGCTAAGGAAGGCGCTATTGTGTCTGCATACCCTGACAGGAGCCTGATTGTTAAGCCATCTGCACCGGAAGACGCGTTTCTTAAGTGATTTGAGTTGTTTCACAACACCTAAGATATCTACTTTTATGTCACTCATGCTAACAGCTGTTCTGGTTTCGAATTCTGGAATATTTATTTCGTCTTCTTTCGTGAAGGAATTACGGGAAACTGTATTTAGTAACTCCGCTTTAGTGGCACCATCGTCGGTAACATTTCCAGCGCTATTGCTCAGTGACGGTATTGACTGTGTACTTTATATACGACCAGAATCTCTTTGGATTTTCTACCATGTTTCGAGACAATGTTTCAATGTCTAAACTATTAAAAGCATTTCGCATTGACGTCCATACTAAATTTCGAGCTTCCGAGAAACTTAGCCCTTCAGAATGTTCCCACAAGGTAAAGGAAATACTTTTCATTACTTAAGATTTGTGTAATGCGACTCATGTACTTTTGAGAGATGACAAAGTGAAAGCCAAAGTACTGCCTCCCTACGAAGACCCCTACGAAGTCCTGGAGCGAAAAACAAAATATTTCACTCTCAAAGGAAGTTATCTGATTTGGCCGAGTTGTGTAATTCCCCGAAAAGTACAAGTAACTGACATTGATACTGAGGGGGGCGAGAATGGATGATGTAGGGTTGCGCATATGTTCATAACCCACAGTTCTGTAAAAAATTTCTGGAACCGCGCGACCGGTACGGTCGCAGGTTCGAATCCTGCCTCGGGCATGGATGTGTGTGCTGTCCTTAGGTTAGTTAGGTTTAAGTAGTTCTAAGTTCTAGGGGACTAATGACCTCAGGTGTTAAGTCTCATAGTGCTCAGAGCCATTTGAACCATTTTTTGTAAAAAATTCTTTTTGTGTCGACTTTATTTTTCTTTGAAAGCAAATGACATTTTCAAATGCACAGAGTAAGAGGTCTCGGTATCAGTTGTTTTGCTTGTGTGTATGACATATAAGTCTTGTAACAAATAGAAGTTTCGAAACAATATTTTCGAATGTGAAATATTGTGCTGTACAAGAATACAAACAGGGTGTTGAAACTGACGTGTTGCTATATTCCTTCAGTGTCGAGCACGTACCATGAGCCATTGGCCCTGTGGGCAGGCAACTTGTACGGCCCCAATGCCATGGGTCTCGGTGGTGCTGTGGGAGTTTTACACGCCATGTCTATCGACAGCAACGCAATGGCTGACGGTGTGCCCGCAGACATGGTAGCCAACGCAACCATCGCCTGTGCGTGGGACACCTGGTGAGTTCTCTGCTGCAGGCACGGATCCAAAGTTCGAATGTGAGGTATCACAGTTTCTTATTGTCCCTCAACCCTCCTTCCTCCCTCCAGATATGCACTGACGGAGCAAAACACCGCAACACCAAAAAATAATTCCTGTAGAGTTATGATATTTAAGGAATGCATTTATCTAGGTAAGTGATAAACATGTTAATGTGAGCACGAGATAAGCCATAGCAGATGTGAAATACATTAATAACCAGTGTAGCCCCCAGAATGGTGAATGCAAGCAAGCAAACGTTCATGCATTGTGTTGTGCAGGTGTCGGATGTCAGTTTGTGGGAATGAGTTCCGCTCCTGTTGCACTTGGTCGGTCAATACATGGACCGTTAATGCTGGTTGTGTGTGACGCTGGAATTGTAGTCTGATGATGTCCCATATGTGCTCGACTGGGGACAGATCTGGTGGTCGAGCACGCCAAGGAACATTTCGGCCGTCTGTACACCATGTAAGGTTACAACAGCGAGATTTGGACGAGTGTTATGATACTGGAAAATACCCGCTGGATTGCTGCTCAAATGGGTCAAATGGCTCTAAGCACTATGGGACTTAACATCTCAGGTCATCAGTCCCCTAGACTTAGAACTACTTAAACGTAACTAACCTAAGGACGTCACACACATCCATTCCCGAGGCAGGATTCGAACCTGCAACCATAGCAGGCGCGTGGTTCCGGAATGAAACGCCTAGAACCGCTCGGCCACCGCGGCCGGCCAAAATGCTGTTCATGAATGGTACTACAAGATGTCGAATCACCACACTGACGTACAGATTTGCTTGGGATAATTTTAAAGAATGCTCCTGCTGTCACACGATATCGCTGCCCAGGCCGTAACTCCAGGTGTAGGTCCTTTGCGTCGAGCACGTAGAAAAGTTGGTTTCCGGCCTCCTTCTAACCAAATCACCGCCATCACTGGCACCGATGCGGAACCATCTTTCAACAGAAAACGTGGCCGACCTCTGCCCTGCCCTCCGATCTCTCGCTTCACACATCTGAAGTCGAAAATGGCGCTTTTTCGGGGTCATTGGAATACACGCCACAGGCCTTCTTGCTCGCAGCTGTGATTGGCATAACATATTTGCAGTTTTCGTTGTTACTGTGATGCCAACTGCTGCTCTACATGACGTTTTACGTGTAGCACGATACGTCAGATCCATAGGCCGAACTTGAGGGTCTTCCCTCTCGGTAGTGCCACGTGGACGTCCGGAGCACAGTCGTCTTGCAACCGTACATTCTCGGTACCACCGCCACCAGCAGTCATGTAAAGTGGCTACATTCCTGCCAAGTCTTTCTGCATACAGCAGAAGGAACATCCAGATTCTAGTAGCCCTATTACATAGCCGCTTTCAAACTCAGTGAGGTGTTGATAATGGCGTCTCTGTCACCTTAAAAGCATCCACATAGATACTCTGCAAATCACATTTAAGTTCCTGGCAGAGGGTTCATCGAACCACCTTCACAGTTCTCTATTATTCCGATCTCGTATAGCCCGCGGAAAGACCGAAAACCTATATCTTTCTGTACGAGACCTGATTTCCCTTATTTTATCAATGTGATCGTTTCACACAATTTACACTACTGGCCATTAAAATTGCTACACAAAGAAGAAATGCAGATGATAAACGGGTATTTATTGGACAAACATATTATACTAGAACTGACATGTGATTACGTCTTCACGCAATTTGGGTGCATAGATCCTGAGAAATCAGAACCCAGAACAACCACCTCTGGCCGTAATAACGGCATTGATACGCCTGGGCATTGAGTCAAACAGAGCTAGGATGGCGTGTGCAGGTACAGCTGCCGATGAAGCTTCAACACGATACCACAGTTCATCAAGACCAGTGACTGGCGTATTGTGACGAGCCAGTTGCTCGGCCACCATTGACCAGACGTTTTCAATTGGTGAGAGACCTGGAGAATGTGCTGGCCAGGGCAGCAGTCGAACGTTTTCTGTATCCAGAAAGGCCCGTACAGGACCTGCAACATGCGCTCGTGCATTATCCTGCTGAAATGTAGGGTTTCACAGGGATCGAATGAAGGGTAGAGCTACGGGTCGTAACACATCTGAAATGTAACGTCCACTGTTCAAAGCGCCGTCAGTGCGAACAACATGTGACCGAGACGTGTAACCAACGGCACTCCATACCATCACACCGGGTGATACGCCAGTATGGGGATGACGAATACACACTTCCAATGTGCGTTCACTGCGATGTCGCCAAACACGGATGCGACCGTCATGATGCTGTAAACAGAACCTGGATTCATCCGAAAAAGTGACGTTTTGCCATTCGTGCTCCCAGGTTCGTCGTTGAGTACACCATCGCAGGTGCTCCTGCCTGTGATGCAGCGCCAAGGGTAAACGCAGCCATGCTCTCCGAGCTCATAGTCCATACTGCAGCAAATGTCGTCGAACCGTTCGTGCAGATGGTTGTGGTCTTGCAAACGTCCCCATCTGTTGATTCAGGGATCGAGACGTGGCTGCACGATCCATTACAGCCATGCGGATAAGATGCCTGTCATCTCGACTGCTAGTGATACCAGGCCGTTGGGATCCAGCACGGCGTTCCGTATTACCCTCCTGAACCCACCGATTCCATATTCTGCTAACTGTCATTGGATATCGACTAACGCGAGCAGCAATGTCGCGATACGATATACCGCAATCGCTATAGGCTACAATCCGCCCTTTATCAAAGTCGGAAACGTGATGGTACGCATTTCTCCTCCTTACACGAGGCATCACAACATCGTTTCACCAAGCAACGCCACTCAACTGCTGTTTGTGTATGAGAAATCGGTTGGAAACTTTCCTCATGGCAGCACGTTGTAAGTGTCGCCACCGGCGCCAACCTTGTGTGATTGCTCTGAAAAGCTAATCATTTGCATATCACAGCATCTTCTTCCTGTCGGTTAAATTTCGCGTCTGTAGCAGGTTATCTTCGTGATGTAGCAATTTTAATGGCCAGTTGTGTAGGTCAATGTCAAAGAAATATTTTCTCATTCGGAGAAAAAAGATTGTGATTGGAATTACGAGAGAAGATTCCGTCACAACGAAAAACGCCTTTCTTTTAATGATGTCCAGCCCAAATCCTGTATCATTTCAGTGACAGTCCCTCCCATATTTCGCTATAATACACAAGGTGCTGCCCTCCTTTGAACTTTTTAGATGGTCTCCGTCAATCCTACCTGGTAAGGATCCCACACCGCGCAGCAGTATTCTAAAAGAGGACGGACAAGCGTAGTATAGGCAGTCTCCTTAGTAGATCTGTTACATTTTCTAAGTGTCCTGCCAATGAAACGCAGTTTTTGGTTAGCCTTCGCCAGAACATTTTGTGTGGGTTCCTTCCATTTTAAGTTGTTCGTTATTGTAATTCCTAGGTATTTAGTTGAATTTACGGCCTTTAGATTAGACTGATTTATCGTGTAACCGAAGTTTAACGGATTCCTTTTAGCACTAATGTGGATGACCTCACACTTCTCGTTATTTAGGGTCAACTGCCACTTTTCACACCATTCAGATATCTTTCCTAAATCGTTTTGCTATTTGTTTTGATTTTATGATCAATTTATTGGTCAATAAACGACAGCGTCATCTGCAAACAACCTAAGACGGCTGCTCAAATTGTTTCCCAAATCGTTTATATAGATAAGGAACAGCAAAGGGTCTATAAAACTACCTTGGGGAACGCCAGAAATCACTTCTGTTTTACTCGAATTTGACTTGACTTACATCGACTCACCACGTCCAGTACGTCAGGTCGTACCGCTCAGGTTACGGGCATATCCACGTGGGCCACTCCTCACAAGAGATACTGAAAAGCGACCTCTGGTACACTCTTATGCTACTGCCTACCTCTTTCAGAGGTTAAAACACGCCTACCAGCTTTCGTTCGTGTCGCACAACTCCTTCCTGTTGTTGTGTTTTTCTTTCCGTCAGTGTCACTTTCTGTAATACCAATTCTATATGCCAGAGACATTTAAGACCTATTAAGAAATAATAACAAAACAAAAATATTTTAATAAGAATAGATTGCTTGATTACAATAAAATATATAAAACTGGTTTAATATAAGTCAATTTTATTTAGGTAACAATGCTCGGTGTATCACTTGAGCATAGCAACCAAAACATTGCAACTTACAGAAATATAGCGTTTGAAATCATATGTCTGAAAATTATACACGTACACGTATCAGATATTTAATTTAAGAACCGGTATAGTAGTGAAACATACCCACAAGTTTGACAAATTTGCGCAATATAACAACGAAATATGGTGTTTCTCTCTGTTGTTTCCATTCATATTCAGTAAGTGAGTGTTTCCGAGTTTTTATTTTCTTTAGTGGAGGGTCTTTCCATTTGTGTCTTCCCTTTCTCAACTGCCAGTATTCCGTCAGGCACTGCAGACACAGTCAGCCTACAAATGCGTCCTTACATAGCTGGAACACTACCGCTCGGATTACGAGCACATCCACGTGGGCCAACCCTCACAAGAGCTACTGAAAAGTGACCTGGGATACACGCTACTTATAATTTCTACCACTCCTTCTCATTTTCGAGATTCTAAGTGTACATGCGACTTATATCCGGAATTTATCAACTAAATTTGAAAGTTGATATACATAACAATACAGGAGCTTTTACTAAATGTATTTTGCAGGGGGGGGGGGGAGAAAAGGGGGTGGATTACAACCCAAACGAGCGCCTCCGCTTGAATCTGCGTCAGGTCTATTATATCAGTAATCGCCTCTAGTGGAGAGCGTCGAATGCTTTGAACTATATTTTTACTACACTCGACATTTATTTCAATGCCATCAATAAATCATATTATAAATCTTACATGGGATTTCAGTCAGTATATATAAATAAGTGTACACGTTCATGAAATGTGATGCGGAACAACCCCTGGCATCTTAAATTTCCAGGATTTCCCTGTGATTAAAACTTTCTTAAACGGTCCTTCGTGGTGTTTTACACAATTCTTCTACAATTAACTGTTTCCTTCCCTTGCGAAACTGATGTTAGTGTATAGCCTACAGCCGGTCCTGTAACATGCAAACTGGGATGTATTGCATTAACACAGGTGCCGGATGTTAGTTTTTGGGATGGAGTTCCATGCCTGTTCCACTTACTTGGTCAATACAGGGATAGTTAATGCTGTCTGTGGATGATGACGGATTTGTCCTCCGATGATGTCCCATATGCGCCCGACTGGAGACAGATCTGGTGGATGCGAAGGCCAAGGCAACATGTCGGCAATAAGCAGACAGTGTTAGGTTACAACTTCTGTATGTGGGCCAGCGCTAGCCTGTTGGGAAACACCCCTGGAATGCTGTTCATGAACTACAATAGGTCGAATCACCAGACTGACGTAAAATTTGCAGTCAGTGTGCTTCGAATAACCAAGCTCCTGCTGTCATACGAAGCCGCACCCATAACTCCAGGAGTACATCCAGTGTGTCTAGGACGCAGACAGTTTTGTTGCAGGTCCGTAACTGGCCTTCTAACTAATCCAAGGCCAACACTGGCACCCAGGCAAAACCAGCTTTCATATCGCGACGTTTTTACCAAGAGCATCCAGACAGGACCAGTCGGCTGTTATTCACTTCTTGGTTGCCGAAGGAAAAACACCGATAAACTTCCATCAGCTAATGGGAAACGTGAATGGGACAGCATGTTACTCGAAAACCATCATTGTGGAAGGTCGTTACGCAGTAGTTACGCCACGCCAAGTAGGCGTCTGTGAAGCGCCCGCGCTATATCCATGAACTCTGCCCATACGATTATCATACCTTCTGCCCCTAAAAAACGGCCTTGAAGGATCGGTGATTCCTGTCTATGATGTGCAGCAGGCAGTTATGCATTTCTCCATGCATCAGGACACTGTTTTACCAAACTGGTAGCTTCAACATGGTACGTCGGCGGGATGATTGCCTCACTGCCGACGGCAATTTTGTCTGATTGACATGCCGATTCTGGACTGTACGGCCTTAGAAGGGAAACTTTTTTATTACCTTTATACTTGCAGTACTGGCATACATGAGTATCAATTTTTAAAAAATCTTGCTGTAATTATTCATACACAGGCTGATTTGAAAAGTAACATGTTATATCTACTGCCGGCAGTTTTTACCTGACGCATCATATAATCAGACTGCCCCGGTGGTTTAGTTGTTATTAATTTGGTAATCTATTGTATTTAGAAACAATTTAACTACCATTATACGAGGGTGAGTCAAATAAAAACCTAAATTTGCAATAACAAATCGAAATTTCACGCCGTTATCCTGTAAGTTGGTAAGCGTGCTACAAACAGCGAGCAGAATGGCCTTTAGGTGGCAGCATAGTGCAGATAAACGCATACCGTCGCAGTATCAGTATAAAAATGGCCGCCCCAGTTGCAACTTGCACCATGGAAGAACAGCGTTCTGTTATTTGGTTTTTGCGTAGTGAAGGTGTGAAACCTATTGAAATTCATCGACGAATGATTGTTCAGTACGGTGATGTATGTTTGTCTCAGCAGCAAGTCTACTAATGGAGAAGGAAGTTCGCAAATCAGTGAAAGAGCTCTTCATCCAAGTCAGGCACAACGAGTTGTGACTCCACAGAACAATGTAGCAATTGAAGCCATAGTGAAGGAAAATGGCCGAGTGACACTGAATGACACTGCAGCATGTTTACAGATTAGCCATAGGTCAGCACACCACATTGTGCATGATGTGCTCCAGTCTCACAAAGTGTGTGCAAGATCGGTGCCACGGAAGCTCACTCTTGAAAAGAGAGAACGACGTGATGATGCTTGTGAAGAACTTCTTCGGCGCTTTAAACGAGAAGGTGATGGCTTCCTTGCAAGAATCGTTACTGGGGACGAAACCTGGGTTCACTTCCACCAACCAGACGAAGAGAGCGGGCAAGGAATGGAGCCATTACTCATCACCAAAACCAAATAAGTTTCGAACAGAACCATCAGCAGGGAAGGTTGACTCTCTTTTGGGACGAAAAATGCGTCATTTTGGAGCATTACACGCCTAGAGGGACCACTGTTACCAGTGCATCATACACAGATCTCCTAAAAAATCATCTGCGTCCTGCAATCAAATCAAAGCGACGTGGACTGCTGTCAGCAGGTGTCCTTTTGCAACATGACAATGCAAGGCCCCACACTGCCCCTAGAACAGTTGTAACAATCACAGACCTGCATTGTGAGTGTCTTCCTCATCCACCATACTCACCAGACCTTTCCCCAAGTGATTTCCATATGTTTGGACCACTCAAAGACGCAATGGGAGGAAAGATGTTCCGTTCTGATGAAGAGGTACGCCATTGGGTGCATTAGTGGGTGCTCGGACTACCAAAAGAATTTTTTTCTAAAGGAATTTATGCACTTTGTAAGCGCTAGAGGACTTGCATTGAGCGTGAGGGGGAGATTATGTTGAAAAGGGATACAACTTTGCACCACTTCTGCGCAAGAAATAATATTTAAAAAATATTTAAGGTTTTCATTTGACTCACCCTTGTAATCATCCTAGAGTGATAATTGAAGTTGCAACGAGCTCGTCCCATTGCCGCGATTTTTATGGTGTACATGATTGTTGTGCATCATGTTTCTAGGGTTAGTGAAGTAATTTTGTTGAAAGCGCACAGCATTAGTTTTTCATTTCACCTTAGCTGCAGACATGTTGTCTTTCCCTTACAGCTATGCACACACTCTACAGCTTTGTGAAAACTCGTATCTGGCTACTTAGCCACCTGCGTTCCAATGCTTGCCTCACTGGCTTCAACGTTTCAGTTCGCCGCAGCGAGTTTTCAAAAGGTTCATCACTGCCTCTCGCCACGTGATTCGACTTCTTGTAGTATTCTGGAAGCCCAATTTGTGAAGCTCTCAAGGATATTACACCTCCAAGTAATATCAGCGGTCCTCTCAAGGTCCAAAAAAAAAGGCACCTATTAGGTGGCTCTATCAGCTTGCACAGTGCCTTGTTGACAACTTGGGGCTATGGCTTCGTAAGGTCTGCGCCACGCTCGAACCCTACCATCAGTTCACTTACTGAAATCGGAACGCATCTAACGGAGCCACTGTTTCCCACTCGTATAGGGCCCAACCGACATGGTCACGGCCCCAAGAGAGGCGATACAGGCGATATCGTGCTGTTAGCAAACGCAATCTCTTCGGTTCTCTGCTGCCATGGCACATTAACGCCGAACTTCGCTGCACTGTCCTAACGGATACATTTGTCGTACGTCCCTCATTGATTTCTGCTTTTATTTCACGCAGAACTGTTTGCCAGTTAGGACTGACAACTCTACTCGAACGCCGCTGCTCTCGGTCGTTAAGTGAAGGCCGTCCGGCCGCTGCGTTGTCCGTGCTGAGAGGTAATGCCTGAAATTTGGTATTCTCGGCACACTGTTGACATTGTGGGTCTCGGAATATTGCAATCCCTAACGATTTCTGAAATGAAATTTCCCATGTATCTAGCGCCAACTAGCACTACGCGTTCAGAGTCTGTTAATTCCCGTCTTGCGGCCATAACCACTTCGGAAACCGTTCACATAAATCACCTGAGTAGCTCCGCGAATGCACTGCCATTTTAACCTTGTTTACGCGATACTGACGCTCTCTATACATGTGCACATTGTTGTACCATGACTTATGTCACCTGAGTGTATGTGTACAGCTTCCCTTCTGACATATCGACATGTCTACTCGCCCCTGTTGTTATCTATTGCAGGTGCAGACACAGCAAAGGAACTCTGATACAGCAGGCATCAGCTGAACCGGTCATCTTCAACTGCGTATCGACAACACGCCATCCCATATCCTGGGGTCAAGTAATCAACTACGCACATTATGGAAGAAATTTTCCCAGCATAAGAAACTTCTGGATAGCTTACCTCTTTATGTTTAAAGCGAAATTTTGGTATGTTACCGGCGCTGTGCTCTTCCACCTAATTCCAGCTATCATCGTAGACACTTTTCTGTATCTCAAGGGAATCAAACCAATGTAAGTATCCCTATCAATAATGTAGTGACAGTCTTAATTGTGTGTTCCACAAGGTTCCATTGTTGGCTCCATTCTCCGAAGTTTCATGAAGCGATTATATTCCATTAAAGTTCTTAAGTCATATGATAAACATTTATCAGAAAATGAAATCTTAGAAGTGACTTACACCGCGATACATTCTCTAACCTAAGTTCCAAGTTGATTGTTGTAACGTTATAGCGAAAGTATAAGGCTAACGTTGGCAACTTTTTAGTAGAGGATTACTCTAAATGTAAATGTCTCGACCCGTCGGGTAGACCGTTCACCGGTTGCAAGTCTTTCGATTTGACGCCACTTCGGCGACTTGTGTATCGATAGGGGAGAAATGATGATAATTAGGACAACACAACACCCAGTGTCTGAGCGAAGAAAATCTCCGACCCAGCCGGGAATCGAACCCGGACCCTTAGGATTGACATTCTGTCGCCCTGACCACTCAGCTGCCGGGGTCGGAATACTCTAAATGATTCAGTCCTTTCCAGAGTTCAATATTTTACAAATAATTACGTGTGCAAACATAACTTATACATGAGAGGACTCGTAAACTCACCGAGTTTGCATTGTGCCCACCAGTTGGCGTTACGACTGCAGTGCC
Source organism: Schistocerca cancellata (assembly GCF_023864275.1). Lineage (NCBI taxonomy): Eukaryota > Metazoa > Arthropoda > Insecta > Orthoptera > Acrididae > Schistocerca > Schistocerca cancellata. The sequence continues at coordinate 391,061,856 of NC_064634.1, read as the reverse complement.
TTGACAAAATGGCGATACAGTAGGAAAAAGAGGTTTTTTTTGTGTTGGAATATACGAGATATTTACCTGTTAATACAGTGCAGTGTGCAGTCAGAAGACATTTTGGAAAAGAACCTGCATGAATAAACACAGCATTGTGTGTTTGCCCCGACAGTTTAGGGAAACTAGTTGTCTCTGGAAATCGGTTGGCCAGCGGAGAGGATGAGAGAAAGTTGAGTACGCAGTCCAAAATACACTCCTGGAAATGGAAAAAAGAACACATTGACACCGGTGTGTCACACCCAGCATACTTGCTCCGGACACTGCGAGAGGGCTGTATAAGCAATGATCACACGCACGGCACAGCGGACACACCAGGAACCGCGGTGTTGGCCGTCGAATGGCGCTAGCTGCGCAGCATTTGTGCGCCGTCGCCGTCAGTGTCAGCCAGTTTGCCGTGGCATACGGAGCTCCATCGCAGTCTTTAACATTGGTAGCATGCCGCGACAGATGGACGTGAACTGTATGTGCAGTTGACGGACTTTGAGCGAGGGCGTATAGTGGGCATGCGGGAGGCCGGGTGGACGTACCGCCGAATTGCTCAACACGTGGGGCGTGAGGTCTCCACAGTACATCGATGTTGTCGCCAGTGGTCGGCGGAAGGTGCACGTGCCCGTCGACCTGGGACCGGACCGCAGCGACGCACGGATGCACGCCAAGACTGTAGGATCCTACGCAGTGCCGTAGGGGACCGCACCGCCACTTCCCAGCAAATTAGGGACACTGTTGCTCCTGGGGTATCAGCGAGGACCATTCGCAACCGTCTCCATGAAGCTGGGCTACGGTCCCGCACACCGTTAGGCCGTCTTCCGCTCACGCCCCAACATCGTGCAGCCCGCCTCCAGTGGTGTCGCGACAGGCGTGAATGGAGGGACGAATGGAGACGTGTCGTCTTCAGCGATGAGATTCGCTTCTGCCTTGGTGCCAATGATGGTCGTATGCGTGTTTGGCGCCGTGCAGGTGAGCGCCACAATCAGGACTGCATACGACCGAGGCACACAGGGCCAACACCCGGCATCATGGTTTGGTGATCGTCGAGGGGACACTGAATAGTGCATGGTACATCCAAACCGTCATCGAACCCATCGTTCTACCATTCCTAGACCGGCAAGGGAACTTGCTGTTCCAACAGGACAATGCACGTCCGCATGTATCCCGTGCCACCCAACGTGCTCTAGAAGGTGTAAGTCAACTACCCTGGCCAGCAAGATCTCCGGATCTGTCCCCCATTGAGCATGTTTGGAACTGGATGAAGCGTCGTCTCACGCGGTCTGCACGTCCAGCACGAACGCTGGTCCAACTGAGGCGCCAGGTGGAAATGGCATGGCAAGCCGTTCCACAGGACTACATCCAGCATCTCTACGATCGTCTCCATGGGAGAATAGCAGCCTGCATTGCTGCGAAAGGTGGATATACACTGTACTAGTGCCGACATTGTGCATGCTCTGTTGCCTGTGTCTATGTGCCTGTGGTTCTGTCAGTGTGATCATGTGATGTATCTGACCCCAGGAATGTGTCAATAAAGTTTCCCCTTCCTGGGACAATGAATTCACGGTGTTCTTATTTCAATTTCCAGGAGTGTAATTAAGGGTTTGCGCAAGCCACGAAAATGAAATACCGTAGCAGTCTGTGTGGGACATCTTGCGACAGTGGTTACATTTCAAACCGTAACGTCTGCAACTTGTGCAACAATTAAAACCGAAAGATTTTGGCCAGTGCTACCAATTTTGCATCGCAATGCAGGAAACACTTGAGGACGTACATTTCGTCTCCAAGCTGATATTCAGCGACGATGCAACCTTCCATTTACCTGTGAGTGTGTGGGGCACTGAAAATTCTCACGAAAACATGGCGCATGAACGAGATTCTCCGAAAATGAATGTTTTCTGTTCAGTGTCATAGAGCTGTATACGCCGTTTTTCGTCTGTGAGAAGACTATGACAGTAGCTCTTATCCCGATATGTTGCAGTTGTGGTTTTTTCCATACCTGACTGGTCATTCCGAGAATTTCATCTTCCTACAAGACCGGGTACACCCTCGTTGGAGTATCGATATTCGTTGCTACATAAACGGCGAATTTCGTATTAGCTAGACTGGGCCTAGTAGTGAAGAAGATATGCCTCTTTTCCTTTGGCCTCCAAGTCGTCTGACGTAACGACTTGTCACTTTTTCCTTTGAGGATACATTAAGGACTGTGTTTACATACCCCAACTGCCAAGGACACTGGATCAGCTCTAAGAACGCACCAATACTGCTCTGATGACCACTGACAGGATGTTACTAGATACGAACTTGACTACCGCTTGCACGTATGTTTTGTGACCAGAGAGGCACTCACTGAACATTTGTAGAGATCCCGATGTAAAATGCATGAGTTTACGGTTCTATTCATGCATTAGTCATACTTTTATACTTTGCAAAATATACGGCTTTGAACATGAATGGATCTTTTATAGTAGTCCTATATCTTGATTATCATGACGTTAACCCTCTTTCAAAGGAAGAATAAAATTTATCTATCATCATTTGACGTCTGAACTCACTGATCGCTGAGAAACATTGTTAACGGCTCGAGAAAATCATCACTTATTTTGGCTAATCTACACTGCCATCTGGGAAAATTCTAACGCCACGTAGGAGCGTAGTCTGGAAACAAACGACTTGTACAAAATCATAAAACTACATACTGATAAACAGTATTTGCCGAATGTTTCGTGGAATCCAGCAATACATGAGAATGTCGTTTCACATTGATTCTATTCATGTTCGTGGCGCAGGTAGAATTGTCAAGGTATCATGACACAACGCCAACTGATTAAAGAATTCAAGCGTAGACTTTCGCGTACATTACCATATCCAGTAAAATATTCTCGGGTGTGTGATTACGTCACCATGTAGTGGTGAAAACCTACGTATAGCCCATATGCAACGATGACCGGAACATTGATCCGTACAAAAATACGACTACGTAGCCACATACCCGGGAATATTTTACTAATGACGAGCTACTGATTTCCTACGTGACTTGTTGATTTTGGATAAGTCAGCTGGAAGCGACTTCTATGAGCAAAGCAGAACATAACTCGAAGACTTGAACGTTACTGTCATTGTCCAGACATCATCATCAAAAATAGGACACTATTTTGGATCCTGCAGGTAACTTGTTGAAAATATCGCCATTGAGAGTAATTGCAATTCTAAATATTTGATATCACATAAAGTACTTAGGGGTATTGCCCGCCAATAAATCTTCCAATGCAGCTAATTCAGTGCATCCGTTCTGACAGTACGGGTCGCTAGTTCGATGCGTGTATACAATATTTCGTCGACCCGTTGTGGCTGGCAAGTTGCCATATTGTGCCCAAGCAAGATGAGTGTCAAACTGGCTATTGGCTTCTGTCTCGGATTCTTCGGCCGACGTTCATCTAATGATTTTACTGACACTTCGCCAGCACGAGTGGCTGGCATTGTCAAAGCTTCACCCTCCATTGCCGGTGGTGAACTGGAGCCGAGCTCGCGGCCGCAGACTATATGCACCTGGAGCGCCAACGTCCGAGGGCTTCTCCTCGGTCATTTACGGTGCGGTTGTCCTCTTGCTACCTGCGACGGTCGTTCGCTGCAGTACGGAAAGCCAGGACCCGTTTACCTTTAGGCTTTCCTCTTTCTTGTTGAAACTGTTCGCGTGGTTTTGTATTTCTACAGCTTCTCTGAACAAGCGCGTGTGATAGTGCTTCTCTACAGCCAGAACTTCCGTGTCGGCGAATTTTATTACGTGGTCGGTCTCACTCAGTGCGTGCTCTGCCACGGCCGATTTCTCCACATGCCCCAACCTGGAATGTCGTTTATGTTCTTTGATCCTGGTGTTGATTGATCGTCCAGTCATTCCGACATAAGCTTTTCCGCATGTGCATGGTATACGGTATATTCCCGACATTGCAAGTAGGTCCATTTTCTCCTTTGCCGATCTAAGACACTCTTTGACCTTCCTTGTCGGTTTGAAAATCGTCTTTACGCCGTGTTTGCGAAATATACGACCGATTCCGTCCGTCACTCTGGGAATGTATGGCAGAAAGGCCGTACCCGACATTTATTTTTCTGATTCCTTACTTCGCCGAGTGTTTGGCGACCGTCACAGGTAGCAAGAGGAGAACCGCACCGGAAATGACCGAGGACAAGCCCTCGGACGTTGGCGCGCCAGGTACATGTAGTCTGCGGCCGCGAGCTCGGCTCCAGTTCAACACCGGCAATGGAGGGTGAAGCTTTGACAATGCTAGCCACTCGTGCTGGCGAAACGTCAGTAAAATCATTAGATGAACGTCGGCCGATGAACCCGAGTCAGAAGCCAACAGCCAGTTTGTCAACAAGTGGCCACGAAAGCCTTAATAATTTTGCAAGATGAGTGAGGTTGAACCCTGGGGAGAGCGACCGACAGTGGACGCAAGGGTTGCAGGAGGGCCGCTGCTGGAAGACAGATGACAGCGATTCGGCTACTGGCAAATTCCAAGGGCGAGGGAACAAACGACACGCCAGGTGAGCGAGTAAGACGATGATGTGACTGGGTGTGTAAAATGAAAAATTGATATTCACGAGAAACACTAAAGCTACAGGCAGATATGCTACATAAAATCTAAAGGCATCATCTGTCTCTTTATAGTAAGACGAGATCTCAAAATTATTACCTTGTTTGTAAAATTATTGCTAACAAAGTTATTAACATTTGAAACTGTAATTGTGTATAAATTTTGTAACTAATGATACAGACATGCAGTATGTGCATATGTCACGTCGTAGCTAAGTTTTTAATGCTAGCTGTGGAATGAACAGACTTCTATTGCAGTTAACAAATAAGCAAATAGTTTTAAATCGTTTGTGAATATCCTGAAAAGAGGTGTTTATAGTATGTTTTCTCCACATGTAAACAACTGAGTATCGCAGCATAAGACACATTCTACTATCGCATCAGTACCCAGATTTATTTAATGATATTCCTGTAATTCTGCAAATGTAATATTGGCATTTGACTAACGTAGGACTGCAGAGTCAGTGTGTGTTAGGACTGTAGAGTCAGTGTGAGTAAATATGTGGCGCTGACTAGTGTTAGGAGCAGCTCTGAATATCACGAAGAAAACAAATGAAACTGAGTTTTAGTGCTAAGTATAGAGAGAATACTGTATGACAAAGTAATAAAATTTAATCAAGAGTATTTAATCTGTAATTTGTGAAAATGGTATAACATGTTTGATTTTGTGAATGGTGGTCAGGTTCAGAGATATGAGGGTGACTGAAATAGTGGTCACGTGGCCAAGGCAGAGCTCCATGTATTTTGTCGGTGGGTGGATGGATTGGTAATCTGTATTGAAGGTACTGCGCGGGCACAGCGCCGCTTTGGCTTAAGTGTCTGACGGATTGCTGAAAATACTTTGATGTCCATCAAATTGGAACTTACAACTTCTTTCAATGATAATGAATTGAATTTACAGGTCATCAGTGATTGAATAATTACGTCTAAGTAAATTTTTTACCCTTTAAAGACTTTTACGACTGAGATTTTCGCTACAGGTGCTTTACATCTTGTTGCTCGTCTCCAAGCCTTTAGCATGAAGTTGCAGTTCTGTGGTTTCTTTAACGAGTATTATGTCGTCAGTCAACGTGAGCCGCCCCCCCCCCCCCCCCCCCAACCTCCCAATACACACAGCGCCTCACGCTATCACAAGAAAGAGGAAGAGAGAGCATTGAGATAAAACCTCACCGCAGAGTAATAGTGCAGTAGGGATCAGTATTTAGCGAGAAATCAAAATCTTACGTGGTTACGATGTGTTGCCAACACAGGAATGTATTAGAATTTTTATTATGTGCGAAATAACTATAGAGACTGTAAATGACATACAGAGTTGATGAATAACTAAATTTTTATAAGATCGATGTTATTAACAAATACCTTGACAGATATTTATTGCATTTACACTCTACGACAAAAAAAACGACGCACCACCAAGTAATTAACCGAAAGGGACGACAAACGGTATAAGTGATTTACATGTAAACGTAAGTAAATAATGCGAGTTTCAGATAAAATTTCATGATTTATTCAAGAGAAAGACCTTCACAAACTAAGCAAGTCAATAATGCGTTGGACCACCTCTGGCCTTTATGCAGCAGTTATTCGACGTAGAATTGACTGGCAGTTATCTAATGGCTTCCTACGCAATATCGTTCCAAATTCTATATAAATGGAGCGTTAGATCGTCAAAATCGCGAGCTGGTATGAGGGCCGTGCCCAAAATGCTATAAACGTTCTCAACTGGGGAGAGAGTCGCTGACCTTCGTGGCCAAGGTAGCGTTTGGAAAGCACGAGACAAGCAGTAGAAACTCTCGCTGTGTACGGGCAGGCATTACCGTGCTGAAATGTAAGCCTAGGACGGCTTGCCATGAAAGGCTACAAAACAGAACGTAGAATATCTTCAACGTTGCGCCGGCCGAGATGATCGAGCGGTTCTGGGCGCTAACGTCTTGGACCGCACGACCGCTACGTTCGCAGGTTCTAATCCTGCCTCGGGCATGGATGTGTATGATGTCTTTAGGTTAGTTAGGTTTAAGTAGTTCTAAGTTCTAGAGGACTGATGAACTCAGAAGTTAAGTCCCATAGTGCTCAGAGCCATTTGAACCATTTTTTTTTAACTTTCCACTGTACCTTAAAGGTGTCGCGGATCACAAATCACAACCAAAGGGGTCCCGCTGTAAAACGACACGGCTCCCCAGACCACAACACACCGTCGTCGAGTGGTATCGCGGGCGACAGTCGGGCTGGAATCCCACCACTGTCCGAGGCGTCTCTGGACGCGTCCTCGCCAGTCATCGGGGCTCAGTTGGAAGCTGGACACATCACTAAAGGCAATTCTGCTCCAGTCAATGTGATTCCAGGCCGCAGAAGTGTTTGTTTTCCTGAACCACGTCTGTCTTGTTGCGGATGTCTTCACCTCCGATGGGTCCCTGTAGTCCCGCCAGTCCATCGAATCCGCAACGCCCGGGTGGGAGAGCAGAGCGCCAGGCTCCATAGCCGTCTTATTAGGAACGACCGGTGCGCTGCAATAGCATTATCTTCGCTAATTCCTCTCTCACTGGTGGATATGTGGAAAAGATTTGTTTTCGGGTGTAGATTGCTGACTTACACTCCTAGAAATTGAAATAAGAACACCGTGAATTCATTGTCCCAGGAAGGGGAAACTTTATTGACACATTCCTGGGGTCAGATACATCACATGATCACACCGACAGAACCACAGGCACATAGACACAGGCAACAGAGCATGCACAATGTCGGCACTAGTACAGTGTATATCCACCTTTCGCAGCAATGCAGGCTGCTATTCTCCCATGGAGACGATCGTAGAGATGCTGGATGTAGTCCTGTGGAACGGCTTGCCATGCCATTTCCACCTGGCGCCTCAGTTGGACCAGCGTTCGTGCTGGACGTGCAGACCGCGTGAGACGACGCTTCATCCAGTCCCAAACATGCTCAATGGGGGACAGATCCGGAGATCTTGCTGGCCAGGGTAGTTGACTTACACCTTCTAGAGCACGTTGGGTGGCACGGGATACATGCGGACGTGCATTGTCCTGTTGGAACAGCAAGTTCCCTTGCCGGTCTAGGAATGGTAGAACGATGGGTTCGATGACGGTTTGGATGTACCGTGCACTATTCAGTGTCCCCTCGACGATCGCCAGTGCTGTACGGCCAGTGTAGGAGATCGCTCCCCACACCATGATGCCGGGTGTTGGCCCTGTGTGCCTCGGTCGTATGCAGTCCTGATTGTGGCGCTCACCTGCACGGCGCCAAACACGCATACGACCATCATTGGCACCAAGGCAGAAGCGACTCTCATCGCTGAAGACGACACGTCTCCATTCGTCCCTCCATTCACGCCTGTCGCGACACCACTGGAGGTGGGCTGCACGATGTTGGGGCGTGAGCGGAAGACGGCCTAACGGTGTGCGGGACCGTAGCCCAGCTTCATGGAGACGGTTGCGAATGGTCCTCGCCGATACCCCAGGAGGAACAGTGTCCCTAATTTGCTGGGAAGTGGCAGTGCGGTCCCCTACGGCACTGCGTAGGATCCTACGGTCTTGGCGTGCATCCGTGCGTCGCTGCGGTCCGGTCCCAGGTCGACGGGAATGTGCACCTTCCGCCGACCACTGGCGACAACATCGATGTACTGTGGAGACCTCACGCCCCACGTGTTGAGCAATTCGGTGGTACGTCCACCCGGCCTCCCGCATGCCCACTATACGCCCTCGCTCAAAGTCCGTCAACTGCACATACGGTTCACGTCCACGCTGTCGCGGCATGCTACCAGTGTTAAAGACTGCGATGGAGCTCCGTATGCCACGGCAAACTGGCTGACACTGACAGCGGCGGTGCACAAATGCTGCACAGCTAGCGCCATTCGACGGCCAACACCGCGGTTCCTGGTGTGTCCGCTGTGCCGTGCGTGTGATCATTGCTTGTACAGCCCTCTCGCAGTGTCCGGAGCAAGTATGGTGGGTCTGACACACCGGTGTCAATGTGTTCTTTTTTCCATTTCCAGGAGTGTATTTGTTCGAGACAGTTGTCGGTGTTTTCAGCTTTACTTCGCAAAACTAACTCTGCTTTCCGCCGATAACGTGTATGCATTGTCCCCAGTCGACAACGGGAAGGACTACTAACCACTAACACAGGGGCGGGCAGGAATCCTGCACGTGTGCGGTGCACTTGCACGCGTGCAGTTAACAGGTGTTCCGCGTGCACACAGGGGCAAGCTGGCCACCCGCTTATCTCCCATCCCCACCATACCTTCTGTCCGCTCCTTCCTCTGTAATGCGATTTGTTTCCTAGCTTGCTTTATCGAGTGAATCAATAAGGTTAGTAGGAGTGCTTGAAAGAAATCATGGTTTGAAAGAGTACCTATTACCTATGATACGTTTTATTTAATTATCACAGGTGGAGTTTACAATACGTTTAATACCTGGAACAAAATTTCTACATAGAGACCAACACAAACAGTTACGTCAATTTTCATCACTGATGTTTGCTCTTAACCGAAACTTATTAATTCAGCAAATGGTTTTCCAGCTCTCGCTATATTAAGCGCAGTCTTGTAACTTGCACATACCGCTGGGCTATCGTTGTTGTCGTCCTGAAAACTTGAAAACAGTGCTCCATAAAATGTTAAATCAGTTAGATGAGAGACATGACGAGAGAAAGTCGCAGATCTCTCGTGACAACAGCAACTACGACAAATTCAAATGGCTCTGAGCACTATGGGATTTAACTGCTGTGGTCATCAGTCCCCTATAACTTAGAACTACTTAAACCTAACTAACCTAACGACATCACACACATCCATGCCCGAGGCAGGATTCGAACCTGCGACCATAGCGGTCGCGCGGTTCCAGACTGTAGTGCCTAGAACCGCTCGGCCACTCCGGCCGGCCAACTACGACAGATTCATCTGGTATCGTCAGATCGCCCTTCTTAAGCTCAGTCAATTCCCCATCCGCTCAGAATCCGACAATAAATTGTACTCGTCCTTGTGAAATTTATTATAATGGCCTTCAACACTAAACTTCCGTTGACCAGCGAGAATACTGCCGCATATTAAACATTTCGAATTTTCACGTTTTTGCACAAAGAAAAAATGATTCTCCCATTACTTTTTAAAAGATAGCAAATCTCCACTTCTCCGTTTCTTGAAATACAACGTTCACTACATAGTGCTCGCTTCGCATCAACGTCCGCAGCTTAGCCTGGCACTACACTGCCACACCCTGCCGGCTGTTGCCACAGCCCCGGTCGACGCCTGCACGCGAGCAGCACACGTGCAACGCTGTGCGCTCATGAGCCGCGTGCAACGTTTGCCCGCCCCTTCACTGACAGAACACAGCATGTTGTTCTCAATGGAGAGACGTCTACAGACGTTAAAGTAACCTCTGGCGTGCCACAGGGGAGTGCTATGGGACCATTGCTTTCCACAATATATATATAAATGACCTAGTAGATAGTGTCGGAAGTTCCATGCGGCTTTTCGCGGATGATGCTGTAGTATACAGACACGTTGCAGCATTACAAAATTGCAGAGAAATGCAGGAAGATCTGCAGCGGATAGGCACTTGGTGCAGGGAGTGACAACTGACCCTTAACATAGACAAATGTAATGTATTGCGAATGCATAGAAAGAAGGATCCTTTATTGTATGATTATATGATACCGGAACAAACACTAGTAGCAGTTACTTCCCTAAAATATCTGGGAGTATGCGTACGGAACGATTTGAAGTGGAATGATCATATAAAATTAATTGTTGGTAAGGCGGGTGCCAGGTTGAGATTCATTGGGAGAATCCTTAGAAAATGTAGTCCATCAACAAAGACGGTGGCTTACAAAACACTCGTTCGACCTATACTTGAGTATTGCTCGTCAGTGTGGGATCCGTATCAGGTCGGGTTGACAGAGGAGATAGAGAAGATCCAAAAAAGAGCGGCGAGTTTCGTCGCAGGGTTATTTGGTAACCGTGATAGCGTTACGGAGATGTTTAGCAAACTCAAGTGGCAGACTCTGCAAGAGAGGCGCTTTGCATCGCGGTGTAGCTTGCTGTCCAGGTTTCGAGAGGGTGCGTTTCTGGATGAGATATCGAATATATTGCTTCCCCCTACTTAAACCTACCGAGGAGATCACGAATGTAAAATTAGAGAGATTCGAGCGCGCACGGAGGCTTTCCGGCAGTCGTTCTTCCCGCAAACCATACGCGACTGGAACAGGAAAGGGAGGTAATGACAGTGACACGTAAAGTGCCCTTCGGCTTGCGGAGTATAAATGTAGATGTAGATGTACCATATACCCAAGGTATTTCCGAGTTATCGAATTTTGATATCTTCAAATGAGCGCTGTGTCTGAATCCAGTGTTCGGAAGAAATATCCGATTATTTATTTAAGTCCACTGATCTCAGGTAAATTTTTCCATATTTTTTCGCATTTGGATTCATTCTGGACGTCACTACACATAGTGCTTCTGCCTGACGCTATAAACACTCCTCGGAGAGAGTCTGACCTATTTTTCTGGTATACCTTCCACTCGTGGTCGATAATTACCCTAATCTCCTCTTAAAGTTTCAACCAAGTCCCAGTTCCTAGTAGAAAAAGGGGAGGAGAGCTTTATAGGAAAGATCTGAGCTCCGGAGCTTTCTGGGAATACTCAGGCAGTTAGCAGGTAATGTTTTGAGATTTTCACTTCCGCATTTGCTATCCGGTCTGCTGAAATATATGTTTTATCTGTTGCTTTTTGTTGTACTGAATAATCTCACTTTTCCGTTTAGTCGAAATAAAGGTGCGTTCCACACGTACTCTGCAACCTGAGTGCAGTGCACACTTGATCTGTCCGTTGTGGATGAAGAAGTATCCACCATGCAGGCAAGGAATCTGAATCCGATCTCGTCAGAAAACTGCGGAATCCTCTGGTTTAGTCCTTCCACTCGGCTCCAGACCAGAGTGCACCAAGCAGTCCTCATAAGGATACTGAAAATCGACAGCTGTGTGGACACCTCACCAATGAGACTTGCTGTCACCAGTATTTACGCAAGTCTCTGGAAACAACTTACAATGGTCTCGGAATCCAGGTAGCAGACGCCATCGCTTCAAACCTGAGCGATTATCGGCAGCTCACTGCACTCTTGTTTTCTTAATCGTTCCCTGGATATCCTCTTCCACCTGATGAACAATTTCTCCCTGGCTCTACATCCACATCTACACGTACGTCTACGTGACTACCCTGCAGTTCACCGTTAACTGTTTAGCGAAGGTTTCATCGAACTACCTTCAGAGTATTTCTCTACTGGACCACTTCAATTTTTCCTTACGAGCACTGTTTCTCTTATTTTATTACAATGATCATTTCGCCCTAAAATGTTTTCGAATCCGAATTTCGAATCTCGAATTTCGAATCTCAGGGTGTGTTCTTTGCATAGCGGCTCCAAGTCTAATTGGCCATAAAACTCTTAGCAACAGTGCTCTGATGGAGAGAGAACCACTCCCCCCCCCCCCCGCCCCCTCCCCTGTTGTGCATTAAGCGTGATATCCTCATCTGCCTTCTGACAAATTGAGGCATGTGGGCTTTTATGCTTCAATCAGCAGTGTGGCTCTACCATTCCTGCATTCCTGAACCACTTTTCTTAATGGTTTTTTAATGCAAATGAGGTACCCTTCCTGTAAGCTCGAGATCACCTCCCCTCCCCAACTCCACCACCTCCCTCTCGCCCCAACCAATTCCCCCACCACTTCTCCCAACACTTCCCTCACCGCTTCCCTCACAATCTCCTTTTCCCACCTCCCTCTTCAAGCAGTTCGTCGCTCTCCTTAGTGTAAGGTCAGGAGCAATATCATGCTGGTCATTACCCAATTACAGCCTAATAATTACCAATGATTACCTACTTATTATGGTTAATTCTCAGTTAGAGGGTAATAGTTACCAATTACTCAATATCACTACCAATTTATAATGATTAAAAAATAAGGGATACATTTTCATGTTGACTGTGAGATAATGATTCTAAAATGCTCATCTGTAATGGTTGAATCTACATGACATATCACAGCTACCAGCTATCCCTATTTAAATAAAGGTGTTCAAAAATCGGGCATCTGTAGTATGCAGACTGAGTAAATACAACCCACGTCGGTTAACCACCCCAAAATGATTTGTGATTGAAACCAAAAACACATCATATTTCGAGATGTAATGACTGACAATATCACTGAGAGATTAAACAAACGTGTCCCCAGGAACCGCATCATATTTAGCGCACATAACAACACAGAAAACCCTGCTGTTCACTATGTTATGAGCAAAACACGACTAAGACACACACACTGGTGGCGAAACAAAACATATCATGATAACATTCTCTTACGAAAATCTCGTAGGAAAACAGATCTGACACTCACACTGCAGTGGTGAATGTAGAAATGCAGGGAAACAAAAATCACTCATGCTGCTCCACATATTAAACAACGCACTCCCCAAAAACTACTATTTATTTTCCGTAAATAAGAATACAGAAAACACTTCTATTCACTATCTCTTTCATCGGATCCCCCACTACGTGTCGCCACGTCCCACACCCTCAAAGAAGCTCCTACCATCCACTGTTGTAATTATCTGCAGTAATCCATCACAGGTATTGCCATGCAAACGGGTCACGACTGCCAACCCCAAGAAGCAAATACTTAAGTGGTATCATATAAGGCTCTACATGCAGAACTTAATCACTCACTAATCGAATTAGGCTATTTCTGGAGAGTCAAGAGATGCCGCCTATTAGTTATTTTCAACCGCCAGTCATTGCACTGCTAATTCGTTATCACAGTGCCCCCTCACTTGCCACGTTGCTGTATGGAAAAATTTTGAAACTACTCTTGCACATTTCCTGGGATGCTGATTATAATGGTGTTTACAAATCCATCTGTTTACACATGTGCCAGAATGTGATTCTGAAAGCAGTGCAAGCTCTAATTGAATTTCTCACTTCAAGAAGGTTAGTAGATGCCGCTTATGAGTCATTTTTAGCTGTATATCACTGAACTGTCAATTTATTATAGCAGTGGCCCCTCGCTTAGAATGCTATTAGATGGAGAGTTTTAAAAACAGTTATCTGCTCAGTCACATACCTGAGATGTCTACCGTCATTATAGACATAATAACGGTTGTCGCAGTCACCGGTATAATTGAAACTTACACACATAAATCTTACCTAACACTGAAACAAATTTTTGAGTGCGATCTGCTACACCCAATTCCTTTTGTTCAGCGCATGGAATCACTCTGAGCTACACTGTCAGTATGGTGGTACTCTCAGTCAGTTATATATCTTGATAATAAAAACTCACGATTTTTCAGCGAAGGTCAGAAGTTTTTAAGATCACAGTGTAATTACAGCTGTCATTTTAAGAGAAGACCTAAATGTAACTGACGTAAGGAAAAAGCAAGAAAAGAAATCTTTTTAACTGAAATGCCTTATTCTTCACATTGTATATTAAAAAAGTATAAAAAATACGTCATAATATAATAGTATCTCCAATAACGTTGATAATTTCGTCAAAAGCAATTTCATTCTAGCTAAAACCGGTCTCTGCCATGCAGAGCACCAAGAAGGGGTGGGTCCACTTTGAACGCAAGCAGCATTATAGTCTGTAGGGAAAGAATAATATTCCCATTTCTTGCTGGAATCAGAGTTTTCACAGTTGAGCATTGTCAGAAGCTCCGACAGTCGCTTGGTGTTCTGATGTTGCCTTCAGAAGATACGTAATGTTTTAGTATCAGCTGTATCCTTTTTAATAATTTTTGCACCTCGTTTTGACAAATATGATGCACAAAATTGTCACCCCTCGGAAGATGCTCAAACAAGTAGTTGGAAGACCACACAGCATGTTCAACCTGTGGGTTGTTCAAATGACTCTGAGCACTATGGGACTTAACTTCTGAGGTCATCAGTCCCCTTGAATTTAGAACTACTTAAACCTAACTAGCCTACGGACATCACACACATCCATGCCCGAGGCAGGATTCGAACCTGCGACCGTAGCGATCGCGCGGTTCCAGACTGTAGCGCCTAGAACCGCCTGGTCACTCCGGCCGGCATTGAGTTGTTCGTTTCATCTCAGTTCTTCCACTCTTCATGGAAACCCACGGTTTTATCTCCGTCGCCGGTATAAAAGAATATAGCTTCGTTCTCTTAGTTTGTCAAAACGTTACTTAATAGCTAAAGACCAACTTTTGAAATATGCCGACCTTGCATCGTATGTTCTATATTTAGATTTAGCTAACCTAATCTACCTTTGGAGATAAGAGAAACACTTGTATGAACATCAAGAGCTCAGATGGAAACCCAGTTCTAAGCAAAGAAGGGAAAGCAGAAAGGTGGAAGGAGTATATAGAGGGCGATGTACTTGAGGACAATATTATGGAAATGGAAGAGGATGTAGATGAAGATGAAATGGGAGATACGATACTGCGTGAAGAGTTTGACAGAGCACGGAAAGACCTGAGTCGAAACAAGGCCCCCGGAGTAGACAACATTCCATTGGAACTATTTACGGCCTTGGGAGAGCCAGTCCTGACAAAACTCTACCATCTGGTCAGCAAGATGTATGATACAGGCGAAATACCCTCAGACTTCAAGAAGAATATAATAATTCCAATCCCAAAGAAAGCAGGTGTTGACAGGATAATGGAATGTAGTCGAATTAAGTCGGGTGATGCTGAGGGTATTAGATTAGGAAATGAGACACTGAAAGTAGTAAAGGAGTTTTGCTATTTGGGGAGCAAAATAACTGATGATGGTCGAAGTAGAGAGGATATGAAATGTAGACTGGCAATGGCAAGGAAAGCGTTTCTGAAGAAGAGAAATTTCTTAACTTCGAGTATAGATTTAAGTGTCAGGAAGTCATTTCTGAAAGTATTTGTATGGAGTGTAGCCATGTATGGAAGTGAAACATGGACGGTTAATAGTTTGGACAAGAAGAGAATAGAAGCTTTCTAAATGTGGTGCTACAGAATAATGCTGAAGATTAGATGGGTAGATCACATAACTAATGAGGAAGTATTGAATAGGATTGGGGAGAAGAGGAGTTTGTGGCACAACTTGACCAGAAGAAGGGATCGGTTGGTAGGACATGTTCTGAGGGATCAAAGGATCACCAATTTAGTATTGGAGGGCAGCGTGGAGGGTAAAAATCGTAGGGGGAGACCAAGAGATGAATACACTAAGCAGATTCAGAAGGATGTAGGTTGCAGTAGGTACTGGGAGATGAAGAAGCTTGCACAGGATAGAGTAGCATGGAGAGCTGCATCAAACCAGTCTCGGGACTGAAGACCACAACAACAACAATCTACCGCATATCATACTTTGAAATGTATAAAGATGCTGATTCAGGAGACGAATGTGAGACTCTCTTCATTCTACACAGGTTACAAGTATCGTACAAAAGAAACAGTTCGACTTACTGATGCCGGCCGTTGTGGCCGGGTGGTTCTAGGCGCTACAGTCTGGAACCGTGCGACCGCTACGGTCGCAGGTTCGAATCCTGCCTTGGGCATGGATGTGTGTGGTGGCCTTAGGTTAGTTAGGTTTAAGTAGTTCTAAGTTCTAGGGGGTTGATGACCTCAGATATTAAGTCCCATAGTGCTCAGAGCCATTTGAATTTTTTCGACTCACCGATGTACCTCCCCAGCACATTCAAACAACCACTATGTTACAGAACGATCTGCTTTCAAAACTTCCTTTATATGTAGCCTATTCTAAAGACCCAAGATGCCGACACTTCTGCTCATGTGATTTTGACGTCACTTCTGGTCACGTATTCTACATTTACTTGTAAATGTAGTTTTCATGTAAACACCTAGCACTGTCGTTAAAATTCGTTCTTTTCATGTTTTTTTCCTACAGAAACCACACTTAGGTCTGGCCCTAACATTATAGCTATGATTACACTGTGAGCTTGACAATGCCTGGCCTGCGTTGAGGAATAGTTAGTTCTTAGTGTGGAGGTATAGAACTGACACACAGTATCACCGTTCTTCCAGCCTAGTTACTGCAAAGGATGCAGCTGACATTAAACCTCCATCATATATTCTGAGATCGGCATCAGGACGCCATGTGACTGTTAGAAACTCTGACAATGTTTAATTGTGTAAAATCTGCTTACATGAAGCAATAGGCCGAGCGAGGTGGCGCTGTGGTTAGCGCACTGGACTCGTATTTGTGAGGTTCAAACCTGAGTCCGGCCATACTGATTTAAGTTTCCCTTGATTTCCCTAAATCGCTGGAGCAAATGCTGGTATGGTTCCTTCGAAAGGGTTCTGTCGACTTCCTTCCTCATGCTCTCCTAATCCTACCTAACCGACGACCTCGCTGTTTGGTCCCCTCCCCCAAAATCAGTCAATCGGGAAGAAGTGGAAGTACTATTCTTTCCCTACAGACACGATGCTGTTTGTGCTAAATCTGGACCTACTCTTCCACCCTGTGCTGTGTGTCAAAGACCTGTTTAAGCTACAGTAAGAGTGTTGTTGATGAAACCACCGATGTTGTAGGAGATACTATTCTTTTATGATGTACTTTTTCATACTTCGTTAATACACAGTGTAAAGAATAAAGCATTTTCTTTGAAATGAGTTCTTTTCCTGCTTTTCCTACGTCAATCACACTTAGGTCTGCTCTTAATATGATACGTATCATTACAATGTGATCTTAACACCTTCTGACCACCGTTGAATAATACAGAGTTTATATTGTTGAGGTATAGGACCGACAGACAATACATGTAAGATTTATCCGCTTAAGATTAAATTCTACTGGTGTGTATCACAACCGTTCTCATATCTACAATGTGGGCAAGTCTCCAGAGGCATAAGTCTCCATGAGCCGCTTTCACTAGTATGAGATGACTTTGCCATCTGTCAACATGCATCGCTGCTCGCTCTGGTGTTTCCAAGAAACAAATGCATCTCTGTGGATGTGTGTGTCTAATATATATCTTTCCTCCAATCTCTAACCTATGGCACTTATCTCTGTTCATCTAATATGAAGCAAGGTTACATCAATAAAAATGACGCTCTGTCGCATCTAAAGCTACACTCCTGGAAATGTAAAAAAGAACACATTGACACCGGTGTGTCAGACCCACCATACTTGCTCCGGACACTGCGAGAGGGCTGTACAAGCAATGATCACACGCACGGCACAGCGGACACACCAGGAACCGCGGTGTTGGCCGTCGAATGGCGCTAGCTGCGCAGCATTTGTGCACCGCCGCCGTCAGTGTCAGCCAGTTTGCCGTGGCATACGGAGCTCCATCGCAGTCTTTAACACTGCTAGCATGCCGCGACAGCGTGGACGTGAACCGTATGTGCAGTTGACGGACTTTGAGCGAGGGCGTATAGTGGGCATGCGGGAGGCCGGGTGGACGTACCGCCGAATTGCTCAACACGTGGGGCGTGAGGTCTCCACAGTTCATCGATGTTGTCGCCAGTGGTCGGCGGAAGGTGCACGTGCCCGTCGACCTGGGACCGGACCGCAGCGACGCACGGATGCACGCCAAGACCGTAGGATCCTACGCAGTGCCGTAGGGGACCACACCGCCACTTCCCAGCAAATTAGGGACACTGTTGCTCCTGGGGTATCGGCGAGGACCATTCGCAACCGTCTCCATGAAGCTGGGCTACGGTCCCGCACACCGTTAGGCCGTCTTCCGCTCACACCCCAACATCGTGCAGCCCGCCTCCAGTGGTGTCGCGACAGGCGTGAATGGAGGGACGAATGGAGACGTGTCGTCTTCAGCGATGAGAGTCGCTTCTGCCTTGGTGCCAATGATGGTCGTATGCGTGTTTGGCGCCGTGCAGGTGAGCGCCACAATCAGGACTGCATACGACCGAGGCACACAGGGCCAACACCCGGCATCATGGTGTGGGGAGCGATCTCCTACACTGGCCGTACACCAATGGTGATCGTCGAGGGGACACTGAATAGTGCACGGTACATCCAAACCGTCATCGAACCCATCGTTCTACCATTCCTAGTCCGGCAAGGGAACTTGCTGTTCCAACAGGACAATGCACGTCCGCATGTATCCCGTGCCACCCAACGTGCTCTAGAAGGTGTAAGTCAACTACCCTGGCCAGCAAGATCTCCGGATCTGTCCCCCATTGAGCATGTTTGGGACTGGATGAAGCGTCGTCTCACGCGGTCTGCATGTCCAGCACGAACGCTGGTCCAACTGAGGCGCCAGGTGGAAATGGCATGGCAAGCCGTTCCACAGGACTACATCCAGCATCTCTACGATCGTCTCCATGGGAAATTAGCAGCCTGCATTGCTGCGAAAGGTGGATATACACTGTCCTAGTGCCGACATTGTGCATGCTCTGTTGCCTGTGTCTATGTGCCTGTGGTTCTATCAGTGTGATCATGTGATGTATCTGACCCCAGGAATGTGTCAATAAAGTTTCCCCTTCCTGGGACAATGAATTCACGGTGTTCTTATTTCAATTTCCAGGAGTGTATTTGCAGCACATGTCTGAGATTTTCACGCTTCTTCTGCTGAGCTACAAACGGTGGCCGTAGAAAAGCGAGTATATTGACTGTGACTGTATCTCACCCACAACAAAGAGCTGGAAAACTTCTTTTATACTGTTTCTCTCTGTCACACCCGGTATACGTGCACAGCGTTAAGGAATTTCTCCGATTACACATGCGCGATCGTTCCACATTACATCGGTAACTGGAACTACTACTTTGGACTTGTTCGTATCCCCGTTTAAGCCATTTTGTATTCTGCCGTCATCGAAGATGTTTTGGATTCTAATCTTAGAACCAGACAGGTTAGTACCTGCACGGTGACGTTGTGGAAATATCGTTACCCTGCTCAGTTGTTTTTCCGTGTTGAAATGTCAGATGTGAATAAAATGTTAGAAATTCATAGCAGAGACTTCATTCTTGATGGATAATGAGCCTGGACTCTACCAGTGAGTAATGGATAGAAATCAGCTGGAAATTTGAGATATCCTATGTACAACATAAAACACCTATAATTTATGAGATGAAATTAGATCACATTATGTTTATAGCAAATATGCTTGCCTTTAATGTTTTGTCTGCATCGATAACAAGTTCCTAAAGCATTAACGCATGTCTACAGCGAAAATCTATGCTAGTTAAAAAACGTTGTACTGTCACCCACCAAAAGAGTGTGCGGGTCGCTATGGTACAACTAGCTGGGAATCCTATATTTACTTAGGAGCCCAATGCAGTCTGATTTGTCAAACTGAATCTACTGAATCTACAACTACTTTTGCTCCTAAAAATACTAAACTTTTGTAGCACTTTTTCATGTGCAGTGCCAATATTCTAGAACTTGGACTCTACGTCATAGTACCTGTTTCAGTGTCTCAAGCCTTGGCCAGTATGGCAGAATCCTACAGTATTATAAACAGCACAGCAAGACTGAACGGGATTGTGAGGTCACAGAACCAGCTCTCCGGCAGTATCCAAGTCCTGTATCTTCGCTGCTAGTCGAACCGTTTTGCTGCTCCACCTTCGCATCTAGCAATTGAAGAACGAATGTGTACCTCTGTCGAGTAACTTCAAGCGTTCAAATGCGGTGAGCCTGAGCGACTTGTAGTCTGCTATGTGGATCGCTATGGAGAGATTCAATTTCTGGCGGACGTATCTTGAAACGCCCGCTGCACCCGCTGAGCAGAACAGGTAATATGGTTGTGGAAAGGGCCAAAGGTTGAGGTCAGTTTCTCGCTTTTTTTATTTTCTTTTGTTTTGGGGGGGGGGGGCACCATCGACTGCACTACTGGTGCGTCTCCCACTCACTTCCAGACACACGACGGCGTAAATACTGGCTCGGGCCCAACCATGCAGAGGAGACACGCCCACTGGCTAAGCGACATCCCTGCACCAGGAAAGGACCGACCCAAGTTCCACAAGATGGTAACTGAAGGGACCCAGAAGCGCTCGGAGAACCAGTTACACGTCGCCCGATGAGACGACCGAACTGTCAGAGGCAGTACGCCGACACCACTTAAAATAAATTGTCAAAGGAAAAAGCACCAACTACACACACAACCTGAGAAACACTGCACGAAGACCTGAACGATACCCAACAGTAACTAAGCACGCACGAAGACAAATCAGGAGTCGATGCACATACACACACAGCCGACTCATGAATGATCGGCGAGCCAAAACGCGTCGTTCAGTAGGACGACCGACCGACGATCCACCAAGGCCGCGGTCCGGCTCAAGTGATGCGTGACGTCAACGGTCGGGTGAGCCATGTCGGCGCCGACCTCACTGCTCCAACCCGACTGCACTAGTGCCGCATGCAACTCCCCGACTGGCAGGTCTGGACTGCGCTCCAGACAAGTTCCAACTGACTGGCATACCCTATACCCGCAATCCGAATTGGCGATCCCAACTCACTTACAACAGACAACGAGCGGGAAGTAATAGCAGTCGAGCAAAGATACTACAAGAGGGGATATATCGATACGCGCTGCTAACGCCGCTCACGGTCAGGCAAAGCAGCAACTCAGTGACAGTAGTAATTTAAATTAACGTAGTGAGATGGAAGTACGTTAAATACAGGGTGTAAAATACATGATGGCGGGAACATGAGCCACGCAAGGCTCAAAACTACTCTTTGGTTATGTTCTCAAGTAGTTGCAACAAAAAGCTAGCGCTCCCAACTTCTGCATGGTGTTAAATATATGATGTGCTGTGGCCTGTTGACTTTTTTTCGTGTTGAAATGCGATGTGATCTAGCACTGTTCACTATTTTTCGTGCTGAAATGTCATAGATAAGAATGCAACAGATTACTGCTCTCGTAACACATCGCTGTCTCGTCACATACGTTTGCCACCGCTTACGGTTTTTTTTTTGTAGGGGGTGATGTGAGCATGACACAGTTTCCGAATTGCAATCTTATTTCAATTTCGTAAACGGTTGCTGTTATTCACCTTCAGAAAACATGTAAACGGGCTGTGTCAGAGAGAATCGATGCTATATTTGGTGTCCAATGTAGTCCAACGTAGTAATTTCAACTCTTAAAGTTTGCGACTGTAGTGTGTCGAACTTGTTGGTTGGATGTACGTTTAACGACTGTTGGATGGCGTTAAATCACCATCGTATGGGTAATAAATGGGGTTCGCTACTACTTTCCAAGGTCACCGAACTACTCACTTCCCCCAGCCGACAACATACAAGCAGATCATCGTTTGTAGTAGACTCTTTAGGATTTTTGGCAAGACAGTGAATAACAACAAACATTCTTGTACAAAAACTTATTAGTTTTGCATGTATGTTCACACACAGAAAGTAACTGTTTCTTCCTTTTTGCTTCCTGTTGTTTTAATAACATCCAGTTTGATGTCTCCATTGATAAATATAACGAACTATTTCAGAGTCAAGCAATATCCTACAACGAACTGTGATCATGACTGTTATAAAAAACAATCGCAAGTAGGCTTTCACTGTCTGTGTAATATGTACCAGTCATTGCCCACATGGTTGTGTAAATCATAAGGTCTACTCCAGAAGAATGAATAATAGTACGCCCCACAAGAGGCGCACATCAACATGTAATCACCTCAGTAGTGACAGCTACTGGACTGTGAGACTACACATGGTTATATGTGTGTGAAGCTGTGTATTTCACCATAGGTAAGGAATATGGCAATCAGTTTATGGTGTAGCAATAACATGAAGTTCATGTAGGTGTTGAACATGACCACATATGTGCAGAATTTAATTTATGGTTGAGAAGAAATATCATGTAGCAGTATAGTGACAGGCATTTAAAAATAATACATAGGCTGCATTTGTCTACCACCTAACTTGCGAAGTTCACCTCTTTTTCTTACTTCCGCTCGACATGTCGATAATGAAAGTAGCATGATATCATGTTGATAAAATTTCTAAATCCTAACGTGGAATATGTGCACATACCAGTCTGACAGAAACACCCTACTTCATCTCCTCAAGGCTTTGGAATCCACCTGATGGGTGGTCACAGCGTATAGCTTACCTGGAAGTACACATAAAAGGCTGTCCGAAAAAAATTATCCCAAGTCTGTGGTAAGCGTGGAAGTATACATTTTGCGACTGACATGAAAGCAAGCAAAGAGCTCGAAACATGATAAAATGCACGCAGAAAAGCATGTGGAAATTTCGTTCATCGCAGAAAGCGCATCACACTGAGAAAAATAAAGCTATCCTTGCAGATATTCTTAAATTTGTGATGAAGTGTAGAGGAGACTATAAACATTCCCAGCGCTGAAAGTATACAGTATTTACGTGAAAATGCTCACCGGCGTATGTCTGGGGGAGCAAAGCCCCTTCCCACCGGCCGTTTCTGGTCTGTGTCACACAGACATCCCTCCTGCACCCTTCTCGCTAGATCAGTGTGTGTGATCAGTCACTGCCACACAACCGTTCCTCCGATCGCTGGACCACTGCGAAAATGAGCAGCTCGGTCACAAGCAGTTCAAAATAACAGACAGGTGGTATCTGCGAACCCCCCAGAAATCCAAAACTCGATTAGAGATAGCGATCCTTGCGGAATTCCTTGTCATCACATCTATAAATGTAAGAATACTACAATGGGATGACTTGGAACACCATTACAGCAGGCAACGCAGGAATGTACCAGAGCAGATAATTTTTTAAAAAATTCTCCATCTAACAGCATGCCAAGCGAAAGACCACCGCGATGATGAACTGGCAGTTCAGTGACAGGTAGCTAAAAATAACTCATAGACTGCATCCCCTAACCTTCCAGAAGTTGTCAGCTCGATTAGAGCTCGCATTGCTTTCAGAATCACATCCCGCCAGATCTGAACATGTCATAATACTACAACGGCTGGATTAGTAAGCACCACTAGGGTCGACATCTCAGGAAATGTTTGAGGGTGACAATTTTTTTACATTTTTGCATCTAGCAACATGCCAAGCGAGGCACTGCTGCGATAACGAATTAGGAGTTCAGTGACTGGCACTTAAAAATAATGATTGGTGATATCTATTGACCCTCCAGAAGGAGCGGAGTTCGATTAGAGAGGGATCAAGATCTCCATGTAGTGCACTATATAAAATCGCTTAAGTTTTTGCTTCTTGGAGTCGGCCCGTTCGCATGTAGATACCTGTGATGGATTATTGCAGATAATTACAACAGTGTATGGCGGGAGCTGCATCGAGATGTAGGGGACGTGATGACACGTGTGGTGGGGGAGGTGGTGAAATCACTTTTGCATGAGCAGCCGAGCGGCTCCGGAGGAAAAAATTGCCGGCTACACACGGAATCGTTCCCGCATGTCTTGAGACGGGCAGCGACCAGTGGATGTGTGTATGTGTATGTCTCTCTCTCTCTCTCTCTCTCTCTCTCTCTGTCTGCGTGTGTGTGTGTGTGTGTGTGTGTGTGTGTGTGTGTGTGGCAGACGTGTTTTATTCGTAACATAGTGAACAAGAGTGCTTTCTGTACTTATGCGAAATATGACCCCATTTTTGGGTGTCGCATTTCTTAATCTTTTAGTGATTTTGTCAGTTATTGTGATCTGAGATATGATCCACATTAGATTTCCAATTACAAATCATTTTGGTGTGTTTAATCCATGCGTCTTGTATTTTCAGTCTGCATACTACAGATGGCTGATTTTCGACATTTACTTAAATAAGTAGTGACTGTTAGCTGTGATATGTCGTGTAAATTCAGCCATTATATAAGAACATTTTAGAATCTTGTACCAGTTAACATCATTACTGAGTGATACTGACTTTTAGTCATTGATAATTATTACCATATATTTGAGAATTAAAAATAGCAATTAGAATCATTGGTAATTATTAGGCTGTAACTGAGTAATGACCAACATGGTATTGCTCCTGACCTCGAGATATGATCCACATTAGATTTCCAATTACAAATCATTTTGGTGTGTTTAATCCATGCGTCTTGTATTTTCAGTCTGCATACTACAGATGGCTGATTTTCGACATTTACTTAAATAAGTAGTGACTGTTAGCTGTGATATGTCGTGTAAATTCAGCCATTATATAAGAACATTTTAGAATCTTGTACCAGTTAACATCATTACTGAGTGATACTGACTTTTAGTCATTGATAATTATTACCATATATTTGAGAATTAAAAATAGCAATTAGAATCATTGGTAATTATTAGGCTGTAACTGAGTAATGACCAACATGGTATTGCTCCTGACCTCGAGATATGATCCACATTAGATTTCCAATTACAAATCATTTTGGTGTGTTTAATCCATGCGTCTTGTATTTTCAGTCTGCATACTACAGATGGCTGATTTTCGACATTTACTTAAATAAGTAGTGACTGTTAGCTGTGATATGTCGTGTAAATTCAGCCATTATATAAGAACATTTTAGAATCTTGTACCAGTTAACATCATTACTGAGTGATACTGACTTTTAGTCATTGATAATTATTACCATATATTTGAGAATTAAAAATAGCAATTAGAATCATTGGTAATTATTAGGCTGTAACTGAGTAATGACCAACATGGTATTGCTCCTGACCTCGAGATATGATCCACATTAGATTTCCAATTACAAATCATTTTGGTGTGTTTAATCCATGCGTCTTGTATTTTCAGTCTGCATACTACAGATGGCTGATTTTCGACATTTACTTAAATAAGTAGTGACTGTTAGCTGTGATATGTCGTGTAAATTCAGCCATTATATAAGAACATTTTAGAATCTTGTACCAGTTAACATCATTACTGAGTGATACTGACTTTTAGTCATTGATAATTATTACCATATATTTGAGAATTAAAAATAGCAATTAGAATCATTGGTAATTATTAGGCTGTAACTGAGTAATGACCAACATGATATTGCTCCTGACCTCGTACTAAGGGGAGTAGGCCAAGCAGCGCAGCCAATTGCTTGAAAAGAGAGGTGGGTTCAAATGGTTCAAATGGCTCTGAGCACTATGGGACTCAAGTACTGAGGTCATTAGTCCCCTAGAACTTAGAACTAGTTAAACCTACCTAACCTAAGGACATCACAAACATCCATGCCCGAGGCAGGATTCGAATCTGCGACCGTAGCGGTCGCGCGGTTCCAGACTGCAGCACCTTTAACCGCACGGCCACTTCGGCCGGCAGAGAGGTGGGGAGAGGAGACGGTTTGGGAAGTGGTGTGGAAAGTGGTAGGGGAAGTGGTGGGGGAGGAGGGGAGGGGCAGTGGTGAGAGTGGCGATGGAGGTGACTTTGAACCTGACGTTGGGAGACAGGGTAACTACTTGCATTAGAAAAACCGTTGTTCAAATAGCCCCAGGAATACTGCCCCCCTAGTTCCATCTTCTGGTCCATTGCAGCGAACACCCTCAGCTATACTGCATATGAGGAAACAGTGGCCTGAACATGCCGTAATCTGAAGGCTCAGGCTGGTGCCAGATCAGTGGCAGCTGCACAGAAAACGCTAGTAGTTGTCTGCTTTGTTCATTGCAATGTGGGCAGAGCACTGAAGAAAATATAATGTGAAGAGCAACATTTTAAAACACAACACTTCGAGCTTTTCTGTACCGTACAGGAGTCACTTGTGTGTTTCCCATGCATGATAGTTGCAAGATGCACCTTGGCTAAATGTTATTTAATTAATCAAATAAAACTGTATGATTCCAGAGACCTTTTCAAGTCTCAAACATCTACAATGTATATATGTAGACTGAATGAAAATTTGTACCAAGACTGGGATTCGGACCTGTGTCTCCTGCTCACTAGACAGATGTGCTAACCGCTATGGCACAGTGGCTTTGCACAACTGCAGAGACTACCCTACCACACCTCCCCGTCAATCCTAATTCCCATTTAACTTGCTCTTTCAGTGTCATGGCAGTGTTGTCTGTCTCTGGTCTTTTTTATTTTTTTAAATAGCCACAGGTTCCCTGTTGGAATTTTAAAGAATTTTTGAGTTATTGACAATATACAAGAGCACTAGGCTACACAGCTCTAATTGTGTTTCGGTATGAACATTAATTACTGCCTGTTTGATGTCCTTAAATCTTAATAGTTGTTTTACTTAATATTATGAGCTTGTATGGATTAATAAATTATTATTCATAATTCTGAAGGCTGTTGTGCTTATGGCTAAGCTCTTTTAAGCATTCGCAATGTATAGCCTGTTTTGATAATTTTATTACTGTATGTATGTTATCCATTTCCATCTTTTATGAGAGTTTTTCCATTTTTTTTTCTTGCCCAATGATGTGTTATCAAGATTTGATGAAAGAGGCTAGCTGATCATTGTAAACTGGGTGCATTAACGCACTTTTTTTTACAAATTCTTTTAGCGCCCGCGGAGCACATGGTTAATTTCTGTGTACTTGTGTTAAGTTTGACAGCAATAAAGTGGAGTAGAATTATTTGTTTTCTCTTAACAGCAACTATGGTCTTGAGTCAAATAAAATAATTTTGGTTATTTTGGGTAAATAACTTTCCCAGTTCTTGGTTCTCTACCTTTCCTTAGAGGACAGACAAGCATACTGCAGGCAGTCTCTTTAGTAGGTCTGTTCCATTTTTTAATTGTTCTGTCAAACACGGCCTTTGGTTTGCTTTTCCCGCGATATTTTGTATATTATATTTCCACTTAAGTTGTTCGCATCTCTAATGGCTAGATATTTAATAGAACTGACAGCCTTTCGATTTTCATGATTTGTCATGTATCTGAAGTTTACTGGATTTATTATGATGGAAGCAGAAGAAATAAATTACAATTTGTGCCACGGCCGGAACTCGAACACGGGTCTTCTCGCCTACCAGGAAGAAATTCTAACCATTACACCACCGCAGCACTATGGACAACATTGCTTCACGAACTACCCAAGTCTAGTGCCCTCCCCAACAGAAACTTAAGTTCATATCTTCAGCTTACAGCTGTTCGTCAACAGCAGCCGCTTCCTTCATCACAGTCTCACAACGACCAAAGTTCCTAACCGCACCTAAATGCCAACTTTGTTCTGTCAAATGAGAACGAAGTCTGTCTCGACGGCAATGTTGTATAAAAGATTCTCCGACTTGAAGTTTCCTGCCGGATTAAAACTGTGTGCCGGACCGAGACTCGTACTCGGGACCTTTGCCTTTCGCGGGCTAGTGCTCTACCGACTGAGCTACCCAAGCACGACTCACGACTCACGCCTGCCCCCCACCCCCCACCCCCAGCCTTACTTACGCCAGTACCTCATCTCCTACTTTCTCGGACTTCTTGCGCATCAGTTCATGTTAAAGCCAGGAGCTTTTGCCGATTTCCGCCATCGTCATCGCCAGGAGCAATGCTGCTGTGGTGGCCTTACACAGCCCACAGGTAGCTTCTGATTAGTCAGTACTTACGTCATGCTGTCGCAGACGGTATTAACGTCGGCACTTGTGGCGCCACCGCATCACATCAAAAACTACAGTCAGGTAGGGAAAATTAAACAGATAAGAGTTGGCCTGTTATATTTTAGCCGACCTGGATGTGGTCTCACTATTTACAAAAATTCCTGTGGAGGACACATTGAAACTGTTGTCAGGGAATTTTCCTCCTGAAACGATGAAATTGTTCCGGCATATTATGACGACTACCTGCTTCTTGTAAGGCGCTAAATTTCATGAAATGACGGACAGAATTGTTAAGGGTTCTCCGTTCTCTCCACCAGTGGCCTAGTGACAAGTTTATGGCCTGGCCACACTGCGCAGAAGCTCTTGAGCACATCCAGAAACATGTGAACAGCATGCACCCAAACATCCAGTTCACCATCGTGACAGATAAAGAGGGAAGGCTGCAGTTTTCAGATGTTCTGGCACAAGGAAAGTCGGATGGACGTCTGGGCCGCTCAGCGTACCCCAAGCTGACGCACGGTTTTCGTCATCCAATACAGAAGAGAGCGGCTTTAAATACACTGGTACACAGGGCAAAAACCGTTTCTGATGAAGACCACTTGGCTTCCGAAATCAATCAAAAAAAATGGTTCAAATGGCTCTGAGCACTATGAGACTTAAC
Source organism: Schistocerca cancellata (assembly GCF_023864275.1). NCBI lineage: Eukaryota > Metazoa > Arthropoda > Insecta > Orthoptera > Acrididae > Schistocerca > Schistocerca cancellata. The sequence continues at coordinate 391,033,207 of NC_064634.1, read as the reverse complement.
TCCAGACGTCATCAGTCGCCTAGAACTTAGAATTACTTAAACCTAACTAACCTAAGGACATCACACACATCCATGCCCGAGGCAGGATTCGAACCTGCGACCGTAGCGGTCGCTCGGTTCCAGGCCGTAGCAGTCGCTCGGTTCCATACTGTAGCGCCTAGAACCGCACGGCCACTCCGGCCGGCCGAAATCAATCATCTGGAGCATGTGTTCCGGAAGAACGGTATGGGTCACGTGATACCAAGTCAGTATTCAAGAAGGAAAGGAAACGCTAAAATGTTGAACATTCACGTGATGAGCCACCGATTGCGTTCCTTCTCTTCTGCGGTGTTATATCCACAAAATAGGCAAAGTCCGGGGAAGACGAGGTCTCAGATCTGTTTTGCGACCTCCTAAGAAGATAAAGCAGATGCTACGCCCTGATAAAGACAGTCTCGGCCTTAGGAATCATGGAATTTACAACATCCAATGTTAATGCGGAAGCAATTGCATCGGTCAGTTCATCCGCACCGTATCCGATCGCTGTGCAGAACATCAACGGCATATTTAAAATCTTGAGCTGGAGAAATCCGCATTTGCTGAGAACGACCTGACAAGCAAACATAAAATACTGTCTGACGAAATAAAAGTTTTGTCCCAGGCTCCCACACACTGGGAGTCTATAATTAAAGAGGTTGCAGAAATGGGAATGCGTATGAAAACCTTCAACCGTGAGGGCGGATATAATCTTAGCGTTGCATGGAAGCGAGCTCTCGATGCAGAGAAGAGCCTAGATATTCGTCGCAAAGTTTATGCCACGGCAGGAGCGATGGTGCCATCAGCATGGACGTTGATACCATCTGCGACAATCAGAAGCCGTCTTTGGGCTACGTAAGGCGACAAAAGCAGCAACTTTTAAAATTTCGTTGCTCCTGACGATGACAATGGCGGAAACCGTCGCATCCTCAAGGTTTCACCACGAACTGATGCGGTTAGTTCTGTCAAGTTACTGTTCGCCAAATGCAGATGAGTGACCATAGCGCACACATCATGGATTCCGGAAAAGTCGATCATGAGAAACGCAATTCGCGCGTTCCTCACATCACATAACGAATGCGATGGACTATGTGAATCAGGTAGACGTGCTATTTATTGATTTTCGATAGGCTTTTGACAGAATGCCACACGTACACTTGCGAGAGGCGTCGAATAAGTCCTGCAACACGTTTCTTTTCTCGGTCATTTTCGGTTGAAAAAAGAATGTGGAATTTGTGGTGGGACTTTTTTTTTAACAAAAGCACGGTGAGGACGGACACGAAACAACGACGAAAGCTCGAGAGAGACCTTACGACGACAACACGCAAGAAGCATCGGGGTCTGAGACAACCAAGGTCTACGAACCTCTCCGACGTCCAGTGTGGAGGCCGACTGCACACAGCTGTGACTCTTGCACTGATGCAGCGTGCGGACCCTCTCATTCGTGGTGATCGACGGATCACAATCAAATATCTCGCTGCACATCTCGGTGTCTTTCTTGTCCACCATTTGGGTACTCAGGGGTGTGCATCCGCTGGCCTCCTCGCTGCCTAACAGAAGACCATAAGGCGGAAGCGGAATAATGGACCATCTATGAAGAACATCCTTGTGTGTTGTGATACTAATCGCGACAATTTATTTGACGAACATTGTCACAGATGGTGAAACATGGCTTCATCACTCAAACACTAAACAAAACGGCGATTCATTGAGTGGCGGTGCACCAAGTGTCCTCTGAAGGAGAAGTGCAAAGCTGCACACATAGCCGGTATAGTCATTATTCCGGTCGGGGGGTGGCCGAGAAAGCGCGGCGGGACCAAACAGAGAGTCGACCGCGAACAAACAAACGAACGGAAAGGACGGACACGAAACAACGACGAAAGATCGAGAGAGACCTTACGACGACAACACGCAAGGAGCATCGGGGTCTGAGACAACCAAACGAAGACATCCACTAGTAATGAAAACAAAGAACAATAAACATGCTGTCTGTTGTCGAGGCGATATGTCAAGACGCACACAACGACCCACTGGCTGAACTTTTTTTTTTCTTTATTGTGATTTCATTCCCCTGTCCCATTTGGGCTGGGAAGGTCTGTCAGCGGCACAAGCCGTCGGTCTTCAGCCAAGTGACATGACAACTAATATGAGAATAAAATGTTACATATAAGGCGATAAAAAAGGGGGACATAAAACGGAGTAAGGGGAGATAATGGAGGTAAAAGTACACTGGCATGGAGACGTTCATCGAGGGACAGTTGCAAAAGTCGACATAAAGTTAAAAAACGCAGTTGGCATTTCTTAAAACACAAAGAAGACACTGAAGACACACACACAGGTTAAAAGTCTGCCATAGTATTAAAAACACTCCAGAACAATACAATTTAAACACACTTGGAGTACACACGATGAAGAATAAAATGGCCAGGTGGGACCTGCCGAGGGAGAGGCCGGATGGAAAAGGAGGGGAGAACAAGGGGCAGCGGGAGAGGCGGCGTGATGAAGAGAGTAGGGGCGTGAGTGGGTACACTAAGAGGCAGGAGACTGGTGGGGCAGGAGATGAAGAGGGAAGACAAGGCAGGAGGGAGTGCAGAGACACTGAAAGGGAGCACAAGAGACGGGGGGAGTAGGAGGGGAAAGCTGCTCAGGAGAAGGGAGGGGGAGAAGTGGGAGTCCTGAGGAGGAGGCAGGAGGAAGATGGGGTTAGAGTTGGTAGGAAGGGTAGATATCAGGGCGAAGCTCATCATCCGGGAGGGGTAGATGGTGTAAGTTGCGTTGGGAAAGGAGGCGGAGGGTGTGGAGATGGAGAGAGGGTGGGGCACAATAGTAAAGGCGCGGCAACGGGCAGGGGGTGGACAGGAATGGTGACACCAGGGGGTAAGGGGGATCAATGCGGCGGACAATATATAGTGTGCGGATGTGTTCAAGGAAAAGAAGAAGGTGGGCTGGCTGAACGAGAGGCAGGCGCTTAAATACATGATTGGGGCGCCGCTATTGGTCGCTGGGACCTCGTATTCCGCTGTGGCGCCCTCACACTAAATGTGGGCCAGGAGGCGCGCGCCGCCACGGATTACGGCGCGATGGTGCAGAGACCTCTATGGGTCTTCGATGTCCATGACGTCTGGCACGTATTCTAAATCCGCGGCACGTGGTACCAGAGTCACGACGACGGTCTTCTTCGGCTCTGGAGGGATTCCTCCTTCTCCATGAATATGCAAGGCCACACACAAGTCTGCGCACCCGAGAGGAGCACACATAAATTCTTTAGACTCATCTACCCTACAACCTGGATCTCGCACGACTCGACGGGAAGCAGTACGTGACTGATGGAGGGGTTGTTGATGCAGTTGGCAGACGTTGGCTCCAATATCCACCTGTGGAAATGTACCATACGATCATAGAGGACCCAGTAAGGCGGCATAAGGCCAATACACTGAACATTGATTATGTTGAAAAGTAGGGTTTTGTAGTCAGTAGATGGGGAATAATATAGTGTACTGGAATCATAAATAAATCCGGTCTGCTGACAGAGAATACGTGTGGCATTACTTATTGAACGCCCCTCGTATTATTGAAAATAAGGTCGTATGGGGTATCAAATGAAATTTGTGACCGGACTGATGATGTCTTGGAAGGCGGACGTTATGTAAATGACGCAGTTATCTGTAAGGAACTAATGTGTTAAAATACTACACAGATATTCAGTATGGTCTTTGTAAGATTTCACGGTGGCAGGAAGGTTGGCAGAAACGTAAAATCATGCATTTCATAAGGCGAAGAAACTAGTGTCCTACAATATCAGTCACGGGTGGAATGAGTCAACTCATATAAGTATCAGGGCGTTAAAATTTGAGATGGAACGACCACACAGAGTCGGTAACAGACTTCGGTTCAATAGCAACGTACTAAGAAAATACAACCAGTCTACAAAGGAGATTTCTTAAAAAAAAAAAAACAGTCGAGCGACATGTCCGGGAATATTGCTCTAGTTTGTGAGTCCCGTATCAAGTAGGATCAACAGCGCACATTCAACGTAAGCACAGAAGGGCGATATCACTGTTCACAGGTATGTTTGACGCATGGGAGAGCGTCACGGAGATATTAATGAGCCTCAACTGGTTCCGCTTGGATATAGGTCAAACTATTCCTTCACAGCCTATTTACACAACTGGCCATTAAAATTGCTACACCACGAAGATGATGTGCTACAGACGCGAAAGTTAACCGACAGGAAGAAGATGCTGTGATATGCACTGATTAGCTTTTCAGATCATTCACACAAGGTTGGCGCCGGTGGCGCCATCTACAACGTGCTGGCATGAGGTAAGTTTCCAACCGATTTCTCATACACAAACAGCAGTTGACCAGCGTTGACTGATGTTGTTGTGATGGAGAAACGCGCACCGTCACGTTTCCGACTTTGATAAAGGTCGGATTTTAGCCTATCGCGATTGCGGTTTATCGTATCGCGAGATTGCTGCTCGCGTTGGTCGAGATCCAGTGGCTGTTAGCAGAATATGGAAGCGATGGGTTCAGGAGGATAATACGGAAGGCCGTGCTGGATCCCAACGGCCTCGTGTCACTAGCAGTCGAGATGACAGGCATCTTATCCGCATGGCTGTAACGGATCGTGCAGCCACGTCTCGATCCCTGAGTCAACAGATGGAGACGTTTGCAAGACAACAATCATCTGCACGAATAGTTCGACGACGTTTGCAGAAGCATTGACTATCAGCTCGGAAGCCATGGCTGCAGTTACTCTTGACGCTGCACCACAGACAGGAGCGTATGCGATGGTGTACTCAACGACGAACCTGGGTGCACGAATGGCAAAAAGGCCCTTTTTCGGATGAATCCAGGTTCTGTTTACAGCATCATGATGGTCGCATCCGTGTTTGGCGACATCGCAGTGAACGCACATTGGAAGTGTTTTTCGTCATCCCCATACTGGCGTATCACCCGGCGTGATGGTATGGGGTGCCATTGGTTACACGTCTCAGTTACCTGCTATTCGCATTGACGGCACTTTGAACAGTGGACGTTACATTTCACTTGTGTTACGACCCGTGTCTCTACCCGTCATTCGATCTCTGCGAAACCCTACATTTCAGCAGGATAATGCACTACCGCATGTTGCAGGTCCTGTACGGGCCTTTCTGGATACAGAAAATGTTCGACAGCTGCCCTGGCCAGCACATTCTCCAGGTCTCTCAATAATTGAAAACGTCTGGTCAATGGTGGCCGAGCAACTGACTCGTCACAATACGCCAGTCACTACTCTTTATGAACTGTGGTATCGTGTTGAAGCTGCATGGGCAGCTGTACCTGTACACGCCATCCAAGCTCTGTGTGATATAATGCCCAGGCGTATGAAGGCCCTTATTACGGCAGGAGGTGGTTGTTCTGGGTACTGATTTCTCAGGATCTATGCACCCAAATTGCGTGAAAATATAATCACATGGCCGGCTGCTATGACCGAGCGGTTCTAGGCACTGCAGTCTGGAACTGCGCGACCTCTGTGGTCGCAGGTTCTAATCCTGCCTCGGGAATGGATGTGTGTGATGTCCTTAGGTTAGTTAGGTTTAAGTAGTTCTAAGGTCTAGGGGACTGATGACCTCTGCAGTTAAGTCCGATAGTGCTCAGAGCCATTTTTTTTGTAATCACATGTCAGTTCTAGTATAATATATTTGTCCAATGAATACCAGTTTATCATCTGCATTTCTTCTTGGTGTAGCAGTAGTGTACAAAGTTTCAAGAACATGTTTTAGGCGATGAACGTAGTACTACATTAAATCCCTGTCTTATCGCTCCCGTAGGAATCGCAGAAACAAGATTAAACTAATCACAGCGTCCCAGAGGGATTTCAGCAATCGTTCTTCCCCATCTCCATACATGAATGGAATGGGAATAAGCCACAATAACTGGTGCAATGCAATGTACCCTGCTACGGTCGCAGGTTCGAATCCTGCCTCGGGCATGGGTGTGTGTGATGTCCTTAGGTTATTTAGGTTTAAGTAGTTCTAAGTTCTAGGGGACTTATGGCCTAAGATGTTGAGTCCCATAGTGCTCAGAGCCATTTGAACCATTTTGAGCAATGTACCAGGCACATCACAGAGTTTTACAAAGTATGGATGCGGATATAGTTTAGATATGGTGGCGTTAAGGAACGCTAGAATTTCAACCAACGCTTTGTGTAAGTAGATCCGGCTGATGCTACTGAAGCAGTTCTCGACTCTAAAATATCACGTCGCTGGCTCACAGGTGTACCCATATGACATTTCAATTAAAGTGTTCTGTTACCACAGCAACTACGGAGCTGACGTGGCAACCCGTCGATGGTTGTATAGGCGAGCTGCCTCTAAAATCCTGTCACTGGGCGCCAGAATATTTCTGGCCTAGTATTTTGCAATAAATCACTCTACTGTAGTGGTGCATGGTCCTCCACATGCCGTGTCTGCCGTGGAACATGGTCGCAGTTCTGTAGCCACCCACCTGACAGCAGGCGGGCTCCTATCACAACATAACTGGTCAGAGCGGGAGTGGATGCCGCCAAGTAGTCTTTATCAGCACTTGTACTTCGACTAGAGCTGACAAGTGCGAGAATTATCGTACAATCAGCTTAACAGCTCATGCATCGAAGCTGCTTACAAGAATAATATACAGAAGAATGGAAAAGAAAATAGAGAATGCGCTAGGTGACGATCAGTTTGGCTTTAGGAAAAGTAAAGGGACGAGAGAGGCAATTCTGACGTTACGGCTAATAATGGAAGCAAGGCTACAGAAAAATCAAGACACTTTCATAGGATTTGTCGACCTGGAAAAAGCGTTCGACAATATAAAATGGTGCAAGCTGTTCGAGATTCTGAAAAAAGTAGGGGTAAGCTATAGGGAGAGACGGGTCATATACAATATGTACAACAACCAACAGGGAATAATAAGAGTGGACGATCAAGAACGAAGTGCTCGTATTAAGAAGGGTGTAAGACAAGGCTGTAGCCTTTCGCCCCTACTCTTCAATCTGTACATCGAGGAAGCAATGATGGAAATAAAAGAAAGGTTCAGGAGTGGAATTAAAATACAAGGTGAAAGGATATCAGTGATACGATTCGCTGATGACATTGCTATCCTGAGTGAAAGTGAAGAAGAATTAAATGATCTGCTGAGCGGAATGAACAGTCTAATGAGTACACAGTATGGTTTGAGAGTAAATCGGAGAAAGACGAAGGTAATGAGAAGTAGTAGAAATGAGAACAGCGAGAAACTTAACATCAGGATTGATGGTCACGAAGTCAATGAAGTTAAGGAATTCTGCTACCTAGGCAGTAAAATAACCAATGACGGACGGAGCAAGGAGGACATCAAAAGGAGACTCGCTATGGCAAAAAAGGCATTTCTGGCCAAGGGAAGTCTACTAATATCAAATATCGGCGTTAATTTGAGGAAGAAATTTCTGAGGATGTACGTCTGGAGTACAGCATTGTATGGTAGTGAAACATGGACTGTGGGAAAACCGGAACAGAAGAGAATCGAAGCATTTGAGATGTGGTGCTATAGACGAATGTTGAAAATTAGGTGGACTGATAAGGTAAGGAATGAGGAGGTTCTACGTAGAATCGGAGAGGAAAGGAATATGTGGAAAACACTGATAAGGAGAAGGGACAGGATGATAGGACATCCGCTAAGACATGAGGGAATGACTTCCATGGTACTAGAGGGAGTTGTAGGGGGCAAAAACTGTAGAGGAAGACAGAGATTGGAATACGTCAAGCAAATAATTGAGGACGTAGGTTGCAAGTGCTACTCTGAGATGAAGAGGTTAGCACAGGAAAGGAATTCGTGGCGGGCCGCATCAAACCAGTCAGTAGACTGATGACCAAAAAAAAAACTTCGACTAGTTCCTGGACTTCCGACTGTAGAGGACTCTGTGACAGTCTCAGCGCCAGCCATCGATCGAATATGGGTCAGTCGAGCAGTCAGGCAGTAGTAGCCGACCTAGACAGACGCAGCAACAGGTAAGTAACCGCTTTTGTGATATTTACGAGTTCCTAACCAGGAGCTGTGGTATCATCTGTGCTTTAATAGTTCAGTTTCTTGAGTTTCTGAGTGTAAATTTAATATCTAATAGCTACAGTTATCGCGTTTTCGTTTGCGTCGGAAAGTAAACAGATTTTGTGACATATTACAAGTTCCTATCCAGGGGCGATTTATTTAGTTTCACCTGAGTGCTTCGGTATTTAGGTTTCTGAATATCTGCGTATTACTAGACACAGTTCGTGTGTTTCCGTCAAGCTGCGCAGCACGTGCCGATAGTCCGTTTATCTGCATAGTTTAGTTTTCCACGGTCTTTAGTATGGACAGGGACTGCGACTGTTTTGTGCGGATGAGAGCCGAGTTGGTGACACTTCGCTCTCAGATTCAGGCTGTGATGGCTTTGGCTGCAGCGGATGGGCACCACTGTTGTGGGCCGGCCGTGGGGACCCAACGGACTGTCCAGCACGTCCGAGTCCTCCGAGCGGTTCTCACCGGTAGCCAACTCAGTTACTGCTCGCAATGAGAATGACCCCCTCACCTGTGGTGGAGTAGGAGGTCGCCTCGGGGCGAAGCAAGCAGCGAATTTCTTCCCAGGTGGCCGCACTTAAGGCCTCCCCGGTTTGTCTAACAAACAGGTTCCAGGTGCTGTCTGTGGCTGACACTGTCGCTGAGCCAGATGCTGTCGCCTGTCCTGTTTCAGAGGAAACCACTCAGCCTGCAACATCCGGGCAATCGAAGAGGGTGGGATTATTGTTAGTCGGGAGCTCCAACGTTAGGCGCGTTATGGGGCCCCTTAGGGACTTGGTTGACAAGAAGGGTAAGAAAACCAATGTGCACTCCGTGTGCATACCGGGTGGACTCATTCCGGATGTGGAATGGGTCCTCCAGGATGCCATGAACAGCACAGGGTGCAGCCAACTGCGGGTGACTGCTCACGTCGGTACCAATCATGTGTGTCACTTTGGATCAGAAGAGATTCTCTCTGGTTTCGAGTGGCTAACAGAAGTGATACAGGCTGCCAGTCTTGCTTACAAGATGAAAGCAGAGCTGACCAATTGCAGCATAGTCGACAGGACCGATTGCGGACCTTTAGTTATGAGCTGAGGGTCTGAATCAAAGGCTCAGACGGTTCTACGACCGTGTGGGCTGCAGATTCCTCGACTTCCGCCAAAGGGTGGTTGGGTTTCGGGTTCCGCTAAATAGGTCAGGTGTCCACTATACGCAGGAGGTATAGGGTCTCGAGAAAACACAAGGAGGACTTCAGTCATAATGGGTGCAGGCTGACGACAGGAAGAACGTAGATGCAGGAACCATTGGTATAGCAGTTGTCAATTGTTGTAGTTGTGTTGGGACAGTACCAGAGCTCCAAGCGCTCATAGAAAGCACTGATGCTCAAATCGTTATAGGCACTGAAAGCTGGCTAAAGCCGGATATAAAGTCTGCCGAAATTTTTGCGAAGAATATAACGGTGTTCCGAAAGGATAGGCTAAACACGGTTGGCGGTCACGTATTTGTTGCTGTTAGAAGTAGTTTAACTTCCTGTGAAATTGAAGTAAATACTTCTGGTGAGTTAGTATGGGCAGAGGTCATTGTTGGAAACCAGACTAAAATAATTGGATCCTTTTACCGACCTCCCAGTTTAGATGATATAGTTGCTGAAAGGTTCAAAGAAAACTTGAGTTTGATTTCAAACACGTACTCGACTCATACGATAATAGTTGGTGGTGACTTCAATTTACCCTCGATAAGTTGGCGATAGTACATGTTTAATTCCGGAGGAACGCATAAAATATCATCCGAAATTGTGCAAAACGCATTCCCTGAAAATTATTTCGAGCAGTTAGTTCATGAGCCCACGCGAATAGTAAACGGTTGCGAAAACACACTTGACCTCTTAGCAACAAATAATACTGAGTTAATAACGAGCATCAAACCCGATTCAGGGATTAGTGAACATATGGTTTTTGTAGCGAGATTGAATATTGTAATCCCCAAAGCCTCAAAATATAAGCGAAAAATACACCTATTCAAAAAAGCAGATAAAAATTCACTTGACGGCTTCCTGAGAGACAATCTCCACTCATTCCAGATCAATAATGGAAGTGTAGAGCAGATGTTGTTAAATTCAAAGAAATAGTATCGGCAGCAATTCAAAGATTCATACCAAATAAATTAACAAACGACGGAGCTGATCCTCCTTGGTACACAAAGCGGGTTAGAACACTGTTGCAGAAACAACGAAACAAACAAGCCAAATTTTAACAGACGCAAAATCCTCAAGATTGGCGATCTTTTACGGAAGCTCGAAATTTAGCGCGGACTTCAATGCGAGATGCTTATAACAGTTTCCACAACGAAACTTTTTCTCGAAACCTGGCTCAAAATCCAAAGAGATTCTGGTCGTATGTGAAGTATGTTAGCGGCAAGGAACAATCAACGCCTTCTCTGCGCGATAGCAATGGAGATGCTATCGAAGACAGTGCTGCCAAAGCAAAGTTACTAAACACAGCCTTCCGAAATGCCTTCACAAAAGAAGACGAAGTAAATATTCCAGAACTCGAATCGAGAACAGCTGACAACATGAGTAACGTAGAATTAAATATCCTTGGAGTAGTGAAGCAGCTTAAATCACTTAATAAAAGCAAGTCTTCTGGTCCAGACTGTGTACCAATTAAGTTCCTTTCGGAGTATGCTGATGCATTAGATCCATACTTAACAATTATATACAACTGTTCGCTCGACGAAAGATCCATACCCAAAGAATGGAAAGTAGCACAGGTCACATCAATATTCAAGAAAGTTCGTAGGATTATACCACTAAATAACAGGCCCATATCGTAAACGTCGATATGCAGCAGGAATTTGGAACATATATTGTGTTATGAATTACCTCGAAGAAAACGATCTATTGACACACAGCCAACATGGGTTTACAAAACATCGTCCTGTGAAACACAAATAGCTCTTTCTTCACATGAAGTGCTGAGTGCTATTGACAAGGGATTTCAGATCGATTCCGTATTCCTGTATTTCCGGAAGGCTTTTGACACTGTAGCACACAAGCGGCTCGTAGTAAACTTGCGCGCTTATGAAATATCGTCTCAGTTATGTGAGTGGATTTGTGATTTCCTGTCAGAGAGGCCACAGTTCGTAGTAATTGACGGAAAGTCATCGAGTAAAACAGAAGTGATTTCAGGCGTTCCCCAAGATAGTGTTATAGGCCCTTTGCTGTTCCTTATCTACACTCCTGGAAATTGAAATAAGAACACCGTGAATTCATTGTCCCAGGAAGGGGAAACTTTATTGACACATTCCTGGGGTCAGATACATCACATGATCACACTGACAGAACCACGGGCACATAGACACAGACAACAGAGCATGCACAATGTCGGCACTAGTACAGTGTATATCCACCTTTCGCAGCAATGCTGGCTGCTATTCTCCCATGGAGACGATCGTAGAGATGCTGGATGTAGTCCTGTGGAACGGCTTGCCATGCCATTTCTACCTGGCGCCTCAGTTGGACCAGCGTTCGTGCTGGACGTGCAGACCGCGTGAGACGACGCTTCATCCAGTCCCAAACATGCTCAATGGGGGACAGATCCGGAGATCTTGCTGGCCAGGGTAGTTGACCTACACCTTCTAGAGCACGTTGGGTGGCACGGGATACATGCGGATGTGCATTGTCCTGTTGGAACAGCAAGTTCCCTTGCCGGTCTAGGAATGGTAGAACGATGGGTTCGATGACGGTTTGGATGTACCGTGCACTATTCAGTGTCCCCTCGACGATCACCAGTGGTGTACGGCCAGTGTAGGAGATCGCTCCCCACACCATGATGCCGGGTGTTGGCCCTGTGTGCCTCGGTCGTATGCAGTCCTGATTGTGGCGCTCACCTGCACGGCGCCAAACACGCATACGACCATCATTGGCACCAAGGCAGAAGCGAGTCTCATCGCTGAAGACGACACGTCTCCATTCGTCCCTCCATTCACGCCTGTCGCGACACCACTGGAGGCGGGTTGCACGATGTTGGGGCGTGAGCGGAAGACGGCCTAACGGTGTGCGGGACCGTAGCCCAGCTTCATGGAGACGGTTGCGAATGGTCCTCGCCGATACCCCAGGAGCAACAGTGTCCCTAATTTTCTGGGAAGTGGCGGTGTGGTCCCCTACGGCACTGCGTAGGATCCTACGGTCTTGGCGTGCATCCGTGCGTCGCTGCGGTCCGGTCCCAGGTCGACGGGCACGTGCACCTTCCGCCGACCACTGGCGACAACATCGATGTACTGTGGAGACCTCACGCCCCACGTGTTGAGCAATTCGGCGGTACGTCCACCAGGCCTCTCGCATGCCCACTATACGGCCCCGCTCAAAGTCCGTCAACTGCACATACGGTTCACGTCCACGCTGTCGCGGCATGCTACCAGTGTTAAAGACTGCGATGGAGCTCCGTATGCCACGGCAAACTGGCTGACACTGACGGCGGCGGTGCACAAATGCTGCGCAGCTAGCGCCATTCGACGGCCAACACCGCGGTTCCTGGTGTGTCCACTGTGCCGTGCGTGTGATCATTGCTTGTACAGCCCTCTCGCAGTGTCCGGAGCAAGTATGGTGGGTCTGACACACCGGTGTCAATGTGTTCTTTTTTCCATTTCCAGGAGTGTAATTTATTGGCCTCTAATATGAACAAAGTCGAACAGAAGGTGGCTGCTAGGAAGTCTGACAAAGTGCAGAGACTGGCCTGCTTTCACAAACGGATGGAATTAGCAGGACATCCACTCTTGGAATGGATATTATGCTAGACATGCCCGCCTTACACCTGTGTCTTAAAATGGAGGCAGCGCCAGGGACATAAAGGCTAAAAATTGAAAATAACTGGATATAGTTACAATATACGGAATCCCAAATCAGTAAGGCGATAGCTGGGGAAATGCCGACTAACTACACAATAACTTCTAGCTGTTTCAATAAACTTTGCCATGTAACAGTTGGAAGCAGGGAACAGTGGAAAAGCGAACCACAACACGGTGCAGGAGACATAATACAGTGGTTTACTGACAGGTCGAAAACAGATGAAAGTACCAGGTATGATGTACTGCCTAGAATCTCTTTATGGAAGATGGTCACAGTATTACACTTTTTTTTCTGTCAGCATATGCACGGAGGAAAATTAGAGTAGACCCTACAAAAATCGCAGCATCTATTGTTATCCAGACAGCCAAGCAGCTCTGAAATCTGTATCAACCCCTGCAACTAGATCGAAGGTCGTTGCAGAATGCTATGAAGCATTTTCTTTCGGACATGTCCGAAAGAACAGACACTACACATATATCCATATACGGGGTGTTTCAGGAAGAATAGTAGATATTTTACAGGTGGTAGTACAGACGAAAAAAATTCCATATAAATGCGTCCTCTTTTTATTGAGTACAGAGATACAACTGTTAGTACGTAACGCTATCAAACTCCAAGCAAAGGCAAATGAGGACATTCAAAGTTGATTTTCAAAAATTCACCAACCAACATCAATGCACATTTGATTTCTCTGACTTCTCTTGATAACACCACGTGTAGCTTTACTGAGGTCGTCTTTGCGTTCTTTTATGAGGGCTGCACTGTTCATAACCCGAACGATCAAATCGGCTCTTGGGTTTACTTTTTATTTGTAGACTTCGCCTTTAACCATCCCCGCAGCCAAAAATCCAAAGAGATGAAGTCCGAGGACCTTGAAGGCCAAGAAAAGTGGCCATATCTAATGATCCACCTTCCGGGAAATGAAGGTTTGGATAATGTGTCACCTGACGACTAGAATGTGCAGGAGCCCCGTCATGCTGGAGGAACATACGCATTCTTGTAGCCAAATGAACCTGCATCTCGGTTCTTACATAGTGCAACAGGTGCGCACTGGTTAGATGTAACTGAAGAGAGACTCCAAGTCGGCTTGAGGTTAAGGGCGAATCCCAAGCGTATGGCCACGAACAATTGGGAGCGGAAACTTAATGTCATCGGAACCTTGTTGAAGGACCATGACATGCTATTGTTAGACCGACTGCAGAAAGTTCACTTTATAACTACAAACATACTTGGCAAAATATATCATGTCGTAGCAATCTTACCGATACTGCAGGTCACTGCACATAAAATATTAGCTGTAGCCTCTTGGTATGTGTGGAAACAAAATATCTTCAAAGTATCCCTCCACACGGCGACTTTGCAGAGGCAAAACGGAGGACTTGGAATTAAAGACGTGCTTTTAAACTAATGCATGCCACTAAGACAGGCATCACGAAACTTCTGTTCCTCTCGTCAGATTCTGGGGAGAGGAACGCTCCTGTTAATGTAGCATGCCAGCCTAGATTACGTTCGAAAGTACTATGGCGATTGGAGCTGTATAAGACTTCCACCAGCAAAAACCAACACTAGAACCGTCTATGATTATACTACCAGACATCGACTTCACAAATCAATTCCAGTAAATTAACCTACAAAAAACAGGAGGAACGTCTGGAAAAAAAATCAACAATAAAATTCTACCAACTAGAGTCAATGCCGTATGGTGCAACGTTGTAAACGAAACCATATCCTCAGCGGAACGACTATGGAAAATCAAATTGAGACCATCTCCATACTGCGACAAATGTCGGCTTGCAGAAACTGTAGCGCACATCTTCTTATGTGAAAATATAATCAGAATTTGGAACTGGACTAGGAAGAAATTAGCACTATCAACAGAACCGCAGAAAATCATATACCGATAACCTGACTGCAAATGTTACCCGTCCGCAAAGAATAACAGTTATTCGTGGCTTCTGGGACAGTTTGTGTTTTACGTCGTAACAAACAAAACTTAGAAGAGTACATGTTTTATATTGCAGAAGAACATTTTACTTTGAAAAAGAATAACAAATATAAGGAATGGTATCAAATTTTTTATCTCTTGCTTTATGTGGGCTATGAAGAGGTGGACAGTTTTCTTGATTAGAAGCAAAATACTATTATTTCACTTTTTTTATTCCTGGAATATTCTTTTGCGTTAGTTCTAAAATCAGAACTGTTCCAGTTTGGCAAAGCCCCTCCGGCTCCGAATTTTTTTTCATTTGTTGGAAAATATATGGCTTTCTTACAGACCTCATATGCATCCAGTGCAAAATACCTTAAACTGTGAATATATTTCTGAATGAATGTTTGTTATGTATTTTTCCGTCACCCTTTTCACTGTTATAAGTTATGTTCTACAAGGAACGAACGCCATTGGAGGCGGCAATCTGTAATTCATTTTACCTTAATTAGAGGTAAAGGTGGATAAATGGGCCCCCACTTGGTTTTTTTTACATAAGACCTTTTATTTTTAGTATAATCACCTGAAATTAACATAAAACATTTCTCTAGTATGTCCTGCAATAGTTACGACATGTTTTGGTTCAAGTTTTTAATATTTAAAACAAAATTTTATTTTTTTCCTGCATTTTGTTGCGTCAAGAATTTGTGCTGTTAATATGGGCCTTAAGGTAGTTTGAAATAAAAAGAAACAAAAATTTGAAAAAATAATTTTATTTAATTTTTGTGTATAATGAAGGAAAGTTTCACTTTGAACATTGTTAATTAGTCTACTAGTGGGATGATTTTCACAGCCTACGCCTAGTCTATTTACAATGGTCACACACATAAGCATCATTCAGCCCATTCGTTGTGAGCCCACATCTCACAGGCTATACACTGGACCCAAAGTTCACATTTTGCGTCCTTTGAAAAAACCCCTTCACAAAATAGACATACAGCGTCGTCAACATCAGGGACAGAAACACCAACTTCAATGTCTGGGAGGGATTGTCCCGAATCAAAACCTACACTTGCCTCTTCACCTTCTTCATTTGATTCATGTTCATACACTAACTTATTTCTCCTACTTCTTCTAGAATTTTTTTTTTTTCATTGCCGCCGTTCTTCGTTGTACTGTTCTTTTCTTTTCCGTCTTGTTTCTTCTTCTTAGTTTTCTTATATTTCTTTTCTTCTGCCTCTTCTAGTGCACGTTTAGAAAGAGAAGTTACAACAACACAAGTAATGGGTTTAGGGGCTTTGTTTGTCCATTTTCTTCTTGGTCTTGGTATCGATAATACGTCTTTGGGAGAAACATGACCAAAACGTTGTTGGGAAGAGCATCCTGAGGGCCCAGTTTCTGCCAAGTCTCTTGCAGATGGTGTAGTTAATGTCGATGATGTGCCAGGATGAATGCATTGAGCTGATTGACTTGAAGGCATGTCCTTAGGAGTTCGCCCTTTACTGGCTTTCAGAGCATCTACAGTCAGACTTTGAACGTCAATATCTTCAGAGGGAGCAAAGTCAATATCATTAAACACTTTGCGATTTACAGGAAAAATTCCTATTACTCTGAACCCTGAAATGGCTATTTCAGCTGTTTGATATTTCAGGAATGCATTCCCAAGTAGCTCAGCAATATCGTACGGTCTAAGAGGCCGATTGTTGTGCAGCATCCATTACCTTATGTAGTCACTATAATGATTCTTAAGGGGTCCCATGAAGCTCCTATCTAGTGGTTGCAGCTTGTGTGTAGTGTGCAAAGGCAAGCTAACTATTGTAACGTGTTCACGAGCTGTGTCAATTACATCAATATTCTTTGTATGGGTATGGCGGCCATCTAAAATAAGCAAAATAGGATCATCTTTTGATGACTTTGTTTTAGAGATAAAATGGATTAACCAGTCAGTGAAAAGGTTGCTCTGAATCCAACCAGAGGGATGACACCTTCCTACAGAGCCAGGCAGAGCCCCTTTCATCAGTGTATCCGTCATATTTTTCCTGGGGAAAATTAGCATTGGTGGGACGAAAGTACCAGACGCGCTCATGCAGAACACACACGTTACAAGTGATCCTCTTTCAGCTGCAGATAATGCACCAACTTACCTTTTTCCCCTCAGGCCGATGACACGAGAAATTTTGCTTTGAACGACACTAAGGCCTAACTCGTCTACATTAAAAACTCTGTCCGCAGGATATTTGTAGTTACTGAAGACAGCTTCAAGTAAATTTAAGAAATTGTCGGCAGCTTGTTTATTAAACCCATTAGCACGTGAAATCGAAGTTGCGGATGGCTTCAAAATAGACAGAATATTTTTGTACCGTGGCATAAAATGGTCAAACCAAGGTCGACCAACAACTTCGCCCTTTACAAATGGATGAGGGATTTTATTTCTTGTGCAAAGCTGGTAGGCCATGCGCCTGACGTCTTTTATGGTAAGGCCGTAGAATTTGGATTCCATAATGAGAAGATATTTAACCAGTCCGCCCTCAAGTCCCTGTGGTAAAACCGGTGGACGACCCAATTTAATGTTAATTATTTCTTCGACTGGTTTATCGATTCGTGAAAGCCTTTGGAGCATAGAACGAGGGACAGAGTACACTTTAACCGTTTTTTTTTTCAACCCCATTTTTCTTCTCTTTAATAGCTACAATAGCATTTGCCATATTTGCTTTGCCCCATGATTACCGTTTCGATTTTTTGGGGGGTACAAGATGTCTTCGAGGCATCTGAAACATAAAGAGTAGCAATATTTGTAAATGGTCCCATAAAATCTGATTGACTTTACGGGGCCCATAATACCAGCAGCAAAAGGGGCCCATATATCCACCCTCGACATCTTGGGAAAAACGATTTTGCTTATGGTTAGTTTGGTTCGCAACTGACGTTAATTAATGTAAAACGGCATCCCATAAGAAGCCAAATACGTACCTTACCTTAGTTTTACTAATAACATGTTAGAAATTTGACTTTTATTCAAGTAAACACTAACCTTTCAAACTTTTGATGGCAGCGAAAAAATTCACAGCACAACTACTCACAAACGATGACAGCTACTACGTCTGTGCACTCTACAGTAAAGTTTGGCAACTAGTTCTAGTAGTTCATGTGCTCTCAGCTAGAGTTCGTGGCCTGTACTTCCAAATATGTGGGGGGCCCATAATACCAAAAGGGGTCATTTTTCCACCTTTGTCTGTACTACTTCAATTTTGTTCAACAATTTAAAGGTATATATGGGTGCAAACATGCAATACATGGGAATAATGCAGCTGCTCAGTGACAGGTATGGGGGAAGCATTGAGGCCAGGCCTCGTATCTTCGTCCCCTGCCCTCTTTGCCTCCGCCTACCTGGTGCTGAAAGTCTTCTCAAACTGTTTTAAAAAAATAATAGTGCAATGATCAGCATGTCTGTCTAGTAAGCAGGAGGTCCAGGTTCGAAGCCCAGTCGGTCACAAATATTAATCTGCCGTATTAGCTGTATTTCAACGCGCTGTGACAGTGTGGACGTCGGTCCTTCGATATTTAAGATGCAATTGTTTCTTGAGGCAATATAGTGCCATCAGTTGGAACTACTGACGGCCTTGGGAGAGCCAGTCCTGACAAAACTCCACCATCTGGTGAGCAAGATGTATGAAACAGGTGAAATACCCTCAGACTTCAAGAAGAATATAATAATTCCAATCCCAAAGAAAGCAGGTGTTGACAGATGTGAAAATTACCGAACAATCAGTTTAATAAGCCACAGCTGCAAAATACTAACACGAATTCTTTACAGACGAATGGAAAAACTAGTAGAAGCCGACCTCGGGGAAGATCAGTTTGGATTCCGTAGAAATACTGGAACACGTGAGGCAATACTGACCTTACGACTTATCTTAGAAGAAAGATTAAGGAAAGGCAAACCTACGTTTCTAGCATTTGTAGACTTAGAGAAAGCTTTTGACAATGTTGACTGGAATACTCTCTTTCAAATTCTAAAGGTGGCAGGGGTAAAATACAGGGAGCGAAAGGCTATTTACAATTTGTACAGAAACCAGATGGCAGTTATAAGAGTCGAGGGGCCTCAAAGGGAAGCAGTGGTTGGGAAGGGAGTGAGACAGGGTTGTAGCCTGTCCCCGATGTTATTCAATCTGTATATTGAGCAAGCAGTAAAGGAAACAAAAGAAAAATTCGGAGTAGGTATTAAAATCCATGGAGAAGAAATAAAAACTTTTAGGTTCGCCGATGACATTGTAATTCTGTCAGAGACAGCAAAGGACTTGGAAGAGCAGTTGAACGGAATGGACATTGCCTTGAAAGGAGGATATAAGATGAACATCAACAAAAGTAAAACGAGGATAATGGAATGTAGTCGAATTAAGTCGGGTGATGCTGAGGGTATTAGATTAGGAAATGAGACACTTAAAGTAGTAAAGGAGTTTTGTTATTTGGGGAGCAAAATAACTGATGATGGTCGAAGTAGAGAGGATATAAAATGTAGACTGGCAATGGCAAGGAAAGCGTTTCTGAAGAAGAGAAATTTGTTAACATCGAGTATAGATCTAAGTGTCAGGAAGTCATTTCTGAAAGTATTTGTATGGAGTGTAGCCATGTATGGAGGTGAAACATGGACGGTAAATAGTTTGGACAAGAAGAGAATAGAAGCTTTCGAAATGTGGTGCTACAGAAGAATGCTGAAGATTAGATGGGTAGATCACATAACTAATGAGGAAGTATTGAATAGGATTGGGGAGAAGAGAAGTTTGTGGCACAACTTGACCAGAAGAAGGGATCGGTTGGTAGGACATGTTCTGAGGCATCAAGGGATCACCAATTTAGTATTGGAGGGCAGCGTGGAGGGTAAAAATCGTAGGGGGAGACCAAGAGATGAATACACTAAGCAGATTCAAAAGGATGTAGGTTTCAGTAGGTACTGGGAGATGAAGAAGCTTGCACAGGATAGAGTAGCATGGAGAGCTGCATCAAACCAGTCTCAGGACTGAAGACCACAACAACAGTGCCATCAGTGTAACGGGACTTCAACGGCATCCAAATCCAACCCTGCTTTTTGCGTTTCCGATAGTCCCTACAATAAGAATCTGGTGTCATATTATGCTTCACAACCTTAAACTGGTTATTTTTTTACTTCATACTAAAACAAAAGTTATAATATGAGAAGAGAAAATGACTGATATGCTTGTCAGGAACTTAAGTTTTTCGTGTTTATTTTCTCACTTCATACTAAAACAAGGGCGTTAATATGAGAAGAGGAAATGAAATATACGCTTCCAAGACAATATTTCCTTGTGTGCTACTACTGTATACATGAAAGCCCTGCAGTTAATTGCCTGCCGCGGTGGTCGTGCAGTTCTAGGCACTTCAGTCCGGAACCGCGTGACTGCTACGGTCGCAGGTTCGAATCCTGCCTCTGGCATGGATGTGTGTGATGTCCTTAGGTTAGTTAGGTTTAATTAGTTCTAAGCTCTAGGGGACTGATGACCTCAGATGTTGAGTCCCATAGTGCTCAGAGCCAATTTGCAGTTAATTTTTGTATGTTGGATAAAATTTGATATCACCTCACATTCCTTCGTGAGAAGGTTCCTATTTACTTGGGATTCAAATAGAGTGGACATTTCATCACTGGTTAATATTCTGATGACTAATGACATGATACCCGTTGCAATTGCTCCATGGCACCTGTGAGTAGAGTCTCACGTTGGTTACTGTAAGAACACGCAGGTAGTGATATCCGATCACTGCAGTCAGAGCCAAGGTGATTTTTTTCTGTTTATGGCGAAGCGTCTGTTGCAGTGTCCACGCTCAGCCAACATAAACAAATCGCGGCGCCGTTGGGCACTGCTAATCGCTGCACTTGTCGCGAGCTTCGACAACAAGAGCGCACTGTCTCTGCTAACGATACTATGGAGTTAATACATCATACTTAACGTAATATACAGATCGTGGGTTGGGTAAAAATTCAGTTTGTAACTTTCCATCGCATTAAGATACTTTACAGTCATATTTGATGCAATATTTATTGTTGGTTGTCTCTCCAATGTTAATAGTATTGATTCAGATTGTGCATGAACATGAAAACACACACACACACACAAACCGTCATTGATTCCAGTGAGGGTGACAACTACTGTGTGTTGAACAACACATGCACCAGTCAATTCCTCAGTTGGCGTCGAGTGGATGAGATTTTTCAATTACCTTGCATTGCAATAATTGTAAGAAGCAGACTGAAAGTAAATTGACTTGTATCTAAAGAGCTGCGACAAAGAAAAGCTTGACCGACTGTCAGATAATTGTCTACATGGGTTTTGTGGACGAGTATACTTTTAGTAACCAACCCACCCACGATCATGACGTAAGATTTCTCGAAGGCATGGGGCATTGATTTCATTAAGTCGTCGACAGTGTAGCGTGATGGTTTACTTCCCAACATACGTTTTCTATATTCGTCCAAAGGTCGCTTGCATTTGTAGGTCCACATGGCAATGACCTTGTTACCTCTGCCCACATATTCTGTATCTGGTTGATGTTCGGTGATCGTGGAACAAACGGCAACAGCTTTGTCCTCTCTTGGCCCTGAAACCAATCTCGCACTGCTCTGCTATGATGGATGGGGCTCTGCTCCTGTAAATAAACTTGTTATCTCATTCGTTCATATATTTATATTTAAATAACATATTAGTAATAAGCACATTGTATTATTATTTTCCACAGTGTTATTCAGGCTCTGTCATAAATAAGTGATCTAGATTCAACCGTCCGATTAAGAATGTGGTTTACCTAGTCTATCAAATGATGAGAGTCGTATTCGTATATCCACATTAAGACTGACTTGCTGAATCCGATTAGAACGATCTGGTATCGAAATGATATTACAGAAATCGGATAATTTGAACGTCTGTATGGCAACAATGCTGCGCACATAAATTCCTATGATGGAGTAACAGGTAGCAACTGCCTAAGAAAAAGTAAGAAATGTGTCTACTAGCAGCAATGTAACGTAATTATAACCCATATTTATGTGATGGAAACACTGAATCGAACAATGCACATCTATTTCAGTGGTGGGATAATGCACTATATCGGATTTGCTGATGACATAATGACAATAATAATAATAATAATAATAATAATAATAATCCCGTGGGGCCGATAGGGGAAACCCTCCCCCATATGGGTGGTGCCGAGGAAATCAAATACTTGGGGTGAACCAAATACTAACACAATCCTGAACGGCTACTCAATCCGTTGAACTCAAAATCCAGACACGTCTGAGTGAAAACCACCGCTACTCTGGTCACCGTCTGTTAGCTCAATGAGCTCGGCTGAAAATATTTGCTTCCAAAGGCTTCAACACCCTCTGGTCCTGTCCGGTCCTGGAATCATCCAGCCAAACCATTGAAACACAAGCAAATAGGAACTGTGCAAGCAAAGTCAAGTTTACCCCAGGTGGTACACAACCCGGCTGTCGACAGGCGGCAGTTGGAATTTCGCATTCTGGGGAGTCCAGGTTAGCACGGCAGAGAATATTGAAGATCTCTTGTAATTTCCCTACAAGCAGAAAACATGCATTTGAAAACTACACGCCGCGCGAGATTAGCCGAGCGGTCTGAGGCGCAGCAGTCATGGACTGTTCGGCTGGTCCCGGCGGAGGTTCGTGTCCTCCCTCGGGAATGGGTGTCTGTGTGTTTGTCCTTAGGATAATTTACGTTAAGTAGTGTGTAAGCTTAGGGACTGATGACCTTAGCAGTTAAGTCCCATAAGATTTCAAACACATAAGAACTTTTTTTCTTATAACTAAACATCGATACATTGATCCAAGCACGAAAACTATATAATCTCACAAAAGAAATCGACCAACAAAAACTTATCATCCTTGCTCTTCACGAACCACGACTAACTGACAGTGAAACCTTGCATTATGGAAACCATTGCATCTTCAAGAGCAAAATACAACAAAAGGTAGCGAAAGGCGTACCAATCTTCGGCATTGCTTTTCTCGAACACAGATCTATCATTAAGTCTGTCAAAGAAATCACATCCATCAACAATCGACTTATGACTACGCTCATTCAGAGCCCCAGTAAAAAATATACACTCATCAATGCACGTGCTCCCACCAACATCGAAAATAAGAAAAACACCAAAAATGTCGAAAAATTCTGGAACACACTCGAAAATACTATGAGCAAAATTCACCAAGATGACGTGAAAATACTAATGGGAGACTTCAACTCTCTATTTGGAACAGAAAAAACCTGTAGAAAAACCATTGGTACAAATTCAACATACCGAAACGCTTAGACCAACGGCACACATCTGACTGACTTTTGCCAACAATTCAACCACCAAAGGATGTCTTCCCACTTTAGGAAAACACCAGTTCCCAGGTAACATGCTTAGCTACCAGGTACAAGCTGCTTTCGTTCGCCTTTCGAGACTCGCTGAAAGCCAGATTTTTAATTCTTTTGTAGCTGAGCTACAAGCAGGCAGATACAAACTCAATAAGGGAATCGTAAGATAACGCTCGAGCAAAATTCGTCTTGCTACGTAAAGTAACCCTTAGTGTCAGAGCGAAAGCCTAACGGTACTGCCAATTTCATAATGCCACTTTTGTTTTCTGCCGACATACTTTTTGTTGTTGTGAATACATAATTTTATCTATGAAATGCCTCCTTTCCATAATACTTGCGAATGATACAGGAAATGAAGTAAATACAGATCTTTTCGAAGTCAAAAGTCGGTAATAGACTACTAATTAGTGTTAAAATAGGCTCAATCGTCTTACAGACACTTAATGCTTTATTAAGATAGACTACCGTCGTGATGGTTCTGTAGTAAGCTGAATTTAATTTGTATTAGTACAGTGAATATTTTATTTGCATTTTCCATTAGCTTACTAAACGCAACAGTAATCATCCAAGAGAAATTAATCAGCAGCTGAATTTTCTTTCACGATATCTAAAATAATCTGACGATGCTACAGATGTTTACAAATTCTACGCCCGTAGAAACCTACTTGTTTTAACGATGTCATTAAACCATGGTAGTTTTAAGAGTATTTTCTAGAAATGAATTGCCTTGACGGTTGATCGATCAAGATCGGGAAAGGTAATATTTTACGAATATATGACGAGAGGTTCAAATGGCTCTGAGCACTATGGGACTTAACATCTGTGGTCATCAGTCCCCTAGAACTTAGAACTACTTAAACCTAACTAACCTAAGGACATCACACACATCCACGCCCGAGGCAGGATTCGAACCTGCGACCGTAGTAGTCGCGCGGTTCCGGACTGAGCGCCTGAACCGCTAGACCACCGCGGCCGGTTATGACGAGAGGGACAAGTGCTTTAGAGAGGACTTCCCCATCAATATAAGTGTCTGAGAGACGACTTTCCTATCAATCTCCTGGATAGTTTTCTTTCTCAAATCAACAGAGTGAGTTATCATGCAGTAGCACAGGTGATGTAGTTTTGTTGCTCGACTTTCTTACACTGCGACCGAAAGGTGTCTCAGTTGTTGACAACAAATTCCAGCTGTGTTGCACACACCCCCTGAGGCAGAATTCGTAGTCCAAAACACACTTTTGGAGCTATCAGATGTAAAATATTATGTTCATACTACTCTTTGCTCTAGTCTACGTCTTTTGGTGGGGCTCAGCCTTTCATTTCTTCTTAGGAAGTTAACGATGAAGGCATCATAACACGTCACCAGTAACAGTACTGCATAGGAATGCTCAATGAGCGACCTGATGACGTTCAATAATAGTCACTCCGTTGATTTTTGTTGTTTCGAATTAGAGCATGCAGTACTCCTACACCAGACTTCTGAACTTTGCCTGTTGAATGCAAATGTCGCATGATGGAAAAATGGTAATCTGTCACATATATCAATAGTCTAGACTTCCTTAATGTGGAAAATCATTCATGCCAGAACGATCTTTGTTGAAACAAGAATATCTTTTTCTGGAGTATTTTTCCCAAAAGCACTCGCTCCAAACACAGTTCAAATATTTCTAGCTGCCTCCTCTACATTCACCCCTCTGTTATAATAAAAGTAAACGTTGTGTTCCAGATGTTACACCTTTTTCCACTTGCGACTCAATTTTACAATGCTTAACTGTAGTTCATGATTTTCAAGTATGCCAAATCCAATGCTTAACTGCAAGATGATAACTAGAACTTCAAATTCGAAAATGGCGTTGATACATACACTGATAGCGTGGCCCCACCTTCACATGGGCGGCGCCGGATTTCAGGCGGCGGGTGGCGTCTGGCCGGTGGCCGGTAGCCGCTGCAGCGCGAGGAAACGCCCGAGCGTAAGCTGTTATGATCGCGACGCAGCCACGAGCTGTCCTGTGGAATTGTTTCTGGAATACTTATTACTGCGGGTGGGTAGAATGTTAAGCGAATTGTCTTCGATGTTCAATCAGACTCATAACTTTAGACCGAAACATGTAAAAAAAAAAAAAATAGTTGGACGCGAACATGCGACTTTAAGTTTAGAATGCACGACGATTACCGCAAGACCACGGTCTCACTTCCTCAATGTTATCTAGGAAGTAGACAACACTCCCTCCTAATACTTCCGCATCTTACAATGTTGCCAGATTGTGCAGATGGCCGGACTTAGAGTTGTCAGGGGCGATCAGTTTTATTAGCCACCTTAAGTGAACGACTCGGACTTAGTCTCTGTGGCGGCCGGCCGGCGGTCAGTTTTTATGTCTAAGACTGTACATCACTGTTTATAACTAATTTGTTTTTAAATTTAATTTCCTATGTATAAGCTTGTACTTTCTTGATTTATTGCCGGCCGCGGTGGTCTCGCGGTTCTAGGCGCGCAGTCCGGAACCGACTGCTACGGTCGCAGGTTCGAATCCTGCCTCGGGCATGAATGTGTGTGATGTCCTTAGGTTAGTTAGGTTTAAGTAGTTCTAAGTTCTAGGGGACTGATGACCACAGCTGTTAAGTCCCATAGTGCTCAGAGCCATTTGAGCCATCTTGATTTATTGTAAGAAGACTTACGTTAACTACACTAAACTGATAAAAACCACAAAAAAATTGGAATCGCTGTCTTTGAAAATATGCATTACAGAGGAACTTCTGTGGGAAATTTTCAAGTAAAACTGGAAGGTTTTAACAGGTAAATATTTTTGAAGCCAGCAGTTAATAACATTGTGTACAAACCAGAATAAGTAATATCAGGAAGTGAATGTAATATTGATTTGCCCGTAAATGGTTTACTGCAATTGGCTGTTCTTTATCGAGGCATTTTCAGTAATGCTTTTTATTTCTCATACAAAGCGATACGTTGACCCATTCAGCTGTACAAAAAAGCACTGTCTTCTAGTTTGCGTGAAGTGACATTACAGCAAGCAAAGGAAACGAGAGAGAAAGGACTTTCTATTGTTCTTGGTAAAAAAACTATGCCCAACTTGTAGAAGGTAGGTTACAGAATATAAGAAAGGAAATGGAGTAACTTCAGAGGACACCAGTGAAACTGGAGATGTGACTATTAAGTCTCTAAAAATAAAACAAACTATACACAAGTTTAACAGATTAGGGATTGTCTCCAACTAAATTGCATTCTAGAATGAGATTTTCACTCTGCAGCGGAGTGTGCGCTGATATGAAACTTCCTGGCAGATTAAAACTGTGTGCCCGACCGAGACTCGAACTCGGGACCTTTGCCTTTCGCGGGCAAGTGCTCTACCAACTTTTTTCTTTATTGAACAAACGAAGAGTACATATATATATACACAAAGCAACAGTTCTTCAAGATACCAGTTAAACATATACAAATGAGTGTTAGGTAAACAAATTATTAGAATAACATTAAATACAACAAAATGTAACACATCCTGATTTCTTTGTTTTTTTTAACAAACTAAAAGTACATATATATTCACTATGCAAGAGTTCTGCGAGGTACCATTTAAACATATACAAATGACTATTAGTTAAACAAAAAAAATAATAAAAAGAAAACCATTACATACAACAAAATATAACATATTCTGTCTTCTTCCTTTTTTTTTTGTCGATGCATGAGAACGTGGATAAGGGTGTTGCATCATGTGACAGATAGGCTGGTACACCCCAACTTTGAGGGGGGTCAAGGAAGACGCTGCGGAGATAACCGGCAAAAGTTTGTTGGTAAGATGGTTTTCGGGTGAGGGTGCTGTGCGCGGTCACAACTTTGTACCAGAAGTCAAGGACTGTATGCGGACCACTCTGAAAGAGGTATTCTAAAGCCTGTCCTCGGAACCAGATGAGGGCATGGTGCTTAGCAAGAGGGTAGTGAAATGTCTGGGGCAACAACAGGAAATCCGGGGTTACCGTCGTTGGCGGGGCACGGAGGTAAAAGCCCACGATTCGTTGCATGAGGAGCCATACGTTTTGTTTCAGGGGGCACGTAAGACGGTGCTCGTCGGTGTCTTCGAGCTGACAGTCAGGGCAGAGTGGGGAGGTGGCCAGTCCTATGCGATAAAGTCGACTATTAGTCGGAAATTTTCCATAGACTAAAATATACCAGAGTGCAGACACAGACGACGGTAAAAAGGGTGCATGCACACACCCCCAAACCGTGCGCCAGTGAATGTCAGGATGCTGTAGCACCATGGGGTCGCAAGGGTTGGATAGCATAAACAAACGATAATAATCTTTTGTACGGGGAGGACGGGTGACTGGAAGATCGGCCCGAACGTAGCTGAGTTCTATGAAACAATTGGCGACAATGGAGAAATACGTGCCACATTGATCGGTGGATCGAGAGAAGCTGGTCGGAGGATATCTAAGAGACTGCGTGTTAAGGACGGGACCGGCCCTTGCCAGTGTCGCAACAGAGTTTGGACAAAGAGTGCAGAAGATCGTGCCCGCACGTTGACGAGTCCGAGGCCACCTTTTGCAGGAGGCAGTGTTAGAGTGTTGTAGCGGACTTTGAAAAGTGCCCCTGCTGACACGAAATATCCAAAGGCTGATTGGATGCGGTGGCCAAGGAGTAACGGCATTGGGAGGATCTGGGCGACGTGTACCAGTTTAGGGGCGACTTACATGTTGACATAGGTCACACGTTGTAGTTGGTTTAAGTTACGGTGCACTTGACCGCGGACATGGTGCCGAATCGACTGCAAAAGCCGCCGGTAAGCCAGGGCTACTGTGCGGTGTGTGGAGCTCGTAAATTCGACACCCAAGTAACGAAGGGTTGCACTGACTGGGAGTGGGGTCGGCACCATAGCCGGGAGGCCGCGCCCAATGTGCATTATAGTCGATTTACGGACATTAAGAATGCTACCAGAAAGACGTCCATATTCGTGGATCCATTGGATGGCGTCATTGAGTTCCGTGGAGGAGCAGGTGAGAGAGAGGAGATCGTCCGCATAAGCCCAACAGTGAAAGGTGTAGTCACGCAAAGTGAGGCCCTGCAGTCTAGAGGTAAGTCCAGTGATGAGGGGCTCACGTGCAATGGCATATAGTAAAGTAGACATAGGGCATCCTTGACGCACAGAGCGGCGTATAGGAATCGGTCCTACAAGCCTCCCATTGACTTGTACCATCGAGACCGCGGGAAGCAGTAACCGGCGAATGGCATCGACAAAAAGTAATGGGAACCCCATACGTGTCGCCACCATGAGGAGGAATGGGTGTCGAACGCGATCAAAGGCGCTCGTGAAATCGACGGATACCAGTGCTGCACGAAGGCGACAAACCGACGCCAGTGCAATGAGGTCACGGCATTCTCCTAGGGCTGTTTGTAAAGTGGCCCCACAACCACGTGCAGTCTTCTCAGGTGAAAGGACCGTAGGTAAGACGGTGTGTATGCGCGCTGCTAAGAGGCGTGCATAGATTTTATAGTCTGCATTCAGTAGTGTAAGGGGGCGATATGCAGAGACATGAGACCCTCCCTTCGGTTTAGGCACAGGTAGAAGAATGCCAGTGACGAATTCAGGTGGAATTGGGAAGGACGGAGTAAAGAGTTCCTGAATCATTTCCGTCCAGCGAGGAAGCATTAACGTGGTGAACGCCCGATAAAACTCCACCGGGAGGCCATCTGGTCCGGGTGATTTGTTCTTGGCCCCTTTGTTGATTGCATCTACCACCTCTTCTGCGGTGATTGCAGACATCATGAACGTTGACTCCGCTACGGTGAGGGTCCGATCAGGGGAAGGACGGAGATCATCAGGAATGGGCGTCGCCATCGGTTCATCATCATAAAATTGGCGATAATGTTCAGCAAAGGCAGACACCACTGCCGCCTGTGTTGTGTGGTGAACACCATCGGAGGTCGTGATGTTGGGGACGAAAAGTCGACGTCGACGACTATGGTCGGATGCGGCATGGATTGTGGATGGGGTTTCGTCGTGGAGGAGGTCTTGTCGTCGGGAACGCACCACGACACCATGCAGTCGTGCACGTTGAAGAGAGAGGAGACGAGCTTTAGTACGTTATCGTTCACTATGGGTGTCAGGTGATGGAGGGAGTGCATCGAGCTCACGGAGGACGGCGTAGTGAAAATTTGTAGTGTCTCGATGCCATTCTGCTGCTTCCTTGCTACATTGTATGAAGGCCTTTCTGATTGCAGGTTTGGCTCATTTGAGCCACCAATGGAACGTGGATGTGTACTGCGGAAGGCGTCTTTCGCAAGACGCCCATGTAGTGGCAATACATTGTCGGCAGTGTGGATCATTAAGGAGGGAGGTATTAAGCTTCCAGTAACCTCTGCTGCGCCACACTGATTGAGGTGGCAGAGCCAGGGAGCAAATGACGGCGCAGTGGTCCGAAAATGCAAGGGGCCATCGTTCAGCTTGGGCGACTTCATTGCCAGGGTGGGCAGAGACATAAAGCCAGTCCAGTCTGCTCGCAGAATGTGCTGTATAATGGGTAAAACCGGGGGTATTGCCATGAATTTTCTCCCAAACGTCCTCTAGATGAAAATCTTCGATTAAGGTGAGCAGCACCGGGCATGGCGAATAACCAGGCATTTGGTCCTGCGGATGGAGGACACAGCCTCCCATGATAAGGTGATCATAGCGTCCAGAAAACAGGGGCGCCACGTCATGTCCGAAGAAAGTGGACCGCTGCCGACGGTTCGTGGAGCCAGACGGAGCGTAGATATTGATGACGCGCGTGTCGAAGATGGTAACAGCCATGCCTCTTCTACAGGGAAGGATTGTCGTGTCCTTGAGTGGGATTCCTTCGCGTATGTAGAAAGCCACTCCACGCCCTGATTGATCACATGTGGACGTGTATGAGTCGTAGCCGTAGACTGGTGGTAGTGTGGCAACGCGTACTTCCTGAAGAAGGGCGACGTCGACGTCAGAGGCCCGAAGCATGTCACATAGGAATTGCAGCTTGGGTGCAGTGCCGATCATGTTGATGTTCAGTGTGGCAAACCGGTACGTTTGTTTCAGTGGTGGTGGACGCGCATCTACCATCACCAAGGGAAGTAAGAGGAGGGCACCGACAGGTAGTCCCGTCCCATCAGCTGCAGTGCCTCGCTTTTGATGTTAACAGGCAGCCTTGTCCGGCGGAGGCAACTCATCTGGCGGAGGGGGCGTATCTTCGTCAATGTCGTCGGCCCATGCTCCTGTGGCGTGGGTCTGTCCAATGTCCATGGGAATTGCATCGTGGTGAGAGAGATCTTGAGTTGTCGGCGGGGAGACAGGCGTCTCAACCGGCGCACCGATTGTTACATTGTGCGTGGCGACCTCCATAGTGGTCCCGTCCTGGGAAACGTCTTGTTCATCGTGAAAGTAGTCCGCCGACCTCTGTGTGGAAATGTCGGCTGGTTGGGTGTCGTCTTCGTCGTCGCGGGTGGCGACGCTTTGAGAGCCCGTGGGTGAACGGCGACGGCGTTTGCGCCTACGTGGCGAGCGTTGTTTGCGCACGTGTTCCTCAGTGTCGGACGACGGCAAGGAGGAGCGTCGACCTGGTTCGAAGGCGTCGGTGGGTACAATGAAATTGTCAAACAGGTGTTGTGAAGAAGTACTGTTCTCCTCAGCGTCCGGTGCGGGAGCCTGTTCGGCGGCAAGGTTGTCAGGTGGGACGTCCGCACCGTCCATAGGTGACTGGGACGGTGAGACGTGCCGATCGGAAGGACCGGGCGACGGACTGGACGAAACTGTAGACGTGGCGAGAGCCGCTGCGTAAGTGACCGGTAGGGCGGTCATCGTGGGTGTGACGGACGCTTCCGACAACGGGAGCTGCGCGACACGTCGTTGAATGCATTCAGACCGTAGGTGACCTTCTTTCCCGCAACCGGAACAGGTCCGAGGTTGGCCGTCGTACATTATAATGGCACGGCAGCCTCCGATACGTAGATAGGAAGGCACGTGTCTCTGCAACTCGATGCGGACCTGTCGAACACCATTTAAAACGGGATAGGTTTGAAATTGTACCCAACGTTCGGCAACATGTTCCAGAACGTTGCCATAGGGACGGAGCGCCTCAATGACGACGTCTGCAGGTAGTTCAAACGGCAGTTCGAAGATCCTTATCATCCGTGTGCCGAGACCTGCGTGATCGACGGTAACGTGTCCGACGTTGCCGTCGGAATGACAGAAGCGCAGTCCACGTTTTGCCTCTTGAAGCACCTTGTCGCACGCCGCATCGTTGATCATTTTGACGTAGACGGTACTGCTAACTATGGACAAGTGGATACCAATTAGATCCGTTGGTGGTATTTTAACTTCATTGCGAATAAATCGTTCTACCTCCAGGGCCTTGGGTCGGGCGAAGTCGGAACAAAAGTTGAAACGTAATGTCTTCTTCCGATAGTTGTGCGTCATGGTGGTCTAGAAGGGAAAACGGCACTTACAGCGGCCGAAGTAAACACAAACACACCGTGCGCGCCTCGCCCGCAGCGCTCTGGCGCGTGACCGCCTCGCAGCACTGCCGGCGGCAGACTGCCCAACTGAGCTACCGAAGCACGACTCACGCCCGGTACTCACAGCTTTACTTCTGCCAGTACCTCGTCTCCTACGTTCCAAACTTTACAGAAGCTCTCCTGCGAACCTTGCAGAACTAGCACTCCTGAAAGAAAGGATATTGCGGAGACATGGCTTAGCCACTGACTGGGGGATGTTTCCAGAATGAGATTTTCACTCTGCAGCGGAGTGTGCGCTGATATGAAACTTCCTGGCAGATTAAAACTGTGTGCCCGACCGAGACTCGAACTCGGGACCTTTGCCTTTCGCGGGCAAGTGCTCTACGAACTGAGCTACCGAAGCACGACTCACGCCCGGTACTCACAGCTTTACTTCTGCCAGTACCTCGTCTCCTACCTTTCTTTCAGGAGTGCTAGTTCTGCAAGGTTCGCAGGAGAGCTTCTGTAAAGTTTGGAAGGTAGGAGACGAGGTACTGGCAGAAGTAAAGCTGTGAGTACCGGGCGTAAGTCGTGCTTCGGTAGCTCAGTTGGTAAAGCACTAGCCCGCGAAAGGCAAAGGTCCCGAGTTCGAGTCTCAGTCGGGCATACAGTTTCTGCCAGGAAGTTTCAAATTGCGTTCTATTCCACGTCACAGGGGGGTTGCAATAGCCAAATGCAATCTGGAATCTGCAACGGACGCATTACAAAATAACCTTGCTCGCGTGTATGATGTTGAACTCATAGAGAAATATGAGTATGAAAACTATTAACATTAACAGAAAGTAAACCATTTTGATAAATTAATGAAACAAATAAAAGAGAAAATGAAAGATTCCAATAATCGAAAAAAATTCCACTTTTGACTGTGTCAGTCTCTGAATAATGGCTACATCAGGCACGTAATCTTTGAAACAAAAGGGAATTTGATAACCACCTGAACGTAAAAGAGGAAAGATATTACCAAAGGAAACAGGTGACAGAGCAAAAAATTTCAATTAATATGATGAAAACTCTATAATAATGGCAGGAAAGGAAGACAAAGTGAGCGTCAGGGAAATGTACATGAACAGAAGCGACTGAAAACAAAGTAGGCTTTTCTACATTTACCCACCTTGGGCCAAAATAGTGTGTAGTAGCAGCAGCATCTGTTACTCATTCTGTATGTGCATGCATCATTCATCAAAATGGTCAGTTCTTCTACATGTCATTAATCTAAAAAAAAAAGGAAAAAAAACCTACCAACATCTAACGCGAGTAATAACTTACAACATCACAGAACCTGTATGCTCGTCTTTGCAACAAATGTCCTCCTTTTCTTTTTTTTTGGTCATCAGTCTACTGACTGGTTTGATGCGGCCCGCCACGAATTCCTTTCTTGTGCTAACCTCTTCATCTCAGAGTAGCACTTGCAACCTACGTCCTCAATTATTTGCTTGACGTATTCCAATCTCTGTCTTCCTCTACAGTTTTTGCCCTATACAACTCCCTCTAGTACCATGGAAGTCATTCCCTCATGTCTTAGCAGATGTCCTATCATCCTGTCCCTTCTCCTTATCAGTGTTTTCCACATATTCCTTTCCTCTCCGATTCTGCGTAGAA
Organism: Schistocerca cancellata; assembly: GCF_023864275.1. Taxonomy (NCBI): domain Eukaryota; kingdom Metazoa; phylum Arthropoda; class Insecta; order Orthoptera; family Acrididae; genus Schistocerca; species Schistocerca cancellata. The sequence goes on along the minus strand of NC_064634.1, from coordinate 390,999,881 downwards.
CCTCCTCATTCCTTACCTTATCAGTCCACCTAATTTTCAACATTCGTCTATAGCACCACATCTCAAATGCTTCGATTCTCTTCTGTTCCGGTTTTCCCACAGTCCATGTTTCACTACCATACAATGCTGTACTCCAGACGTACATTCTCAGAAATTTCTTCCTCAAATTAAGGCCGATATTTGATATTAGTAGACTTCCCTTGGCCAGAAATGCCTTTTTTGCCATAGCGAGTCTGCTTTTGATGTCCTCCTTGCTCCGTCCGTCATTGGTTATTTTACTGCCTAGGTAGCAGAATTCCTTAACTTCTTTGACTTCGTGACCATCAATCCTGATGTTAAGTTTCTCGCTGTTCTCATTTCTATTACTTCTCATTACCTTCGTCTTTCTCCGATTTACTCTCAAACCATACTGTGTACTCATTAGACTGTTCATTCCGTTCAGCAGATCATTTCATTCTTCTTCAATTTCACTCAGGATAGCAATGTCATCAGCGAATCGTATCTTTGATATCCTTTCACCTTGTATTTTAATTTCACTCCTGAACCTTTCTTTTATTTCCATCATTGCTTCCTCGATGTACAGATTGAAGAGTAGGGGCGAAAGGCTACAGGCTTGTCTTACACCCTTCTTAATACGAGCACTTCGTTCTTGATCGTCCACTCTTATTGTTCCCTCTGGGTTGTTGTACATATTGTATATGACCCGTCTCTCCCTATAGCTTACCCCTACTTTTTTCAGAATCTCGAACAGCTTGCACCATTTTATATTGTCGAACGCTTTTTCCAGGTCGACAAATCCTATGAAAGTGTCTCGATTTTTCTTTAGCCTTGCTTCCATTATTAGCCGTAACGTCAGAATTGCCTCTCTCGTCCCTTTACTTTTCCTAAAGCCAAACTGATCGTCACCTAGCGCATTCTCTATTTTCTTTTCCATTCTTCTGTATATTATTCTTGTAAGCAGCTTCGATGCATGAGCTGTTAAGCTGATTGTACGATAATTCTTGCACTTGTCAGCTCTTGCCGTCTTCGGAATTGTGTGGATGATGCTTTTCCGAAAGTCAGATGGTATATCGCCAGACTCATATATTCTTCACACCAACGTGAATAGTCATTTTGTTGCCACTTCCCCCAATGATTTTAGAAATTCTGATGGAATGTTATCTATCCCTTCTGCCTTATTTGACCGTAAGTCCTCCAAAGCTCTTTTAAATTCCGATTCTAATACTGGATCCCCTATCTCTTCTAAATCGACTCCTGTTTCTTCTTCTATCACATCAGACAACTCTTCACCCTCATAGAGGCTTTCAATGTATTCTTTCCACCTATCTGCTCTCTCCTCTGCATTTAACAGTGGAATTCCCGTTGCACTCTTAATGTTACCACCGTTGCTTTTAATGTCACCAAAGGTTGTTTTGACTTTCCTGTATGCTAAGTCTGTCCTTCCGACAATCATATCTTTTTCGATGTCTTCACATTTTTCCTGCAGCCATTTCGTCTTAGCTTCCCTGCACTTCCTATTTATTTCATTCCTCAGCGACTTGTATTTCTGTATTCCTGATTTTCCCGGAACATGTTTGTACTTCCTCCTTTCATCCATCAACTGAAGTATTTCTTCTGTTACCCATGGTTTCTTCGCAGCTACCTTCTTTGTAACTATGTTTTCCTTCCCAACTTCTGTGATGGCCCTTTTTAGAGATGTCCATTCATCTTCAACTGTACTGCCTACTGCGCTATTCCTTATTGCTGTATCTATAGCGTTAGAGAACTTCAAACGTATCTCGTCATTCCTTAGTACTTCCGTATCCCATTTCTTTGCGTATTGATTCTTCCTGACTAATGTCTTGAACTTCAGCCTACTCTTCATCACTACTATATTGTGATCTGAGTCTATATCTGCTCCTGGGTACGCCTTACAATCCAGTATCTGATTTCGGAATCTCTGTCTGACCATGATGTAATCTAACTGAAATCTTCCCGTATCTCCTGGCCTTTTCCAAGTATACCTCCTCCTCTTGTGATTCTTGAACAGGGTATTCGCTATTACTAGCTGAAACTTGTTACAGAACTCAATTAGTCTTTCTCCTCTTTCATTCCTTGTCCCAAGCCCATATTCTCCTGTAACCTTTTCTTCTTCCCCTACAACTGCATTCCAGTCGCCCATGACTATTAGATTTTCGTCCCCTTTTACATACTGCATTACCCTTTCAATATCCTCATACACTTTCTCTATCTGTTCATCTTCAGCTTGCGAAGTCGGCACGTATACCTGAACTATCGTTATCGGTGTTGGTCTGCTGTCGATTCTGATTAGAACAACCCGGTCGCTGAACTGTTCACAGTAACACACCCTCTGCCCTACCTTCCTATTCATAACGAATCCTACACCTGTTATACCATTTTCTGCTGCTGTTGATATTACCCGATACTCATCTGACCAGAAATCCTTGTCTTCCTTCCACTTCTCTTCACTGGCCCCTACTATATCTAGATTGAGCCTTTTCATTTCCCTTTTCAGATTTTCTAGTTTCCCTACCACGTTCAAGCTTCTGACATTCCACGCCCCGACTCGTAGAACGTTATCCTTTCGTTGATTATTCAATCTTTTTCTCATGGTAACCTCCCCCTTGGCAGTCCCCTCCCGGAGATCCGAATGGGGGACTATTCCGGAATCTTTTGCCAATGGAAAGATCATCATGACACTTTCTTCAATTACAGGCCACATGTCCTGTGGATACACGTTACGTGTCTTTAATGCAGTGGTTTCCATTGCCTTCTGCATCCTCATGTCGTTGATCATTGCTGATTCTTCCGCCTTTAGGGGCAATTTCCCACCCCTAGGACAAGAGAGTGCCCTGAACCTCTATCCGCTCCTCCGCCCTCTTTGACAAGGCCGTTGGCAGAATGAGGCTGACTTCTTATGCCAATGCTGATTATTTATCAAAATTTAGGCAGTGGCAGTGGCGGGGATCGAACTCGGGACCGAAGACGTTTTTGATTATGAATCAAAGACGCTACCCCTTTTTTTTTCCTTCCTTCATTTTGTTCGTTGTTGATCGTTGTGTTTGGTCGTTGCGGACGTCACATGACATCCGTTAAAGTTCGTTTATTGATCCTCCGACTCAGTTTTTTATTACAGAGGCCAATCAGCTCTCTGACTGAACACGCTGAGCTACCATGCCGGCACCCCTAGACCACGGGTGTCCTCCTACACCCCAGTTTAGCAATACCTGTAAAATCAGATAGACGATTTTGAGCCTGATGAAAGAGTTCAAAGCAACCAGTGGGTTTCAACGCACAGGATGAATTTGGTTCTTCAAGTAAGTACACTGTCATAAGTTTGTGAATTTCTGGTACAGTAGAGAAACTTGCATCTCATTCCTTCGTCCCGATATCTCAATACAATTATTTGAAAATGAGGAAGGTAACTCTTCAAGAGGGATGTATTTTGTTGTTGATTAGCCTCTATGAAAATTTCAGCTTTCTTGTGCAGGACGAAGTACAAGGTTATCACTAGAATAATGGGAGATGCACTCGTCTCACAATTTGTGGGTACTATAAGTAAGAGCAAGATTGCCATCTAAAGGCCTCTGCATCATTTCCGATGATTTGGAGCATGATGGTGCCGTGGTCTATCAAACGGAGAAAATTATATTACAGTTCTTTAAACAAGAATTTGAGCGGCCTGTAAGTAATACTGAATATTTAAGAGATGACTGTGCTGCACAGCACAGAAACTGCAAGAATTTTTTGAATGTATGCAATCGTGGACATGACTTAGGAATTAAATGCACTTCGTCATTTTTTGCAACTAGGCACGGTAAATCTCTCTGTGATGGAATTGTTGGCACTTTGGAAAGCTTGTTACAACAGAAAGTCTGAAAAGAACGTTTCATTGACAGATACTTAATGCTGGGCAAATTTTTCAGTTTTTTCAAGAAGACCTGAAACAAGTGTCAGTTTTCTTTATTTCAAACCAGGAGCTATCTTAACTTCGTAGTTGTCTTTCTGCACGTTTTTCACCTGCAAGAACTGTTCCTGGAACTACATCCATGCACCAGCTCTTAGCACTTCCAGAAACTCAGAGTGGAGCCAAACGCTTAAGCTGTGACAGCAGTTTCTGTGTCATTTTTTATTTCTGTCTAAGTGAGCCGTTAATGCATAATGTTCATGTGCATGCTTATGGTAATGTTGCTTATGTGTACGAATCCTTCTGGTATCTAGGTATTGTTTCGAAAGTGAGTGATGAACAGAGTGTTGCAACAGTTATATTTATCAGCCACATGGGCCATCATCATCTTTTTAGTGGTCAGGAAATGACACTTTCCATTCTCCCACATTTTATGTTAGGTGGAAATCAACACGATGAAAGGACGTACTTATACTCCAAGTCTCTTCTAAATTGGTGGATACAAAATGGTCCTTATCTAAGAGTAAAATAAATGTGCAATGTGGCACATTACGAATCACTGTGTTGCAAATTGGTTTGTGGTTTTATTGTAAAACTGAGTGACAGCCGACTTATAATATTCCTAATAGGGTGTAATTATTACACTGATATGGAAGCTGAGACTGTTTGCTTGAAGTGATTAGGTGCTGGTGAATGACATGTTTGACAACATTGCGGTTAAGAAGAGAGATAACTTGAACTGTTCAGAGTTGAAGTGATCAACATGTAACCGCACAGCAATTTATACGCCCAGAAACGCACGAAGATATGGATGCGTGATTGTTAAGAACGTTGTAGCGGTTCTGGAACATTTACTCAATGTTAATTCCTTTGAGTATGGGGTACGGCTTAATATTTACCTTGTCGCCCAAAGTCATACAACAATGCCGGCGTAACTGCGACGGCTATTCTGTCTTGATGTTGACCTCGCCTCCGAAATGATCCATTTAAAATTGTAAGTCCTCGTCGCATCGTGAGGTGAATATTAGGACGTAGGTCGGTAAGGCTCAAATGGTTCAAATGGCTCTGAACACTATGGGACTTAACGTCTGAGGTCATCAGTCCCCTATACTTAGAAATACTTAAACCTAACTAACCTAAGGACATCACACACATCCATGCCCGAGGCAGGATTCGAACCTGCGACCGTAGCGGTCGCGCGGTTCCAGACTGAAGCGGCTGGCAGTCGGTAAGGAAGTGAAAACTTGCGACTTCCCCATATAATAACTTTTAATCAACACAATACTGGGAGAGTGCTGTTGCATACATCTTTATCGCACCAGCTCAAAAGACCGACACATACCAAGATCACTGGGACAAAAGCAAATGAGGTACATAAAATAATTGATAGATTTACTTTCAATTTTCTGTTAGCTTACTCACATAATCATACCTATCACGATATCTTTGTGGCAAGTGGATGGCGCTAATCTGCATCTGCATCTACATCTACATTTATACTCCGCAATCCATCCAACGGTGTGTGGCGGAGGGCACTTTACGTGCCACTGTCATTACCTCCCTTTCCTGTTCCAGTCTCGTATGGTTTGCGGGAAGAACGACTGCCGGAAAGCCGCCGTGCGCGCTCGTATCTCTCTAATTTTACATTCGTGATCTCCTCAGGAGGTATAAGTAGGGGGAAGCGCCGGACGGGGTGGCCGAGCGGGCAGTACAGTCTGGAACCGCGCTGCTGCTACGGTCGCAGGTTCGACTCCTGCCTCGGGCAGGGTGTGTGACATCCTTCGGTTAGTTAGGTTTAAGGGGGTAGGACGTCAAACGGGCTGACTTGGAGCAGGAGAGGCACCACAGGACATTTTATTTTCTACTGTACATACTTTTACAAATAAATTCATAAAACCATAGCAGTGGAAGTGCAAAAACATAACAAAATAATTTTGTTTTTTAGATATGAAAAAAATGGCTCTGAGCACTATGGGACTTAACAGCTGAGGTCTCCAGTCCCCCTAGAACTTAGAACTACTTAAACCTAACTAACGTAAGGACATCACACACACCCATGCCCGAGGCAGGATTCGAACCTGCGACCGTAGCATCAGCGCGGCTGTGGACTGGAGCGCCTAGAAACGCACGGCCACCACAGCCGGCTTTAGATATGAAATTTCATCATTTTTTCACTTACTGTTGGCTGCATTTGTTGCTATAACTACATTTTTCTTCACAAGTAAGAGAGATTCTTTGATGAATTTAGCACAGCATACAAACCATACTTACAGTTGTATGAAACTCTAGAATTTTCCAAATCTATTAAAAACCGTGGTAAAAATTGAGATAATTAACTGCAAAATTTGACTTTTTTCTAAAAATAATGTTTAAAATGTAACAGCTCATCCATTTTTTCGTAAATTAAATAGATTCTAGAGTTTCAGACACCTGTAATTATGGTTTATATGCTGTGCAAAATTCATCGAACAGTCTCTCTTACTTATGAAGAAAAGTGGACCTATAACAACAAATGCAGCCAAAAGTAAGTGAAAAATGACGAAATTTCACATTTAAAAAAATTATTTTGTTATGTTTTTTAACTTCCGCTGCCACGAGTGTGTATCCTGAATCCTTCCTGGTCATGCTGACAAAGTTTTATGAATTTACTTGTAAAAGTATAGACAGTGGAAATGAAAATGTCCTGTGGTGCCTCTCCTGCTCCAAGTCGGCCCGTTTGACGTCCTACCCCCCTTAGGTAGTTCTAAGTTCTAGGGGACTGATGACCTCAGATGTTAAGTCCCATAGTGCTCAGAGCCATTTGAGCCATTTTTAGGGGGAAGCAACATATTCGGTACCTCATCCAGAAACGCACCCTCTCGAAGCATGGACAGCAAGCTACACCGCGATGCAGAGCGCAGCTCTTGCAGAGTCTGCCACTTGAGTTTGCTAAACATCTCCGTAACGCTATCACGCTTACCAAATAACCCTGTGGCGAGACGCGCCGCTCTTCTTTGGATCTTCTCTATCTTCTCTGTCAACCCGATCTGGTACGGATCCCACACTGATGAGCAATACTCAAGCATAGGTCGAACGAGTGTTTTGTAAGCCACCTCCTTTGTTGATGGACTACATTTTCTGAGGACTCTCCCAATGAATCTCAACCTGGCACTCGCCTTACCAACAATTAATTTTATATGACCATTCCACTTCAAATCGTTCCGTACGCAAAGTCCCAGATATTTTACAGAAGTAACTGCTACCAGTGTTTTTTCCGCTATCATATAATCATACAATAAAGGATCCTTCTTTCTATTTATTCGCAATACATTAGATTTGTCTATGTTAAGGATCAGTTGACACTCCATGCACCAAGTGCCTATCTGCTGCAGATCTTCCTGCATTTCGCTGCAATTTTCTAATGCTGCAACTTCTCTGTATACTACAGCATCATCCGCGAAAAGCCGCATGGAACTTTCGACACTATCTACTCGGTCATTTATATATATTGTGAAAGTCAATGGTCCCATAACACTCCCCTGTGGCACGCCAGAGTTTACTTTAACGTCTGTAGACGTCTCTCCATTGAGAACAAAATGCTGTCTTCTGTTAGCTAAAAACTCTTCAATCCAGCCACACAGCTGGTCTGATATTCCGTGGGCTCTTACTTTGTTTATCAGGCGAGAGTGCGGAACTGTATAGAACGCCTTCCGGAAGTAAAGGAAAATGGTATCTACCTGGGAGCCTGTATGTAATATTTTCTGGGTCTCATGAACAAATAAAGCGAGTTGGGTCTCACACGATCGCTGTTTCCGGAATCCATGTTGATTCCTACAGAGTAGAATCAAGAGTTTCCAGAAATGACACGATAGGCGAGCAAAAAACATGTTCTAAAATTCTACAACAGATCGATGTCAGGAATAAAGGCCTATAGTTTTGCGCATTTGCCCGATGATACTTCTTGAAAACTGGGACTTCTCCAATCATTTGGAACCTTCTGTTCCTCTAGAGACTTGCGGTACACGGCTGTTGGAAGGGGGGCAAGTTCTTTCACGTACTCTGTGTAGAATCGAATTGATATCCCGTCAAGTCTAGTGGACTTTCCTCTATTGAGTGATTTCAGTTGCTTTTCTATTCCTTAGACACTTATTTCGATGTCAGCCATTTTTTCGTTCGTGCGAGGATTTAGAAAAGGAACTGCAGTGCGGTCTTCCTCTGTGAAACAGCTTTGGGAAAAGGTGTTTAGTATTTCAGTTATACTCGTTTCATCCTCTGTTTCAGTGCCATCATCATCCCAGAGTGTCTGGATATACTGTTTCAAAAATTGTTCAAATGGCTCTGAGCACTATGGGACTTAACATCTGAGGTCATCAGTCCCCTAGAACTTAGAACTACTTAAACCTAACTTACCTAAGGACAACACACAGATCCATGCCCGAGGCAGGATTCGAACCTGCGACCGTAGCGGTCGCGCGCTTCCAGAATGACGCGCCTAGAACCGCTTGGCCACACCGGCCGGCTGTGCTGTTTCGATTCACTTACTGATTTAACGTAAGACCAGAACTTCCTAGGAATTTCTGTCAAGTCAGTACTCAGAATTTTACTTTCGAATTCACTCAACTCTTCACGCATAGCTCTCCTTACGCTAACTTCGACATCGTTTAGCTTCTGTTTGTCTTGAGAGGTTTTGGCTGCGTTTAAACTTGCAGTGAAGGTCTCTTTGCTTTCGCAGTAGTTTCCTAACTTTGTTGTTGAACCACGGTGGGTTTTTCCCGTCCCTCCCAGTTTTACTCGTCACGTACCTGTCTAAAACGCATTTTACGATTGCCTTGAACTTTTTCCATAAATACTCAACATTGTCAGTGTCGGAACAGAAATTTTCGTTTTGATCTGTTAGGTAGTCTGAAATCTGCCTCCTATTACTCTTGCTAAACAGATAAACCTTCCTCCCTTTTTTTTATATTTCTATTTACTTCCATATTCAGGGATTCTGCAACGGCCTTATGATCACTGTTCCCTGTTCTGCGCTTACAGAGTCGAAAAGTTCGGGTCTGTTTGTTATCAGTAGGTCGAAGATGTTATCTCCACGAGTCGGTTCTCTGCTTAATTGCTCGAGGTAATTTTCGGGTAGTGCACTTAGTATAATGTCAGCCGATGCTCCTTCCCTACCACCTGTCCTAAACATCTGGTGTCCCAGGCTATATATGGTAAATTGAAATCTCCACTTAAGACTATACCATGCTGAGGAAATTTACGTGAAATGTATTCCAGATTTTCTCTCAGTTGTTCTGCCACTAATGCTTCTGAGTCGTGAGGTCGGTAAAAGGAGCAAATTATTAACCTAGCTCGATGGTTGAGTATAACCTCCACCCATAATAATTCACAGGAAGTATCCACTTCTATTTCACTACAGGATAAATTACTACTAACAGCGACAAACATGCCACCACCGGTTGCATGCAATCTATCCTCTCTAAACACCGTCTGTGACTTTGTAAAAATTTCGGAAGAATTTATCTGGACATCATTTCCTGGTGTCTTTGTCGCACTTCAACGCAATATCGGCCTTGTTACTATTGATTGGCCATTGCTAGTGTCAGAAGGTGGCCGGATGTCCTTTCTGTCGTCACAAAGGAATGGCGCGAATATTTATTTCTATTTGTAGGCCATTTAAAGAACCTACACAACAGTGTGTTAGCTTGGAGCTAAACAGTGACAAACCACATATTTGACATTACATTATTTTTGGTAGACATGCCAAGACAGTCAATCAAAACTTACAATACACTCTCCTGAACAAATTTACATTTTGTGGCATGTCATTATCTTTCCCCAAGCATTTCATATTATAATTTAATTTTTTAAATGTATACTTTTAAAATGCAAAATTTGGGTCTGAAAAAACACTTCTGTTTGCTGTTGTTCATCTTTGTTAGAAACAGAAGTTCTGTTTATTTGTCCTTTTTTCAGTTCTCTAAATAAAATATTATATCTCTCATTTCTCCTTTTCCATTTTTTTCTGTATGATGTGTGCTGTTTGTGGGACATGTAAAAAGAAATTACATTTCGGAAGGGGTAACACAGGAAAAAATTGGATTGTTTCTTTTTAAAAATCAGTTAAAAAAAATAATACAGGTATACTATTTTCTTTCCTATAATTTTTATCTAATATTGAACCTCAGTTTACGATGAATGTAATGCACGTTCCACAGTTTTAGAATAATTTATATGTACACCGCGGTCATTTAAACTAGTTTCAGAATTTTCAAACTATTGTGCAACACATTACATTTCATTTCATTACTATGAATATAATTAGAATACTGTAATAAGCACTGACCAGAATCCATGATATTATGTATCAGACAAGTATACAAAGTTTTAAGACGAAACCTACATCTACATCTACATCTACATGATTATTCTGCAATTCACATTTAAGTGCTTGGCAGAGGGTTCATAGAACTACAATCATACTATCTCTCTACCATTCCACCTCCCGAACAGCGCGCGGGAAAAACGAACACATAAACCTTTCTGTTCGAGCTCTAATTTCTCTTATATTATTTTGATGATCATTCCTACATATGTAGGTTGGGCTCAACAAAATATTTTCGCATTTGGAAGAGAAATTTGGTGACTGAAATTTCCTAAATAGATCTCGCCGCGACGAAAAACGTCTTTGATTTAATGACTTCCATCCCAACTCGCGTATCATATCTGCCACGCTCTCTCCCCTATTACGTGATAATACAAAACGAGCTGCCCTTTTTGCACCCTTTCGATGTCCTCCGTCAATCCCACCTGGTAAGGATCCCACACCGCGCAGCAATATTCTAACAGAGGACGAACGAGTGTAGTGTAAGCTGTCTCTTTAGTGGACTTGTTGCATCTTCTAAGTGTCCTGCCAATGAAACGCAACCTTTGGCTCGCCTTCCCCACAATATTATCTATGTGGCCTTTCCAACTGAAGTTGTTCGTAATTTTAACACCCAGGTACTTAGTTGAATTGACAGCCTTGAGAATTGTACTATTTATGGAGTAATCGAATTCCAACGGATTTGTTTTGAAACTCATGTGGATCACCTCACACTTTTCGTTATTTAGCGTCAACTGCCACCTGCCACACCATACAGCAATCTTTTCTAAATCGCTTTTCAACTGATACTGGTCTTCGGATGACCTTACTAAATTACAGCATCATCTGCGAACAACCTAAGATAACTGCTCAGATTGTCATCCAGGTCATTTATATAGATCAGGAACAGCAGAGGTCCCAGGACGCTTCCCTGGGGGACACCTGATATCACTTCAGTTTTCTCGATAATTTGCCGTCTATTACTACGAACTGCGACCTTCCTGACAGTCGCACTACTGAGACGATACGCCATAGGCCCGCAGCTTGATTAGAAGTCGCTTGTGAGGAACGGTGTCAAAAGCTTTCCGGAAATCCAGAAATACGGAATCAACCTGAGATACCCTGTCGATAGCGGCCATTACTTCGTGCGAATAAAGAGCTAGCTGCGTTGCACAAGAACGATGTTTTCTGAAACCATGCTGATTACGTATCAATAGATCGTTCCCTTCGAGGTGATTCATAATGTTTGAATACAGTATATGCTCCAAACCCCTAGTGCAAACCGACGTCAATGATGTAGGTCTGTAGTTCGGTGGATTACTCCTACTACCCTTCTTAATCACTGGTGCGACCTGCGCAATATTCCAATCTGTAGGTACAGATCTATCGGTGAGCGAGCGGTTGTATATGATTGCTATGTAGGGAGCTATTGTATCAGCGTAATCTGAAAGGAACGTAATCGGTATACAATCTGGACCTGAAGACTTGCCCGTATCAAGCGATTTGAGTTGCTTCGCAACCCCTAAGGTCTCTACTTCTAAGGAACTCATGCTAGCAGCTGTTCGTGTTTCAAATCCTGGAATATTCCATTCGTCTTCCCTGGTGAAGGAATTTCGGAAAACTGCGTTCAATAACTCCGCTTTAGCTGCACAGTCGTCGGTAACAGTACCATCGGCACTGCGCAGCGAAGGTATTGACTGCGTCTTGCCGCTTGTATACTTCACATACGACCAGAATTTCTTCGTATTTTCTACCAAAGTTCGAGACAATGTTTCGTTGTGGAACGTATTAAAGGCATCTCGCATTAAAGTCCGTGCCAAATTTCGCGCGTCTGTAAATTTTAGCCAATCTTCGGGATTTCGCGTTTTTCTGAACTTCGCATGTTTTTTCCGTTGCCTCATACATAAGTGCCACGACCTGGATGATCTGACATCGACTGACCGCAATCTGTTTGTCGTCGCATGAAAGTATGCATATTTGAGTGTTGTAGCATGATTATAAATTGCGTTAATGATGTTATCTGGTGTGTGTATTCAGTAGACTTCAAACGGATATGCTTTTGTGAATGTCTTTTATTTTTGGGGTTAGGTCCAGGAAGTCGATCGTTTTATTGCTTTCTGGCCCCCACGTTGGGGGATGCAGTTCATTTAATGTTTACTGTATCTGTTGAACATCTGTATCATAACTCTCTATTAGCAGCAGGATGTCATCTACCAGATGGTTATAATTTATGTTTCCCTATTTAACACATTATCAGACGGAAACTAACAACTGTACAAGGATGAAACTTGGTAGCATTTATCTCAAGAACATGAGGAAAAGAAATAATGTATAACCAATTCAACCGAAACATTCTTAATGTGCTGCTACGGTACATCATAGCATTATGTACCGGTACCTTACTGCTATGGAACGGGCTCAATATGACGCCCATCAGTGTCCAAAAGAATCTGAAAGCGCAGGATTGCATTCTGCATAGAAGAACAAAGCATGTCCGTAGGCTGATAATTCGACCGTTTCCAGATGTGTTTCGGAGAAGCAGGTGAACTTCACAAGCGATTTGCGGTGAGGCCTCATCATGCATGAAAAGTGTTGCGTTTAACGAGTTCCTATCCTGTAGGGAGGGTATGGATATGCTGGTCGCGGTAACGCCGGCCAGTCACACTGCACGTATTGGTTCTTGATCGCCAACTTGTTCAAACAAGAGTGGACCAATGACGAACGTAGCCGTGAAGCTGCATCATCCGTTACACCTTCACCATACAGAGGAACTTCATGCACAGTGACTGGAGGTGAAGATCCCCACAGTTGGCAATCCTGTTTGTTCACCACGCCCGTCAGAAAAAAATGAGATTCTTCTGTCCAAAGATAGTCCAAGGCCAGCTCTCGTCAGCTTCAGTCCTTGCGAGAAAGTGGAGAGCGAAGTGTAATGTGCTGCGAATACACAGAAAGATAGATCCTTTATCATTTAGCTACAAAATAGCAGTTCAGCAACTGGAAGCAGTTAATAGCATAAATTATCTGGGAGTACGCATTAGGAGTGATTTAAAATGGAATGATCATATAATGTTGACCGTCGGTAAAGCAGATGCCAGACTGAGATTCATTGGAAGAATCCTAAGGAAATGCAATCCGAAAACAAAGGAAGTAGGTTACAGTACGCTTGTTCGCCCACTGCTTGAATACTGCTCAGTAGTGTGGGATCCTTACCAGATAGGGTTGATAGAAGATATAGAGAAGATCAACGGAGAGCAGCGCGCTTCGTTACAGGATCATTTAGTAATCGCGAAAGCGTTACGGAGATGATAGATAAACTCCAGTGGAAGACTCTGCAGGAGAGACGCTCAGTAGCTCGGTACGGGCTTTTGTTGAAGTTTCGAGAACATACCTTCACCGAAGAGTCAAGCAGTATATTGCTTCCTCCTACGCATATCTCGCGAAGAGACCATGAGGATAAAATCAGAGAGATTAGAGCCCACACAGAGGCATACCGACAATCCTTCTTTCCACGAACAATACGAGACTGGAATAGAAGGGAGAACCGATAGAGGTACTCAAGGTACCCTCCGCCACACACCGTCAGGTGGCTTGCGGAGTATGGATGTAGATGTAGATGTAGATGTAGAAGTCAACACAACGTTGTGCATCTTGCGATGCAAGCTATTGTGTGATATGGATCTTGTACGGATACTATTTGCGAATGATTCGAAGAAACTTCTGTGCAGTTGACAACGGGATGTTCAACTGTCGTGACACACCACGCGCACTGCCTCATGATCGGGAATTGCGCGCAGCGTGGTATGCCATAGCAACCAACCTGTGGTGCAACCGGTCGTCCGTCTCTTCCCGGAGCGACACCCAATTCTCCAGTTGCTTCGAACTTCATCATGCTCCGCACAGCAGGTGGAGAAAGAGGACCCTTCCGTAATCGGTTCAGCCGCCGATATTCTCGAAGTGCAACTGCAGCATTACTGTTGCTTTGATAACAGAGCTTCACCAATAATGCCCTGCTCCTTTTGTTGTGTTGGCAGAAGAGCCAACACCGTGTTACTAGTGGGGGCCAAAATGCACGCGCTTTAGCTCACGCAGGCTGGCGTGAGGAGGGAAGGACTATACTGACGTGAGGTCTGGAACATGACAAGGAATTAGAATTCAGAAAGCGGGCGTAATTAGTTTCATACTTAACTTTAATCCATTAATGATGAACGTCGCTCTTGACGGTACACGATTCGCAATATTATCTGCTCAGAATACATTCTAGTAACTGAATATGGCGCCTTGGTAGGTCGTAGCAAATGACGTAACTGAAGGCTATGCTAAACTGTCGTCTCTCAAATGAGAGAGTATGTAGTCAGTGAACCATCGCTAGCAAAGTCGGCTGTACAACTGGGGCGAGCGCTAGGGAGTCTCTCTAGACTAGACCTGCCGTGTGGCGGCGCTCGGTCTGCAACTCACTGATAGTGGCGACAGGCGGGTCCGACGTATACTAACGGACCGCGGTCGATTTAAAGGCTACCACCTAGCAAGTGTGGTGTCTGGCGGTGACACCACACCTTTAATCCGAGCTCATGTTGACACGACAGAGTGCACCGAGACTTGTCAGATATGTGAGATATGAATCGCGATTAATGATCACGGCATTTGGTGGCCATAGCTGGAACTGGACGGTGGCGCTGTGACGCATGGAAATCATACCCCATATTCTGGACATTAATGCTACCAAGTTTGGTACTAGTACGGTAATTAGTTTCCGTATTATAACATGTTAAATAGTTAAAGTTTACTCATAACCACCCGGGATATAACTTTAATAATATACAATTTTCTTTGTAAAATTGTTTGTGGAATTAAAAAGTTTTTGTTCTAATGTTAAAAATATATCAGGTACAGTGCCAGCTATGCTACACCCCACGGTTACTCCATCATATTGTGTGTGTAATGCCTTATTGAATTCAATGTAATTCTGGTTTACTGCTAGTTTTAAGATGTCAATGATCTCCCATATTTCTCTGATGGGTAATTATCTATATTGTGGAAAGTTGTTTTCCATAGTATTAATCTTTTCTTGTATTGGAATACTGATGCAGAGATTGGTGATGTCAAAAGACACGAATTTTTCGTTCTTTGATTGGGTCTTTTATTCCACCAACTGCGACAGTCGCGTATTCAAACAGTGATCCAATACTGTCAAATGTTTTTTCTTATTCCATTCTTTGATCACACTGTCAATTCTTTAGGCGATGGCCGGTTTCAGTCCGTAATGGCCGTCCTCAGATCTTTTTTATACCATGTTAAAGTGATAAGGTCATAATGGCATCGTCAAAATATATAAATATAATCAGCATAGCATCGCCACATAGATCTAAAATAAGGTGTAGAATAGGCCACATCGTCCACACAGTCATTATTGCAACTGGCTACTCAAGTATGACTGTGTGGACGATGTGGCCTATTCTACACATTATTTTAGATCTGTGTGACGATGCTGTGCTGATTATATTTATATGTTTTGACTATGCCATTATGGCCTCATCGCTTTAGGGCATAGTGTAAAAAAGACCTGAGGATGGTCATACGGACTGAAACCGGTCATTGTCCAAAGAACTGATAGTGTGATCAAAGACAGGAATAAAAAAAAACATTAGGTATTTTAGGTTATTTACTAACGTTCTCGGGTTTTTTATTGTGAATCATTTTTGATATGTATAGTATTATGTGAGAAGGGTGTTCAGCTTTTTACTAATAAGGTACACTGGGTTCTCTATACAATTAACCACACACTATGTTGACATTTGTGTTTTGTGGAGCTTTGTTTTTCCATACAGGTTAGGTGTCTTTGGTTTCATTACTATGAATTTTCATTTTTCAAAATCAGTGAAAATCTTACATCAACTTTTCACCAGTTTTTCGATCTGTAAGGCATATTATTTGGCAGGAGTTCTATCAATTTTAGTGATCTAGTACGAAGGCTGTCCAGAAAGTAAGTTACGATTGATCGCGAAATTAAAATCACAGTGAAAATCAGAAATGTTTCATTTGTAACAGTTAGCTACACTTTTCAGCTACTTCTCTACGTAGTCGCCGTTCTGATTCAGACATTCGTCCTAGCGTTGTACCAACTTTCCAATACCCTCATCATAGAAGGCAGCCGCCAGTGCTTTCCGCCAATTCTCTACGCTGGCCTAAAGCTCGTTGTCTGTGCCAAAATGTTGTCTTCATAGCCAGCGGTTCGTTTGAGCAGAGATGAAACTCAGTGGGAGACAATTACGGGCTGTATTGTGGGTAACCAAACATTTCCAATTGAAACGATGCAGGAACATCTTCATTGCCCCTGCAGAATGAGGCTGAGAATTGTCTTGAAGAAGAAACCGCACGACAGTAATGTAATGTTGGTTGCATAGCTTCAGGGGAAAATTCTCGCCAGCCCCTCGTACTTGGCGGGAGACACTGTTTTCTATGACATCTTTACGCGCTCACTAAAAGCTCAGGAATGAAAAGAGCGACAGAATTCTACCTAGAGTCATACTAGGAACACTGCCCAACACATCTTTGCAAAGCTTTATCGGTTTTCCATAGTCGTTTCCATTTCGCGACCGATCGTAACTTGCTTTCTGGACAGCCCTCGTATGTTGATGCAATCCAGTCTCCTCTCACATGGCAAAAAGTGATCTCGAAGAACCTCTCAGGTATCTCCTGTCGCAGTTCGTTGTGATGAACCATCGATGCCCAGTCATACTCCACCTTATTTGCCTATGGAGACTTTGTGATACATTCCGATACCTCTGGGCATCTGTCACGCTCTTAGTGGATTGTTTGAAATGTTTTCAAACTGTTGCATTTACGAATTAGGTGGATTATAGATTTTTCCACTGCTGAATGAATAGGATAAAATATTGGTAGCATACACTCTTCTGAAACGTGAGTGTATTCCTGGGAATCTGTCCTGAGTAAATCCTTGACTATTTTTCCTACTTCAGCTACAGTCAGCCAACCACAGACAGCCCAAGTCCTCATTCAACATCGTCTGTGGCAACAGACTAGTTGTGCCCATTTTTCCACCATCAGTATTTTGCCGGTAATGGAAGGAGAGACCATGTGCCCGTGTCCCACGCTGGAACCCAAGCATTTCCTGAGTGTCTCGTGGAGTGAGGACGTGTGACATTGCTCTTAGCGATCCGTCTCTGTCGATGACGTTAAGATCAACCCCTCCTTGCTGCTCTTCGACAGCGTTGAGTTTTGAGCTGACGCCATGTTTCATTCTAACTCTTTTCGTTAACCATAATCGCACCAGGATGTAGTAAATACGTTACAGTGTGTACCACACCTGCAGTTGAAGGGGTTTATGGAATAAGGATACGTAAAGCCGGTATGGCGAATTGAGATATTTGAAGTCAAAGATGTTTAGAATTGCATGTAAATAAAAACTATGTGTAATATTTATATAAGTCACTGACATATTTGGTTTTTTTAACAAGAAATAGTTTATTTTAAAAATTTAAAGTGCTAAAATCTTGAAAATATAAGAATAAAAGTAAACTTTCATAATGGTACTTTATCGTAAATCATCAGTAAAAGAGTAAATAAAGCGGTAATATGCTTAATTTTACGTGTAGTAGTAGCAGTACTAGACTCTATGTATATAGTACTAATGTGATAAGATATAGTATTATAGTTATTTATTTATTGCAGTCTCTTACGTTTCATACCTTGCTTTCATCAAACATCCTATTCAACCAAACACAATTCTCTTCATCCATTTATTAAACAAGCCATGAGCATCATCTTCTTTCACAGATGTTATTGCTTCATGATTCACAGTTTCAAGTTCATTATCCTGTTGAGTAGTACGTTTCTGTTTCCACAGAAGAATCAGCGTAAATGTACCGATGTAAGTTAATCAGCACAGTATAGTACCACTAACTGTATATTTCAGTTATGGGTATGACTGTATCTCGAATATACTTCATTTTGCCATGGGTTTTGAGAGACAAGGTTCGTTTGGATCACCTCTTCATTCCTTTATTAATATCCTGCCCAAGCCTACTTAAAATGGATAAGGATTGGTCTGCACTCTACTGTAACTGAAAGATATGATAAAACAGTTAATTGTCTCCACTTTCTTAAATTTTTGTTTTATTAATTCTATTTTCCTGTTGCACTGCCGGAAAGGATGTTCCCAGACAAGATATATCTTTGTGTAACCTCCACTCGACAGACTCTGTTTAACCATGAAGCAAATGAAGTGATAATTACAGTCTTATGTTGTCCTCTGCAGCCAGTAAGCAAAATCATTTTTCCACACTAGTGCATCCAGTAATGTTTTTTCTTAAGCATGGGTAGAAATGAGGGAACTGAATTTGAATCTTTTTTCGCCTCCATTTCCATAAAACACTACCTAAACGACGAACTGTCATTGTGGTTGTGAACGTTAAACAAATACAACCAAAGAGCCTCTTATAAAATTCAACTTTCGATCTGGTAAATTCTGAGAATAATCAAACTCAGCAGCAAGAAAAGAAGATTCTGTTTAGCTCTTAAGGATGAGATCTTTCTTCTGTCTGCCTTCTTTGGAGCAGTGCACTCTCTACTTTTCAAACATCTGTTGGATCACTTCTCAGCAATTTGTGACATCATGGACACCACAAATATCTGTCTCGGCCTGCTTAAATCACAGTTACAGTGTTATTTGAAAAACTTGAAATAAGTTTATAATTCACAGTAAGCTTTTTACCAGTATGTTCAAAAAAGTATATGGAGAACGCTTCAAATAATATCTTGATATTCAAGTTTGGATTCTGGAACAATTTGAATTTGATTTAGTGCCAGAATAATGACTGTTTCACTGAGAATCACGCTTAAATGTTTATTTAATTTAATCCAGACAATTATTTCCATTTCATATAGCGGGCTGTAGTGACTGCCCTTCTTTCTTCAAATTTTTGTACGCTTAGTGGTCAGCGAGACGGATTGCTGTCCTACGGGCCCGGGTTCCATTCCCGGATGGGTCGGGGATTTTCTCCGCTCAGGGGTTGGGTGTTGTGTTGTCTTCATCATCATTTCATCCCCATCTGGCGCGCAGGTCGCCCAATGTGGCGTCGAATGTAGTAAGACCTGCACCAAGGTGGCCGGACCTGCCCCGCAAGGGGCCTCCCGGCCAATGACGCCAAACGCTCACTTCCATTTTTCAAATGTTTCATTAATTAACATCTTTTACTGTATGACCCTGAGTCTCCTTACTTAAAAGTCTACAGAAAGCTACACGGCAAATTATAAGCTTAGATCCTCTGACAACTAACAAATACTCTCAGATGGTGCGTCGAAAAGTCTTTGTGTTTTCGGTTTTCTTTCTATTCAGTTTCTTACCTTTAATTTCCATGGCCTGTGCTAAATGAGAATCGTGCATGTCCTTACTCTGTCCATTATGAAACATTTCATGTAATTCCTTTTGCTGGTTTTGTTACACTTTTAGGTGACATTTTTTCTTGGAAAATTCGTTCTTTAGCAAAAATTTCTTTTCCCTAACCTCAGCTCCAGTATTGTTCATGTATGCATCAGCAGTTGACTTCTTCCTTTTAGTTTCTGTCTTGTGCAAACTACTACAGCAGTAAATCTTTTTTATTTTCATTCGTTTCCACGTCACTTCGTCTGATGTAAAAACAAACTTATAAACTTACGAGCAGCTAACTACACATCAGACAGACACAGTGTTGCCATTCACTGAAATAACGGGATTCTGAAACCAAGCTTGGAGGGAATATTCTGTACAATGTGGCGGGTCATTGAAAATGTTCTCCCGAAAAATAAGCCATAGATCTATAGGTTGTATTCCACAAAGCTCCTCAATGTTCTTATATGACTTCCACGTTGACAATGAATCGCGACAGAGAATTTTGGCTTCACGTACTGACATCAAACCAATTTTTCAGACTGTGGAACATGTACTCGCGTATTCATGGGGCCTCACAGGCTCTGGAACCATTCATAACTAGAGAGTGGACGTTCAAAGATGACAACCTTGCGTCCCTCCTGGGCCGTATGGGTGCAGTCGACCGCAAGCTCTTTCCCTGTGACATCGTAGACGTCGACTGGGAATGGTTCATCAGCAATACCGCGCGTGGGTTGCGTCTTTACCTTCTGAACGAGAGCTTTGACACCTTGGAGGCAGCAAGGAAAAGATACCGTCGGTAAGTGCATTATCTTTTGCATGGTATTTCTTGGAACTACAGTGCTGTGCCAGTAAGAAGACGGCTGCGTGACGCTTTCTGCGCAGAGAGGAGTGGAGAAATCATTGTGGTCGCTGTCTCTTTCTCGCACCTTATGATCCATCTATTGCTTTCCCTGATAAATGGCAACGCTGAGGCAAGCGACGCGTCGGACCACTGTTTCTGCTTCTGACTCTCCCTATAAAAATTTGCAGGCTCAGAAAACTCTCGCTGTAGCTTCTTAAAGCAATCCCTGCCGCGTTTCCTTTATGCCATTCATAATTAATACTGCTGTGACTGAGTACCCTCACCATACCCAAACAAACACAAAAATGAAAGCTAAATATATTACGAGTACTACAAAGCGCCCACTACGATAGGTGCCGCAGAATAAAGGCCAGTCCACGCTGCATTTCAAATGGCGGCATGCATAGCGGCCGTCCCGTCATGTCTCCGCACCGTTAAGGTTTCTCGAAAAGAGAGTTTTGATGGATGACTTCATACTTCCGTTGTTGATCACGTGATCCGCAAGCTCATTTCTTCCCGACGGGCACGTTCAGATTTCCATACGTATTTCGTTTCGACGTGATTTTCGTGGTTGTTATTCGTTATTTTTGTTATTACAAACTGTTTTGTTTCGTTATTTCTTTTGCTAAAATTTATAATTTTATAATAAATGACGAAAGATTAGTTGAAGCAGTGACGCAGCAGTCTGAATTATACGACATGGGTGCACTAAATTACTTGCTCCCTACTACATTTATAAACTGGATTTTTATGTATACTGGCACCTTGCTTAATATTTAACAATCAAATGGGTTTCAATGCGGCTGTAACTTGAAATGAAATGTGGTTAGAAGCAGAGTAATTAGTAAGTGGAATCTTTTTGCATGCTGTCAGGCATCTGCAATCGTTCATAAAGAAAAGGACTGAAACTTTCAGAATTTGTAACAGTGGCAAAATGCTTTTTTAGTGAAGTATACATCAAGTAATGTATTAGAGTTGTTTGGCTAAATGTGTGTTCGTGGTAGGCTTATTTGTTGTTAAGTAGATCCCTTGACTGTGTGTGAAACAATTTTGCAAGCATCAGTGGCCAATATTTCTGTGGTTTCGCTAGCTAACGTCAGTATATATTAGGCACTTTAACTATTGAAAGGCAAATACAAGATGTAAACAAATCCTACAAATCTTGAAGGGAAAGCTTCGAGGGACATATGCACAAAAATTTGCACTGAACTAAACTCATTTTTAAGCAAACCAGTTTTTCACGAGATGTGATGGCAGCCTGTAACATTCTGTTCCTTTTAACAAGTCTGTGTGCAGTTTGACGTAACAAATGAAAAACTGGTGCTCCGACTTCCTAAAATACTTATAAAATGCAGATTCCTCTTCCTCAAGCTCCTTTTATAGTATGTGAAATTCTCTTTCTGTACCGCGCAATGATATTTATCGGGCCCACACACCTTTTTGCGTTGTTTTGTACTTGTGCCTTCCTTGTCTAAATGCAAGCTATCCCTGCAAGCTGTAAATCATTTGAGTCCAACATATGTCATTTTTGTACAAATTTGGATCTACACTCCTGGAAATTGAAATAAGAACACCGTGAATTCATTGTCCCAGGAAGGGGAAACTTTATTGACACATTCCTGGGGTCAGATACATCACATGATCACACTGACAGAACCACAGGCACATAGACACAGGCAACAGAGCATGCACAATATCGGCACTAGTACAGTGTATATCCACCTTTAGCAGCAATGCAGGCTGCTATTCTCCCATGGAGACGATCGTAGAGATGCTGGATGTAGTCCTGTGGAACGGCTTGCCATGCCATTTCCACCTGGCGCCTCAGTTGGACCAGCGTTCGTGCTGGACGTGCAGACCGCGTGAGACGACGCTTCATCCAGTCCCAAACATGCTCAATGGGGGACAGATCCGGAGATCTTGCTAGCCAGGGTAGTTGCCTTACACCTTCTAGAGCACGTTGGGTGGCACGGGATACATGCGGACGTGCATTGTCCTGTTGGAACAGCAGGTTCCCTTGCCGGTCTAGGACTGGTAGAACGATGGGTTCGATGACGGTTTGGATGTACCGTGCACTATTCAGTGTCCCCTCGACGATCACCAGTGGTGTACGGCCAGTGTAGGAGATCGCTCCCCACACCATGATGCCGGGTGTTGGCCCTGTGTGCCTCGGTCGTATGCAGTCCTGATTGTGGCGCTCACCTGCACGGCGCCAAACACGCATACGACCATCATTGGCACCAAGGCAGAAGCGACTCTCATCGCTGAAGACGACACGTCTCCATTCGTCCCTCCATTCACGCCTGTCGCGACACCACTGGAGGCGGGCTGCACGATGTTGGGGCGTGAGCGGAAGACGGCCTAACGGTGTGCGGGACCGTAGCCCAGCTTCATGGAGACGGCTGCGAATGGTCCTCGCCGATACCCCAGGAGCAACAGTGTCCCTAATTTGCTGGGAAGTGGCGGTGCGGTCCCCTACGGCACTGCGTAGGATCCTACGGTCTTGGCGTGCATCCGTGCGTCGCTGCGGTCCGGTCCCAGGTCGACGGGCACGTGCACCTTCCGCCGACCACTGGCGACAACATCGATGTACTGTGGAGACCTCACGCCCCACGTGTTGAGCAATTCGGCGGTACGTCCACCCGGCCTCCCGCATGCCCACTATACGCCCTCGCTCAAAGTCCGTCAACTGCACATACGGTTCACGTCCACGCTGTCGCGGCATGCTACCAGTGTTAAAGACTGCGATGGAGCTCCGTATGCCACGGCAAACTGGCTGACACTGACGGCGGCGGTGCACAAATGCTGCGCAGCTAGCGCCATTCGACGGCCAACACCGCGGTTCCTGGTGTGTCCGCTGTGCCGTGCGTGTGATCATTGCTTGTACAGCCCTCTCGCAGTGTCTGGAGCAAGTATGGTGGGTCTGACACACCGGTGTCAATGTGTTCCTTTTTCCATTTCCAGGAGTGTAGTACTGCGCGCGTAGAAAGAGGTGAAAATCTTTTCGCGAAGGTCGCAATACTTGCGAGAAAAACGTTGAGGAAAGCCATACGAGTTGAGATCACTTGATCTGAATTGACTTGACGCGCAGTGACGTAGACGGACAGTGTGGATACACCTTGACGCGACAATGCCGTGACAGTGCGGTAGCGGTCAGTGTGATCTTGCTTTAAAGCCGGGGTTTTGACAGTAGCAAAAGAGACTCAACTTTACCGGCACTAGAGTGACGTCACCGCAGGTGCTTGTGGAAACGTTCACGTTTCTATGGCATCACTCGAGCATCGCCACTTTTAGGCTGGCACAAAATTTAACATCGCTTTAGCTTTGTGACGGTACATTCCTTCCCCCACCATCAATTGGCGTCAAAAGCAAAACTAGCAGCTGCCATCTTGTTTTCAGTGCTTTCAAAGCTAACGTGTGTATTGACGTTCGCACTAATACGAGTGTTGGAACTTTAATAGTAGCAACTATTTATTTACAGCTCGTACAAAATAGATACGTGTTTCAAAGTTTTACTGACCTTCGAAGTAGTCACCAGCATTGTGTATAACCCGTTGCCAGCGATGTGTAAGTCGCAGGACACTCTTAGCAGTGCCAGCTGTGTTGACAGTTCGAGCAGCGCTGTCTATTGCTCGACGAATTTGTAGCAGTTCTGAAGCGAATGCCGTGACGTGTTTCTTTCAGTTTAGAAATCGAGTTGAACTTACGAGGGCATAAGTCAGGGGAGTGCAGTAGGTGGTATAGCACTTAGCAGCCCCATCAGTCAAACAAATCAACAACAGCTTGCACTGTACGTGTTTGAGCATTGCCCTGTGAAATGATGGTCAGGTCCTGCAGAAAGTGTCATCTCTTCTGTCTCTATGCTGTTCATTTTTGGGACACAACCTACGACTAGCTTGGAGATGATTTGTGTGAGAGTAAGCGAGTATTACTGGGCAATTAGTGTAAAATGATTTGTAGGTTCGAATTGGCTTCCTTAAATATGCAAATGATGAAATTTAATGCAATACTGGCAGTATATCAGGTTCTAGTACTAGGATCTTCAGTACTCTTAAACACTTGTCCAGCGGAATTGAGAAATGAAGTAGCGAGGTCTCTGGTGGCGCACCTGCAAGAACCGTAACTCCAGAATTCAGCGTAGGATAACTTTAGTATTTCGTCGTTTTTAACTGATGTGGGGAGCTAGAACGAAAATATTAGCTTTCAAACGACTCTTCTGGGCATTGTAAATAGCGCTCAACACACCAGAACATTGATATAGTAGTTTTGAAGACGTGGTATAAATATTGGAGGATGTCAGGTAATCGCTAGATGTCAAATAACGAAGTATCAGTTTTAGTTTCACTTGAGCAAGACTTGCATATCCAACGTGAGGATCGAATCTTTTAATAGAGCTCAACAAATACTTGAAACTTATTTTTACTATCCGAAAGTTGGTTGTTTGGTTGATTTGAGTGTGGGTTCCTCCGGACTAGGGAAGGATGGGGAAGGAAGTCATTCGTGCCCTCTCAAAGGAACCATCCGGGAGTTTGCCCGAAGCCACATAGGAAAATCACGGAAAACCTAAATCAGGCTGGGCGGACGCGGGTTTGAACCGTCAACCTGCCGAATGCGAGTTCAGTGTGTCAACCTCTGCGTCACCTCGCACTTTATCCAAAAGTTGCTTAGGCATCGATTTTCTCTGAGGGGTGCTACTGCATCTAAGTGTTTTTACTGCCCCTGAGTTATTACTGCGCAAACCCCACTTGCAAACCAAAATCTTTATGCTTAGTCTTGTTCGTATCGGATTCTTGGTGCAATTCTAATGCCATAATCTGACTTCCAATGCAAACATTTGTCCAAAGAACCTCAGTTGGCGCCATGTTAAAAACCGTGCTATAAGAATTTTGACAGCAGCAAACGGCGCCACTGCCGTATCAGTTGTCACGCCACTTGCTGTTCCATCACTTTAGCTGCATATGGAAACCTGGCTTGAAGCTACTGGTTGCAGTGCCACGCTGTACGCTGTTCCTTTCCACTGTAAATCGCCAACATGGAGTTGAATCAATGGGCAGACCTGGGATTCACAACTCACTGACATAAGCGAGAGCACTAGCACCTGATCACGATGTTGCACTGAGCACGTCAGTCCCGTGATTGGCACACTGGACTCATATTCGGAGGACGATGATTGAAATCCGCATCCAGCCATCCAAATTCAGGGTTACCGTGATTTCTGTAAGGCATTCTGGACAAATGCCAGGATGGTTCCTTTGAAAAGGCCATTGTCGATTTCCTTCTCCATACTTCCGTAATGCGTGCCTGTGCCCCGTCTCTAATGAGCTCACCGTCAGTGGAACATTAAACTATAATCTCCTTCCTTCTTTGTCCGTTCACATTCTTGCTTATGAGCAAAGTTGTGGCACAGTGGGAATGAAGGAAAGGTATGCACATAATGTGGTCACGACAACGCGAGACAAGTGCCAACTGTGGAATAGGGGAAGGTCAGTTTTGACGGTGGTATTGTAAGATGACAGCTTGAATGAATATGAAATTAGCACCTTACATGAGATTTTTTTATGCGGTAACAAGTAGATGAACATGTCACCTGACATACTTTGGCAATAATAAGCAGGTTTGCCTAACAAAATGTGCAGTAGGTAATGCAAAGGGATGACACTCGATTCGACAGTATTAACACACAGAATCCAAATCCTGTGTGTCAATGAGCAAAAGGTGAAAAAAGCTGCTGGAAGAAACATTTCAGTATGGGGCAGACGCGAGTTGCATCGTCACGGCCCAAGTACAACAGAACGCTTCTAAAAGGGGTCGGTGCCCTGCGGCGAGAGGGACAACGAACGCGCTAGGCGATATATCGAAGTGAGCAGGTAGCGGCATAGTGCTGCCTGCTACAGAGAAATTCCTTAGAAAAATGCGTTGGGGAATTTCCAGATGGATACAAACAGACCAGCGACGCAATTGATCAATGGCATATCAGTGGTACGCTCGTGATGTCTGCGTGTAACTTCTAGGCGTCAGGAGTGGGCACAAAATGTCCAATCGGCTGTAATAGACTCGGAAGGAGTAGAAAGGGCCGATCTCTCGACTCAGTTTAAAGGTAGGCCCCTTTTCGATTGGCGTAGGTAGTTTCCACAAGATGAAAGGAACACTCCCATTGGTCTGAAAAAGGCGTGACGTGACGCTCGAAAGACACAAGACCGAAAACTTCGGGGACTCCCCTGTGAACCAGCGTCACGTGTAGAACAGGGCGCATCACGCTCTGTACGACGCCAAAAGAGGAATTTTGTGGTGAGCACTGCGCTCACTTTGGCTGACATTTAGCTAGAAATTAGCTGAAGAGTCGTTGAGCTCCGATAACAGAGAAACGAGACAGCCGCTTAGTTAATTACTCTTGTGAGAACTGAGAGGGCATTGAAGTATACACGTTGCACCATCTATGCACGTGTATATTGCCATATTTTCCAGACAAGGGATGAGTGCATGTTTTTTCACCTAACGAGAAACATAGGACAGTTTCAGCTGATAAAATCTGTAAAGATTTGGTTAGCTTTTAATAGGATTGTCAGAGGGTGAGAGCAGCCATGCAGCCGACAGGACATCCCCGCAAAAGGTAAATGCTGCTGGCAGAGGCGTAAACTTGTTGGTTCAACAGCTTGCGTCCACTGTGAACTCGAGCATCCTCGAGTAATCTTTTGCTCTTCTTGTCTCAAAACCCAACCATCCTTCGTAGACCTGATTGTCATCCTAAATATTACCGAACTTAGAACCGGAATCCGATGATTTGTCGTACTATTGGCCAACTCCATGTTGTATATGTAAGAAAAATCTTGCAGAGAACCTTCTATTTAAATTTGATGTTGTTTTGTTCAGTGCTATTTCTGCCAAACAGGACGTAATGCGTTGTATTGTCAACTGTCCTGAAATTGTCATATCAAAATCTATGTAAACTCGTGTGCTTCTTTGACAACCATACAGAAATTAAATAAATTGTGCTCAGCTAAATCATTGATTCTAGTGACGCTAACGCACTCACAAGGGGTTTTTGCTGATGCCTGACGAACGTGGGAAGGAGCGGAGTGTCAGAGTATGATCTGAAAACGGCAGTGGCGAGTCAGTAATGTGTAATACCGTAAATATCTTAGCACTTCTATCCATATTGAAAAGGATCTCATCATTATACGCGAGAAGGCGAGTTCGCAAATTGTTCAGTGTCTCATAAATCGCTGAATACCTACAGGACGTTGAGTATATTTGTGTTACAGAGTCAAACAGTGAAGAAACGGAAAACGTGTGGTACCTGAGCGGATATAAGGGGTTTCTAGGCCTAAAGGGAATCTCTCTGAAGAGTAAGTAGAGGAGAAAGAAAAATCAAAGTGAATGTGACGTTCGGATGAGCTACAAAACTGCATTTCTTTTAGCGAAGTCCTTGCACGCTTTCATGGAGGGTAACTTCATAAAGGAATACTTGCTAGCTGTAGCTGAACATCCACATCGGCTTCAGATAGACCAATTTCGCGTAGTGTCGTTTTTAAATTTGACAACCATGCGATCCATACAGGTTATGACGTTTAGAACCAGCTTGCATTTTCTTTGTAAGGAGTTTATAGCACATTCCTTAGAGCTCTATGGAAGTGTAGATATCGCAGGCACGTAGCTCGATGTGATATTCTTAGCAGCGATGAATAAGGTGTAGAAAGTGTAGGTTTGCCATGGAATTTATTGCTTTAGGTGATCCAATCATGTTGCAGGGGAGTGGGGTGGGGAGGGTGATCAGGATTCGTAGCGCAGCTGAATGGGAAAATGAAAGAACTTCCGGCATCCAGTTTTGCGCTGATCTGCAGCTTGAAGTAACTGATCTGTAACTCTTCAGTGAATATAAAGAAATTCTAGATTTCTCCAAGCATTTCCTTCAGGATCGATTTTCTCGTTTATACAAGTCTCCAAAAGGCTGCCCCACCTGTTCCCTGTGGCGATGGGGAGGGGGGAGGGGAGGGAGGGAGAGGGGGACAGACTGCCCGCGACACGAGTGCCTGCGTTCAGTGTCTGCTCGCTGGGCACGTTCACTGTGAAGCTCTGATCGAGACAATGTGAACTGTGCGAGAGCTGTAAATAGACTGTGATTGTCCATGAACAAGCTGCTGAATGCGAATAAATAACCAAACAACTATAGCGATGTAGTTTTCAGTACGTACGGTGTGCAATAGACATCAATTTATCCTGAATGATCAACTATGCACACCCTGATTTGAAATACAGAGACAAGATGTTTCCGTCAATAGTTAATAGAAGAGTACAGTGTTCGAAACACCGCCTAAGTGAATAGATGCTGAACCAGACATCATCAGCTTCATAACGAGATCGATGAATACGGCACTGGCGCCTTACTTACTTTGCATTTATAGAATCTTCTCACCCAGCTCAAACTCCCAAGTGACTGGAAAAGAGCGCCGGTAACTGCTGTATATAAGAAAGGGTAAAAGAACTGACCCGCAAAATTATAGACCAATATCTCCAACTTCGCTTTGCTGTAGAATCTCAGTTACAACATACTACATTTTCTTGAGACAGAAAAGCACAGTTTTAGAAAATATCACTCCTGCGAAACTCAGCTTGCCGTTTTCTCACGTGATATACCACAAACTATTGGCGAAGCTAAAAGTCAGATTCCATATTTCTATATGTCCGGAAAGCATTTGACACACTGCCCCATTGTAGGCTGTTAACGAAGATATGAACATATGGAATAGGTTCACAGATACTTGAGTGGCTCGAAGACTTTTTAATTTATAGAACCTGGTATGTTGTCCTCAACGGCGAGTGTTTATCAGAGACAACTGTATCGTCAGGAGTGTGATAGGACCGCTGTTCCTCTCTGTATATACAAATGATTTGGCGAACAGGGTGGGCGGCAGTTTGCGGGCGTTAGCTGATAATTCTGTGGTGACCAGGAAGTGACTGTGAGAGGATACACGATGACTTAGACAAAATTTCTAGTTGGTGTGATGAATGGCAGCTAGCTGTAAACGTAGAAAAATGTAAGTTAATGCGGATTAGTATGAGAAATAAACCAGTAATGTTCGGATACAGAATTAGTAGTGTCCTGCCTGATGTTATTTAAATATCTGGGCGTAACGATGCAAGGCGATACTAAATGGAACGAGCATGCCAGGACTATCGTAGGGAAAGCAAATGGTCAAATTCGGTTTACTGGGAGAATTTTGGGAAAGTGTTGTTCATCTGTGAAGGAGACCTCGTATAGGACACTGGTGAACCTACTCTTGAATACCTCTCGAGTGTTTGGGATCCGTAACAGGTCGGATTCAAGAGGACA
This sequence comes from Schistocerca cancellata, assembly GCF_023864275.1. Classification (NCBI taxonomy): domain Eukaryota; kingdom Metazoa; phylum Arthropoda; class Insecta; order Orthoptera; family Acrididae; genus Schistocerca; species Schistocerca cancellata. The sequence continues at coordinate 390,970,077 of NC_064634.1, read as the reverse complement.
TCAAAACAATTCATAGACGGGCTGCTAGGTTTGTTACCTATAGGTTCGAACAGATGCTTTAATGGGAATCCTGGTGGGAAGACGACGGTCTAACTTTAGAGAACCGGCATTTGAAGCTGAATGCTAGACGATTATACATCCGCCAACAAACACTGCTCGTAAGGGCCACGAAAATAACATACGAGAAATTAGGTGTTATACGGAAACATATAGATAGTCGTTTTTCTCTCGCACTATTAGCGAGTAGAACAGGAAAAGAAATGGCTTTTAGTAGTACAAGGTACCCTCCCCCACACGCTGTACGGAGGCTTGTGGACTATTTTCGTAGATGTAGATGTAGAACACCAGTTTCCGACACACATTTCTAACGCCAGAATCCGGAGACTTATGTGAAAAACCGATAGCCGGCCGAGGTGGCCGAGCGGTTCTAGCGCTAGTCTGGAACCGTGCGACCGCTATGGTCGCAGGTTCGAATCCTGCCTCGGGCATGGATGTGTTGGATGTCTTTAGGTTAGTTAGGTTTAAGTAGTTCAAAGTTCTAGGGGACTGATGACCTCAGAAGTTAAGTCCCATAGTGCTCAGAGCCATTTGAACCATTTGAAAAACCGATATAAAAAGTAAGCTTTCAGAGGCACAAAATTATGTACTGAGCATTGTTTATTTAAATTCCAAGCGTAATACTATGTCTCTAACAACTATGACGAGCTGTCATTGGAAATCCGGCCGTGGTGACCGAGCGGTTCTAGGCGCTTCAGTCCGGAACCGCGCGACTGCTACGGTCGCAGGTTCGAATCCTGCCTCAGGCATGGATGTGTGTGAAGTCCTTAGGTTAGTTAAGTAGTTCTAAGTTCTAGGGAACTGATGACCTCAGATGTTAAGTCCCATAGTGTTCAGAGCTATTTAAACCATTTTTTTGATTGGAAAGTTTTAAGAATGGATCCGCTACTGCTTATTGGTTTGGCGGGGAGGTACACGGAGGTTGGGGAATGAGTCATTACCTTGTCCTTGAACGCCCTCTGACAGGACACTGCGTTTCCTTTATTCAGTTCGTTGTGACAGCTGGTTGGCTGCGGATATGTTAGAGCTTGTTGCAGGATTCTGTCTGCGTGAAAATGTACGTAAAAACGGAGCAACGACTTAGTGTGAAATTTTGTTTTAAAGCTCTGAAATCTGCTTCTGAGACTTACGAACTATTAAAAATAGCCTTTGGAGATAATTGTATGAGCCTGTCAAATGTTTTTTGTCTGGGGCAACAGATTTAATATGGCCACAAAGCATTTCAAGATGAACTGCAGTCCGGCCATCCTTTCACCTCAAAAACGAATGAAAACGTTGTGAAAGTTTTCGACTTAAGTTTCTATGCAGTTCAGTCAATTTTAACTGAAGATCTGAATAGGTGTCGAGTGTCCACGAAATTCAAATCAAAATGTCCGCCCCAGTAGCTGAGTGGTCAGCGTGACGGATTGACGTCCTCCGGGCCCGGGTTCGATTCCCGGCTGGGTCGGAGATTTTCTCCGCTCAGGGACTGGGTGTTGTGTTGTGTTCATCATCATTTCATCCCCATCCGGCGTGCAGGTCGCCCAATGTGGCGCCGAATGTAATAAGACCTGCGCCAAGGCGGCCGGACCTGCCCCGCGAGGGGCCTCCCGGCCAATGACGCCAAACGCTCATTTCATTTCCAAATCAAAATAGTTCAAATGGCTCTGAGCACTATGCGACTTAACTTCTGAGGTTATCAGTCCCCTAGAACTTAGAACTACTTAAACCTAACTAACCTAAGGACATCACACACATCCATGCCCGAGGCAGGAATCGAACCTGCGACCGTAGCGGTCCACGAAATTCATTCCAAAAGTGTTGTCAAGTGACCAGAGACAATACCGGCTTGAAGTGTGCCAAGAGCTGATTCATTGGACTAAAAATGACCCACATTTGTTAAATAGGGTAATCAAAGATGTCAAATTGTGGTTATATGGGTATGATCCTCAAACCAAAGTGCAGTCTTCGCAGTGGAAGACTCCAGGTTCACCATGATAGAAAAAAGCACGGCAAAGTCGGTCGAAGGTGAAGACAATGTTGGTAACTTTTTTTGAATCGACTGGTACTGTCGATCATGAATTTATCCCTGGAGGACAGACAATTAACCAGGAAAACTGCAAATGTGTACTTGACCGTTTGCATGAAAAGGTGTGGAAGAAAAGGTCTGCATTGTGGAAAGACAGGAGTTGGGTGCTACACCATGACGATGCTGCGGCTCATCGTGCCTCTTCCATCGTTGAATTTTTGACCAAATTCAAAATTTCTGTGCTTCCACAACCACCATATTCCCCTGATTTTGATCCTGCGGACTTCTACCCGTTTCCTAAACTGAGATTTTCACTGAAAGGGAAGCGATTTGACTCGATTGAAGACATCCAGGCAAATACGGAGAGCGTCCTTAACACACCTCAGCAAAAAATTTCCAGGAACGTTTACAATAGTGAAAACACTGTTGGAGTCGGTGTGTTCAGTAAGAAGGGGACTATTTTGAAGGAGATGCATCACAGTAGCATGTCAGTACCACCATTGTACGATTACAAGCCTATTCTTAAGGAGCCGGCCTGTGTGGCCACGGGGTTAAAGGCGCTTCAGTCTGGAACCGCGCGACCGCTACGGTCGCAGGTTCGAATCCTGCCTCGAGCATGGATGTGTGTGATGTCCTTAGGTTAGTTAGGTTTAAGTAGTTCTAAGTTCTAAGGGACTGATGACCTCAGATGTTAAGTCCCATAGTGCTCAGAGCCATTTGAACCATTCTTAAGGGGACCACACCGTGCCTATCTAACCCATGTTAATTTATGCAAGTATTTGACCTATTTCTGAAAAAACTATTTAATGCATGACCTTTTTACTGTGTGTTACATGACGCTAATATAGTCATCTGTACTAAAATCTACTTTATCCATTTTATAGTTTTTAAGAAATACTTTTTTAAATTTATTAACAAAAAATAATAACTTTGTTCTGCAGAACATATTTTTTGTGAACTTCCTAATGGGTGAATATTAATTAATGTAGTACCACAGGTGGCTTTTTATGTTATGCAGAGTCTCTGAAAATTTTGTTCGTTTATCTATGATATGGGGCTGGACGTTTTAGCTGTTAGTGACATTCGGGTAAGGGGTGAGAAAGAAGAGGAAGTGGGAGAATACAAGGTCTACCTGTCAGGAGTCAAAGCAGGAATAGCACAGTGGGGTGTAGGGCTTTACATCAGGAAAGAAATGGAACCCAGCGTAGTTGCAATAAGGTATGTAAACGAACGACTGATCTGGATAGATTTGACAGTGTCTAGCAAGAAAATTAGGATTGTGTCAGTATATTCGCATTGTGAAGGGACAGATCAAGATAAGATGGATAGTTTTTATGACGCACTCAGTGATGTAGTTGTTAGAGTAAAGGACAAGGACAGTGTTCTGCTCATGGGTGATTTTAACGCCAGGACTGGAAATCGAACAGAAGGGTATGAAAAGGTTATGGGTAAATTTGGAGAGGATATGGAGGCCAACAGGAACGGGAAACAACTCTTGGATTTCTGTGCCAGTATGGGCTTAGTAATCACATACTCCTTTTTTAAACATAAGAACATTCACCGGTATACTTTGAAGGCAGGGGAACCAGATCTGTCATTGACTATATAATAACAGATCAGGAATTCAGGAAGGCTGTGAGGGACACACGTGTATTCAGGGGATTCTTTGATGACACTGATCATTATTTAATCTGCAGTAAAATTGGGATTGTGAGGCCGAAAGTGCAGGAGGTCAGGTCCATATGTAGGAGGATAAGAGTGGAGAAACTTCAGGATAAGGAAATCAGGCACAAGTACATAACAGCGATCTCAGAAAGGTACCAGTTAGTTGAATGTAGTCAATTACAGTCATTGGAAAAGGAATGGACAAGGTACAGGGACACAGTACTAGAAGTGGCTAAAGAATGTCTTGGAACAGTAGTGTGTAAAAGTAGGATGAAGCAAACAGCTTGGTGGAATGATACAGTCAAGGCAGCCTGTAAAAGGAAAAAGAAGGCGTATCAAAAATGGCTACATACCAGAACCCAGGTAGACAGAGAAAGTTATGTTGAAGAAAGAAACAAAGCCAAACAGATAATTGCAGCATCCACGAAGAAATCGTGGGAAGACTTTGGAAACAGGTTGGAGACTATGGGTCAAGGTGCTGGAAAACCATTCTGGAGTGTAATTAGCAGTCTTCGAAAGGAAGGTAAGAAGGAAATGACAAGTATTTTGGACGGGTCAGGAAAACTGCTGGTGAATCCTGTGGATGCCTTGGGCAGATGGAGGGAATATTTTGAAGAGTTGCTCAATGTAGGTGAAAATGCGATTAGTAATGTTTCAGATTTCGAGGTAGAATGGGATAGGAATGATGATGGAAATAGGATCACATTTGAGGAAGTGGAAAAAATGGTCAATAGATTGCAGTGCAATAAAGCGGCTGGGGTGGATGAAATTAAGTCGGAATTCATCAAATACAGTGGAATGTCAGGTCTTAAATGGCTACACATGATAATTGAAATGGCCTGGGAGTCGGGACAGGTTCCATCAGACAGGACAAAAGCAGTAATCACACCAATCTTTAAACATGGAAACAGAAAAGATTGTAACAACTACAGAGGTATCTCTTTAATCAGCGTTGTGGGTAAAATCTTCGCAGGTATTGTTGAAAGGAAAGTGCGGGTATTACTTGAGGACCAATTGGATGAAAATCAGTGTGGGTTTAGGCCTCTTAGAGGTTGTCAGGACCAGATCTTTAGCTTACGGCAAATAATGGAGAAGTGTTACGAGTGGAACAGGGAATTGTATCTATGCTTTATAGATCTAGAAAAGGCATATTACCGGGTTCCTAGGAGGAAGTTATTGTCTGTTCTACAAGATTATGGAATAGGAGGCAAACTTTTGCAAGCAGTTAAAGGTCTTTACATGGATAGTCAGGCAGCAGTTAGAGTTGATGGTAAATTGAGTTCATGGTTCAGAGTAGTTTCAGGGGTAAGACAAGGCTGCAACCTGTCTCCACTGTTGTTCATATTATTTATGGATCATATGTTGAAAACAATAGACTGGCTGGGTGAGATTAAGATATGTGAACAAAAAATAAGCAGTCTTGCATATGCGGATGACTTAGTTGTGATGGCAGATTCGATTGAAAGTTTGCAAAGTAATATTTCAGAGCTAGATCAGAAATGTAAGGACTATGGTATGAAGATTAGCATCTCCAAAACGAAAGTAATGTCAGTGGGAAAGAAATATAAACGGATTGAGTGCCAAATAGGAGGAACAAAGTTAGAACAGGTGGACGGTTTCAAGTACTTAGGATGCATATTCTCACAGGATGGCAACATAGTGAAAGAACTGGAAGCGAGGTGTAGCAAAGCTAATGCAGTGAGCGCTCAGCTACGATCTACTCTCTTCTGCAAGAAGGAAGTCAGTACCAAGACTAAGTTATCTGTGCACCGTTCAATCTTTCGATCAACTTTGTTGTATGGGAGCGAAATCTGGGTGGATTCAGGTTACCTTATCAACAAGGTTGAGGTTACGGATATGAAAGTAGCTAGGATGATTGCAGGTACTAGTAGATGGGAACAATGGCAGGAGGGTGTCCACAATGAGGAAATCAAAGAAAAACTGGGAATGAACTCTATAGATGTAGCAGTCAGGGCGAACAGGCTTAGATGGTGGGGTCATGTTACACGCGTGGGAGAAGCAAGGTTACCCAAGAGACTCATGGATTCAGCAGTAGAGGGTAGGAGGAGTCGGGGCAGACCGAGGAGAAGGTACCTGGATTCGGTTAAGAATGATTTTGAAGTAATAGGTTTAACATCAGAAGAGGCACCAATGTTAGCACTGAATAGGGGATCATGGAGGAACTGTATAAGGGGGGCTATGTTCCAGACTGAACGCTGAAAGGCATAATCAGTCTTAAATTATGATGATGATGATGATGATGATGATGATGATCTATGATAGCTTCTGATATGATGGAGCATATGAACTGAAAATTTTAGTTTGTGGGAAATTGACTATAAAGAAAAAACTTTTGAAATTTGTTACTTACAGTTAATTAAAATTGTCTGCTGCATGTGATGGCCCCTTATTTGGCCTCTAACAGTTCTTTCAGCTTTTTTTTCACCTTCTTGGATGTTTGTCTTGCTTTCTTGGCCATATTAGATGGAGACCTGTCTGCATCGGCTATTCTCATTTTATCACAATGTTGCAGCCCATTGATCATATTGTCACCAGAATTAATTCCCAGCTTTTACAGTACCCAACACTTTCCAATATTACCACAACTTAATGTAATAACAGCATCATGAACTCCTAGTTTCATTGTATGCATGCCTACAAAAACAGTTTTAGGAAGGCGGTTCGCCCGCATCTCGTGGTCGTGCGGTAGCGTTCTAACTTCCCACGCCCTGGTTCCCGGGTTCGATTCCCGGCGGGGTCAGGGATTTTCTCTGCCTCGTGATGGCTGGGTGTTGTGTGCTGTCCTTAGGTTAGTTAGGTTTAAGTAGTTCTAAGTTCTAGGGGACTGATGGCCATAGATGTTAAGTCCCATAGTGCTCAGAGCCATTTGAAACATTTTTTTAAGGCGGTTCCAAATAATGCTGTTGAAACATTCATTTGGGTTCTGTGTCTGCCCATGCAAGCATTTCCTTAGAAGGTCAGGATGAGCCAAGTCTCTGAAAATAGGTTTGCTTGCTGTAATAACAGCAGCAGGAAGAGGATGCTGGAGAGAATAAGATTCTCCAGTTGCTTGAGTCCTATTGTATTTGCAACTCGAATTTTCTCCTGATGGACACAATCCATGACATGGCTTATCATCAGTAGAGGACTTATGGAAGAATATGGCCCAAAAATCTCTCTTCATTGCCTCCTGATTTTCTTTATTTCTCCCAATTGCCTGCCCATAGTATACCTGCAAGTTTACTATTTCAGTTTTATTTAACTGACCCTGTCCAGTCAACAGCTTTCCTCTGATATCAACAGTTATTTTTCTCAGCCTTGTTCCCAGACGTTTTTGAACATGGCCTGCACATTCTACACTCCTGGAAATTGAAATAAGAACACCGTGAATTCATTGTCCCAGGAAGGGGAAACTTTATTGACACATTCCTGGGGTCAGATACATCACATGATCACACTGACAGAACCACAGGCACATAGACACAGGCAACAGAGCATGCACAATGTCGGCACTAGTACAGTGTATATCCACTTTTCGCAGCAATGCAGGCTGCTATTCTCCCATGGAGACGATCGTAGAGATGCTGGATGTAGTCCTATGGAACGGCTTGCCATGCCATTTCCACCTGGCGCCTCAGTTGGACCAGCGTTCGTGCTGGACGTGCAGACCGCGTGAGACGACGCTTCATCCAGTCCCAAACATGCTCAATGGGGGACAGATCCGGAGATCTTGCTGGCCAGGGTAGTTGACTTACACCTTCTAGAGCACGTTGGGTGGCACGGGATACATGCGGACGTGCATTGTCCTGTTGGAACAGCAAGTTCCCTTGCCGGTCTAGGAATGGTAGAACGGTGGGTTCGATGACGGTTTGGATATACCGTGCACTATTCAGTGTCCCCTCGACGATCACCAGTGGTGTACGGCCAGTGTAGGAGATCACTCCCCACACCATGATGCCGTGTGTTGGCCCTGTGTGCCTCGGTCGTATGCAGTCCTGATTGTGGTGCTCACCTGCACGGCGCCAAACACGCATACGACCATCATTGGCACCAAGGCAGAAGCGACTCTCATCGCTGAAGACGACACGTCTCCATTCGTCCCTCCATTCACGCCTGTCGCGACACCACTGGAGGCGGGCTGCACGATGTTGGGGCGTGAGCGGAAGACGGCCTAACGGTGTGCGGGACCGTAGCCCAGCTTCATGGAGACGGTTGCGAATGGTCCTCGCCGATACCCCAGGAGCAACAGTGTCCCTAATTTGCTGGGAAGTGGCGGTGCGGTCCCCTACGGCACTGCGTAGGATCCTACGGTCTTGGCGTGCATCCGTGCGTCGCTGCGGTCCGGTCCCAGGTCGACGGGCACGTGCACCTTCCGCCGACCACTGGCGACAACATCGATGTACTGTGGAGACCTCACGCCCCACGTGTTGAGCAATTCGGCGGTACGTCCACCCGGCCTCCCGCATGCCCACTATACGCCCTCGCTCAAAGTCCGTCAACTGCACATACGGTTCACGTCCACGCTGTCGCGGCATGCTACCAGTGTTAAAGACTGCGATGGAGCTCCGTATGCCACGGCAAACTGGCTGACACTGACGGCGGCGGTGCACAAATGCTGCGTAGCTAGCGCCATTCGACGGCCAACACCGCGGTTCCTGGTGTGTCCGCTGTGCCGTGCGTGTGATCATTGCTTGTACAGCCCTCTCGCAGTGTCCGGAGCAAGTATGGTGGGTCTGACACACCGGTGTCAATGTGTTCTTTTTTCCATTTCCAGGAGTGTATTTTGCTAATACTGGCATCTCCATATGGCTCAGAGTGGGTGACAGAAAAGTGGGTGTGGCACATAAACACACCTGGTAGGAAAATGCTCTTTAAATGCTCGAAAGAGATTTTTTCAGCAAAATCCTCTTCAGAGTACCTTAATAAAAACTTAATCTATCGAAATATGATGAAAATCGAAAATGGATTTTTTTTCGACCTGAACCACGGTGTAGTAAAGCTTTTCAATCACACCTCGTACATCGTTGATGGGAATTGTTAAATTAAAACTCCAACTGTTCCCTCAGTCTCTAGTTTTCGTCATTATAATTAACTGCAAATATGAAGATATAAAAGTTAATCTCAGGCATTAAACAGCGTGCGCACATTCCTACTACAATCTCCGCCATATTTGTGATTGGCCAAGGCCTGCTGGCGGAATAGTAAGCAAACTTGACAACTGATGAACGTTTGTGTTGTTACCGTGAGACTTGTTTCTGTCTATACCATGAATGTGAGGTGAAATACTATTGAAGTTTTTAATGGCTGGTAATTTCTCCATCTCTCATTAGTCATTCTAACTGTCAATCAGTAACCAAATTTAGTGCCTCTGAAGTATAATTTTTTACGTTTTTAGTTAGCTATTTTCGTAAGTAACCGAGTATTATGTCTTGCGGATGTAATTAGTATTTTTGCGAACGAAGCAACACGTGAGGATGGCTCTCCAAAAAGGAATGAACAAATATTGGTGTTTAATGTCCCGTCCACAATGATATTAGTGCTCGGCAGAACTTACGGGATCTATATGCATACCACATCTTAGGTAACTACAGAAACTGAAACTCAAGGAAAACTTATTCCCTTCTATGTTCTAACTGCGACGCACCATCAGGTAGTCGACAATTGGAAGTTGCCGCCGATCATACAGGGTGATCCATTGGTCGTGACCGGGCCAAATATGTAGTACGTAAAGAAATATGAGTGTTTTAGTGGGACCACTTTTTTCGCTTTGTGATAGATGGCGCTGTAATAGTCACATACGTATAAGTACGTGGTATCGCGTAAATTTCCGCCAGTGCGGACGGTATTTGCTTCGTGATACATTAGTGTTCAGCCACATGTGAAACGTCAACCACGACCTGTAACAACTGATGTTGCCCAAGCAGGTGTTTTAGCTGCTGTCGCGGCTAATCTGCACATCAGTAGCAGACAAATTGCGCGAGAATCGAAAATCTCAAAAACGTCGGTGTTGATACTGCTACATCAACATCGATTGCACCCGTACCATATTTCTATGCTCCAGGAATTGCATGGCGACGACTTTGAACATCGTGTACAGTTCTGCCTCTAGGCACAAGAGAAATTACGGGACGATGACAGATTTTTTGCATGCGTTCTATTTAGCGACGAAGCGTCATTCAAATGGCTCTGAGCACTATAGGACTTAACATCTATGGTCATCAGTCCCCTAGAACTTAGAACTACTTAAACCTAACTAATCTAAGGACAGCACACAACACCCAGCCATCACGAGGCAGAGAAAATCCCTGACCCCGCCGGGAATCGAACCCGGGAACCCGGGCGTGGGAAGCGAGAACGCTACCGCACGACCACGAGATGCGGGCCGAAGCGTCATTCACCAACAGCGGTTACGTAAACCGGCATAATATACACTATTCGGCAACGGAAAATCCACGATGGCTGCGACAAGTGGAACATCAGCGACCTTGACGGGTTAATGTATGGTGCGTCTGATTTCCTATGTAATGTTCTACCGATGTTACTATAAGATGTTCCACTGCAAGACAAAAAAGGCGATGTACTTCCAACATGATGGATGTCTGGCACATAGCTCGCGTGCGGTTGAAGCGGTATTGGTCGTTGAAGCACCATACCATGGTCCGCAGGTTTACCGGATCTGACGTCCCCGGATTTCTTTCTGTGGGGAAAGTTGAAGGATATTTGCAATCGTGATCCACCGACAACGCCGGACAACATGCGTCATCGCATTGTCAATGCATGTGCGAACATTACGGAAGGCGAACTGCTCGGTGTTGAGAGGAAAGTCGTTACACGTATTGTCAAATGCACTGAGGTTGACAGACATAATTTTGAGCGTTTATTTCATTAATGTGTAACAGCATGCGTTCTCAGAAATGATTAGTTCACAAAGGTATATGTATCACGTTGGAACAACCGAAATAATATGTTGAAACGTACCTACGTTCTGTGTTTTAATTTAAAAAACCTACCTGTTACCAACTGTTCGTCTAAAATTGTGAGCCATATGTTTGTGACTATTACAGCGGCATCTATCATAAAGCGAAAAAAATGGTTCAACTAAAACATTCATATTTTTTTACGTGCTACACGAATATGTAATAAAAAATGAGGGTTCCTATTTTAAAAAAAACGCAGTTGATATCCGTTTGACGTACGGCAGCGCCATCTAGCGGGCCAACCATAGCGCCATCTGGTTTCCCCCTTCAAGCTAGACAAGTTTCGTTCTTTGTAGTTTTTTCGTTTGACGCTTATTTCGTGAGATATTTGGCCCGGTCACGATCAATGGACCACCCTGTACAGAGTGCTTATATGGTAGTACTCTTTATAAATACATGTCGTCGTAATGAACTGTTTCAGGTTAGTCGTCCTGAACCACACACTGTTCGCCACAGGGAGCGCACTGCTGCTGTTCAAGCTGTGGCAGATCCTCGTTGCCCAGATACGAGTGTGACTGCCGCGCGGCTGCCTAGCGGCAGCGGCGAACTCTCAAGTTCCTCCTGCCCAGCCCGTCCGTCGTCGGGCACAAACTATCATTCTCAAAACCAATGTCGTTTTCTAATCCTTAGCATCCTTACGTGAGCTGTTACAAGGAAATTCTTTCAACTATTGTATTTCCATATTCCAAATGTAAATCACAATAACTTCATTAAATTTATTCATTTAATTACTTATGCTTTCAAGATGACTTCTATCACGACTACATCAACATAAATACTAATTTGGGTCTTTTTCTTTATCGTAATGTTTACTGTATCATTTCAAGCGTTTCTAACACAGCAACTAAAAGCAGTATGGTTGATTTCACATAACAGAATACCATCTGTCTGTTGCCTTGTGGCGAGTAAGAACTGCCGGCCATTGTGGGCGAGTGATTCTAGGCGCTTCAGACCGGAACAGCGCTGCTGCTACGGTTGCAGGTTCGAATCCTGCCTCGGGCATGGATGTGTGTGATGTCCTTAGATTTGTTAGGTTTAAGTAGTTCAACGTGTAGGGGACTGAAGACCTCAGATGTTAAGTCCCATAGTGCTCAGAGCCGTTTGAGTAAGAACTGAACGAACACAAAGATGTTTTTAACACATATCAAAAGAAATTTTAAAATGGCATTACATCAAAGTTTCCTCAAGTATTCTCGTTACAGCCGTTTTGCGCATACCGTGCGTTCCTGTCTTCAGTTTACAAAAGACATTCACTAATAACGCAATTTTTTTTTTATTCAAATCAAGTTGGTTTCATTTAGGATTCCATTAAATTATATTATTCCCCACTCTTTTTGCTACAAATCCCTGATTTTCAACATAATCTCCGTTCAATGCTACGACCTTACGCTACGATCAGCCTGGAACGCTCAAGCACACGCGCACATATGGTCCTTCCTGGCTCTTTATGATCTCTTTACTAGGTGGCGAGGAACCCAACGGGAACGAACCTTTGAAAACCCCACTGGTGGGCGGGTGTGTCAGAGCCGCGCGGTCTGTGGCACCTTGCCACAGTTCGCGCGGATCCTCCCGTCGGAGGTTCGACGCCTCCCACGGGCATGGGTGGGTGCGCCGTCCTTAGCTAAGTTAGTTTATGTTAGATTAAATAGTGTGTAACCCTAGGGACAGATGAGGCCAGCAGTTTCAAAAACTACCAACAGAGATGCCCAGTGGTGCAGCGAGGAGTTTGATTGTGATCCGCCGATCACCTGGAATGACAGTGCCCCCACGTTCCAACATTGCAGGAGTTACAGCTGTGTGCGCCCAGCCGGTACGGGGTAGATCAAATAGGGTTCCGCGCCCTTGTTGCGATGATGACAGACGCCTCGCCCAACGACTCACCGTGCTTTTGTTCACTGCCATGTCTCCGTCTATGAACATCTGCGATACTCTGGTTTGCCGCCAAAAGAAACTTAATCGACACTGCCCGCATGACAGCTCTCTGTTTCGGACGCACCTCAGTTACAGATGTCATTTTCAAGGCTACGTATAGCGCCGCGATCTACGGGAACTTCATAAACTACAAAGACTGAAGCGGGAATATTCCACGACGTTCCGCAAGAAATTCCGCATTTTTTTTTAAACCTAAATGTGTAGCATTACCTTGGAACGCCTCTCACAGAATGAGTGAGCATTTTTTTGGTCTGCAAAATAACTGACGATACCAGAAGCAAAGAAAATAGAATATGTAGACCGGTAATAGCAAGGACAGCAGTTATTTAAAAGAGAAATTTGCTAAAGCATATATACGAAGAAGAGCGTCTCTGTTTGATTGTAATTCCTACAAATCTACAATTTTATTCTAATCTTGGTTAAATTTTGCACACTTCATCTTCAAGACCAAAGGAACATAAACTGTCTACACAAGATTACGTGATCTGACTTGAAAGTTATATGTGTGTAATATGTAAATGGGAAAAGCTGTTACCAAAAATCTCTAGAAATTATTAGCTAATTTACATCAAATTTGTACACGATCCCTAATGAATATATGGGTGGGCATAGACTATATGTATATTTTTAATATACACAGTATGCAGGGTGGTCCATTGATCGTAGGCCCGCTAGATGGCGCTGCCATAGGTCAAACGGATATCAACTGCGTTATTTTCAATAGGAATCCACATTTTTATTACATATTCTTGTAGTACGTAAAGAAATATGAATGTCTTATGTGGACCACTTTTTTCGCTTTGTGATAGATGGCTTACTATTTTAGACGAACAGTTGGTAACAGGTAGATTTTTTAATGACATACATGTACCTTTGTGAACTTATCATTTCTGAGAATGCATGCTCTTACAGCGTGATTACCTGTAAATACAACATTAATGCAATAAGTGCTCAAAATGATGTCCGTCAACCTCAATGCACTTGGCAATACGTATAACGACATTCCTCTCAACATCGAGTAGTTCACCTTCCGTAATGTTCGCACATGCATTGACAATGCGCTGACGCATGTTGTCATGCGTTGTCTGTGGATCACGATTGCAAATATCCTTCAACTTTCCCCACAGAAAGAAATCCGGGGACGTCTGATCCGGTGAACGTGCGGGCCATAGTAAGGTGCTTCGACGACCAATCCACCTGTCATTCACGAAATATGCTATTCAATACAGCTTCAACCGCACGTGAGCTATATGCCGGACATCCATCATGTTCGAAGTACATCGCCATTCTGTCATGCAGTGAAACATCTTGTAGTAACTTCGGTAGAACATTACGTAGGAAATCAGTATACGTTGCACCATTTAGATTGCCATCGATAAAATAGAAGCCAATTATCCTTCCTCCCATAATGCCGACCCATAGATTAACCCGCCAAGCTCGCTGATGTTCCACTTGTCGCAGCCATCGTGGATTTTCCGTTGCCCAATAGTGCATATTATGCGGGTTTACATTACGGCTGTTGGTGATGACGCTTCGTCGCTAAATAGAACGCGTGCAAAAAATCCGTCATCGTCCCGTAATTGCTCTTGTTCCCAGTGGCAGAACTATACACGACGTTCAAAGCCTTTGCCATGCAATTCCTGTTGCACAGAAATATGGTACGGTTGCAATCGCCGTTGATGTAGCATTCTCAACACCGACGTTTTTCAGATTCCCGATTCTCGCGCAATTTGTCTGCTAGTGATGTGCGGATTAGCCGCGACAGCATATAAAACACCTACTTGGGCATCATCATTTGTTGCAGGTCGTGGTTGACGTTTTACATGTGGCTGAACACTTCCTATTTCCTTAAATAATGTAACTATCCGGTGAACGGTCCGGACACTTGTATAATGTCGTCCAGGATACCGAGCAGCATACAAAGCACACGCCCGTTGGGATTTTGATCACAATAGCCATACATCAACATGATATCGACCTTTTCCGCAATTGGTATACGGTCCATTTGAACACGGTAATGTATCACGAAGCAAATACCGTCCGCACTTGCGGAATGTTACTTGACACCATGTACCTATAGGTTTGTGACTATAACAGAGCCATCTATCACAAAGCGAAAATAGTGGTCCTACTAAAACATTCATTTTTCTTTACGTACTACACGAATATGTAATAAAAATGGGGGTTCCTATTTTAAAAAATGCAGTTTATGTCCGTTTGACCTATGGCCGCGCCATCTAGCTGGCCAACCATAGCGCCATCTGGTTTCCCCCTTCAAGCTAGACGAGTTTCGTTCTTTATAGTATTTTCGTTTGATGTTTATTTCGTGACATATTTGTCGCGGTCACTATCAATGCACCACCCAGCATATGAAGAAGAGCGTCTGTGTTTGCTTGTAATTCATACAAACCTACAGTTTTATTCCAGTCTTGATTAAATTTTGCACACTTTACCTTGTAGACCATACACAAGATTACGTGATCTGACTTGAAAGTTATATGTGTGTAATGCGTAAATGGGAAAAGCTGTTACCAAATATCTCTAAAAATTATTCGCTAATTTACATCAAATTTGTACACGATCCCCTAATGAATATATGGGCGAGCATAGACTATATATATATTTTTAATATACACAGTATATAAAAGTCGTCGGCCGATCAAAAGAGCAAACAAAACGCGTGATTTCCCGAACTGTGACGTACACTATTCCAATAATTAGAGTCTTGGTCCAACACAGCCCTACTTGAAACAGTAAAACTGAGTTCAAACAATGGAAGACAATCCGTCCAAATTTTTCCCGAGGGCATGCAGCTTTACTGTATGGTTAAACGATGATGGCGTCCTCTTGGGTAAAATATTCCGGAGGTAAAATAGTCCCCCATTCGGATCTCCGGGCAGGGACTACTCAAGAGGACGTCTTTATCAGGAGAAAGAAAACTGGCATTCTACGGATCGGAGCGTGGAATGTCAGATCTCTTAATCGGGCAGGTAGGTTAGAAAATTTAAAAAGGGAAATGGATAGGTTAAAGTTAGATATAGTGGGAATTAGTGAAGTTCGGTGGCAGGAGGAACAAGACTTCTGGTCGGGTGAATACAGGGTTATGAATACAAAATCAAATAGGGGTAATGCAGGAGTAGGTTTAATAATGAATAAAAAAACAGGAATGCGGGTAAGCGACTACAAACAGCATAGTGAACGCATTATTGTGGCCAAGATAGACACGAAGCCCACGCCTACTACAGTAGTACAAGTTTATATGCCAACTAGCTCTGCAGATGATGAAGAAATTGATGAAATGTATGATGAAATAAAAGAAATTATTCAGATAGTGAAGGGAGACGAAAATTTACTAGTCATGGGTGACTGGAACTCGAGAGGAGGAAAAGGCAGAGAAGGTAGTAGGTGAATATGGATTGGGGGTAAGAAATGAAAGAGGAAACTGTCTGGTAGAATTTTGCACAGAGCATAACTTAATCATAGCTAACACTTCGTTCAAGAATCATAAAAGAAGGTTGTATACATGGAAGAATCCTGGAGATACTAGAAGGTATCAGATAGGTTATATAATGGTAAGACAGAGATTTAGGAACCAGGTTTTAAATTGTAAGACATTTCCAGGGGCGGATGTGGACTCTGACCACAATCTATTGGTTATGAACTGTAGATTGAAACTGAAGAAACTGCAAAAAGGTGGGAATTTAAGGAGATGGGACCTGGATAAACTGAAAGAACCAGAGGTTGTAGAGAGTTTCAGGGAGAGCGTAAGGGAAGAAGAATGGGTAGCTTTGAGGGATAAAATAGTGAAGGCAGCCGAGGATCAAGTAGATAAAAAGACGTGGGCTAGTAGAAATCCTTGGGTAACAGAAGAAATATTGAATTTAATTGATGAAAGGAGAAAATATAGAAATGCAGTAAATGAAGCAGACAAAAGGAATACAAACGTCTCAAAAATGAGATCGACAGGAAGTGCAAAATGGCTAAGCAGGGATGGCTAGAGGATAAATGTAAGGATGTAGAGGCTTATCTCACTAGGAGTAAGATAGATACTGTCTACAGGAAAATTGAAGAGACCTTTGGAGAAAAGAGAACCACTTGTATGAATATCAAGAGCTCAGATAGAAACCCAGTTCTAAGCAAAGAAGGGAAAGCAGAAAGGTGGAAGGAGTATATAGAGGGTCTATACAAGGGCGATGTACTTGAGGAGAATATTATGGAAATGGAAGAGGATGTAAATGAAGATGAAATGGGAGATATGATACTCCGTGAAGAGTTTGACAGAGCACTGAAAGACCTAAGTCGAAACAAGGCCCCGGGAGCAGACAACATTCCATTAGAACTACTGACGGCCTTGGGACAGCCAGTCCTGACAAAACTCTACCATCTGGTGAGTAAGATGTATGAGACAGGCGAAATTCCCTCAGACTTCAAGAAGAATATAATAATTCCAATCCCAAAGAGAGCAGGTGTTGACAGATGTGAAAATTACCGAACTATCAGTTTAATAAGTCACGGCTGCAAAATACTAACACGAATTCTTTACAGACGAATGGAAAAACTAGTAGAAGCCCTACCTTGGGGAAGATCAGTTTGGATTCCGTAGAAATATTGGAACACGCGAGGCAATACTGACCCTACGGCTTATCTTAGAAGCTAGAGTAAGGAAAGGCATTTGTAGACTTAGAGAAAGCTTTTGACAATGTTGACTGGAATACTCTCTTTCAAAGAGAGTATTCTGAAGGTGGCAGGGGTAAAATATAGGGAGCGAAAAGCTATTTACAATTTGTATAGAAACCAAAGGCAGTTATAAGAGTTGGGGGGCATGAAAGGGAAGCAGTCTTTGGGAAGGGAGTAAGACAGGGTTGTAGCCTCGCCCCGATGTTATTCAATCTGTATATTGAGCAAGCAGTGAAGGAAACAAAAGAAAAATTCGGAGTAGGTATTAAAATCCATGGAGAAGAAATAAAAACTTTGAGGTTCGCTGATGACATTTTAATTCTGTCAGAGACAGCAAAGGACTTCGAGGAGCAGTTGAACGGAATGCATAGTGTCTTGAAAGGAGGATATAAGATGAACATCAACAAAAGCAAAACGAGGATAATGGAATGTAGTCGAATTAAATTGGGTGATGCTGCGGGAATTAGATTAGGAAATGAGATGCTCAAAGTAGTAAATGAGTATTGCTATTTGGGGAGCAAAATAACTGATGATAGTCGAAGTAGAGAGGATATAAAATATAGACTAGCAATGGGAAGGAAGATGAAGAGAAATTTGTTAACATCGAGTATAGATTTAAGTGTCAGGTAGTCGTTTCTGAAAGTATTTGTATGGAGTGTAACCATGTACGGAAGTGAGACATGGACGATAAATAGTTTAGACAAGAAGAGAATAGAAGCTTTCGAAATGTGGTGCTACAGAAGAATGCTGAAGATTAGATGGGTAGATCACATAACTAATGAGGAGGCGTTGAATAGGATTGAGGAGAAGAGAAATTTGTGGCACAACTTGACTAGAAGAAGGGATCGGTTGGTAGGACATGTTCTGAGGCATCAAGGGATCGTAGAATGAAGGCTTTCACGACCGGGTGACATGGCTGTTGATATACTTTCCGCGATGTGAGGTCGTGGTCCAAGAACTTTTCTGCTCCTTACGTTTCGTCCATGACTGATGTATTTTGCAGTAGGTACTGGGAGATGAAGCAGCTTGCACAGGATAGAGTAGCATGGAGAGCTGCATCAAACCAGTCTCAGGACTGAAGACCACAACAACAACAACCGTCCAAAAACAATGAGATGCTTTAGAAAATTGTAATAACAGATGACGCAACAAATCATATTTCCATACAGGTGAAGAGATATTCATTCGTCGCATTCCGCTGACACCCAGTGACTCAAATATGCCCTTCGACTTAAAGCGGCTGTAGTTTCCCACGCCGCTTGCGTGTCACTAACCATGAGTATCAAAAGGGACAGCGGCAGTCACTTTGTGTGGCAGATACTGAACATCTCGGGCAACGTCAGGCACTGCGGCTAACGTCTGATATAAACTTAAATGTTAGGATGTCTTTCCTGAAATTGAATGTCATGTGTATATTGATATACAGAAGTGAAACGCTTTACTTAAACATCACACACGAGTAGAAAGCGAGAAATATTACGGAACAATGCCAAAGATTATATCGGTTGTTGTAAAATCTACCGAACCCTTATTGAATCAAATTGTGGGGATAAAACCTTTTATCGCACAATACGACAGGAAGATAGAACAGGGAGATAAGATACATCCGGAGGAAAAGGGAATAGTCAATTTGGTAACAGAAGGAAGCGTGAAAGTTAAAAACCACAGAGAAAGACCATGGTTGGCATAAAATAATCGGCTTAAAGTGGATGTAGATTGCAGTAGCACAGATAAAGAAACTTATACAGAATACACTATCGTGAAAAGCCGCATCGCACCAGTCCTCGAAATGGAGAACAAACAAGCAACGTTGGATTTCTAGTGGGGCATCGACCTGACAGCTATTCATTCTTCGTTCTTAAAGGTAAGTGGGAGACACACTAAGCTTGATTTCTATAATCTATAGTCATGCAACTAACTTTGCTCCATCCTTTAAGTTACGCGTATCATACATACACTCCTGGAAATTGAAATAAGAACACCGTGAATTCATTGTCCCAGGAAGGGGAAACTTTATTGACACATTCCTGGGGTCAGATACATCACATGATCACACTGACAGAACCACAGGCACATAGACACAGGCAACAGAGCAAGCATAGTGTCGGCACTAGTACAGTGTATATCCACCTTTCGCAGCAATGCAGGCTGCTATTCTCCCATGGAGACGATCGTAGAGATGCTGGATGTAGTCCTGTGGAACGGCTTGCCAAGCCATTTCCACCTGGCGCCTCAGTTGGACCAGCGTTCGTGCTGGACGTGCAGACCGCGTGAGACGACGCTTCATCCAGTCCCAAACATGCTCAATGGGGGACAGATCCGGAGATCTTGCTGGCCAGGGTAGTTGACTTACACCTTCTAGAGCACGTTGGGTGGCACGGGATACATGCGGACGTGCATTGTCCTGTTGGAACAGCAAGTTCCCTTGCCGGTCTAGGAATGGTAGAACGATGGGTTCGATGACGGTTTGGATGTACCGTGCACTATTCAGTGTCCCCTCGACGATCACCAGTGGTGTACGGCCAGTGTAGGAGATCGCTCCCCACACCATGATGCCGGGTGTTGGCCCTGTGTGCCTCGGTCGTATGCAGTCCTGATTGTGGCGCTCACCTGCACGGCGCCAAACACGCATACGACCATCATTGGCACCAAGGCAGAAGCGACTCTCATCGCTGAAGACGACACGTCTCCATTCGTCCCTCCATTCACGCCTGTCGCGACACCACTGGAGGCGGGCTGCACGATGTTGGGGCGTGAGCGGAAGACGGCCTAACGGTGTGCGCGACCGTAGCCCAGCTTCATGGAGACGGTTGCGAATGGTCCTCGCCGATACCCCAGCAGCAACAGTGTCCCTAATTTGCTGGGAAGTGGCGGTGCGGTCCCCTACGGCACTGCGTAGGATCCTACGGTCTTGGCGTGCATCCGTGCGTCGCTGCGGTCCGGTCCCAGGTCGACGGGCACGTGCACCTTCCGCCGACCACTGGCGACAACATCGATGTACTGTGGAGACCTCACGCCCCACGTGTTGAGCAATTCGGCGGTACGTCCACCCAGCCTCCCGCATGCCCACTATACGTCCTCGCTCAATGTCCGTCAACTGCACATACGGTTCACGTCCACGCTGTGGCGGCATGCTACCAGTGTTAAAGACTGCGATGGAGCTCCGTCTGCCACGGCAAACTGGCTGACACTGACGGCGGCGGTGCACAAATGCTGCGCAGCTAGCGCCATTCGACGGCCAACACCGCGGTTCCTGGTGTGTCCGCTGTGCCGTGCGTGTGATCATTGCTTGTACAGCCCTCTCGCAGTGTCCGGAGCAAGTATGGTGGGTCTGACACACCGGTGTCAATGTGTTCTTTTTTCCATTTCCAGGAGTGTACATTCTAAACAAAAACAAAATATGGCTCTGAGCACTGTGGGACTTAACATCTGAGGTCATCAGACCCCTAGAACTTAGAACTACTTAAACGTAACTGACCGAAGGACATCACACACATCCATGTCGAAGAAAGGATTCGAACCTGCGACCGTAGCAGTCGCGCGGCTCCGGACTGAAGCGCCTAGAACCGCTCGGCCACAGTGGCCGGCAACAAAACAAAATTGGATAATTTATTAAAACAAAGAGCTTTGCAAATAGAGCAAGCCAGTAACGCGTTGATTCAACTCTAGCTCTTATGCAAGCTGTTAGTAGTGTTGACAATGATTGATAGAGTTGTTGGATGTCCTCTTGAGGGATATCGAGCCACATCATATCCAACTGGCGCTTTAGATCCTCAGAATCGCGAGCTGCCCACAATGGTCCAAACGTTCTCGTTTTGGGAGAGATTCATCGTCCTTAATGGCCAAAGTAGGATTTGGCAAGCGCGAGGACAGGAAGTAGAAGCTATAGCCGTGTGCTGATGGACATTATCTTGCAGAATTATATTGGTTCGCCTGTAATTAAAGCTTAATCTCGAGTCTCCATAGTAAAAGACCCGATAGTAGATCAACAATCACCACATATCCCAGGTCATGACTTTCTTGTAGCTGATAACACACCCCAAACAGCTGTTAATATATTATTCACAACCGCTATGCGACATAATCTGTTTGTGTCTTCAAATAAAAAAGACGGTATGGCTTCCAGGGGCCAATTCCCATCAAAATAATAACAAATGACCCGAAAATACAAAGAGTAAACTCGTTCCACGTCTTAGGAAATACTATCTCATTCATGACGGAAATGGACATACAAAAGAAAGTAGAAAGATTAAATTACGTTAACAGAACAGTGTATAGAACCTTTGGAGCTAAAGTAAGAAAGAAAATTCTACTTAAGTTCTACAGAACGGGAGAACCAACTGTGACATTTGGAAGTAAATTGTTTTTTGTAAAGAAAAAAGAAATTGATAAAGAATACAAGCATAGCTGATGTGATGCCTAAGAAGTGTAACTTGGTGCACACTGTCTGACAGGAGGGTGATGGCTGACATCAGAGAAGACAGGGAGTGAAAAGCTTCGATGAGCAGATTAAGAAATGCAGGAACAACTGAATGAACTGTGTTACAAGAATGGAAGATTACAAAATTCACGAAATAATGATGAATTGTTATCAAGTGGGCGTAATGTCTTTAGGAAGACCGAGGAAAAGGTGGAAAGATCAAAAATTTCAATCAGGAGGATGTAACACTCGAATGCCTGATACATCCAGACAAAAGATAATATATTAAAAGGAAGGTCAGCGTCGGTAGTAATATTGATGTTTTATTGATAGCAGAATCGATTTTCGATCACATAGTGATCATCTTCGGTGCTTACACATTAAACTCAGACACTGGTATCAAGTTATCAATAACTAAAACTGATTGTGATCGCTTCTCAGTTTTGGTTATTGATAACTTGATACCAATGTCTGAGTTTAATGTGTACAGCACCGAAGATGATCACTATGTGATCTAAAATCGATTCTGCTATCAATAAAACATCAATATTACGACCAACGCTGACCTTCCTTTTAATATAACTTACATGGTCGTGATGCACACAGCACTTCATGGAGTCGCCAATCAATAAAAGATAATATGATTTATTAGGTAATTGTGATGTGATAAGTTTTGAAGATACATACAAGATCCTGCTCAAGTGTAAGACGTATCTTGAAAGTTTAATCCGCCCAAGTTAAATAAATAAATAAGTAAAGGTAGAAACAATATAAACTTGCACTATCATAAATATAAAATAACTATGTAAATAGGTACTGTTGTTATGATAAAGAACAAAATCCAGTAAAGCTCCACTTGGATGAAGAGGCACTGAGTCAAGGAAGTGATCAGCAGGCTAAATCAGTGAGCCAAGAGCACAGAGAGCGAAGTGATTCCACAGTGATCAGGATCGGCCAGCAATTGGGATTGGCTGCCGCGTGGAATTCGCTGGCGATCGGGATCGGCTGGTGATCAAGATGGGCTGGTCCACGGGCTCGGCTGTTGATCGGGGTTGGCTCACGATGGGGACCGGCCAATACGTAGGGTCGGCTAGCGATTGGGATCCATTGGCAATCAGAATTGGTTGTCGTTCAGAATTGACTTCCTGCATCAGTAGATTAATGAATGCAAGTATGTTATGTTACCCATGAGGATAAAACTTTATCAGACCAGGGTAACTTCTGGCAGACTCTTGATAGAACATTACACATATAGAATCTTCGTCAACCTCTTATGGACAAATAAGCTCGACCCAGCTTCCTTTTGCCATTTTTAAATTTCCGTTAAGTATTTGATAGAACAGGCCATAATTAGCAAATGATTACACCCGCCATGATTACTCGCAAAGGCACAAATCAGCTCACCAAGACAGCAAGTATACTACTTTCCACTAAAATTGTAATACCATGATGAATAGGAAATACAGAAATATTACTCATGTGCATCTACAGTGCAGCAGGAAGAATACTTATTAAACTTTTAGCTGATTTGCCGGGATACAGTGTGCGAAAGTTGGTACAGAGGGCTGACGTATCTTGAAGCAGCAGCAATAACAACAACAACAACAGCTCTTACTCAACGTACGTCGAGTAGAACTGAGCATAGATGACTGGTACGGGTATGCTGTTTCGTGGCACCTCAAGTCCGTGTAAGAGTTTATCAACTCTACTGACTGTCGGCTGGAGGCCTTACAGTTCCTCGGTTTCCCACGACCAGATGTTTTCAATCAGTGAGAGATCTGGAGAATCTGCTAGCATTGGTAATTGTTTGACCGCTGCATAGAGATAGGTCAGGACTGCCCTGGTAAACGTGTGGTGCTGCGTTATCTTGTTGAAGGATTATGTCTCGGAGACCTCGAAGACAGGGCACAACCATCGCCTCCACACTTCAGGAATATAAATAACACCTGCTGTCCAGCTTATCGGCTATGCAAACCAAAAGTGATCGTGTTATGTACTGGAGTGCAGCCAATACCACCACGTGAGCTACTGCACCCGTATGACGATGCTGTCTGGCAACGTCCGTCCTCCAAACAGCCTCCACTCACGGATTCGTCCATCGTGATACTGTGCGCAGAATGAACGTCATGGTGCATATCCTATGTCGTTTGTTACAATTAAGCAAACTACTGTCGGCGCGCTTTTCAATCTACCGTTGCGACAAACGATGTCGCTCAATGGTTGCATGGTAGAGACGTTGAAAGTATACAACCGAAATTGTTACCTTTTTTATTTGTGAAAGTATCATTGATAAGATTGTTCTACATTAATTTTTCAACAAACCTGCATCTGACTGCGTCTGTGGACTTGTTTCTTGCATTCTTCCATTTTGGCACAAATGCAACATGTATTTGACTCAGCAATCAAGTTTAAGAGAATAATGCCGTTTGTTCAATGGCATTAAGATGGTACTGAAAAATTAACTTTTGGCCCTAATGTTTACTTAATGAAATTATATCTTGACTTGAATAACGTCAGTTCTGAAATGGCATAAAATTTAGTTATTTGAATTAACTTTGCTCTGATAACGTTAGTTCGACCAAAATCGATTTCAAACCATGAATTGCACAGATATATTGCATAGAGGTCTTATTTCCTTTACATTCTTTCATTGGTGGGTAACTTTACTACTCAGTTTCGTATTCAATACAAACAAAGGATGTGGATTATGATTCAGGCTGTTAGATTTAAACACAATGTTGATCTAAATATATATATATATATATATATATATATATATATATATATATATTGTTAAAATTTTTAGTCATATACAAAATCTACCATTTCAAACATTTTTGTAGCACTAATCACTCTTACAAAGAAATTTTACAAAACGCTTACTGCGTCAAACCATGGACTTACAAATCCTAACTCTGAACATTATCTGACAAACACCAATTTGAAATTATTATATATTTTCTCTCATTTACGTGCTAAAGTTTGGTCAGGGGCATCGACCTACCTTAACGCTGTCACCACACGTCTGCTTCCTCCGGGCACCTACCTGCTTTTTTTACTGCGTGCGCCCGCCTCTCTTTAACCATCAATGATCCTCCTACTCAAAGATATTATACTCGTTCCACCTTGCGGTTGGCGACTACCGACTTTATTTTCTGGGTCTACCCTGATCAGACCTTAGCAGATACCTTTCAACGTGAATACTTGTCTTATTGAAAAACAAGCTCATACCATGAATAAAGGTACGTGAAGTGGCTGCACAATCCAGCAAAACTGAGCGAACAATATTTCTGTTATTTTGGGTGCTAATTTCATGAGACCGTTGAGATTCTGGACCGTGTGAATTATGGCTCTACTGAACGTATCAATTCTGTAGTTGCATGAGTCATGGGATCCCGACCATTACAAACCGCAATATCGCTGAATGATGACACTTTGTCTCCATTGACACAACGTTGCCACTGTCGAACGTACAACGGTAGGAGCATATGGAACAGGTTCACAGATATGTGAGCGGCTCGACGGCTTCTTAAGTAAAAGGACGCAGTATGTTGTCTTCGATGGCGAGTGTTCTTCAGAGACAAAGGTGTCGTTAGAAATACCCCAGTGAAGCGTGATAGGACAGCTGTTATTTTCTGTACACACAAATAATTTGACAGACACGGTCTGCAGCAATCTGCAGTTGCCTGCTGATGATGCTGTGGCGTACAGGAAGGTGTGAAAGTTGAGTGACTGTGGAAGGACACAAGATGATTTAGACAAAACTTCTAGTTCTGTGATAAATGGCAGTGGCTCTAAACGTAAAGAAATATAAGTTATTGCGGATGATTAGGAAAAAGAAAGTCTTAATATTTGAGTAAAGCATTAGTAGTGTGCAGATCGAAGCAGTCACGTCGGTTAAATACCTGAGCGTAACGCTTCAATGCGATATGGAAAGGAATGAGCATGTGAGGATCGTGGTAAGGAAGGGGAACAGTAGACTTCGATTTATTGGGAGAATTTTAGAAAATTGAGTTTCATCTGTACATGAGACTTTATTTATGACGCTTGTGAGACTTATTCTTGAGTACTGCTCGAGTGTTTTCGGTCCAGACCAGATTGGATTAGTGGAAGATATCGGAGCAATTCAGAGGCAGGTTGCTAGAGTTGTTATCGGTAGGACGGACCTACACGCAATTGTAATGGAGATGCTTCAGGAACTTAAATGGCAATTCCTGGAGAGAAGGCAACGTTGTTTTCAAGGAGCACTATTGAGTAAATTTAGAGAATCGTCATCTGAAACTGATTGCAGAACGATTCTACTGCCGCCTGCGAGAATTTCGCGTAAGGAACTACCAGTGTTAAAGACTGCGATGGAGCTCCGTATGCCACGGCAAACTGGCTGGCACTGACGGCGGCGGTGCACAAATGCTGCGCAGCTAGCGCCATTCGACGGCCAACACCGCGGTTCCTGGTGTGTCCGCTGTGCCGTGCATGTGATCATTGCTTGTACAGCCCTCTCGCTGTGTTCGGAGCAAGTATGGTGGGTCTGACACACCGGTGTCAATGTGTTCTTTTTTCCATTTCCAGGAGTGTATATTTGATCCGTAGGAACCCAACCAGGGGACAGCCACGGACAGACCGACACAACAACTTGCCTCCCGTCAATCAGTACATGAGAACACCAACCGGCAATGTTACAAACCTGATAATCCATAATGGAGTACGTATTAACTGTCAAAATTACACACCATGTTGGACAGCGACAACAGGTGAGGAAAGGACGCTATCTGAAATTACGTTAGTGGCCAGGGCAGGTGACCGGAACACTAACGGCAACTAGGCAGAAATTTCCGATGGTACACTTGGATTTGAAACACGGTAATAGTTAAATCGCTCAAAAGAACACTGCCTGAATTTATGTTAGTGCCCAGGGCAGGTAACCATAACATTAACGGCCACAAGACACTAGTGCACTCAGATTGTTGTCGACCAAAATAGTTGGTTGCACCGCATTGCGGCTAAATCTCAGCAGTAGAAGCACTTGGTGTTGCTCACCGGAAAACTTCCCCACCAGCAAACCACCGAAGGGAACCACCACAACATGAATAGACGTGGCTTTGGTAATTGAAACCACTACTCAACTTTGACGTCCTGAGTCGGCGAACCACGAACCCCGTAGGGTAAACCACTGATTGATCTCACAGTACTTGCATGACTTGGGTAACAGTAGCAGAATTAAACTCGACTGTAGAGACAGATTTTTGGACGCTGGAGGTGACCTTTGGCTTAGGGGCAGCTTTAAAACTTACCCCGAACTGCAAGCGAGTTCGCCGAGCCTTCTCATTGCTAGTCGGCCTTTGTAGTCACCGAATCTGGCCGTGGGCACTGCAGGGCATTGGTGTATGGGCCGCCATTCTGGCGGTCGGCCATGCTCCGCTGGCAACCAAGTAAGAGGGTGGGAACGCCATGGCCCAATGCGAAATGACACTTCTTTTGAAACTGGCGGCAGCGGGCATTCTGGCGCTAGCCTAACCGCTTTATTAGCCAGTGGAGGTGGTGTGGGAGTCTGATCTCCTTATCCCGTGTGCGGGTCCAGATAAAGCAGCGTTATGCTGGCGCCCGGCTAATGTGTTTATTACGAGAACAGTGTGCCTTGTACGATGGAACGACGAATTTCTCCAGATGTCGCGTTTCTTAGATACCGCCGCACCTCGTCAAAATGGTGTGCACTCAGTCGTTTTATGGACGAGACGGAGATTTTTTCACTAGGAAACTACCCTCATCTTGTGAAATGTGCCGGGGTTTTGACTGCAGGACCACCAGGCATTGTGTGCTCTTTTTTTATTTATTTATTTTTTATTTTTAGTGTGTACTGCACTGCAGTAATTGGTTTAGGAAGACGGGGTCTCCATGCTAGAAAACATGATTGGCATGGTAACCACTGCTGGGCCATGATAGGTTTATTCAACAACATTGGGGGGATCGGCTGTTCTTCAAGAGGCTGTGAGCGACAGGAGAGGAGGACAGTTGCTTCTCGGCCGTCGCGGAGAACAGTCGCCAGAGCTCTTCCATTTCTACGGAGAGAGCAGTTAGCTGTAAAGACATCTCGACACCTTGGCAAAACTGTATATTTTCGCGGACTTGAGACAATCACCGGCGGATTTGGGGCCATCTCCCACAGGACGATGCACCACCGAACCTAGCAGCTTCGACAGTACCCGCACGCAGACGACACCATCTCTACTTTCACGGCTACATCGGTAACATTGCGCAGCTTTGGAAAATTCAGAAGCTTATCAATCGTGTTCACGGACATCTTTTTTTTATAGCAGCCTTGTACTCGCAGCAGTCACTCCCAGTGGTCATTGCATACTTAATAATATTTTGAATTGAGAGACCGATGAGTTAAACAATACAGCAGAATGTGCTTGCGTAGATTGGCATCCTTCCACTCACTGTAGCCAGTCTCATCTACAAGTAAATTCCAGTTAGGTTCCCCACGTCTAATGGTAACCAACCTGAGTCCATGTTAATGAAATATTATACTGTTGAAGTTTCTGTTTATATGTTTGTTCTCTCTCGACCTTTATATTAGTTAATAAATCTCTTTGTGATATCATAAGTCGTCCTTGTCATAAATTTTTCCACAAACCCATTCTCATTCCCTACGGTGTCATTTACTTTGTTGTGAGTTCGAAGGCATTAAATTAATTTTATGTGAAGTTAGTCAATTCATTAGGTGATCCATGCAGGGGCCACTACTTACGAATGTCAGATTTCCTTGTGCTAGTGATAAACGTGGCACCTCTTTGGTGAGGTGGTTACGACTTTTTAGTCGTTTGGCAGACAGACAACTGGCACCACCATAGGCTAGCTTGCAATCTTCCTCAGTCATGGTGCAAAAGCGTGGCGCCCTGCGACGTCACCCTCGTGCTCGTCACCGCTTCATATAGCAAAGTGTCGACAAGTGCGAAAAAACTCAGTTCACGTGACGTGTAACTTCGTTAATGATGTCACATTGGCGTCAAACTACACCACAATTCTGCCCAGAGCCACCTCGGACGTGTCTCGTAATGGGCAGGCCATCACAGCCCCTCTTATCCATATTTCACCCCTTTTTTTGACTCGTCTGTGATGGAGGTTAGAAGCACGTCACGCAACGTTGAATTCGCCTGGTGTTCTTATGACTGGTCAAGGAATACATTGCTGACACACTGCCGCTTAGAAGCGATCTGTATAGGCCACATGGTGTGGCACTAAGGGTGTCAATGAAACCACCACTTTCCTTGAAGCGTTGATTCCAACACATATCGCGGGCGAAAATGGTTCAAATGGCTCTGAGCACTATGGGACTTAACATCTGAGGTCATCAGTCCCCTAGACTTAGAAATACTTAAACCTAACTAACCTAAGGACATCACGCACATCCATGCCCGAGGCAGGATTCGAACCTGCGACCGTAGCGGTCTCGCGGTTCCAGACTGAAGCGCCTAGAACCGCTCGGCCACCACGGCCGGCTCTCGGTCGAAAATGAGAGTTCACAGTGCGAAGAGCAAGGCAGGTAAACACTAAGTGAGGGGTGTCGAAGGCGCTGCCTAACCCTCAGGCGTTATATCAGCTACGAGAATAAATGTGTACTGAATTTTCAGATACGTTTGTAACGGGCTCAAATAACGTAAATGTGCTCGCCTGGTTAGCCGAACGGTCTAACGCACTGCTTTCCGGAGCGGGAAGGAGCGCCTGGTCTCTGGCACGAATCCGCCCGGCGGACTTGTGTCGAGGTCCGGTGAGCTGGCCAGTCTGTGGGTGGTTTTTAGGCTGTTTTCAGTCTGCCTCGACAAATGCGGACTGGTTCCCCTTATTCCACCTCAGTTACACTATGTCGGCGATTGCTGCGCAAACAAGTTCTTCGTGTACGCATACACCATAATTAGTCTACCACGCAAACATAGGGGTTACACTCATATGGTGTTAAACGTTCCCTGGTGGGGTGGGGGGGTCCAGTGTGGGCAGAACCGCACGATAACCCTGAAAGACTGAAAGAGTGTTTCGGTGTGGGGTGGCGCAGGGGTGCAGTGGACTGCGGTAGTCGTCGTGGGGTTGTGGACCACTGCGGTTGAGGCGGGGACGGAGCGTCTCCGACGTTTCTAGGTCGCCGGTTAACATACAACACACATACAAGAAAGTAAGTGTGGTTCCAACGTGCACACGGGAGCAAAAATAGCGGTGCCACTGCCCTCGAAATTGATTGTACCAATTTTAATGGGAATGTGGCCCCCATTGTCCTTAGAGAAGGGTTGAAACGTTTGTGTGTGGCATCAGTGTCAAAGGTTTTCAAGAAAGTCTTCCTGTTGCCTATCACACTGCGAACTCTCGTTTTCGACCGCGAAACGTGTGGGAGTCAACGTCCCAGGGAAAGTGGTGATTTCATTGACACGCTTTATTCCACATCCTGCGTCATTTGCGTGTCGCTTCTGAGAGGTCGTATGTCCAGAATCTTTCCCTCGGTCACTCATGCGTCTAACTTCCGTCGCAGAGGCACAAAAGACGGGGTGAAAAGTGGGTAATCGGCTCTGTGACGACCACCCCGTCGTGTGACACGTCCCCGTGGCTTTCGGCACAATTGTGGTGAAGTTTGGTGCCAATGTGACATCATTAACCCACCTCACACGTCACGTGAACTTCTGAGTTGTGGCCTTTTCCCGCACTTGTCGACACTTTGCTGTTCGGAGCGTCGACGACCGCTAGGCTGACATCGCAGGCCGCCACGCTTTTACATCATGACTGAGGAAGATTATGAGCACCATTGAGCCAAATTTCGACGTTATGCGTTCGCAATGGGAGACAATTATGGGATTTCCAAAAAGTTGCGGAGTGTAGTACAAACTCATGAGTGACTACGAATACGCCATTGAATCTCAAAGAAGTTAATTAAACCGACCATACTTTCTTCAGACACGACTCCGAATTCATGAGCACAGGTAAAGTCATAGAATTAAAACGCTCTAAGTACTGTGAACATACTTTATGGTCATTCCCAGTGAGATAACTGACCTTAATTTGCAAGTCAAATTACAGCCAATTCGGGCAACTCTTCGTGAGCAGAGCATGAGGGCCTTTCACCGCGTACAAAAATAATTATTACGTCTTCATTCATTTTAATCATATAAATGAAATTTCGTGTGGCTCGGGCCTATCTTCGGGTAGGCTGGTCGCCTGGTGCAAGTTTTAAGAGTTGACGCCACTTCAGCGACTTGCTTGTTGATGGGAATGAGGTGATGATGATTAGGACAACACCCAGCCCCTGAGGGGAGAAAGACCTCCAACCCAGCCAGGAATTGAACCCGGGCCCCTTAGCATGATACTCCGTCGCGCTGACCACTTAGCTATCGAGGCGGACATTTGTATCATATATCGGCAGTATTACAGATAACTGAAGTGATATCTGGAAGCTTTTTTTTTTTTTTTTGACACCAAGTTGGAACATTTGGGAGTTACATATTTTCAAAGTTCTCTTTAAATGACATCGTAAAGATGAAGAATATTTGGAATT
The DNA here is from genome assembly GCF_023864275.1 of Schistocerca cancellata. NCBI lineage: Eukaryota > Metazoa > Arthropoda > Insecta > Orthoptera > Acrididae > Schistocerca > Schistocerca cancellata. Next base: position 390,938,806 of record NC_064634.1, on the reverse strand, counting down.
CAAAAACATCGCATTCCTCTGTCGGTAAATTTAAGCGCACCGATAAGATCGTAAATGGCACACCCGAGTGCATCAGCAAAAAGACTATTTCAAGAACTTAAACCACTGACAATGAGCATTCGATATACTTACCGGCACTTAATATTCATACACGATACGTAGTGTAATATTATTTAGATATGAGCTCTATAAAAAAGGATAATACGAAAGCTACTACCTCTAGAATCTGTGACATCCTCACAAGAAACTTCACACAAATTCAAGTAGGGGACACGTTAGTCTGGAGAGAGATCGACACAGCCTACATAACAGAATCTCAACGATACACGTTGGAGCGAAGTGGGCGAACAAAATTTCAACGTCAAACAAGCCCTTAGTACGACCGCTGTAGCGTTTTTGGTTGCCTTTTTCAAGCTTTGTCCGGAGAGTTCATCCCCGTATGAGGTAGTGGAGACCCATAAAAACTTGCCGTCTTCAATAGATTCACGTGTCCCACGGCAAAGTACAACAGCAACAGTTAGCTAGCAGAATAAGGCATCTATTGCAGACTTACCAACATTCAGCGTACTACTTAACAGTACACCTCCAAGAAGAAGGTCAGAAGATGGTAGCTGCAAAGGACAGAGGAACATGAGATATATGACCTTTAAAAGGGTTCCTTAACCTCCCTGGGAAAACGAGGAAAAAGTAATACATCCGCAAGGCATTAGAGTAGAATTAGCGACCTATTAATAACCTAAAAATCATAAATGTTACTTTTATTTTGTTTTAGCTACACGACGAAGTTGATATATTTCAAACAGTTATTTTCATATTTCTGGCTGGTATTTCGAGTTTTCAAACTGGTGTAAAGTTGACGAGGATTTTATGCTATAGACTTCTTTAAAAGGGGTAGTCAATGAAAATGAGACAGATGGAAGATGTAAGCGAACTGTTTATTATTTCAGAAGTAATCAAGATAATTATTGATATGAGTACATTTAACCCATTTTGAGAAATACGTTCAGTGCCTCCATGGAAAAACTTTGATGGTTGGCTACGGAATCATTATTGCACCCAGGCTTCATCTGAAGCATATCGACTGTCACGAATGTCTTCTTCGGGGCTCCGAAAATATGGAAAACGCATGGGAAGAGGTCGGGACTCTGTGTAGGATGTGAAGGGCTTCCCAGTGAAACTTCTACAGGCTAGTCGAAGCAACAGGCACACCAGCACAGTCAATGTCAAGATGAGCTTCTTCTTCGACAGAAGGTCCTGCTGCTCACAGGCTTTCAGGAACACGACGTCACAATTAATACACAGCAATAAGTGGACACTTTGCAACAACTGAACCACGCCATGTAGCTCAAAAGCCCTGAAATGTTGATGGACGTTATCATTCTTTAGCGGGATAACACCTGCACTAGGTTCTTTCGACTATGCTGCGGAAGTGTCGCTGGAAAGCCCTTACATATCCTCCACACAGTACACATCTCTCCTCATGCGATTTCTATGTATTTGGTGCCATAAAGAAAGACATTCGTGGCCGAAGATTTTCTTCGGACGAACAGCTGCACACCTGAGTACAATCGTGCTTTCGTAGGAAAACGCAAACATTTTTGCATAAAGGCACTGACCAACTTGTCTCACAATGGGATAAAAGTAATAACAGTTAAGGCAATTGCTTTTGAAATAATAAACAGCTTACTTACGTTGCGAGCTATCATAAAATAAAATGAAATGTGATGTGGCTCTCAACTATGTACCCCATGACTCAGAGTTGAAATATTAAAAGTTTTGGCTGGTTTCGTTGTCTAGGGGCTGGGATACGTAGTTGTCGCATTACAAGCCAAATACTGCTGAGTCTATAGTATACGATATAAATAAGCACATGAATCGAATGGTCAAAGGTTCCTATCACTCGGTAATTGCGAATTTTTAATACAACATAGTAATTTATAAATGAAAGATTGCAACTAAATAAAATCTACAGGTACTATCTTAATGACTTTAAATGATGAGTACGATAGCGGAACTGCCTTTTAGAATGCCGTTTATTACTGCAGAACACTTATTGGAGTCGATGATCCAGCAAGTAAATAAAATATAAGATGAATAACAGGGAAACAATAGATTCCTACTTCACGTAATTAGCATTGAACAACAACATATCTCACGAGATATTCACTTCTAAATGCATACTGCGTCTTCACTGCATAAGCCACGAAAATCTCACCAATACACAAGTCGTCACTACGAAATATTTCTATCTTCCGCTACCACAAGCAAAACTGCTCCGCTCTCCAAGTCTTTCCCGCCACTGTGCGTCCATCGCGCCGTACTGTCCAGGACTCTGTGTCCTGTGTGACTGTCCCTCACGCCGCACTGTTCAGAACTGCCCTTCATTTCAATTCGGTAGTTGCCTCCCTTAGTAACGAGAGCTTTGATCCGCAATAGTGTTCCCGTCATGTCTCCAAGCCAATGCCCACTCACAAACATTTTGAAACCATTCGAATACTGGATTTACATTTAAATAACTTGAAATTAAATAAATATTCCTATGGCTGGACCATAAACAAGCTCTAATACACATTATTAAATACATAAACAAATTAAATAAACATATATCAAAAGAATAGAACAGCAGTAAACCAGTAGCCTAATGTCTCTGTGCTTTCTAAAACATAGTACATAATTGACCAATTTCTTCATGAATAGTATATATCGGATGTAAACAAAGACATAGATCAATAAACATATTTATAAGCATGCTGCTACCGTTTTTTCGTGTAACTGTGGAGTACTTATGGTCTAAAGCGATCGACAGTAATCGGCCACTTTGACCTCCAATAACTCATGTACTACTTAAGTTAGATGCCTGTAATTTATACCAATTTAGGTTTACACTAATAGCTTTCTAAATACAAGTCGATCGACAAAATAGGATGAACCGTTTAGATTTTAGAAATTCGTTGCTGGCTGTTACTTGTGTAATTTACAGTCAGCTACTAAACTTTAAATTAAAAAAGATATTGAAATCTGATTTTACCATCAGAATCGTCGTGAAAATAGTGGTAATGTACATGTTTCTTTTTGAGGTATGTCTGGCTACTATTAATTTCTATACGAACTGTGAAATGTCTGCCATTAAGGTTTCACAAAGTCTGCCATCTTTGGCACTCCCGGCATGTCTCCTTAATCAACACAGCATCACCATGGAATTCCCAGCCACGCGGCCGATGGTCCATGCGGTCCAGCCGGTGTGCGGCATTACGTGGTTACTAACGAAGTGCCCACCAACTCTGAACTTAAAATATTTTCAGGGTACCACAACTCGTCCGTTACCTCACAAGGTTTTTCCCTTGCGTCTCGTTTCCGTTTGACTTCCCCTTGTTTTATTTTTCGCAAATTTCTGACTTTTTATTTTTATTAATTAACAACCAAGACTGCAGAAAGAATATTGAGCACACGCTATCAGGGATGAAACAAAGACATGACTCCTTCTAATTAGAAAGTAGATCTGGAGCATAAATAAACCGGTGAAAAGATGACAAGGGAGGCAGTTTGTTGAACGAGATGAAGGGGTGATAATAGTCCACAAAACATGATAAAAATAGACAATACGACCGCCCACAAGATACACCTTCCAATGCCAGAGTGGGAGGCATTTTCAATAGTAATATTTTTGCAAGTGGTTGTTAATAGCCGCAAGGTAGTTCATTTATTGTTGAGTAACCGATTTCACTCTACACTGGACAACCTTCAGGTGTTATACCACATGTTCAGTTGAGCGTCGTACAAAATCTGTTTTACAATATGACTGCTTCACGACATACAAAACTTCTCAATAAATGATTAATGGAAAATCTCATATAAAGATGTGAAACAAATATTAACAAAGAGATAGAGGGGCTGGCCAGTACTTACCTCAGCTCAGTACAGCCGATAGATACACAAAAAACAGAGGGAGAGGAAAGCACTGGTCAGTGACGAATCCCTCAACAATTACACCAATAACCTGCCAGTGCTTTCCTCTCCTGCAGCTATCCTGCAGACCTTGTCCACAAACAGATCTCCCGAGCAATACAATCCTCCACGTCCAACAACAATGTTCCTACCCACAGACCAAACAGAAGCATCCCCCTTGTCACCTAATATTATCCTGGCCTCGAATACATCAACAAATTACTCCGCCAGGGATATGACTTTCTCAAGTCAACCCCTGAAATGAGATCATCCCTTGACAAAATTCTCCCCACACCACCCAGAGTTGCCTTTCGTCGCCCCCCTAACCTCCGTAACATCCTTGTTAAACCCTACAATATTCCCAGACTACCTTCTCTACCCAGCGGTTCCTACCCCTGTAACCGACCCTGCTGCAAAACCTGCCCCATGCATCCCCCCACAACCACCTACTCCAGCCCCGCTACTGGTAAAACATACACAATTCAAGGCAGGGCCACGTGTGAAACTACACACGTCATTTATCAGCTGACATGCATGCACTGCACAGCCTTTTACGTCGGTATGACAACAACTAAACTACTACACCGTATGTGCCATTTGGCTTCTCCCACCCAACACCAGTCCCTCTGAACTGCGGAGATGGGAACTTGCACTCCAACACATCCTTTCATCCCGTCATCCCCCTGGACTGAACCTACGTTGAACAACCTCACTCCCATTTACTCTTCAGTCTTCTCTTCTTTCCCTTTCCTCTTTAGCCATTCACACATCTTTTCATCCTACACAGTTGTGTTTATCTTTATACTATATACTTCTTTACTTCTGTTTGCATCCTCTTTGGTTTGAAGCTGGCACAGTACTTACAGTAGAATATCTTTGGCTTCCCTCTGACAACCATGCCTCCATCCTTGCTACCCTCCCTGTTTTCCTTTCCCTGTTGCTTCATAACCTGGGTTGTGAGTAACTAAATCCACTTTCCCTTCTTCCCTTTCTTTCCCCTCTCTCCTCCCTGATGAAGGAACATTTATTCCGAAAGCTAGGAACGTAAATTTTCGGTTCTGTTTTTTGTGTATCTATCGGCTGTACTGAGCTGAGGTAAGTACTGGCCAGCCCCTCTATCTCTTTGTTAGTATTTGTTTCAAAACTTCCCAATAGTAACATATAAAACGACCCAGGTAATTCCAATTATTGTACAGTACATTCCAGAATTAGACTGCAATTACAGACTGATCACAGATGGTATCATTCGCGTCTAGAAGCAGAATAAGAAAGAGTACTGCGAATTTATTATTTTCATTCATACAAAGATCTGATAACATCGTGAATGCACTGCACATTAATTATAATAAGATGTGATCCGTGTAAGTTTTCTATACCATAACGCGATCATACCACGATGAGAGACATATAGCATATTATATAGTTATCATACACCAATGGAAAAAAATCGCAACACCAAATGGTTCAAATGGCTCTGAGCACTATGGGACTTAACTGCTGAGGTCATCAGTCCGCTAGAACTTAGAACTACTTAAACCTAACTAACCTAAGGACGTCACACACACCCATGCCCGAAACAGGATTCGAACCTGCGACCGTAGCGGTCGCGTGGTTACAGACTGTAGCGCCTACAACCGCTCGGCCATCCCAGATGGCCGCAACACCAAAAAATAGTTAATGTGAGTAATGAAATTTCGAGAGTAAACTTTTCTAGGTAACATATTTAAGTGATTAACATTACAAGATCACAGGTGGTGCCAGGTAAGCCATTAAAATAGTGAAACGCCGGTACATTAGTAACCAATGTAGCCGCGAGAACACTGAATGCAACCATGCAGACGTGCATGCATTGTATTGCACACGTGCCAGATGTCAGTTTGTGGGATGGAATTTCATACCTGTTGCATTTGGTCGGTCAATACAGGTACGGTTAAAGCTGGTCGTGGATGATACTGGAGTTGTCGTCTAATGATGTATCTTATGTACTTGATCTGAGACAGATCTGATGATTGAGCAAGCCAAAGCAACACGTCACACTCTGAAGACACGTGAGGATACAGCAGCGATATGTAGCTGAGCGTTATCCTGTTGGAAAACACCCTCTGTAATGCGTTCGTGAATGGCAGCACATGTCGAATCATCAGTTTGACACACAGTTTTGCAGTCAGGGTGCGTGGGATAACCACGAGAGTGCTCCTGCTATCATAGGTTAATTGCGCCTCAGACCATAAATCCAGTTGTAGGTCCAGTGTGTGTGGCACACACTCAACTGACCTAACTCACACATGGTTATCACTGGCACCAAGGAGGAACCAACTTTCATCAGATAATGGAATAGACCTCCAATCTGTCCTCCAATAAGCTCTCGCTTTACAGCCCTGAAGTCGCAAATGGCGGTAGTTTGGAGTCAGTGAAATACACGTTAGAGGGCGTCTGGCTCGGAGCTGCCTTGAAGTAACCGATTTGTAGCTGTTGTTCGTTGTGTTAATGTGGTGCCGACTGCTGCTAAAGTTGCTGCTGCAGATGCAGTACAATGTGGCAGAGCCACATGCCGAACATCATGGTCTTCCCTCTATGTAGCGCCACATGGCCATCTGCGGCCCGGGCTTCTTGCGGCCTGCACATTCTCCTGACCTCCGCTATCAGCATCATGTACAGTGTCTACATTCCTGCCAAGTCTTTCTGTGATATGGCGGAGGAACATCCAGCTTGCCTAGCAAAGAATCCTAAGTTCCCCATGAGTTTTACCTGCCTACCTTTACATGAATCTCCGACTAAAAAGTGCTGTTCACGTCGATATCCTTAAAAGGGAAATCATTATTTCTAGCTACTCTTAAGTAATCCTCATGCATACCATTCCCATATTCTTCAGTTTTTCGGAGCACACTGAAAAGAGGTGTTTCAACTTCAGTACCAGAAACGGAGTGCCGGAACATGGTCGTTCACCAGGCCGCCCCACGTTTCCTCAGAAGTGGGGGAGGATCTTGTTACCGTATTGGTCAGCCACACTCCAGGCCCTCTAGTGCTCTGGAATATTCCCTTTCTTTAGTTCTGCCAAAGATTAGATTACATTAGTACTTGTTCCATAGATCATGAATACGACACTTTGTAACGATGTGGAACGTGTCAGGTTAATAAAACGTGTCTATACAAGATATTACATTACACAAATATTACATGATACTTAATAGTTTTTTTTTTGAGTGTGGGGTGGGGAAATGACCCACTTTCCATGTCCAAAAATTCAACTGATGAGTAGAAGGAGTTGCCATTCAGAAATTCTTTTAATTTCCTTTTAAATGCTATATGGCTAACTGTCAGACTATTGATGCTATTGGTTAGTGACCAAAGACGTTTGTGGTAGCATGATTTACCCCCTTCTGAGCCACAGTTTTATTTAACCTTTAGTAGTGAAGATCACTACTCAAGGTTAAAAGGTGACTTTGCGTTCTCGTAGTGGCGTTACTAGCCGAATTCTTATGGTACTGGCGCGAAATTTGTATAGTTATCATATTTGAGATGTAGAAACACGCCTACCAACTTTCGTTTATATCGCACAACTCCTTCTTGATGATGCGCTGTTTTTCCGTCAGCGCATATAGTGCAATGGGATACAGAATAAACTTGTCGGATGGGATATTGTTCCAAGTCAAATACGTGACAAGTGAATTGTATACTTAAGTCCTGAGGAATATTCATTTTTGACTCGCTAAAGTACGTACCTATTCGTGAATGCGAAGAATTTATGACAGAAAATGCAAATTTTTGACAGTGAATTTCCTTGTGATAGAGCCGCATTCCGCGTCATAGGCAAGGGGATGGCAGAACAATTACACACACACACACACACATAGAGAGAGAGAGAGAGAGAGAAAGAGAGGGAGAGAGAGAGAGAAAAGGTTGGCTGGAATCGTCTCTTCGAAACCTCCAACCCGAGACTCACGCTCACCTTAACAACCACAGAAAAACAACTGGCAGATCGCCAGCGGCGCTGACCTCAAGAAAGCGCAAGAGCTGCAACGGGAGAACTCAAACTGCAAGAACAACAGGAGGACGCCGCCTCAGCAACTTCACGTAAACAGAGGGGAGGTGCGGCTCTATCCTCTGCTCTGGAAATCCTGAGAAGTAAACGTGATCGGCATGTAAGCGGAGACAGGAACGCTGGAAATAACACTTGAGGACTGCGTTTCCGCAACTCCAGCCAAAGCAACGAAGTAAACTCTGCAAGTCTTCACTTCTCTACTACCCGCTGCCCTTTAGACGTAATGAATAATACACGATTTGCTGAAATACGCAGTGGAAGAAATATGTCTGAACAGTTTTGAGTATGTATAAAAGATAGTTATAAAGTTTTAATTATTGTCTGGAAAAAATCAAACTGTGACCATGAAACGTGGTTTTGGTTTTTCTCCTTCTCTGCTCATTCACCACTCAAAGAGACACGTTTTTGCCAGTGATGGATGACATAATGGAAACTGGTTACAGAAGTCTGTACTGTGGCTGCTCGGGAAACGTTTCACCTCGAAAATTACATCATCTTCACTCTTGATCAGGTTTCCACGTAACGGTTTTTTCATCCGAGGTCAAAGAAAGAAGTCACTGGGTGTCCTTACAGAAGAATACTGCGTATGAAGCATAATTTGATAGCCCGAAGAGGGAGCGTGTGCCATCGTGTCCTTCGCAGAATGCTTCGGTACGAAGTCGTGGAGCAGAAACGCGTCCATAGAGAGCTTTCCACACGCTTCGTCTCGACAGACTATCATAATTTTACCAGTATACTTTGGTAGTATGTTCCTGTCAGCGTTTGCACTTACGTTTACAATATGTTAGCACCACCTATGAAAGTTCCAAAATTTACTCGCCCGATGATGTACGCCTTTGTCGCTGGTGGTGAACATCCACATCTGTGCTCCGCAAGCCACGTTACAGTGTCTGGAGGTGGGTACTTGGCGTACCACTGTTACTGCCCCTTTTTCCAGTTCCAGTCGCGAATTCATCGTATGAAGAACGATTGCTGGTAAACCTCGGTGTGGATTCACTTACCTCGAAGTCTATCTTATTGTCTTTCCGTGAGATATACTTGAGAGGAAGCAATATATTGGCTAACCGTTCCAGGAACGGATGCTCTCGTACCTGAGCCGTGGCGCTCGTTACTGGCGCGCCAGTCTCTTGGATGTCCATTATCGATCCTCCGATGTTTCTTATCTTTGCTTGCCTTGTTGTTTTCCGCATTCGCGGGGCGAGTAGCAACTGACGTTTGCTCGGGCGACCTGCTGAGACGCCGCGAGGTACGATGTGGGAAGCAACCACGTATATGTGGAGTTGGTTGTAGGCGGTCTGCCGGTTCAGGATGGAGGATATGTGTTGGCTGCCTGCCTGTCTGCTCTCCTGATTTTGCTCGCCGTGCCTTGCGACCACCTAGCTTGGGTTGCTGCCTGGTGTATCCTACAAGAGCCCTACCGGACGTCCAGCAGAAGCAGCCTTTTGTTTCTTTTAAAGAAAAGCAGCAAATGTATAAGACTTTTGTAACCAATTTTGGTGGCCTCCTTAACCCATTACTGGCCAAAACTCTATCGGATCTTTTTTTGCAAACTTTTACACATAAATACGTTACATTGAGTGCTTAATTGAATAAAAAGTTGTTTTGAAAATTTTCAGTTTATTAGAACAAAAACTACAGACCGTCCCATTTTTGGGACATTGGCCAAATGCGCTATCCAAATTCACAACCTTATCCTCCATGCATAATATTGTAAGAAACAACACAAACAATAAATAAAGAATGTTTTAATATTATTGAATGTCTATTCAGTGTGAAATGAAGCGAAACACTTGTCGTGTACACCTACATTGCACCTATCACAAATTTTTGTTGTTTTTATCTTGCAGTAAGCACATCTCTTCTGTGTTTTACCCCCTTCTGTGTTTTACTTGAGACAGTGAAATGATTGCTGGATCTAGTCGTACATCTGTGCTCACCCATCCTCCCATCAATTCGCTTCCTTGTGGTCCTCTGCGTTTTGGTACTGATCCTGTTTTCTTTGATAGGTAAAACATCACTATTCTCTGTCGGACATCCAAAAGTGAGAGCTTCTCTCTAAAGTACCGACTACATCTTGTACAACAGACTTATTGTTCAGTACATTTTTGTCAGTGTCTTCTTCATCTTCTGTTATTACATCTGCATCGGGTGGAATAATCGCCAATTATACGTCATCATCTTCATCGTCACTCTCTTGATGGTTCGCTAGCTCTGCTAGAATTTCTTCAAGTGTAAGTCCACGCGCCATGTTTTTATCCTGTTGGAATCTTAAAATTCGAATAGAACATGAAAAAAAGCAGATATAAAGAAAGTAAAATGCAATTCTTCTCTGTATAATACGTGTATACAAGAATAGGGCACATCAACAATAAATAATAGTGTAACATGCCATTGTCCCATTATTGGGACGCATAAAATATATCGATATTGCACTTACTTGAAAAAATCTGAAGTATACTTAATCTTACATGGACATCCATATGTTCATAATAAACACGCCCAGACAACTAAATCACAGCTCATTGTCGTCCAGGAACTACCATCAGACATACAGAGAACAAAAAAATCGGCAAGTTTATAATTTTCCTGACGTGAAGTACTTAGAAAAAAGTTATTTATTTTACATTTACAGGCATTATAGTAGTTAGTTGAACCTACAGGTCCAACAATGAAGGCTAAAAGCTCCATTGCTTACGTTGAAATAAGTAAAATATACGCGTCCCAAAAAAGGGACAATGACCAGTAACGGGTTAAGTGTGGCCTTAGCGTTTACACTGCCTTTGGGAAGATCTAATTCTTTTACATTTAAATAGTTGGGGTTCCCTGTCCTTTATAATCTTTTGGGGGTTTTATTTGAATTTTCTCTTTAGGGTTCCTTCCTTGAGCTTATTTCATTTTGATATTGATAGATGGACTTCATTTCTTGCTGCATTATTTGTAATGCGTTTTCATACGGTTGGAGAAATACTAGTTAAGCACATCTTCTGTTTTCTGTGTTATCTTGTTCGCTAATCATTTCTGGTCCTGTCCAGCTTTCCTACAACACTTGCCGCACCGCTCTCTAGCCCACCTCTCCTTTCTGTTGTGTACAAAATCGTACACAACAGTTAAGCTTATAAATAACAGATTCCTTGATAGATGCATAGGTAGAGGTGGACCATTTCCTTGGTCTCCACACTCTCCGTACCTAAACTCAATACACTTTTATATGTTGGTGCGTTTGAAAGCTATCGTATAAAGAACACTGGCACACAATATACGGAGTCTTCGTACCTGTATTGTGAAAGGCTGTGAAACAATACGCAATCCTTCATGGATACATTAGCGTGTCAGGAATTCAATGCGATGGCTGCTTTATGCATGTAGGACCTCTGAACATTTCGTTTAGGAAAATTGTTTTACACTGTGCTGATACGTTCTTCTCCTATGTGTTTCCAATGTTGAATGTGTTGGCCGCGCGGGGTTAGCCGAGCGGTCTCAGGCGCCGCAGTCATGGACTGTACGGCTGGTCCTGGTGGAGGTTCTAGTCCTCCCTCGGGCATGGGTGTGTGTGTTGGTCCTTAGGATAATTTAGGTTAAGTAGTGTGTAAGCTTAGGGACTGATGACCTTAGCAGTTAAGTCCCAATAAGATTACACACACATATGGACTTCTCTTTTTTTTTTAATGTATTGATGAGTTGTACAAACTGAGATCTATTCTGAAAATAAAGTGTTTTCAGACCCATAACCACATAACATATTTCCATCCTCTATACGTGAGGATTGTTTCTTGGAAGTTTGGGCATAACTTTTTCTTATACCCTGTATAAAACATAAGTTGACTTTAAAGTGATACTTTCCAGTTTCTTCAAAGATAACAAAATAACTTACATTTCCATAACTGAAAGTTTGAATGTTAATGGTTTATTAAAATTTTAATCCATTGAGAAGATAAACTGAATCCATTTAGTTGTCTTGAAAGCAAATGCATGGATAGCTCATTGCATTACTCTGTTTCAAAATTCCACTATCCTTAAGTTTTGTGGACAAAATGAGGAAGTAAAAGGGAAAGATAGAGCTTGTAGCAGGTGGAGGAATTCGTTTATCAGGAGGAAAACCAATAAAGTATAGGGTAACATTGTTGTGTCATATGTTGCCTGCAGATTTTGGAAACTGATATTTCTGTACCGAATTCCTTATTAGTATTTGGCCTGTGTTACAGGACAATTATTTCATACATGCAAATGGAAGAAGCGACATGGAGGAAACTGGTAAGACAAACTGTGCAACTGTTAGGTGAGGTAGCTCAGCTAAGACGCTCCAGATCGGCGTTGTACCAGGACATCCTGTATCAGCTTCGGGATGTGTGTGATTTCAGGTCCCTCACTGAGGATATGTCGCAATATTTTGGGAACGTACTTGATTTGATTATGCTCAGCTACCACACTATAAGTCATCCCTTTGTTGTATCTACAAGTAAGACACGGAAGATATTTCTGGTAAAGTTTTGGACTTAAAGTTTTCATATCCACAGTAGTTTACCTTACGTAGAGCGGAAAATACCTATTGGGAGAGCAACAGGACCGTCGAAAAAGGGTTTCACTACTCATAGTGTGACGGCTCAGTGGCACGGCGGCATGGTACTCGAAGCTCGCCGTCTGGTGTGGCCGAGCGGTTCTTGGCGCTTCAGTCTGGAACCGCGCTACCGCTACGGTCGCAGGTTCGAATACTGCCTCGGGCATGGATGTGTGTGATGTCCTTAGATTAGCTAGGTTTAAGTCGTTCTAAGTTCTAGGGGTTGATGACCTCAGATGTTAAGTCCCATAGTGCTCAGAGCCATTTGAACCACTTGAACTCATAGCTCAGCGAGTTCGGTCAGGGGAATACCCATCCTCTGTGATAAAAGAAACTGAATGAAGTTTTAAATCATAAACTTCAAGAAGTATCATGAGACATCCAAATTGCGAAGTAACAGTCAGACAAACGAAAAAAAGAAAGTGCTGAAGTGCCAGACAACAAGTACGAACGTCCCGGGTTCGATTAGCGGTCGATTATAGAATTTCAATTATTTTTATTTCACTTATCATTTCTTTCACTTCTGGCAATGTTTTTGATCTGAAAAACGATGAGTCACACCGTGGTTCGTAATCCAGGTTAAATTGTAGGTCCCTCCCGTAGATAGGTGGGTAAATCACTTCAAAGCGCAGAGGACGGCGAAGGCATATCACCTGCAACAGGACCATTCCTAGTAAAGCACTGTGGCGTTTAAAACAGTCTTCGGACTGATTACTGCTTTACTTTAATTAGTGTGAGTGTTAGGTACTAATCTTTCCTTTCTTTTTATTTCTAAAATTTATAATGCCAGTAATCAAGTAATGATGTTGAAAAGCCTCTCACCTCTTACATACAATTTGGCTCTTTTTCATTTCCTATCTTGTGAGCAAATTCTGTCTGAGCAGTCACTTTCGTCTCCGGACACTACGCGCATTGTGTGCCCAACACACGTAAGTGTTGTACGGAGAGATCCGGCACGAGCGTTTCGACCCTTGTAAATAGCAGCAGACACCTTGGGTAACCGTTGCAAGGCCGCGTTTACTGAGGGCTAATTAAATTTCTGTGCTGAAACACGACGATAGAGGCACAATAGTAACTTACAATTGGCTGTCGCTAATCCTGTTAGAGTAGGAGGGCGCTGCAAATGCTTCTTCGTGCCATCTCCTACGGTCTTTATCGTTCTCATTCCGCATAGCAGTTCATTTTTACTGTTTTCCCGACAGTGCACCATAAGCAGAGGAACATCACAAGTAGCGAATGCATTCAGAAAGCATGTCAGCTTACTGTATAGACAGTGCAGCCGCATCCCTTTGTGCTAGAGTGGTGCCGGGGCTAGCAGTGTATTTAACACTAAATTCTTCTAGAATCTCCATATGGAAATGACGCTCTAAGCCCCCCCCCCCCTTTTCTAACTCCGACTTTTGCTGTTGCGCCGGCCGGGGTGGCCAAGCGGTTAAAGGCGCTACAGTCTGGAACCGTGTGACCGCTACAATCGCAGGTTCGAATCCTGCCTCAGGCATGGATGTGTGTGATGTCCTTAGGTTAGTTACGTTTAAGTAGTTCTAAGTTCTAGGGGACTGATGACCTTAGAAGTTAAGTCCCATAGTGCTCAGAGCCATTTGAACCATTTGCTGTTGCATATGGATTAAAAAGAAACTCGAACTGACTGTAATCGACCCTGCAAGTGGAGTAGAAAAGAGTTTGGCACCTGCACTAATTTGATTTGATAGAAATTAATTTGAAAAGGAAAGTTTCATTAACGTAGTGAGAAATGAAATGGTTGCTCTACCGATCTACAGAATGAAAGTTCTGTCCAAAATAACTATTTGATTTAGTATGACTAAACTCAAAATAATAAACAAATCACATGAAACATTTACAATACGTCAAATTGGATACTCAAATTCTGTGAAGGTGAAGTTGTTCATAAACTAGATTGCGACATTTATGACCAAGTGGTATGTGAAGCCAATTCCTTGCAACTCAAATCATAAGAGGAACACCCAGCCAACCCAACATTAACTGCTGCTACAGTAGTGAGAACTCAGACAATGAACACCCAAGACAGAATCACGTTAGAAAATACGTGAACAGGCACACTCTATTGAGCTCTGATAGTCACATAGCAAAATTCCCTAAACTGCCGGTGCTGCGGACATACATTACCAAGCTGTCTTCTTAACTGCAAGGACACGATCTGGCATACTGGAGGCGATGGCTGGTTGCTTAGACGTCCCATCGTGGTGATGATAATGTCGCGAGTATAGCCCGAAACAATATTATCCCTGCTCTGGTTGTTCCAGACTAAAGACTTCCTAGCAACACAAATGCGCCTCTGAGGGAGACGAAGCAGGCTCGCCACACAATCACTGACGGTACAGTGATTGATTTTAACAAGCAAAGCACACAGTAACTCTGATACAGTCAACCTTAGCCAAAACTGTTCAAGACGGACACATAGGCCACTTGTATGCAGAACGCTCAATTGCCAACTGTACTCGGAAAGTTACGTTGAAGTCGAAACTTCAGCAACTTCGTCAAACAGTTACAATTAAATGAAAGTATATTAGACAGCCAACGGAAAGCAGACTGTCCAGAGCAGCGAGAGCTCAGTCTTGTAAGCTACTCCGACCGAAAGGCGAGAGCCGACTCCCTCAAGAGCACCCGTACAAGCCGAACACAGAACATTCCCACCCCCACGACAGTGGCCGTGGTTAAAACGTACCAATCAGCAACTCAAAAACTGGCGGAAAATTCCACTCTATTACCGAAGCACTACTATTCCACCAATGGAGATACCTGGCGCCAATTTCTGCGACGATTTTACTACGTCACGGAGCTATCCCCTGAGCAAGCCAATCACAGTTATGATTTTGCAGAAAACGCGGGAATTTGCCCGCCAAGACTGCCTGGGAACACAAGTCATTCCCACGACTCGCTGGAAGCATGTCAGAAAGTGTTTTCACTAAGTTTCTGTGAAGTAACGGAATCTCTAACCCCAACCGCTCCTTCAGGCCCCTGTGGGCGCGTCGTCCCCGCTCTTATGACAATTTCGGCGTCTGGAAAGCATCCACTCGACTGCCTCACACCCGTCGGCTTAACCCTTTCAAGATCAGCAGTACCCGCCTGTCACTGGACCAGCCGGGTGACGAGAGATGCTGCGTGTGAAGTCCACATGTGAAGCAATAACAACTTTTCACCACATGCAATTAAAGAGGAAAATATTTATATCTTCTGAGTTCTCAATACTAGCCTTGTAATGACAATACTCAGCCATACTTCCCCAAACCGAATTACTCAGAGTAAGATATAAATATGAGATGTGGCAAGTCACTGTGTGCATCTAAAGACATGCCACCTCTCAAGGTCTTGCAAGCAACTCCCTAATGTTTACAGCTATCGTACCCTTCTTCTGAGTGATTTATTTCTTTTAAATACATCATAAAACGAAAGGTTGCTCCAGGAAACTATTGCAAAACATCACTTTGAATTCGTTAAAAGAGTTAAATATATTAAAATAAATAAGTAGTATTATTAAAAATATGGTCTGAAATATTTTCTGACCTATATGAAACCACTTTGTTAAGGTCTCTTACGACTGGTATTCGTACAGTTACTGGGTCGTAGGTGTGACAATGATTTGCAAACAGGCATTGTAGAAAGTCATCCATCACGATGCACATATGAACAATAAAATTAATACATTTTAGAACAGTGTTTTCCCAACTTTCTAAAACCACTACCCCAGAATGAAATCAGACGTCACTTAATTACCTCCCTGCCCCTCCCCTCAACACAATTAACTAAAATTAACGTTTTACGGGAAAAATTCACATTCCTACTTTAAAATGATTGGATAATATTTAAGTAACATTCAAACAAATAAAACTCACATGTTTTCGTAGGTTTTTACATTCACCCAAGAAATAATGACTTAGCTAGACGGTAGTTGTTGCTTGTTTCCCTCTTGTGACCGGTTTAATATCGGTCGCTTCAAGTCTTAATTCATCCTCAAAGTTCAGATAGTTTCAGTGCTACCAAAGTCGAAAATCTTGTTTCAAACCTACAAACTGTGGCAAATGCAGTAAGTATTATTTAGATTTTTTCTGCCAAAACTGATACCTACTCATCACAAATTTTTCTCCAAATGTTGCCAGGCCTGTTTCAAGAAAACCTAAATTTGATGTATCGTCCTCCGAAAGTCTAAAAAACTGGCTTTAGAACGCTGACAGATACCGGCTGATATTTTAAACCAGGAAAATGATTGCGGACTGGGAAGTGGGATACCAGAAAAGAAAGACTTAGTGGAGCTTTTCGTCAATAATATTAAAATATGGGCGCCGAGTTAATTGGTTTTGTTTCTTCGGTAACTTATTAGGTTTGTTCCTATTCGCTGAATAAATCTCCACTGCTTCGAAGATGTTCAGCCACGGCCTCTTGCTGATTCTATATAGAATATGTAACTTGTCATTAACCCTACAACACTAAAGAGGGGGAAATGTTCCATAATTACGAAACCATCGTAAATTTTACTACTCCATATTTTATTCAAGGAAAGCGATAGATTAGTTTATGTCCAAGTTAATTTCAATTATAAGACACCCAGTGGTGTGTCTCAAAAAATAAGCAGAGAATATCCTGTTTTAAGGCCCTATAGCGACAATACCAGATGGAGGATTTAGTAACCTAGGGTTAATATCGGTAAGGAGAGGTCTTTCTGGTTGTAGATACACACCTAAGGGAGAGATATCGTTAGCATACGGATGCTCAGTAAAATACGTTTCGAATGCTCTAGTGAGTTGGCGCAGTAGTCAGACAGAGACAGACCTCCTATTTGGCAGACAGACAGCTAAAATCCCCGTCTGACCATCCAGATTTAGGTTTTCCATGATTTCCTTAAATAGTTTAATGCAATTGTCAGAATGGTTCCTTCGAAAGGACACGGCCAACTCCGTTCACCATTCATCCTCAAGCTTCCGCTCCGTCTCTCATAACATCGTCGTGGACGGGACGTTAAATGCTAATATTGATATCCATAACTGGTGAGATAGCGCTTCCTGAAAGTTGGATACGTCTTTCGTTGCAAAAAAGGATGGATTTCTTGGAAACCTTTAATTTGTCATTGCAACGGAACAACAAATTTCCGTAGCGCGTAAGTCTGGATACTCAAACCACTCAGTATGACACCTAAACTCCACTGAGACATCGACCCGGAATACATAAATCAGCCAGTCACAAATAATTGATAGTTATTAATAACAGTCAAAAATAACCAGCGTCGAAAAATAACTACAGTTGCGATAGCTCATTCGGCAAAATAACCGACCAGCCCTTCTCCGTAACTGAATCGCGACACTCTTCGACAAGTGTTCGGAACCAGCTGGCTTATACTGATGAGCATCAACTTTACGACCAGTGTCAGCCGCTAGGCTGAATGCCGTTGCGGGCACGTGTTGCTGTAAGGAAAGTTTATAGGCGGCGCAGAGACGAAGGGGTAATCACCCTTCTCCAGCGCCCACCGACAAAAACGGCTAGTGCACTCCCTTGCACTAGTTCGCTTGTTGCTGCTCTCCTAGTGGCACAGCCTGGTAGGACTAGGCCCCCATGCTTTGTGTCTCTAGTTGTTTTCGTACTCTCTTCTGTGCCTGCGCGTTTGTGATGATCGTCACCTAAATCGTGGATCATCGTCACAGTCGCCGCTCCATCTCGCTGCAGTCGCCACCACCGTCGACGACGTCAACCAACTACACTACTGGCCATTAAAATTGCTACACCACGAAGATGACGTGCTACAGACACGGAATTTAACCGACAGGAAGAAGATGCTGTGATATGCGATTAGCTTTTCAGAGCATTCACACAAGGTTGGCGCCGTCGCGACACCTACAACATGCTGACATGAGGACAGATTCCAACCGATTTCTGACACACAAACAGCAGTTGACCGGAATTTCCTCGTGAAACGTTGTTGTGATGCCTCGTGTAAGGAGGAGAAATACGTACCATCACGTTTCCGACTTTGATAAAGGTCGGATTGTAGCCTATCGCGATTGCGGTTTATCATATGGCAACATTGCTGCTCGCGTTGGTCGAGATCCAATGACTGTTAGCAGAATATGAAATCGGTGGGTTCAGGAGGGTAATACGGAACGCCGTGCTGGATCCCAACGGCCTCATGTCACTAGCAGTCGAGATGACAGGCATTTTATCCGCATGGCTGTAACGGATCGTGCAGCCACGTCTCGATCCCTGAGTCAACATATGGGGACGTTTGCAAGGCAACAACCATCTGCACGAACAGTTCGACGACGTTTGCAGCAGCATGGACTATCACTTCGGAGACAGTGGCTGCGGTTACCCTTGACGCTGCATCACAGACAGGAGCGCCTGCGATGGTATACTCAACGACGAATCTGAGTGCACGAACGGCAAAACGTCATTTTTTCGGATGAATCCAGGTTCTGTTTACAGCATCATGATGGTCGCATCCGTGTTTGGCGACATCACGGTGAACGCACATTGGGAGCGTGTATTTGTCATCGCCATACTGGCGTATTACCCTGCGTGATGGTATGGGGTGCCATTGGTTACACTCTCGGTCACCTCTTGTTCGCATTGACGGCACTTTGAACAGTGGACGTTACATTTCAGATGTGTTACGACCCGTGGCTCTACCCTTCATTCGATCCCTGCGAAACCCTACATTTCAGCAGGATAATGCACGACCGCATGTTGCAGGTCCTGTACGGGCCTTTCTGGATACAGAAAATGTATGACTGCTGCCCTGGCCAGTACATTCTCCAGATCTCTCACCAATTGAAAACGTCTGGTCAGTGGTGGCCGAGCAACTGGCTCGTTACAATACGCCAGTCACTACTCTTGATGAACTGTGGTATCGTGTTGAAGCTGCACGGACGCCATCCAAGCTCTGTTTGACTCAATGCCCGTTATTGCGGCCAGAGGTGGTTGTTGTGGGTACTGATTTGCCAGGATCTATGAGCCCAAACTGCGTGAAAATGTAATCACATGTCAGTTCTAGCATAATATATCTGTCCAATGAATACCTGTTTATCATCTGCATTTCTTCTTGGCGTAGCAATTTAAATGGCCAGTAGTGTATCATCTGCCGTCTCGACACCTTCGTATCGCCACTTCTGTCTCTCCACGTCCGTCTCGCCGCCGCATATGTCACACCACCACCATATTCGATGCCGCCGTCGCTCAATGTCTTTGCCATCACATCACATCAGCCTGTTCACCACAGCTGCCTTTCCTGACACATCGTAGACATTTAATCGCTGGTTGACACCTCTCCGTCCACTACTCCACCAAAGTTCTCACCGTCATCCTCAGCAGCGCTTCGGCGGTCGCCCACATCAATCAACGCCGCCAGATACTCCCCACCATCATTAACCATCTCAAAAAGTCCATCATCTATACCCCTCCACCTCCTGCTGCCAGCGTCACCATATGGAGAATGGCATCCCACATACTCTCCTGCGTCTATCCTTCCCTACCTACCATATCCTTGAAACTTCCTGGCTGATTAAAACTGTGCGCCGGGCCGAGACTCGAACTTGGGACCTTTGCCTTTCGCGTTCAAGTGCTCTACCAACCTAGCTACCCAAGCACGACTCACGCCACGTCCTCACAGCTTTACTTCTGCCAGGACCTCGTCTCCTACCTTCCAAACTTTACAGAAGCCCTCCTGCGAACCTTGTGGAACTAGCACTGCTGAAAGAAAGGATATTGCGAAGACATGGCTTGGTGCTAGTTCTGCACTTGCCCGCGAAAGGCAAAGGTGCCAAGTTCGAGTCTCGGCCGGGCACACATTTTTAATCTGCCAGGAAGTTTCATAACAGCGCATACTCCGCTGCAGAGTGAAAATCTCATTCTGCTACCATATCCTTCTCATCACAATAGCAATGACTGAATCTCTCTCTCTGTCCACATTCCCATACCTTTCTTCTTCCTGCCACGACTTGCTTGCCACCATATCAACAACTGCTGCATGCGTCACAGCCAATTGAGCAACTGTACCAACAGACCACTCTCAGTCAACCCTTCCATAAACCCCACCACACCAACTGATGTCAGCTGTGCTGAAGAACCTGTGCAACTTCCAGGTAACCCGCAACAACGGCATATCCCGCCACCTTCCATCCCACAACCATCCTACATTCCAACAGCCTTAAAACAATCAATAAAATACCAACATCTCTTCCACTACCACAGCTACAAAGCAGAAAATTGAACCTGATATCATCACGTGAACACAACCCCTCCCCATCCAGCATGTTCACCTGCCTTTCATACCTTTATTCTCCACAACCCAAATCCAAGATTCCTCAAACCCAAACCCCTCTCCCTCAAAATCAAGAAATACCTGCACACCCCCAAATTCAACAAATAATCCCAAGATAAGACTCCATATTACTAAAGTCCTTGAACCCAATTTTTCAAACTGACCTTCTCTCCATAATTCCTTGGTATTTTGATCGCAAAGCCTCCTTAACATCTCTCACCACCACATCTATGGCTAAAATACTCCAGCCTATCTGCCATCTTCCAACCCTCACTGCACTGATCACCAATGACAAACTCGAGATCATGGATGAATTAATGGCATGTGAACCGAACAATCAACCATATTTACAATTCCAAAAAACCCTTCGGATCAATAATGACCTTTGCCCCATTAGGCTCGTGCATGTTTTCTCTGAAACTGCCCCCACCATAGATCGTCTCCTGAAAGACGGAGCCCTGATTTACTACCGGTACCACACGTCAAACCTTCCAAATCCCATCTGCCTGCTTGGAGTCCATAGAAACCCAGATCGTAAGGCACCCCCTGACCTTCCAGTGACCTGACAATATGCCTCATGCCACTTCCTTCCTGTAGCAGACCTTCCCAGGCACTATATCCACCCACATTCCTACCAAGATCGCACATACTCACTACCCAGTCCTCCCCTCCACAAGCCCTACTCCTGCCCTGAGAATTCCATTGTTTTTACCACTCCTTCATATAGACTCGTGACTGCAATACACTCATACGTCACCAACAAATACAGAGACATACAATGAATTTATTAAATACAAAAAACAGCCGGGACTGGCTCCAGACATGCTCGAGACTCCATGCCACATTCCCCATTAAGTCTTCCAAGTACTGTAAAGCATTCCATCGATTCACTAGCAGTGTTAATCCCATCCATTACTACCTACTTCTGCACAACAACCAACCCTTACCTGACAACGTGAGTAAGGCTCCTATCTCTCTAACATCCATCCCTGATGACCCACATTTTGATTATTCACTTTTCCTTACTATCCACGAATGAACAAATACCGCATTCCCACCCTTGACTTACAGTACTTTAACAACATACAACGAACAGAATAAAAGTACAACAATCACAGCACATGACGTAAAATAAGTATGCCACAAAAAATGCAACACTTCCTCCAGTCCTGATTGCATTACCTATCGACATTTCAAAGATTGTTTCCTCTCCTATCCAGTTACAAACCTCAACCATGGAAAACATCCAGAATCCTACTTTTACTCAAATCACACAAACCTCCTACGGATATCTCCTCCTATCGCCCCATATGCCTCACCTCAGTGTTTAGAGGTGTCTTCGAATCCATCTTGTCCTGGTGCATTCATCAACCAAATCATCACTACCATTCCATCTCCTTCGAATGCTGATGATACTACTTTCCTCGCCTCCTACACTACACTCTAGAAATTGCAGTGATCCTCTCAAACACACCTCAGTCAGTTTACCCTCTGGTTTGACCAATGCCTCCTCAAGATCAAGGCATCCAAAACGCTGGCAACAGTTGTAGGATGAACAACCCACAGTTTCTGTCTCCATGACTTCTACCTGACAGTTAACTAACCTGACAGTTAAGTTAACTAATACACTAAAATAACTTGGACTAACCATCGCCCAGCAACTAACTTGGAAACCTCACCTACTAACCATCCAACAGAAAGACCACAATCTACTAAAACTAGTAAAACTACTGACCGAATTTGGGGACTAAACCCCTCCACTGTCCTCCAAATCTACAAATCTTTGATTTGGCCCACCCCCTCCTATGCAAATGTTGCATGGATATATGCGCCACCATAGTTTTATAAATCTCTCCAAATCCTCGAATACCATGCACTCCCTTTCGCTTTCTGCATCCATCTACGTTTCCCCATGTGCATCCTCTACAATCTCATCAAATTCTCCGCCGGCCGTTGTGGACAACTTACTTACACCGTCCGGTGTGGCCGAGCGGTTCTAGGCGCTTCAGTCCGGAACCGCGCTGCTGTTACGCTCGCAGGTTCGAATCCTGCCTCGGGCATGGATGTGTGTGATGTCCTTAGGTTAGTTAGGTTTAAGTAGTTTCTAAGTCTAGGGGACTGATGACCTCAGATGTTAAGTCCCATAGGGCTTAGAGCCATTCATCAAATTCTCCTCTCCTCACTCACCTCGAACACCTCTCTTGTACTATCTGCAAACTAGACTGTAATAAACAATTGTTTCCTCTCCAATCCCAATTTAATGCCGTGTCTTTATAAACACATCCCACCATCCCTACACCTATGTACACTCCTTATCATATCCCAACGCAATTTCAAACAACACCCTCTCTCAGACAAAAAATCCGCTCAGACACATATCCGTACTGTCAGCTATAACTCTTCATACCTATTTCCTCTCAACGTCAGCGCTCTCCCCCACCCCGCCTGTCTCCATTTTACTCACTCCCTTCCTCTCCTGATACCAAGCTCCAGTACCCACCCACCCGCCCCCCCCTTCCCACACCAAATTCATTCTTCCTTTCCGCTTTTATACACCTTACCTCCTACCCTCTTTCTACTGATATCACACAGTCACTTACAAATATATACCCACAACCTCCTTAACGTTTAATCTCCTCATAACTTCTTCGTCTAGCGTAGGTCCTGCAGCTTCCTAGTGGAAGTGCGATGCTGCTTTTTAACGAACGTCGTCGTTTCATTTTAAAATTTTTAAATATCCGTTTTTGCCTTTTTATCATTACTTGGCAAAATTTTATTTCCTTTTGAACGTTAAACGTCGAAATCCACGTGGTATATTAGTAATAATCTCTAAAAAGTATTTTATAACCCTTTTCAATCTTTTATACATACCAATGCTTTGCCATTTCTTCATTTATTATCTGTACATACTGTAGGCTGAAGAGTGGGATATTGTATCGCTGGCATTCCATTCCTCGCCCAAATGGGGCGACAGGGATAGATCAACAGTAAAGGAAAAGAAAAGAATGTAGAATCGTTCTACCGCCGATCGTCGATATTGTTTTCCAACTTCAGTTTCCCGGTTGTGGCGTACATTCGCTAACCATCCCCTTCTGTCTTCATAGATCTTCCATTCCAGGACAGCTTCCCACTTGTGTCCTTTCTCCTCCACATCTGATCTTACAGTCTCTAAACAACGATTCCTTGGTCTCGCCGTGGACTTCTTTCTCCGAGGTTCAGGTTGAAATATCTTTTGGCAGGTATTTCGATGTTTATTCTCTTTATGAGCCCATACCAGTGAAGCCTGCGTTTCTTTATGACATTGGTAGCAGGAGGCTCAATACCAGTTACTTTTCTATTCAGCTCTTTCCTGATTCTGTCCTTTCTAGTTGTTCGATTCATAGTTCTAATGAATCTCGTTTCTTTTGCCTCAATTCTGCTGAGGTCTTTGTTGTTTCTAAGCCATATGTAAAGACTGGTACAAAGTAAATGTGTCACATGGTCGCTTTTCCTTTTCGTATATTTTATCGTCCCAGAGAATTTTTCTGATTTGACTGTAAAAGCTGGATGTTTTCTGTGTCCTGCTGAGTATATCCTGCTTAATGGTGTTGTCTTTCGAGACAATCAATGGGAATCACATTCTACTTTGACTCCTTATAGAAATATATTTTAGGTTGTTCCTTACCTTTTGATGGTCATTTATACTGTCTTTGTTTTACTTATTTTTATTCATACATTTCTGAATACGTTGTTCCAGTAAATAAGTTTCTTCTGTGCTTCAGCTTCTGTCTCTCCCCATACTATCAAATCACCAGCAAAAATCAGGACATTTAGTTCGCTGTCTATTTTCTTGATTGATTTTATTATCTTGTCCATTTCTATTACAAACAGGAGTGGTGATAAGTTCAAATGGCTCTGAACTCTATGCGACTTAACGTCTGAGGTTATCAGTCGCCTAGAACTTAGAACTAATTAAACCTAACTAACCTAAGGACATCACACACATCCATGCCCGAGGCAGGATTCGAACCTGCGACCGTAGCGGTCGCTCGGTTCCAGACTGTAGCGCCTAGAACCGCACGACCAGTCCGGCCGGCAGGAGTGGTGATAAGGCACTCCCTTGTTGGACACCTCTCTTTGTTTCAGACCATTCTGATCGTCCATTGCCAATCTAGACATAGCTGTAACACTTGTGGTGGGGCATCCTGACTTTATCAGTTAAGTACTTCGGCACCTGTAGCACTTCTAAACATTCTCATATCTTGTATCGACGAACACTGTCATACGCATTTTAAATGTCTGCAAATACAATCACAAGTTTTTCCATATTCCCAGTACTTTTCCGTCAGCATTCTTACCGAGAAAATAAGATCCGGAGCACCTCTGTCTTTCCTGAACCCATGTTGTTCTTCATCAAGAAAAGTTTCTCCTGTTTTTCTAAGTCTCATTTCTGTGATTTTTCTAACAGCTTGAGGGTGTATGGCAGGTACATGACGCCTCTGTAATTTCCACGTTTTCGTCGATTGCCCTTTTTTGACAGAGGGATGATGACCCCTTTATTCCAATCCTTTTGGATTTTGTTTTCTTCCCAAATCACTGATAACACTCTATATATCCAATTTAATTCTTTATCATCTTTGGGCTGAGATCATCAAAGCCTCTCGACTTTCCATTCCACATGCCCTTGAATGCTGTTTCTACCTCACGCCATGTTAATAGGTGTCCGTTGATTTGGACTTCGTTAAGTATTCTACAGTCGTTAATGGTTGTGTTGTCCAAATTTCCATTTAGCAGCATGCTGAAGCATCTTTTTATGTCATCTCTGATCCTTCCTCTGCTCGTATTAAGTTACCGTCATCTGTTACCAATGCAAGGATATTCATATATTCATTTCGTTTACTATTTAGTACTTTGTATAGTAATTTCCTACTTCCCTGACAGTCTTCCTGTATCCTCGTAGTAAAGTCCTCCCAGCACTTTTCCTTTTCTTCCTGGATCAGCCCACAGATACAGACTCAGATCACAATTTAATTATGATAAAGAGTAGGCTGAAATTTAAGAGACTATTCAGGAAGAAACGTTGTGCAAACAAATGGTATACGGAAGCACTAAGGAAAAAGACGTACAGTTACAGTTGTCTGGGACTGTACATGCTGCGATTATGAATAGCTCAGTAGGCGGCTCATTTGAACAGGAATGGATATCTTTAAAAAGGATAAACACAGATGTTGGAAAAAAAAACGTGGGTACTAAGAATGTAACTGCGAAGAAACCACGAATAAGAGAAGAAATACTTCAGTTGGTCGACGAAGAAGGAAGTACAAAAATTTTCACGGAAATTCAGTAACAGAGAAATACAAGTCACATAGGAATGAAATAAAAAGGAAGTGCAGGGAAGCTAAGGTGAAATGGCTACATGAAATATGCGAAGAAATCGAAAAAGAAATGATTGTCGGAAGGATGACTCAGCATACAGAAAAGTCAAAATAACATTCTCTGAAATTAAAAGCAAGGACGGTAACATTAAGGTTGTAATGGGAATTCCACTGTTAAATCCAAAGAAGAGAGCAAGTACGTTGAAGACTTCTGAGGGAGAGCTGTTGCCTGGTGACGCGATTGAAGAAGAAACAGGAGTCGATAGGGAAGAGATAGCGGATCCAGTATTAGAATCAGAGTTTAAAAGAGCTTTGGAAGACTTCAGATCAAATGAGGCAGAAAGGGCAAAGAGGAAGGGGGGGTGGTGGGAGCGATAGTAGGAGTGCCAACAAAGCGACTGTTCAGGTTGGTATTTAGAATATCTGAGACAGGCGATATACCGTCAGACTTCCGTAAAAACATCAACCGCCCAGTTCCGAAGACTGCAAGAGCCGTCAACTGCGAGAATTATCGCACAGTGAGCGTAACAGCTCGTGCATCAAAGTGACTGATAAAAATAATATACAGAAGCCAAAATTCTGAAAAACACAGCCCTCAGTTGTGAACACAATTGATTTGTGACATAGGTTTCGGTGTCACAAGGGACACCTTCTTCGGACAAAATTAAAGTTATATGTTACAGCATAACATACCAAAAAATACGAAAGCTGTGGTCATACCTGACAGCGCCAGATAGTCAGAATTAAAATAAAATGCAACAGAGGTGCAAGCCACAAGGGGCTGCCATGTGTCCTTTGCTACAGTCAACACAAACTGATACACAGCCATGTTAAAAAACCTTAATATACAGAAGAATGGAAAATGAAACTGAGGATCTGTTAGATAACGATCAGTTTTGCTTTAGGAAAGGTAAAGAAGGCACCAGAGAGGCGGTTCTGATGTAGCGGTTGATAATGGAAGCAAGACTGAAGAAAAATCGAGATACGTTCATGGGATTTGTCGACCTGGAAAAACCGTTAGACAGTGTAAAATGGACAAGATCTTCGAAATTCTGAGAGAAATAGGTGTACAAAATCCAGGCAAGAACAATAAGTGGAAGACCAAGAAAGAAGTGCTCTAATTAAAAGGGATGTAAGACAGGGATGTAGTTTTTCATCTCTACTCTCCAATCTATATATCGAAGGAGGAATCACGGGAAAAAAAACGGAAAGATTCAAGATTGTAATTAAAATTCAAGTCGAAAGGATTCAATGATAAGATCTGCTAATACTGTCCTCAGTGGATGTGAAGAATAATTTTGAATGGAATGAACAGTCTGATGAGTATAGGATATAGATTTAGAGCATATCGAAGAAGGAAGTAATGGGAAGTAGCAGAAATGAGAAGAGCGAGAAACTTAATCAGAATTGGGGATCACGAAGTAGATGAAATTAAGGAATTCTGCTATTTAGACAGCTATATAACCCATGATGGATGGACCAAGAAGGATATAAAAAGCAGACTAGCACAAGCTAAAAGGACATTGCTGGCAAAGAGAAGACAACTAAAATCAAACATGTCTGAATTTGAGGAATAAATTTCTGGAGACGTGCGTTTGGAGCACAGTTTTGTACGGTAGTGAAAGATGGACTGTGGAAAACCGGAACGGAAGAAAATAGATGATGTGGTGCTACATAAGAATGTTGAAAATTAGGTGGACTTGTAACGTAAGGAATGAGGCGGTACTCCACAGGATCGGCAAGAAGTGGGATATATGGCAAACACTGACAAGAAGGACAGAATGATAGGGCGTGTGTTAAGATGTTAGGAAATTGCTTCCATGGTTCTGGAGGGAGCTGCAGAGGGTAAAAATTGTAAAGGAAGAAAGCGATTGGAATACATCCAGAAAATAATTAAGGATGTAGGTTGCAAGGGCTACTCTGAGGTGAAGAGGTTGGAAAGAAGGAATCCGTTGCGTACAGATTAAAGTAGCGTTTCTTAAGAGTGGGCCTGCATAAGGGAGAAAATTGTTTGGTAGATCTCACACTGTCACAACCACAAGCGTTTCTCAGCCTGCGTTGCTATTACATTAACTGAAAGTAATGGCAGTTTTCTACAGTTTATTAGCAAAAGCATGTGTGCATAAAGTGGTGTCGTGGTGTTCAAACAGCATTCAAAAATTAAGAAAAGCCAGAAAACGTTGTCTAAATCAAGACAGGATCAATTTTTCGATGGACTGTGGGAAAGAAAGTCGTACCATATCACAAGATCGTGCGTAACGTAACAGGAGGCACTGATATTTGAGTAATTAGATGTGGTATTCACCAGTGTTCCAATATACATCCTTAATAGTTTCTGATACGCGTAAGTGTTCATCCATTTGCTTTGTCAAGAAATGAAAATTTTGTTGCCTTTACGTATGTTAATAGTACACGAATAAAATAGTACAAAAAAGGCAGCTTGTTAAGTATTATAAAACTTCAAAGGCAAACACAGAAGTTTTGAAAACACTCAGTATACACAGTTCTATACTTCGAATAGAACTTCGTAAGCTGCGAAAATAGAATATAAATGTAAGTTTGAGTTCTATTTTTAGGATTTACATAGATTACAATAGTCATTGTGAGGGATCAATATTTTTCTCTTGTCTCCTTGTAGTGTCCCACGTGTTGCGTAAGATACAGCTTGAAGTAACTGAATACTATACAAGTAAAAAAAATATTGTAACTTTCTGTTTCATTGACTTCTGTCATATGTAATGAAAGTGATGAGACCAGTCTCTCATATGACCATAATTTATTTCGTAGCTCCTATGTAATGTAGCTTTCGCCAAGCGAATTGTAAAGTGACGAATTCTGGTAGCGCTAACGTCGCCAGAATTTTAATTTACTGTGGAAAGTGAGAGGACTGCGTACCGTTGTAGTCTAACTCGTGGTACCGAATTAGCAGGATACGAACAATGGAAAAAATAAAAAAATCTTCAAACGTTAATGTACAATTTACATGGTGTGTACTACGTACAAAAGCGCAATGGTTAAAATGCAAATAATTTAAAAAAAACTTACGTTGAAAAATGTCAGTTTAATAATAGAAATACTCTCTCAAAGGTTGCTTTACTTTTTTCGTGGATGGAGAAGGTTTGTGAACAATATCATGTCATTGTCATTTCGTTTACTAATTACCACCAAAACTTTAGTTTCTCCTGTTCTTAAAAGAAAGTGAGCTACAGGTGTAAATGTTGAGTGTCGTTTATATATAGAGTTACAGATTGTGATACCTCCAACTGGTGCCACTTTCTCCAACTCACAGCGCCAGCTCCCGCGTCCGGCTATCCTGACAGGTTTTCCGTGGTTTCCCTAAATCGCTCCAGGCAAATGATGGGATGGTTCCTTTGAAAGGGCACGGCCGACTTCCTTCCCCGTCCTCCCCTAATCCGATGAGACCGATGACCTGGCTGTCTAGTCTCCTCCCTCAAACAACCCAACCATCACAGCGCCAGCAGACCAGCATGAGAGGAAAGTCGGAAGCGTGACGAACAATCCACACACCGTTGGGTGGCTTGCGGAGTATAAATGTAGATGAACAATCATTGACCCTTGCACCCTCTAGGACGGAGCACCGAGACAAAAAAAAAATGGTTCAAATGGCTCTGAGCACTATGGGACTTAACAGCTGTGGTCATCAGTCCCCTAGAACTTAGAACTGCTTAAACCTAACCAACCTAAGGACATCACACACATCCATGCCCGAAGCAAGATTCGAACCTGCGACCGTAGCAGTCGCGCGGTTCCGGACTGCACGCCTACAACCGCGAGACCACCGCGGCCGGCACAGAGACATAAGCTGCAACAATTAGCCCAGGCAGACGTGTGAGACTAACTGACTACGGAAGCAGTCAACCTGCTTAAATAAACGTTTACCAGACATTAAGGACGTTGCTTATAAGTGACAAGCGCCAGCAGATTCTTAGACGAAGAATACATATGAGACTGTCCAAGCCTCAAGTAGAGACAGCCATTACAAAGAAGTGTTGTGTGGCCGCTTTCGTAGCAACTTAGGAATGCAGAAAAACATAGTAGTCTGGAGGAGCAACACTAATTGCGGACGTCTGGGAGCGTACAGGAGGTCACGCCGCTTTGTTGATGTTTGGCGTGACTCGTGTCAGATGTGATGCATCGTTAAGGCCGTGATAGCAGCCAATGTTACTGTTTTGGTCGCAGATGGATCAAAGGGGATGAGGCCTGGTTGTCCACTGAAACTCCTATCTTACGAATGGCTGACTTAAAGTAAGACGTTTTGACCATTATTTTGCGTTATTTGCAAGCAACTGGTAATTCCGACGTCTACAGTAATTCGGCGAAGATTATTTGTGTGGACTGAACAAGGAGCACTTTATTTAATGTTCACCTTATGCTCGTGTTCTGCGTGTGCTGTTTGCGAGAGTAAATTTGAAACTCACCTTTGTCTGTTGCTTTTGAGCGCATCGTCAAATACTGGATCCAAAAAGTGACTTTCAATTAATTACCTGGATTCTTCGATTCCTCGTCACGACGCGAGTTAAATGGCAACGCAGAATTGGAGACCTCAACTTCTACCTCATTTGCGTGGCTTCAGTAACAGAGCGTAACCTTTTAACTGATTAAGGATGTGGGTAAACAAAGGTATTTAAGTATGTAGTTTTAAAATATTATCTGAAATGTTTCAATAATTTATGTTGCGCTAGTTGATTATGTGGTATGAACTGACGTGTTGGCACGTCTGCCGTGTAACGGAATCCTGCTGCTTTTTTTTACCTTCTGACCAGGGTTCTTGCTTGACGATTGTCTTTAAATACGACGCTAATCTGGTTAGCGTATGTTGTGGCTATTTCAATCACTGCTCAATTGCCCAACACAGTTTGTCGGCCGTCAGAGGCCGTGTATGTGTTATTTATTCCTTTATTCTAGGCAATCTATTCTTGTTACTCTAGGTAGCCATTAATTGCCATTTTTTGTATGTTTAGATGGAGTGCGGCTCCTTTGAGTATAGATTTGACAATTTCTAAATTTTTGTTTTTCCACGTTTTAATTGTGCTTATGCGCTTGGGTGGAATCTAATTTTTTTATTACTATTGAAAAAAAATGTTCAAATGTCTGTGAAATCTGATGGGACTTAACCGCTAAGGTCATCAGTTCCTAAGCGTACACACTACTTAACCTAAATTATCCTAAGGACAAACGCACACACTCATGCCCGAGGGAGGACTCGAACCTCCACCGGGACCAGCCGCACATATTATTATTGAGCTGTACTTAATGTCATATTGTAAAGAAAGGAACTTATTGTAGGTCAACTGTCACCGTAAGGTGTTGTGGACGGTACACTTTCCTGTTGTTCATTTTAATGTTCTAGTCAATGTGTAAACTTTATAATTATTTTCTCTTTACATGGAGTTTGCCTCTCTTGATGTTATAAATGACTGCTTCATAACCAGTTATTTAACGCGCCTACGCGAATATTTATATTTATGGGAGAACTTAAAGTGTTCTCCTGTTGAACTTTAACTAAAGTGCAGAAAACTGAATCGGGTGTTTATTATTATTCTAATGCTATTTTCTGTCATGTGTAACACTCGACATTTTCTTGGTCTGTTACCAAGTGTTACAATAAATGCAAACTGCAGTGAAGCAACGCGCTATTTCAGTTGTTCCCGTGATTTTCTATCTCCGCATTGGTTAATCTAAACTCAAAATATTAAATTTTTTAAATACTGGAAGGAGGTGCATGTGTCCCAGTACGAAGGTTCCACCCTGCACAGGGGTGCATGGTCATGAAACGGTGATCAGTCTCTGGACGCCATTGTAAATTTAGTCCTCCAATGGTAACACTGGCAGGAGATACATTTCGAAGAGTCGTTGAGCTTAACGGAGTGATGAGAAGTAAAGAGAATATCGTTGAAACAGCGGGGAAGCCAGAGGACATCGGGACTCTTCCGTCAGGCGCCAACGTCCGCCTCCCGACGCCGCGATAAAGCTACTGCGGCTGCGGCGAGACACGGCGTCCTGTCGACGCAG
This sequence comes from Schistocerca cancellata, assembly GCF_023864275.1. NCBI lineage: Eukaryota > Metazoa > Arthropoda > Insecta > Orthoptera > Acrididae > Schistocerca > Schistocerca cancellata. The sequence continues at coordinate 390,906,593 of NC_064634.1, read as the reverse complement.
ACACCGCCCTGCGCCCTCGCTGCGCATTCGCGAGCCACCGAGGTGAGCATCCGACTAGCCATTACACAGCCCTGAGGCGTATTGTAATGAAACATAATATTTCATGTTTTAATCATCTAAATAATCTTTTCCATTCCCATACCAATCTCTTAATCTCATAACCTTCCGCTTTCTGATTTCACTTAACTGCTAATGTCACTTGATTACTGGCTCCCAACATGGGACAATATAATTAGTCATCTCCATGTCATTTTACACAAGAGGTCAAAAGAACCCTCGATTTAGTACATTATGGACCGCAGATATGCTAGCTAGAACGACGCGTTGACAGCTGCGTTGACGTTTTGGTTCGAACAAACAGAAAAGAAAAATGGAAAGTACTTACTTTTTAAATTGCTGACAATTATGAGCAAATATTTAAACTATGTAACGAGCTAGAGATTTACCCTTAATCTTGTAACTGGATACTACCGATTTTTTTGTTTGTTTGGACATTATTTTGGATTCATCTAAATTTAAGGACAGTTGCGATCCATTACGACAAAATGATTATTTTGTGCCAATTCCCCAGATATTATCTAACGACAAGACATACCTGAAGAAAAAAGCACTATAATTGGTCTAATAGTGCTGCTGAAACTATCCGATGACTTTTTATGTGGCTCTACGTATAGATAATATTACGTCACTCTCGCGCAATGCAGACTGGATTATAGTCATTACGTACCGCACAAATTTATTGTTCAATTTTTATACTGTCATTACACAACTATAGCTCCTGACATGGAATAATACAATCATACTGTATTTTCACGTAAGTACTTACGAAATTTTGGCCTCATCAGACATACATCATATGTCCAATTAAGCTGAGGCACCAAAGGAACTGATATAGACATGCGTATTCAAATACAGAGATATTTAAACAGGAAAAATACTGCAGTGGCTACACAAGAAAAGTGTCTAACGCAGTTCGATTACTGCTGCTACAATAGCAGGTTATCAAGATTTAAGTGAGTTCGAACGCGATGTTGTAGCCGGTGCACGAGCGATGCGACACAGCATCTCTGAGGTATCGATGAAGTGGGGATTGCACGAGTGAACCACCAGTATCAGGAATCCAGTAAAGCATCAAATTTCCGACATCGCCGCTGCCGGAAAAAGATCCTGCAAGAACGGGACCAACGACGATTGAAGAGAATCGTTCAGCGTGACAAAAGCGCAACCTTTCCACAAATTGCTATAGGTTTCAATGCTGGTCCATCAACAAGTGTCAGCGTGCGAACCATTCAACGAAACATCATTGATATGGGATTTCGGAACCTAAGGGCCACTCGTGTATCACTGATGTCTCCACGACACAACACTGTATGAAGACAACCTCATGAATCCACCATGGACCCTGCACGTCAGCAGGGGACTGTTCAAGCTGGTGGAGACTCTGTAATGGTGTGGGGCATGTGCAGTTGGAGTGATACGGGACCTCTGATACGTCTAGATACGACTCTGACAGGTGACACGTACATAAGCATCCTGTGTTATCACCTGCATCCATTCATGTCCATTGTGCATTCCGACGGACTTCGGCAATTCTAGCAGGCCAATGTGACACCCCACACGTCCAGAATTTCGACAGAGTGGTTCTAGATACACTCTTATAAGTTTCAACACTTTCGCTGCCCAACAAGCTCCCCAAACATGAACATTATTGAGCATATCCGGATGCCTTGCAATGTGCTTTCAGAAGTAATCTCCAGCCCCACGTACTTGTACGGATCTATGGACAGCAAGCAGGATACAAGGTGTCAATTCCCTCAGCACTACTGCAGACATTAGTCGAGTCAATTTCATGACGTGGTGCGGCACTTCTGCGTGCTCGCGGGGGCCCTACACGATATTAGGCAGGCGTTCCAGTTTCTTTGGGTCTTCAATGTTCGTCGCAGTTTCTCGGAAGTGTTCGTCTTGCAGTTTTGTCGAAGTTTCTTGCGGCTTTGTTATTACATGCTTGTGTTTTGTGACACCATGACCAAATTTTGCTTCAGTCAAGAATTTAAAATTGTCTGGTACTGAAATCAAACTGTGAGTACGAAGTTTGCTGAGTAAGTTCTGTTCATGAGACAGGCGTGTCTGTGCCGTCAGTTAGAGGGTCATAACTTCCCTTCACCTACGCCATTCTTTTTCTTCCTCCTCTAAATAAATCTCGCTGCTCCCATTCTCCGTTTCTCTGCCTCACGTACTGCGAGGTGCGTCCGGCGCAGCCGTCCGTTACCTTAGGAACGGCGTAGTACGTCACTGCCATCTCCCCTCTGGGACGTCTGCTCTGCTTACACGCGTTGTTCTTTTAAAGTAGCGCGCGCAATCCAAAGAGCTGCGCTGTCTGTCTCTCCCTGCTGCCCGTGAACCAGTCGCTGCAAGATACGACGCCGGTCTGAACCGATGGCGCAGGGATTTTTTAAAATCTAGTATACCTGTAAGAGGTCTCAAAAAGACTAATCAGCTCTTTGTCTACTTTTAACTTATAAATTACGACGTATCTCACTTTCACACTGAGTCCAGCAAATATCTTTTTCTGTTAATAACAAGGACAAAGCACTTATTCGTGTCAGCAGCGCCGTTCCCCTGGTTTTAATATTCCCTTGCCATACCGTTCAGTTTTATTTGCTTGAAATACTTAAGTAGCTACTTCTTCGCAAATATCCATGCGAAATGCATTTCCTTGGTTGAGCAGTTCTTCCAGTTGTGATACAAAAGGTATTCTGGAAATAATAAAAATCCAGAGTGATTAATAAGTTCACATTTTTGAGCCAAACTTTTGTGGAACAAATTTAGACATTCAAAAATTCGCGCCAACAGCGAGTAAATATTTTTCTTTTTCTATCACTGCATGTTCTATGAGACAGAAGTGTGATTTAAATATTCTGCTCATGTTGCTAAAACGTGAATACTGACACTGCATGGAAAATAACGTGACAAAAGTCATGGGATAGCGATATGCACACAGACATGGTGGCGGTAGTATGGCGTAGGCAACGTAAAAAAGGGCAGTATATTGGCAGAGCTGTCAGTGGTGCTCAGGTGATTCATGTGAAAGGGTTGGTCGCACGACGGGGTTAAACGAACTCTGAACGCGTATTTTGTTGCTTCGACTAGACGGAAGGGACATTCAGTTTCGGAAACCGTTATGGAACTGAATATGCCGAGGTCCACAGTGTCAAGAGTGTGCCAAGAATACCAAGTTTCAAGCATTACCTGTCACCAGTGACACCGCAGTGGTGAACGGACTTCACTTAACGACCGAGAACAGCGGCGATTGCGTAGAGTTGTCAGTACCAACAGATTAGCAATACCGCTTGAAATAGCCGCAGAAATCAATCTTGGACGTACGATGAACGGATCCATTAGGACACTGCGGCTAAATTTGACGTTAATGGGTTCTGGCTGAGGACGACCGACGTGAATGTCTTTCCTAACAGCACGACATCGCGTACAGTGCCTCTCCTGGGCTCGTCACCATGTAGATAGGACTTTAGACGATTGTAAAACTTTGGCCTTTCCAGATTTCAGTTGGTAAAAGCTGATGGTAAGGCTCGTGGGCGGCCTAAACTACCCGAAGCCATGGATCCAAGTTGTCAACAACACACTGTGCAAGCTGATGGTAGCTTCATAATGCTGTGGATGTATTATTATTTTTTATTCCAACCCACTGTATGTATGAACTGTTTGTGAAATAACTTCGTAGATGATGCACCTGTGCTCTTACTTTAACCTCATAATGAATTGTTAGATTAATTTCGTTCATCTGATATTTTTGTACTTTGGATGTCTTCTTATCTCTTGACATCCGTTCTGCTGTGTTCATTTAAAAGACAATTCTGTAAATGATAATTAGGTTTTCTTAATATAGTATCAAGTTAAAGTTAGTCTGACTTTTATTTCTAACAAAACCATATCACTTTTATATGATTTTTTATTTGTACGCTGTGTCTTCAGAGGATTGCAGCTGGAAAAGAGGCGTCGACGGCACACTGTCAATGGACGTTAATGACCGAACACTTTCCGCATTCAGTCATTACTTTTCATTGCGTCTTACGCTCTACGTCCCTGAGATACTTGGACCGGTCATTTTATTTGTTCCTTGCAGGATTTCCACGCAAGCTATGCAAAGAATGATTCGGTCATTCGTCTAGTAACAATGACGTCGTTGTGTGGCCTAGACCAGTCGAATATTTAAAAGTATTTGATGGTGATTAATTTCCCCTTACGTGCTGCGTTCTCAGCTTCAGGCTGAACTCGGTACGAAGCATTGACTGTATCACCGCGCTGAGCCGTACGCATTGCGAACGAAAATACGCGCACCCACCATCTGGTTACAATTACCCTTTTTTGGCTGCATTAAATTGAAATTGCTGTTTTTTAATCTATTTAAGGATAGTAACGTGTCATGAGCTGTGTTTACATGGAATGAACTGGGTTCTCTGGTCCAACCCAACTGATCATTGACTGGAAATGGTTACATTCGGCTACTTGGACTTCATGTTCCCAAACAACGAAGGAGTTTTTATAGATGACAATGAAAAATGTCACAGGGCCACACGATTGGTTTGAAGAACATTCCCTACCGTTCGAGCGAATGATTTGGCCACCCAGCTCGCCCGACATGAATCCTATCGAACATTCATGGGACATAGTCGAGAGATCAGATCGTGCACAAAATCCAGCAGCGGCACACTTTCGCAGTTATGGACGGCTGTAGAGGCAGCATGACGCAGGGGAATTCCAACGACTTTTTGAGTCCATTTCACGTCGAGTTTCCGCACTATGCCTGGCAAAACGAGATCCGACACGATTTAGGAGGTATCTCATGACTCTTGTCACGTCAGTGTGTCAATGGAAATATTGACAAATCGCATACGTCCATTTTTTGACAAAAATGAGAAACCTATGATTTTGTACTTTAAATATATAGCCCGATCATGGTACAGATGAATCCCATAAGTTCTGACTTTTTTTGTATTGCTATACAGCCATTGTAGCACTTTAAATGAAGAGGAACCCTACAAGTGGAAAAGATGTGGGCTCTCTCTAAGTTTTAAGTTGCCAGTACTGTTTTGAACAGAGAGAATAGTCGACATGGCTCTTACCCTTTGGTTTAATCAATTTATACTGTACTGGTGGTAATATGTCAGACAGCGGCGACGCTAGTGACAAATGACAGGAATTAATGAAAAAAAAGAAAGAATGCAATGGAGTTTCAGAAATATATAACCATAAAACGAGCAAGAGTGAAAAATGAAACACATACAGTTGAAAAGGGAATAGAGTTCAACCAAGACGTCATGGTTATGGCTGCAGATAGGTTCTGACCTGAAACTTAGTATTGCTTCAAATTAAGTTTAATTACCACATTGAACATACTAACGTAGGCACTAAATTAAATTGAATACGTATTTCTACTTACAGTTGTCGGATGAAACGCATGAAAACTAAGATAACGGAGAGCAGCAAGACAGAATTATTCGCTAAATTTGCTAACTTCAAAAACAAAAAATGAACGGTATAGATTCTTTCAAAGCCTCATAGACGTAAAAGCAGTGGCAAGGAAGAAGCCTAGAAGTGATAAGGAATTTCCCAAGGAGAAACCAAAATGACATACGCTTTGATACCAGGGTCTGAACGTAAGATCCAAGATTGTAAAACTACCTTCCAACGTATTTTTGGTGTCAGTAGTGACTGAATAAGGCGCCTGTGCAATCTATTGATCAAAGTAAATCTCTACCAGTAATGGAAAATTACTGGCTTTAATAGTGGAAATAAAAAATCACATCAACTAATTTCCTGTCAGGAAAGAACATTACACCAATGAAGAATAGAATTCTCTTGAACCTAAACGTCAGGACTATGGGCCAGATTTCCAGAAACATTAAACGACATACTCAAGCTATCAGTTCTATTTGAAAATTTTCCGTGGACATTTTAATTTTAAATTTGGACAGCCATAAGTGGGTAAGTGTTATACATGTGTAAAAATCGAAGATCCTTCTCCGAATGATGCTGCTAAAAGGGCAGCAATTGCTGAGTTGATAGTGCACAACACACAGATAAATTCTTAAATAAAGTACGTGCAGTAAAATCGTAAACTGAAACTGATTCTTTCACTGCAGGCCTCTCGTTCGATTTTACGCAGATCTCGCAGCTGCCTCATATACCAATACAAAATGCGTTTTATTTGCATCAGCTTTCAGTAAATGTTTTTAATGTGCACGACTTAAGCTGTGGAAGAGCCCGGTTTTACCGCTGACATGAAGGAATAGCACGAAAAAGCCTCGATAAAATGTGTTTATTTTTTTTTAATTATATACGCGAAAATGTTGGACAACATGTTAAACACTTTCAGTTGTTCTCCGACTCTTGTGGAGGTCAAAATAAAAAGCATGGAATGGTGACATTTTGTTTAACTCTTGTGGCACAGGGAAGATTTCAGTTCATCAACCACTACATTCCAATAAGAGGCCTCTCTTACCTAGGCTGTGATCGAGATTTGAGCGTGGTGAAAAGGAAAAATGAGAAAGGTTAATAGGTTATATTTCCTGAAAGAATATGCATCATTAATAAGGGAATACAGTGCAAAGATGAATTTTTAAGTGAAAATACCAAAAATAGAAGAAGTGCTAGATTATAAGGAATGGATGCTGAAGTTGTACCGAAAGAATGCTATCTCCGTTGAAGCTCAAGGAAGGGACACAAGTAAAAATAAGAAACAGAACTTTCATGTAACACAAGTCATGGAGCTCTGCTGTTCACACGAAACTCTTGGTGTTGTTAAAGCTCGGTCATTCATTGATGGGATACAAGAGCACATATACAGCTGCCTGATCGATCTTTAATTTCACTAATCCTTGTAAGTCAGACTAATCAAAGTCATGTGTCCATAAATGAGAAGAAAATGGATGACCTAAGGCGATTTCTAAAATTCTTACCAAATCATCAAGAACGTATACAACTGGCCAACATGTGTCAAAGAATGAATCATGTGTGAAGCATATTGCCAAAGATAATGGAAAATAGCCATAACTTGCTTGACTTTCGTCCATATTAGCAAAAAAGTATGAGTGAAGTATAAATTTGTGTTTATTTATTAAAAAATATTGAAAAAGCCCACATGTTGAGTAACTAAATTTTAACATAACGTGAAGTAAATATATTAGGATTGCCTACAGAGCATTGGAATTCAACCCTCTACATTCACTTTAACGAAAAATGAGGAGAAAAATGGAATTTCGGTATAATTTCAAGACCTGGAACGTTATTTTGTACGTACTGAAATGCTTACTTTATTGGACATTTGGGGTTTTTCAATATTCTCATTCATGTGATCCAAAGGAAGCGCAGGTGGACAGAAAACTGTATACGCATGATTGAATGACGATATAAATACTGCTAAGGGGGAAAGCGAAACTCGTCGCATTGCTGACAAAGTAGGGCACACCCAACGTGTTCATCGATTTTGCTTATCGTTCTCGCGATTGCAATTCATGCTTAGGCGCAAGAAATGTTGCTCTACTACGATGCGATAATGAAGCATTTGCCATCAATCGAGGTTCAAAGTCTTACGAGCTCTTCGAGCACCATTAGAGAGCGCCTGTCCACTACTTGTGGTGTTAGTACAACCGGCGAAATGTGTGCGCACGTTGAAAGCGGGTTACCTGTGTAGAGGAAGCCAGCGATTGACGGGACGAACCGGCGCGGAGAATGTCCCCGTGCTTGCTAGTCAGACTACACACAGTGGCGACCGGCCGCCAGCCCGGCGCCGACTAGCGCGGACACGCCACGGAAGGTGGGCGACACCCGTTGCTCTCACAAGGGAACCTCTCCATCGCACCCCCCTCAGATTTAGTTATAAGTTGGCACAGTGGATAGGCCTTGAAAAACTGAACACAGATCAATCAAGTAAACAGGAAGAAGTTGTGTGGGAGTATGAAAAAAATAAGCAAAATATACAAACTTAGTAGTCCATGCCCAAGATAGGCAACATCTAGGACAATGTGAGCTCAGGAGCGCCGTGGTCCCATGGTTAGTGTGAGCAGCTGCGGAACGAGAGGTCCTTGGTTCAAGTCTTCCCTCAAGTAAAAAGTTCACTTTCTTTATTTTCGCAAAGTTATGATCTGTCCGTTCGTTCATTGACGTCTCTGTTCAATGTAATAAGTTTAATGTCTGTTTTTTGCGACCGCACCGCAAAACCGTTCGATTAGTAGACGAAAGGACGTGCGTCTCCAATGGGAACCGAAAACATTTCATCGCAAGGTCATAGGTCAACCGATTCCTCCACAGGAAAACACGTCCGATATATTCTATACGACACTGGTGACGGCATGTGCGTCACATGACAGGAATATGTTGTCGACCCACCTAACTTGTACACTTGGCGAATGGGTAAAAAGATTCTTCTACCTTGCCCGATTTAGGTTTTCTTGTGGATGTGATAATCACTCCCAAAAAAGTGATGAAAACATAAGAGTTTGTCACATAAACTGCAACAAATGAATGCAACAGTTTCAAAGTCGCACAGTTTTCCCTGTGCTCTGTCAAAACATATGTTTTTAACGTTTTCAAATTTTTCCGTGTGCAGACCGTCAAATCCTGCATATGTCCAAGCAAATCTGAACATGTCCTGGAATTTTGGAGAGCGAAGTTGATTATGTGTGAGTACCTGAACTTTGATAATTGTCTGAAAATAAAAAATTAAATGTTTCACTCGAGGGGAGACTGCAACCAAGGACCTCTCGTTCCGCAGCTGCTCACGCTAACCACGAGACCACAGCGCTCTTGATCTCCCACTACCCTTGATGTTGCCTATCTTACGCATGGACTACTTAGTTTGTATATTTTGCTTATTTTTTTCATAGTTCCACACAACTTCTTCCTGTTTTCTCGATTGATCTGTGTTCAGTTTTTCAAGGCCTATCCACTGTGCCAACTTATAACAAAATCTGAAGGGGGTGCGATGGGGAGGTTCCCTTGTGAGAGCATCGTGCCGGACGCGCGCTAGAAGCCACGCAGTCTTTCTCAAACGGCTTCTCAGAATCTACTGAATAAAAAGATTTTTGATTCGTTTGCATTTTGCAGCTCTATTCGTCATATATTATAGTTAAAAGACAGTTGAAAATTTTTGTAAATGTAACGTTTTTAATTGTTAATATGCAGCTCGCCAGACTTTAGATATCTGCTAATGTTTGACCAATTGCTTATTTTCTTAATTGTTTAAAAGCTCTTTTCCTGACATTAACTGCTGATCATATTTCCTCGTTAATATTCGACAAGTTATTTAATTTTTTACTTGTCTTTAGAACCTATTTTACTGACGTCATAAATTGTCGACTTCTGTTATTCATGTTTTCAACTGTGAACTCCGCTTCCTTCCCCCCTGGCTCAGCCCTGTCGCTCAGAAGCGTATTAAGCTGCTTTAGAGTACCTATGCCCAGTTCAAAATACATTAATTCCTGTCTGCTCGCTGATTGCCATGGCAGAGTTCCTAGATAACAGAACGCAGCATGTCATTCTCAGTGGAGAGAAGTCTTCCGAAGTAAGAGTGATTTCAGGTGTGCCGCAGGGGAGTGTCGTAGGACCGTTGTTATTCATAATATACATAAATGACCTTGTGGAATACATCGGAAGTTCACTGAGGCTTTTTGCGGATGATGCTGTGGTATATCGAGAGGTTGTAACAATGGAAAATTGTACTGAAATGCAGGAGGATCTGCAGCGAATTGACGCATGGTGCAGGGAATGGCAATTGAATCTCAATGTAGACAAGTGTAATGTGCTGCGAATACATAGAAAGAAAGATCCCTTATTATTTAGCTACAATATAGCAGGTCAGCAACTGGAAGCAGTTAATTCCATAAATTATATGGGAGTACGCATTAGGAGTGATTTAAAATGGAGTGATCATATAAAGTTGATCGTCGGTAAAGCAGATGCCAGAATGAGATTCATTGGAAGAGTCATAAGGCAATGCAATCCGAAAACAAAGGAAGTAGGTTACAGTACACTTGTTCGCCCACTGCTTGAATACTGCTCAGCAGTGTGGGATCCGTACCAGATAGGGTTGATAGAAGAGACAGAGAAGATCCAACGGAGAGCAGCGCGCTTCGTTACAGGATCATTTAGTAATCGTGAAAGCTTTACGGAGATGATAGATACACTCCAGTGGAAGACTCTGCAGGAGAGACGCTCAGTAGCTCGGTAAGGGCTTTTGTTGAAGTTTCGAGAACATACTTTCACCGGGGAGTCAAGCAGTATATTGCTCCCTCCTACGTATATCTCGCGAAGAGACCATGAGGATAAAATCAGAGAGATTAGAGCCCACACAGAGGCATACCGACGATCCTTTCCACGAACAATACAAGACTGGAATTGAAGGGAGAACCGATAGAGGTACTCAAGGCACCCTCCGCCACACACCGTCAGGTGGCTTGCGGAGTATGAATGTAGATGTAGACTCAGCGCACAAATCTGTCCCCCCACTACAGACTATACTCTACAGAGTGTTTATAAACGAATATCGGGGTTTTGACGCTTCATAAGATTTATTATATTAAACTTACAGTCATAAATCATATGTCAAATGAAAGAGCAACTCCAACAGTTTTACCAAGAACCTTATAAATGTTCAATGTGAGTACTATTTGGACACACGGTACACATCAAGTCTATAGGCGAGTTCTTCCCAAGCGCTGGATAGGCCGCAAGGGGCCCAAAGACAGGGCTTGTTTTGCATGGCTTCCACGTTCACCCGACCTAACGCCATGTGATTTTTTTTCCTTTGGGACTTCATCAAGGATCATGTGTACGCGCCTCCGCTACCAGCAGGCCTCCCTGAATTAAGAAACCGGATTGAAGCAGCTGTTGCTACAATCACTGAAGATACACTTATCAACGTTTGGGAAGAACTTGACTATAGATTGATGTGTGCCGTGTGACAAATGGTGCTCACATTGAACATTTATAGGATTCTTGGTAAAACTGTTTGAGTTGTTCTTTCATTTGACGTATCATTTATAACTGTAAGTTTAATATAATTAATATTATAAAGCGTTAAAACCCCGATATTCATTTATAAACACCCTGTACTCTGTTACAGACACAAGTGCTTGTCGGCAGCAGGAGTCTAAAAACCGGTGCTAAAATCTCAGACTGTAATGGACCAGTGTCACATTTACTTTTTCGTCATGTATTGTCAGTAACAGATCTGTAAAATATCTCTGACTATCAGACCATTTCTGTCAAATAACAGTAAAATCACGCATCGAATCATTCCCTAAACTACAAGCCTACAAACGACATCTACCAGAAATCAAAATAAAAGTTTTTTTCAAAAGAACTAGACAAACAAAGGTGGGCTGAAGTGTATAAAAAAAGGCATTTCCAAAAGTACGCATGTCTGTATCAAAATCTCTCAAAAACAAATGGATAACAGCAGGTGTTAAGAAGTCCTCCCAAACACTCAAACACCTTAGTTCCATGAAAAAGATTCGCAATGATACAGAGTTCTTAAATTTCTATCGTAGATACAAAAAGACCTATAGGAAGGTGCTGATTGCTGCAAAAAAGTCATTTAATGATAAAATAAAGTCTGGGATGTTATTAAAAAGGAAACGGGGAGTATTACAGAGAAGTTACAGCAAAAATTCCCCAAAACAAATATAAGACATGTAAATAATTTTGCACTAAATACAATAATATTACTTCCAACCACAGAGAATGAAGTCAATAACTGTTGAAAAACAAAAAAATAAAAAGTCAGTAGGCTTAGATGAAGTACCAGTGTGTGTACTGAAACAATGCATTGGAATTATACGAGGCCCCTTAACAAATATAATTAATGAATGTTTCACATCAGGGACATTTGCAGAGCAGTTAAAACAGGCAAGAATTGTACCTTTGCTTAAGAAAGGTGTTGCAGAAGACATAGAAAATTACCGGCCCATTTCCCTGCTGTCAGCATTCTCAAAAATAATAGAAACAATTATGAAAGACATATTAATGAATTACCTGAAAAAAATACAATCTTTTAAGCGAATAACAGTTTGGTTTCCGAAGTGGCAAAAATACGGACTCAGCCAAAGTAGAATTTACAAAAGTTGTACTTGATGCTTTTGACAAAGATGAGTGTGTCACAGCATATTTTTGGATCTTTCTAAGTCGTTTGATACAGTCGACCACAGTATTCTATTAAATAAATTAGAGGCATTAGAAATAAGAGGGGTAGCTGTTGACTGGTTTCAATCACACCTAGCAGATAGAGTACAAAGAGTAGAGAACACATACTTCAAATAGATCCAAACATTTAGTAAAACAGTTATCAGAACCAAAATACATTAATATAGTGTAGCGCCTCAAAAATTTCGGGGTACATCCTAGAGACACTCGTATTTCCACCGTCTCTAACACACGTTATTTAAAGATGAGTGTGTGAAAGTGGAACTGTGTCTACTGCGCCACGATTGTGTGTGTGTGGAGGACTGGCGTGTATCGGACGGTTGATCGGCGCGGGCAGGTAGCCGCAGCGCTCGCCTCAGAAGTTACACGCCCAGCACAAGGGGCAAACGCGCCGTAGTCCGTGACAGTGCTACGTCAGCCATTATTGAGAACAGTTGAATGTCGTTAAAGAAAAGAAAAGACACTTACTTATTCACTTACTTTCATGAGGTCCGGATGGTGGATTTGCTAGAGCTTTCTAGATTGTATTTGTTATAAAGTATGTAAGAGTATCTCTCGGACCGGTAATTATTGGGCACACAAAAAATGAATCATTTATATAGTGTCTTGTTTGTGGAAGTGAAAATATAGTGAGATTGGTTTAAAAGTATCCCGAGTGTACGGAGTTACTTCAAGAGTATAAAAAATTCCTCCAAAACAGCATCTTATCTTCGTAGAAGAAGTAGGGCAGACAATCGCAGCCGGCTGTCCTGAAAAGAAGATCGGCGAAACACCTCCACGTAAGCTCAATAATAAAGTGGGAGTGGTAGTCTGGCACACCAGCACCACACTGCTCCCTCTAGTCGCCGGAAACAGCCAGAACAGGGGATCCGCAAGGTAGCATATTAGGACTAATACTATTCCTGATATACATCAATGACTTTCCCACTAGTGTTACTCATGGTGAAAAAATACTCTTCGCTGATGACAGCAACATTATAGTTACTGAGTAAACAAGAGAACTCCTTGCCGAGAAAGCAAATGAAACTCTCAAGGAAGTTTATGATTGGTCAATAAGCAATAAAATCACATTGAACATAAAGAAGACTAATGCCATGAATTTCAGTTTGAAGAGGAAAAATGACAATGTTAAATTTAATGTAGATGGCACCTCTATAGACTGTGTAACAAATGCAAAATTTCTAGGAATGAGTATTGATTCTCAGTTAAAGTTGTGTGAACACACAAAGATACTTTCAAACACAATGTCATCAGCATGTTATGCCCTTACAATCCTATCATCAGTGTGTAACATACAGTATCTTTTAGTTACATATTATTCGTATGTACATTCAATTTTTAGCTTGGCAGTCTTTTTTTGGGGAACAAACCCACAAAATTTGAACACAGTTTTCGAACTCCAGGTAAGAGCCATAAGAATAATAGCCAAAAACACTAGTCGAGTTCATTTTAAAGACCTGTTCAAACACTGGGGATTTTAACTGCTCCATGTGAATACATTTACCAGTCAGTTGCACACATCACAAATAACACTGGTAATTACAGCACAAACAGCTCTGTCCATGACCATGCCACAAGATAGATTCAACTTACATTTACCAAGAAAAATAAACATAAAACTCAAAACAGCATTTTGTACCAAGGAATAAAACTCCACAATAAATTACCAAAAGAGATTAAAGAAATTGCAAAAATACACTTACTTAAAAAGGCAGCTAAAAAGTACTGTTATACAATACATTTTATACATTGAAGGCTTACTTAGATAAAACAGAGTAGGGGACTGATAAAAAATGTTAAACAAATAAATAACAATAATAATTATTATAAAATATCCAACATTTCACATAACACCTTTACTTTATGTTTTTCTCCTTTTTTTCCTTTCTAGAAATACTCATCCCCAAGCTATGCGTAGCATAATGCTAAAACCTCTTCCTCTTTCTGAGCTCAACATCTCATGCATTATGGAGGGATGCTGACTCAGTTCTTCAGGACAGCAAATGGGAAGTTGCGATACAGAAAATGGCCCAGAGATGACCGGTGTGTGTTTGTGTGTGTAGTGAGTGAAGTGTTATGAAACAATGTGTGTATAGTGTTTGCAGTGACTGATAGTGAGGTATGAGTGAACGGTTTGGCATTACATTATTTAATAAGTTATTTGTAAAGAAAGTATTGTATACCAGGAGTAACTCTAATGACTGTGGCTAACTAGAAGTCTGTAAACATGTGCATATACGAATTAGCTTATTTGAAACTGGTCTAAACTTGTAAATACTTCGACATGTCCTATATCCTTGTAAAAAGAGATCTACGGATGAATAAAGCTACTACTACTACTACTACTACTACTACTACCACTACTAACAGTAATAATCTATTAGCGATTATCTCAGTGTGTTTGATACTGGGAAAGATGATTGTATAAGTATTCTTAGAATTATATCACTTTAGTACACTGTTAGATACATGTGCAGGACGTAACGGAAATAAGTGCAGGTATTTTTATATCTGGTAACTTACTATGTATACACACCAGTGTGTTGGTAGTTTTTCCTGTGCGATGAATATTCTCCCCACAAATTCGGAACAAACTTTATGACCTTACGTTTTCTGTGTGGTCGTAACTGCAACACTAAGTGGACTACGCCTGGCAGTATAGACAGGCGGATTTGTGTCCACACTTCAACGCCTGACACGCTGTTCATGGGAAAATAAATACTAACCACTGTTGCCACAAGTACTTGCAGGTACTAACAAAGCTAAAACGATACGACTTGCAATAGCTATAATTATTAGTTTGCGGATGATGTAAATACAAATTCGATGTTGTTTAGTACACCGTCCTCACTCACATTATAAATATCTGCACTTGCATCCCTTACACCTTGCATATATGCAACAATCACATTATAGAACGTGTGTTCTCGTCCTGAGTAAGAAACAATTTATTGTAAATAACAGGGTGATATTCATCTACGTTACACCTTTTAACTGCCAATCTTTTTCCATTGTCATTTCCGTTTCTGAAACGCCTTTTCTTTGGGAGTAATACACAATAGGCTGATCCGGCAAACAATGTCATTATAGGATTTGCCGGTGGTTTTGTCTGTTCTGCTTTTGGTCGGCTTTCGTTTGGAAGAAGTGTGTTACTGACAGACAGCAGTGGATGTAATAGCTAACAACAAGCAGTGGTTGAGTGAGGTTCAGGTAATTGAGCTCCCTGTAGGATTTTTATATTTTGTACTTATAATGGTACAGTTTTTTGAAAAAAGTGATGATTAGAACTTTAGGAGTAATAAGTCGTCTCATGTACATTGTAACCAGGGATTAAAGGTAACACCAGGCAAAATTTGGTACTTCAAAATAACACCTTCATTACATCAATAATGGTTCCAAAAAGCTACAAAATATGGTGTATTTTGTCAATGTATATTATATGATATTTGATGATTCCAGAAATGCTCATTTGCGCCATATTCTCAAACGCACTGCATCTGAAAAGGCAAGCCATTGACATTTTATTTTGTCCTTCATATTGTGACAGAAGAGAGTGTGTCATGTTTGCTTTTTACGAATAATACGCTAAGAATTTATTAATCTACTTTCTTTTTCAAGTGCCTTGTAATCACTTTTGCTTAAATCCTATAAAGAAAAACGTTATTTGTTAAATAAAAAAGAGACTGAAGTTACCATAAAATTTATGTGGAAAATCTGCTTAAGACAGTGGAGAAACAGCAATTTGGTAGCTTACATTGTAAAATGTGTTGAAAATAATTTTCTTAGTTTTTCAAGACAAAAGTAAATTCAATTAGATAATAATAACTAATTTCATTTTTATTTAAAAAGTTTTGTAAGGTTGATCCTGCTAGTACAAAAAGTTAAAGTTTCGTTTGGTCAAAGATAAATTAACTATTTCAAAATCAGTGAACGGGACAAACTGCAAAATTTGTCTTTTCAGAACCAGAGACCAATTTTGTAAGCATAATTATTTAGTTTCGAAGGGGAAATACTCAACATGCTCAAGTTTCCTGGCACAGTTGTAAATACTGGCATTGTGTTTTAACAGGAAATAATTTAGCAAAAAGACAACTGAAATAAGAGATAAGCGCTGTTTTAAATGCTGTTTCTGGATAGAACAAACCCCATAAATTTCCACTAAATGTTTCACAACAATTACGATAGTCTTAATAATAATTATGTGAGTCAACACATGGAAACATTTATACATGAGTTCACTTCAAGTAAAAACAGTTGTCGAAAAATAAAGCTTATCCATCTTTGCATGTTCGTAATTAGAGACTCTGACAACTACCCAAGCCTGTAACAAGGATACCCAGTTTACCAGGCGTGACATGACAAAGATTCACAGTATTTAGAAGCAGAAGGGAGTAGGAAAGGGCGGCGACTGATGTGGCGAAACTGCTTCAAATCTGGTATGTCTAGTGGCGCAAATTGTATCATATTCATAGTGTCTAAGCCATAGAGATCCAAAAGTAGTACTGCTTACCTTTGTCGATTTGAACAAAAAGAGGGTTCCATATTCGGTAAAGTTCACAGAGACGAATTTGCAAAAACAGATTTAATTTCGTTAAGCAAAATTTTATTGGATTGTGTTGAGATACAGGCAAGACAAGAAACTGATCAGTATTAATTAAGTTTAAGGAATAGTGGAGAGTAACAATTGGAGATAAAGATACCATCAGGCGATGGCTGAAACAGTGGAGTAATAAAACGTGAAGTGGGTGAAGAATGAGAGGACGCTGCCACGTTACGAACATTTTCAGCAGAAGAGCGAGGGGCTGGCGACATTTTATGACCTCTTCGGGAGGAACTGAGGTGGGCAGTAACGTGTTTATGGTACGACAAGAGATAGCACTCGCAGGAAGTGAGTAAATCAGCAATTTACACGTGAGTGTTGTAGTAGAGATTAAAGTCGAGATACTGAGGCACCAAGTTTTTGACATTAAAAGTGAACCAGAAGAGTCATAATTTAGAAATACAGAAATAAAAGAATTTCGATCAGTAATCAGTCTATTCTGAAATGCTGCAAATGTTTAAGAATATGACAGAATATGAATTTAATGAATAATAGTTCGACCAATATCGTATTATTAAAAACGATCTTGTTGTGCCGCGATTCCTTCGGTAAGATGAAAACTAAAATAAAGAAAATAAGAAGTAATGTTGTTGACCAAACAGCCGCTATTAAAAGAGAAAGAAAACATGATCTTTCCAGTAGAATGGAAAGTCAAATGAATGGTTTGAAAGGTGCTATAAAGTATTTGCAAAAAGAACCGAGAGTTAGTTCAACTAATGCAACAGAGAGAAAGGACAAAAATGTAACATTAACAATAGGATAGACTCTGAAGGACAAAGAATTATAGATAGTATATAACTTCTTCAGAAACGGAAATACAAGAACAACAACCGAAAGTGAAAAATTGAAAGTCGTCGGATTCTTTAAGTCGAGAAACGCTGTTTTACAAGCAGCATAGATCAATACGAGTATGTAGGGTTCATGCGAAAATATGACCTTGGAAGATCACAGCAAAGTACTACTTTTTTAAAAGGAGGTACAAAATAATTCGAATTTCCTATCGTGCATGGTACACAAAGTCTAACTTTTTAACAAGGAAGAAAAGTGCTATCGTCATAAGAAGCTAGGAATGTGCATCCTGTGGAATCCATAACAAACTATGACTTTTTATTGGTAGAACCAGCTGACGAGGACCAAATTAGCACTGTAATCGATGTCTGCTCGATGACACAATATGATGGTGGTCAAATTTACGTAATCTAAGATCACAATTTCTGAATTTAAAGATAAATTCTTAGAAAAATTTCAGTCAGAACAATAACGGGACATTTGTGGCATAAGTTTGTTGTCACAGAAGTGCCAGTTCTTCATAAAAATATTTCCATGAAGGAATACTACCAAAACTGGTTTCGTAAAACGATTACTTGCAGGGAAAAACGTCGGTATTTGAAATAGTATAGGAACTATAGAAAAAACTGCCAGATGATTCCAAAAGACACACTGGCAGTAACTAAAAGACCATTGAAGTTTCTTTTAAAAACAGTTCCGAATTGTGGAGAGGAAAACATGAACAGAGACTTTTTTTCAAAATGTGAACGTACTCAAAAGAGGTGAGACAAACGGACATCTGATAAATTTTATGAGACAATGTGACAGAGGTAATAGATCAGGTCATGGACACAGTAACTGTGGAGTCAGGAATTATGCAGAAAATTGAGTGGCATGAAGATCGATGAGTAGTCGAGCACAGGAAGAAGCAAATGGTCCGACCAAAACAGAAAGCTCAGATAGGAAAGAAATTAGGTATGGGTGCCAAGAATGAATATCAATTCTTCAATGCAGCGGAAGTATACAACATAAAAAGTCGATCAGTTGGAACTTGAGGGGAATGACGTTATGGGTACAGAAATTAAATCTTAACTCATGAGGCGACTTTTCTGTAATGTATTCTAACTGTAACTCTCTCTAGGAACCCTACATTTATATCGATATTTGTGGTATCAGTCACGTGATAATTACAATTTGAGTAATATAACATTCATTTTTACAATCTTTTTGATTTTATTGCACTAAATGAAGTCGGCAGAGTTTTACTTTTATCATCCCATACTTTCGTGTGGTTTTTTAAATAGCACACATAACGAAAAGTTATAGAAGTGACATTCTACAAAATTATATTACCCCTATAACAAGTAAATTTGCTCTATACCTAAATACCAGGGTTTAAACTTGCACATAAAATTTACACTCTATAGGTTCAAAAACGAAATCTAAGGAATAGACGATCCTCTTGTTTGTTAGCAGAATTTTGATCACTGGCCGTTGCAAAATCATCGTCTTTTCCGTCTATTTCTTGAGCTACATCACTTCCTACACCCACCGACTAACAGTTTCATCAAACTTAGGTAGTTTATGATTGACACACTCCTGGGAACACAGTTTGCACAACACTGAAGAAAACAGGAACGTATTTCATTAAGTGCCTTCTAGCAAACCACAACTTGAGTTAAAACAAATAAAGCAGATGATATTGTCACTAATGAAGCAGATGATATTGTAACTCACAAGAAAACAAAGCGTTGGTGATTTGAGGAGGCTGCGTGGGAGGAGGTGTATAGAAGCTTTCTGCCGGATCCGACATTAGAGAGCGAGTTCGAAAGTTCTCATGCGGTCTGAGAGACCGCACCTTCTGAGTTAATAATTAACGAAACGTGCAGAAGAAAGTCGAAGTTGCAAAGGAAGTGGCACACTGTAGCTTCTAGATAGTGACAACAGTATGTGTCACGTGGATGAGTCCAGGAATTTTGACGTTTGTATTAAGGTACTCAGTCAAATGCATAACAGTTCCTAAGAATGCGAAAAGGAGAACAGAAAATAGAAGCAGAAATCTGATGAAGGTTCTACCAAATTCAGCTCAAATAAAGTATGCGGGAGAAATGCAGCATGTCACAGATGTGCATGTTGATGAAAATATACCATTCTCATGCGGCAACTATAGGCACAATCCAAACAAATATTTAACATTTGAAAACTTTAAGCACTATTTCGAAACCTCATGGACACCCCTAATGATTAGAATGTTTCTGAAGTTAAAGCAGAAGTGTAGTATGCACATACAGATGACAGTAGCAACGATGCCACACCCATTAACAATGAAACAGTTATGTCCAAAAGTACAAATAAGTGAATCAATTAACTTTTTGGAGAACCTGAGTTGAGAACAGTGAAATTATATCTCGATGAAGAATTGCTCATTCAGCACTAATGGAAAGCAATTAAAGAGGTAAAAAGTAGTGCAATGAGAAGTCATCTGGCTACAGATGACATTTCAGCGATTTTGTTACAGAAAGAATTTGTCATGGAACGTAATAAGTCCACAGTAAACTCAACTTGGATGTTAGCATCTGAGAATATTTTCAGAAATAATTGAATTGTTCTTCTAAACACACCCGGTAGTGTTATGTCAAATGTATTCACTGAAACATTAAAGAACCAGAAAGGAATAATGATTATGTCAGTGATAAGTAGGTAATAAGAGCTACCAGAGTAGTGAAAAAACTATCAAGAATCAAATCCAAATAGATTTTGAAATAAAATATCTAATGTTCAGTTATGAATCAGTAATAATAGCAGAAATCAGCACCAAAGAAATTCTTGGCGTACACTGGGCACTGAAGCAACAAGTAGTAATTGACAGTAATAAAAAATTAATGACATGTAAGGTAAATGACCTATTAGTGCAAATAGAATTCGAAAAAATATACAAAAAAAGAACTGAATCAGAGTGATCGATTAATGAATATTCATACTACAATGACTGAAAGCTTAGATAATCGTTCTGTACAGTATCATGTACGACCAAATTATATGTGTAAATATGCAACTGCAATCTAAGTCAAGTAGTAAATTAATTACCTGTTAATAGTACAAAAGAAGAAATATTAATGGGTTAAGAATTATGTCAAAGAATTGCTAGATTTTTGACTGCAGGAGAAACTTATTATAGATGGAAAGAAAGAAATGCTGAAAGACAAAACGAATAATATCGGCAACCATTAATAAATATATAAATATGACTTACTGAAGAATACAATGTTACCATTAAACGCTATTAGATTTATGCAAGCAAAATAGGGAATTTTTGGATATGATAAAAACTTAAAGAGTAGCAAATTTAAAGTTGGTGATTTGGTGCTGGTTAAGACACATGAAAGATCTGTTGGAATCAACTTGCAATTAGTAAATTTAAGTTTTTATACAATGGACTATTTGGAATTGTATACATATCACAACCACAGATGTGTTACATTTAGAATTTCTAAATTCAGAGGAAAAATGATGTATAAGAAACATGATCGAATATGTATGAAACTAGAATGAATAATATTGGTAACCATTAATAAATATATGAATATGACTTGCTGAAGTATACAATGTTACTATTAAATGCCATTAGATTAATTCAAGTATTCCATAAATGTGTTAAAATGAATGTTTAATATGTATCAGAAAGAGTAGTATATCATGTACTAGTATGAGATACATAAGTTTCAGATGCTATTACTTATGTTAAAAGTATTAAAAATGAAACACAGATTTGAAGTAATGGAAGCGAAGGAGAAGTTATACGAAAATAGGCATTTCAATAAACAATGGAAAAGGAGAAACAGGTTTTTTCAGATAAGAGTTATATTTCATTATGTTTTCCAATATTTAGTAAATAATAATAAAGTGTAAATATTTTTTGTGTTAAAGTATCTAGTTCAAGTAAGAAAAGATACACTAGAAAGGAAAATATTAAATTTGTATGAAAATTTAAAAAAAATGAAAAATGCTCAATGTGTTATCCTGCTGAAATACAATATTTTATTTCTAAATAGAAAGAAAAATTTGGGTTTTTATAATGGCGCAATAGTTAGGTTATACAATATGTTATATTAGTATAAATTAATAATGTGTAAATATGCATAAAAGTTCACGATATTTTGAAGTAGAAGAGTAGTATAATGTCATTACAAAATTACTGGCAAGAATGACTGCTGTTGGCCTTACCTTACTGAGTAGAATAACTCAAAATGAGGGAGATCACTACATTCCTTGAATTATTCTATTAGTGTAAAACAGAAGTGTTGAACTCCATTTGGGTGGTGCTCATTTTGACTGCCTGTGGGAAAATAAAGCTGTGGTTAAGAATGGAGTAAGATACTATTGCAGCCTATCCCCAGTGTTACTCAGTCGGTACATTGAGAAAGCGGTGAAGCAAACCAAGGAGAGATTTGGAAAGTGAATAAAGGAGTAATAAAACTTTTGCCAGTGACATAGTAACTCTGTCAGAAACAGAAAATGACTTGGAAGAGCAACTGAATGGCATAGATAGCGCCTTGAAAATAGGCTACAAAATGAACATTAGCCAAAGGAGAAAAAGGGTAATGGAGTGTAGTCGTGTCAAATCATGCAATGGTAAGGGAATTAGATTAGGAAATAAGACGCTAAAAGTAGTAAATAAGATCTTCTATTTTGGCAGCAAAATAACTGATGATGACTGAAGTACTGGGTGATCAAAAAGTCAGTATAAATTTGGAAACTTAGTAAACCAGGGAATAATGTAGATAGAGAGGTAAAAATTGACACACATGCTTGGAATGACATGGGGTTTTATTAGAATCACCCCATATTGCTTGACGCATGAAAGATCCCATGCGCGCGTCGTTTTGTGATGATCATGTGCTCAGCCGCCACTTCGTCATGCTTGGCCTCCCAGGTCCCCAGACCTCAGTCTGTGCGATTATTGGCTTTGGGGTTACCTGAAATCGCAAGTGTATCTTGATCGACCGACATCTCTAGGGATGCTGAAAGACAACATCCGACGCCAATGCCTCACCATAACTCCGGACATGCTTTACAGTGCTATTCACAACATTATTACTCGACTACAGCTATTATTGAGGAATGATGGTGGACATATTGAGCACTTCCTGTAAAGAACATCATCTTTACTTTGTCTTACTTTGTTATGATAAATCTTGCTATTCTAATCAGATGAAGCGCCACTTGTCGAACATTTTTTGAACTTTTGTATTTTTTTGGTTCTAATAAATCCCCATGTCATTCCAAGCATGTGTGTCAATTTGTACCTCTCTGTCTATATTATTCCGTGATTTATTCAGTTTTCAAATTTATACTGACTTTTTGATCACCCTGTAGATAGGGTGGAAAATGGAGACTGGCTATAGCAGGAAAAGAATTCCTGAGACAAAAGCGTTTCACAACATTGATTAAAATTTAAATATCAGGACTCTCTTCTGAAGATATTTGTCTGTAGTGTAACCTCGTACAGAAGTGAAATATGTGCGATAAACAGAGGAGACAGAAATATAAAGAAAGCGTTGGAAAATAGTGAAATAGAAGAATGCTGAAGATTAGATAGGTAGACAAAATCACTAAACAGCAGGTACTGAGTGAGATTTGGGAGAAAAGAGGTTTATAGCACAATGTGACGAAAAGAAGAGATCAGCTGGTAGGACACATCCACAGAAACGCCAAGGTATGGATGCAGTTAGCAAGTACGGCTGGGTGTAGGTTGCAGAAGTTTTTTGGAAACGAGGAAGCTTTCACGGGATACCATGATGGTTTCTTTGGAAAGCCATGGCCAATTTCCTTTCTGTTCCTCCCTTAATCCGGTCTTGTGCTCCTACTATAATTACATTATCTACGATGGGGCAATAAATCTACCTTACTTCTTCCAGTTTTATTCACTTTATTCAAATACCTTCCACTACATCTGTCAGTCTTAGAATCTAGTGAAATCAGCTACCGACGTTTGTAGGTACCACAACACCCTAAATGAATTACTCAAATGAATCCAGTCTCGAAGAGTATATAGAAACGTGTACCAGCAATAACAAATAGGGATTGATAAGAGCTCCATGTACTTTCAGCAGCGACCTCTATCTTGTGATTAGCCGCCCAATGAAGTGTGAACAAGATACCAAGCGCCACTGTGTCCCCTCAGCGTCAAAGTGAGCAACACCAACATGTGAGTGGCCGCTACGGGGCTGAAGGGCCAGTCTCTAAGAAAGAGGTTTACCAGGCTGTGACGTTATGGCATCAAGGGAAAAATCACGCTTGTGCGGGACCAGTGCACACAAGAGAATCGCAAACAACAACGAGCTGACGCTGAACCATGTATTTTGCTTCCATCGCTGATGACCACTATATGTTGCATTCAGGGACATAACAAACAATACAGCTTCGTCCGAAAATATTGCTCGACACTGAAGCACTGCTGGGAATGGTTACACGTTGTCTTCCGTGAACCGGCCTGTCGGCACACGTGCCATAGCGTTAGCTTCTCTACCTAGACATAACAAACTGGTTCATAGTTTAATGGGCATGTAAAAGGCTACTAGTTGCAGTAATGGTACAAATTTGTTAGATGTTACTGTAATTATTATACGAAGGCTGCCTGGAAAGTCTGTTTACATGAAGAGTAGGAAATACTCTATTTCTCTATTGTTCGCTTTTGGTATCATGCCATACATACAGCCATATCCTCCTCAGTGCTGAGCTTAGATTTTACGATTGAAAAGTTTACATTGGTGTTAAGTGCGTTTTTGTGGAACAAATGGAAACTAAAATACTAAATTTAAATCATTTTTGTGATTCGCTAAATTATCGTGGCATGTAGGATATATGCTATGTCAGCAGTTATCTACATCTTCAGACACCCATTTCGGAATGCCATAAGGTGCACTTTCTCGACCATTTCGTTTATGGTTTCACTTCAAGAAAAATAAAGCTACATGTACATTCTAATATGTTTTCCAGAAACTACCTTACGATGGGTGGCGGAAGGTATGTTTGGTACCAGTATCTCCCTCTTAGGTGTTCCATTCGCAAACGGCAAATACAGAGAAGGACTGTCGATAAGTTTCCATACAAACTCTAATTTCTCTGAGTTTTTCCTCGTCGTCATTTAGTGAGACATGTTGAAAGAGTTCTCCAGGTAAGATATCAGCTGGTTCTCGTTACTAAGTCAAGTTTTTCTATGTCTTATTCACGAAAGATAAAGAAAGAGTGTCTGATTCGAGTAGGGAATGGGTCAAAGCTCGCTTGCTCTAGTTTCGCAACTGCACCGTAACACAGAGTGACATGCTGTCCACGCTAAGTGGTGTGTGACATTGTAACGGTCCAGTACACATTTTTTATTCCCCTCCAAAATACTATTTTCGATCGTAAAGCTACGATTATGTTTAACAAACTGTTGCTGACTGATGGGAGAAAACCGCAAATGGAAAAAAATCATTTATTAATCATTTCAGGGAAAAAAGTGGTTTCGTGTTCACTGTTAACAACGTCTGAGGCGCCACTCCACTTCGCGTTCATGAAAATGCAGTACCCGAGAGTCTGACGTCAGTGTTGTACAGGCGAGGAACAACGATCTAAGAGGAACGTCATGCCTCCGCGACTGCCGGTTGTTTACCTTCAACAAGACAAAATAGGGCATTTCAGTAGTCAGTATTTGTTCTGGACTGATACATTTCTAACTGCGCAACAGTTGTTGTAGTTACAAATTACATCTTTCAAAAGCTATTAGGAATATATTTCTACGGGATGCAGCGCTAATAATATTATTTTAAGAATATAATCAGATTTTAATTTGATGATCAATGGTTTATTTTACTTACTGAACTGACATGAAAGTACTCTCAGTTTATTCTCAGTAATTTCGCACAGCGCACACTACGGATATTTTTTGTTATTTCGGTTGCTGCGTGGTGCTGAGACAAAGTTTTACTCTTTGATTTATAATTTGGCATTTTTTTGTTTTATTGGCGGCAAAACTTTTTTAGAGCAGTCATATGCGAACTCTAGGGCCCCAGTTACGAATTTTTACTGATTACTTAAATTTTCTTGAGAATTCATTTTATTTTAAGCCCCTTATTGTGATGGTTCAGCCGAGACAAACTCTAAGGACTAAGTATTACTGAACGGTAGCACTTGGAACTGAATAACATTTAATAAAATTCAAAGCCCTGTTTTTAAGAGGGCGAGCAGCAACAACGTCCCTGTGAACCTCTTATGCGGGCAATGGCCGTTGGACTTTGATCAAAGGCCAACAGAGGAACGCTTCCAGCGTCGCAGAAGTTGAGTTTATTTTGGAGCACTTGTTCGAGAGATGCCGGGATTGGCGCTGAAGCTGTTCCTGGTGAATGCAGAGCCATCGCTGATGTGGCGAGATCGCTTCAGTGCAGCATAGTTTCCGCTGTGGAGGAGATTATGGTCTGTTTTTCTCATTTACGACTTACCTTTGTTATGCTTTATTGTTTTTTCTTCAAGTTATCTTTTCATAGTGAATAATTGTGCAAATCAAAAACGTCGTTTACCTTCTGCCGAACATGTGACCTTCGGCCGAATGAGTAGTTACATTTGGTACAACCTCAACACTTTGTCACTGCTATGTATTGTAAAGTCGCTGCTTATACTATTTTATGTTATTTAATGCTGTTTAAAATTGCGTCACGAATGTAACGAGATCTTACTCAGTTTCTTTGCATGGATTCACGTGGCCTTTGTCTTGAATCCATGGATCCCGCATTCCATATTCGTACTAGCTGCGTATTCATTTAATGTACCGGTATCAGCTCTAAATATTTTGTGAGTCCACTAATTTGTGGGCGGCGTTTAATGTAAGTCTCTATCCAGTTGACGTGCGTATTTGAGATTCTTAAGAAGTGAGTTCTTATATAGCCCTTTCTAAGCATATCTCAGAACTGAGTGATTTTTATGGGTTTGTCAGTCTCTGGGTTAATGAGACCTTATGGCCCTCTATGTGTTCTCGTGACGTTCAGATTTCGTGTTTGTTTCTCTGTACTGTTCCCATTTGTTCACATTAATCTTTTGTAAAATCACTCAGTTTAAATGTTGTGAAGCAATTATTGAGTATATTGGTATCCCGTTAATCAGTCATCCAGGAAGCTGATCCTACATGAAGCATTTTAAATGTCTTATGCCTTGTTTTTGTTATTTTAATTGCCAAAGTTAGAAAATGACCTCATTTCACGACATTATGGATCATATTACTGGAGAAGTGAACTGAAGTGTCACTACAAACACACATACTTTTTATTTCAGGTGTTGGTCTCTGGTACAAGCGTTGCAGCCGTTGCAGATGAGACGAGTACCGAGGACAGAATAAAATAGGCACGAAAGACACCTGAGTAGTAAGATCTCACTTCTGTAATGTGCTTCTATCATGAAAATATATGCAGGGTTATATATTGACAGATACTTTCGTCTGGCCCCTACTATGGGTTCTTTGATTGCTCTGGGACAAGGTTCGTCGAGCTTAGAACACATGAAATATTAGTTCACTTCATCCTATAAACTCCGTCCGGAGAGTCCCCGAAAGGCCTAACTGTGCCGACCGACCGCCGTATTATCGTCAGCCGATAGGTGTCGCTGGATACAGTTATGGAGGGGCATGCGGTCACCATACCACTCTCCAGGCCATTGTCTGCTTTGCATGACCGGAGCCGGTTTTTCTCAGTCAAGCAGCTCCTCAATTGGTCCCACGAGTGCACCCAGCTTGCTAACAGCACTCGGCAGACCTGGAAGATCACCCATCCAAGCTCTAGCCAAGTCTATCAGCGCTTAACTTCAGTGATCTAAAGGGAACCGGAGTTAACCACAGAGGCAAGGTCGCTGGCAGTTCACCTTATTACGTTAATGAATTAAAAATTTACTTAACTTTATCACACCTCTTTGCACGGGGAAACTGGATAACTTTCAATTGGTATGAACTAGCATAACATCATGTGATACACTACGTAACAAATTGATCTTTTTAGGCGCAATGTTCGACAACAACAACACTAAGAGTTCATCTGAAACTTTAAATAGCGTTGGTCCTAGACGATGATGTTAACTCCTGTAGCTGGGGTCTCGAAATGGGGCTGAGCTCTCGCATGCTGAACACTATGTTGACTTCAGCGTGATGGCGCTGCTGTTGTTAGGAGGGAAGTGTGATCTTCTGGAGAGCCTCTCATACGTCGTTGTCAATTAATTTCTGTGGTGTCGTTACCCGTTGCCGACTCTGTTGTGGACCGGCAACCTCTGTGCGATACCACAGTCGTTCTCACCATCATCGTCTTTTGTCTCAGAATTGTTCAAGCCATATCTTTAAGGGACGTCCAACGTTTCTCTTTCCTGTTGCGTCATATAGTACTACAGCTTTAGGTGTCCTGTTATTAGACATACGTTGGACATCGCCTTTCTAGTTCAGTCTGTATTTTTCAATTATAGTTGTACGGGTTCAACATTTCGTTGTTGTCTAGTATCGGTGGTTTTTCTTACAGCCCAGTAACGAATATCCCGCTGTGAAGCGGAAGAATTTCATCTTTGAGAATTCGATTTGTCATAATTGATCAGATGTTAGGGCCCAACATTCGCTGGCGTACAGTAGCAAATGCTAGACTATTACTTTGTAAAGTTTAATTAATGTTTCTTTCCCCTACGTTTGTTTTAATATACGTTGCATCTTTTCACAGAAACTTGTAAATCTCGCCGGTTTTAGCTCTACATAACCTGATTTGGAAAATTTAAAATTACTTCCTAGATATATAAACTCTCTTACTTGTTCCATTATTTGTCCATTTAAAACAATTTTGGTTCTTGTTGGTTCCAATTGTTGGAATTACACCCCTTCTGTTTGTCTGTCGATGTTCGCATTCCGCATTTAGCAGCAATCTAACACAAGTTATGTAGCGCAACTCGAAACTTTTATTCAGACTCTCTTGTTATAAGCTGATCGTCAGTGTCACTAAATTAAAACGATCAACTCTTAATGTGACGTTTAATACAATCAACCATTTATAAATGACATCGTCCATATAAACATAGAAAACGTTGGGGGACAATGGGCAGCCTTGTCTAACATCGGCAGATCCTGTCCCATTCATTACAGCATGGATCATTACCGTTTTTTGGGAAATGACTGAATCGCCGTAACCAGGAGTGCTGGAACAGCCATTACATTTAGTGACTCCCCTAACATTTTCCGTTGCACCTTGTCAAAAGCCTTATCATAATCGATGAAAACATAATGAGATGTTAATATAAATTCTCTCTGCAGTTATTTAAAAATGAACGTTATTATGACCAATAAGGTTTCAATCGATGAATATGAGTATTCCGCTACAGTGGACAACTTACCTACAAGTCTAATTTTCAGTCCAGAGAATGATCTTGTCGATTTTTACTCAGGAAAGTGTGAGGAGATGGTCAATAAATGGCCACATTAGTTCTTTAACCACACCGATAGATCCAAATGAACCTTATATGAATACGTAGGGTACGCTTTTTACTGCCCACTGTGAGGTGGGTATAGAAAATATCAGTTACCAGAAATCGCCTCTATTTTTACTGAGGAATATTTGACGCACTGAAGTACGCTATGCAAATACACTCCTGGAAATTGAAATAAGAACACCGTGAATTCAATGTCCCAGGAAGGGGAAACTTTATTGACACATTCCTGGGGTCAGATACATCACATGATCACACTGACAGAACCACAGGCACATAGACACAGGCAACAGAGCATGCACAATGTCGGCACTAGTACAGTGTATATCCACCTTTCGCAGCAATGCAGGCTGCTATTCTCCCATCGAGACGATCGTAGAGATGCTGGATGTAGTCCTGTGGAACGGCTTGCCATGCCATTTCCACCTGGCGCCTCAGTTGGACCAGCGTTCGTGCTGGACGTGCAGACCGCGTGAGACGACGCTTCATCCAGTCCCAAACATGCTCAATGGGGGACAGATCCGGAGATCTTGCTGGCCAGGGTAGTTGACTTACACCTTCTAGAGCACGTTGGGTGGCACGGGATACATGCGGACGTGCATTGTCCTGTTGGAACAGCAAGTTCCCTTGCCGGTCTAGGAATGGTAGAACGATGGGTTCGATGACGGTTTGGATGTACCGTGCACTATTCAGTGTCCCCTCGACGATCACCAGTGGTGTACGGCCAGTGTAGGAGATTGCTCCCCACACCATGATGCCGGGTGTTGGCCCTGTGTGCCTCGGTCGTATGCAGTCCTGATTGTGGCGCTCACCTGCACGGCGCCAAACACGCATACGACCATCATTGGCACCAAGGCAGAAGCCTCCCGCATGCCCACTATACGCCCTCGCTCAAAGTCCGTCAACTGCACATACGGTTCACGTCCACGCTGTCGCGGGATGCTACCAGTGTTAAAGACTGCGATGGAGCTCCGTATGCCACGGCAAACTGGCTGACACTGACGGCGGCGGTGCACAAATGCTGCGCAGCTAGCGCCATTCGACGGCCAACACCGCGGTTCCTGGTGTGTCCGCTGTGTCGTGCGTGTGATCATTGCTTGTACAGCCCTCTCGCAGTGTCCGGAGCAAGTATGGTGGGTCTGACACACCAGTGTCAATGTGTTCTTTTTTCCATTTCCAGGAGTGTAGCTCCAAAACAAAAATTTGGCAGTCACTGCTTCTATGTCTGTTTTAAAGTCAGTGACAGCAAGACACTACTACCGACGACAGTGATGATGCTATGATATGCGATACAGTTGCAAGACTGTCTAATGCCAAATAAAAATAGATAATTTGCGACAGATAGCGACAAAACGTGGACATTTCACACGGAGGTAGGCATCGGACAGTCCAGCCACCACTGGAGACGAAATGGGAGAGGCTGCACTACGCCCGAGGTAACGACGCCCCGCAGGTGCGACCCGGCCGTACAGGAGGCGGCGGCCCTCCTCCAAAGCCGGTCCGCAATTTCGGAAGTTCTCCTCTACACCGGAGCGCGCAGCTGCTCTACAGCAGATGACTAGGGTGCGTCCAGTCTAGCAGCGGCCACACAACTTTCCTACTACAGACACCGGCGACACCTGCAACAGAGTGAGCTGCAGGGCATCCTGATTAAAAACCGGACAACAGAGGCGCCCACCAACACTGCACTAGCAATGGCAATATTTTAGGCGTAATCGTCCTCGACCTGGTTGCTCCCGCAGAAGGCACTGCTGCTATATCAAGCATTCAGCGAGAGGCTTCCCACCCACAGTAACAATGGCTAAAGTGTTCCAACGCACACACACACACATATATATATATATTAACGCAAAATTGGTGCACTCGGACGTCACAGTGTTATTCCGTTATTCCTTACACACAAACAATACAAAAATACTTTACCAAATTTAGTAACGAGCGTATTTTTCGTAGAAAACGGGCGTCAAACAAAGACAATTTCGCAAATCTGTAATCATATTTAACACAAATAACTTCAGTCCAAACGGTGTGAATGTGTCGTCCAGTTGGTGCAGTGGGTTCAGTCTTGCATTAGAATACTCGAGTTCGCTAGTTCAATTCTGTGTGAAGGTGCGTTTTTAATTTTTTTTTATTTTCTAATTGCGATCTGCGCAATAATTCTTCAGTATGTGAAGTGTTTCTTACACGATACGTAGCCTACAACTCCAGCTTTTTTAACATTGAACGTAATAGTTATTTGTGAGGCATGTCACACACATTCTGAGACAGAAGAAAGAAAACGACACTCTACGAAGGAATTGTCCAAACCGGATGGAAGTCGGTAGTTGTGTTGTGCATGTACTGATAAACAAATGATAACAATTTCAAAAAAAAGTGGATAATTTATACAAAAAAGGAGTTTCAGAACCTGAGCAAGTCAATAATGTGTTGGTCCTTTTCTGCCCCCTGCAAGCAGTTGCTCGGCTTGTCACTAACTGGTGGAGTTGTTGGATGTCCTCCTGGGAATATCGCGCCAAATTCTGTCCCATAGGCCCACCAGATCGTCAAAATCCCGAACTGCCTGGAGGGCTTTGCTCATAATGGTCTGAACGTTCTCAACTGCGGAGAGATCCGACCACCTTGATGGCCGGGATAGCGTTTGGCAAGCATGAAAACAACCTGTAGAAACTTTCGTCGCCGGCCGCTGTCGCCCAGCAGATCCAGGCGCTTCAGTCTGGAACAGCGCGATCGCTACGGTCGCAGGTTCGAATCCTGCCTCGGGCATGGATATGTGTGATGTCCTTAGGTTAGTTAGGTTTGAGTAGTTCTAAGTTCTAGGGAACTGCTGACCTCAGATGTTAAGTCCCTTAGTGCTCGGAGCCATTTGAACCATTTTGAAACTCTCGCCGTGTTCCACCCCTAGTTGTCGGGCCGTACGACTGGTGATAGCTCGGTGTCCATCGCTGTCCGGAGCGTCTTCACACACGTCTTCGATAGTCATCGGGGCTCAGTTCGAAGCGGGATTCATCACTGAAGTCAATTCTACTTCCGTCAGTGATATTCCATCCCGAAATAGCAAATAAACACACAGCAGTACACGTTCTATATTATGGCAACGCCTGTTTTAAGTGGTCAGTTTTAGCTCGATTCTGTCCAACAAAGCAGAATGCAGTGCGTGTGTCTAAGTATTTTCCATATTCAAACAAATTGAACTTTGCTAACACATCGCTCCCTGCAGAACTGAAACATGTTCACACGTTCGAGAAACAGAACGATGATGTCTCTGCAAAAGTCTACAGCATTCAATATTCGATAAACTAATGGTCTTAGATAACAAGATAAATGCCATGCTAAACTGAATTTCAGAGTTTGTCCTACACATTTTCGAATACTAAGACAAACTGACATGAGATCTGAACAAGCATCTATACTCTGTATGCCTATGATTTCAGTTACTTAACCTGGAAATCGACTACACGAACTATCGGACAGCGGTCCTGACAATTCTACTGTAGACTATATCTTGGTGGTATTCTATGTTGTACAACTGGATGACTGTCTATTCGCCAGAAGTAAATTACATTTCAAAACCAGTATGGCATACTGTACCTTCTCATAGGATAATTTTTGTTGCCAGTGTGAAGACTATGAGAAATTCTCGTGACAACAAATCCGAGAATGCAAAGAACAACTGTAGATCTCTAGAGGACTGAGTGTTTTGCTGGCAAAGATCCAGTTTAGCCTTCCTGATACGGAAAGGAGGTAGTGTGGTAAGCAGACTTACATCTTTACCTATTAAAAGTTCTTGTACGTAGTCCTAACGTCATTCTGCAACTTTGTCTACTGGAACGTAATACGAGCTTATGCGTTGACCGCGTGACATTGACGTCTATACCTGTAATAGTTCCTAAAAGTAGAATATACAGGTGTTGTGGTTTAGTTGATTGTGTACATGTTGAGGAAAACTGTAGTTTTAACGGAATATTTGGTATTGGCATGATGCAATACCATATCGATACACTGTTAAAAAAAGATAATCAGGAGTGATAATGAGTTATAAATCTATGGACTGTATGCCTATAGTTTTATTTAATGTGGGAATCGATTACATAACTAGTGATATGGATAGTTGTTTTGTGGAATCCATTGTTAATCTGCTGGATGACTGAAATCAGTTCGTCAGTCAGGTTAATGGCATCTTATACTTCCTATAGTACGAAGACTATGCACCCTCAGCTATTGCTGACAAAAACATCACAATCCCACATGTGTTTTTAACCTAAAGCACTAACGCTACAACAGATATCTGCATATGTGAAAGTGTGTTACGTTTACAATACACAGCACTGATGTCAATATTCTATAAATAAATACGTACGATTACAGATCGAATCTATAATTATTTATCACATACATAAAATGTTTAGGATTTTCGTGGTGTGTGAGGCCAAAATATGAGATTTGTTCGTTCGTCTTAGACACTTACTAGGGTGAATTGAGAGATGTGGACCATACTATATTGTAGCTGTGAGACCTGAGTTTATCCTGGCGTATACAATTTTCAGACAACTTACGGGAATTCAGCCAGGTAATAATAACAGTGACCGACGACGTTTTGGCGGAAGCACACCCCCCATTTTCAAGGCAAACTGCAACGGACAGGCGATGTACAGGCAAACTTAAAACCTCGGTTCTTGGACTAATGTCGGAAATATAATATTCACACGCTGAACACTAGTGTCACTAAAGATGACCAAAGTCAGAGATATCGATAGCGAGACTACGAACCAGCAGGTGAGGTAACATTGACTCTGTCCCTCTGTTTTTTGACAAGGGAGAGAGCAGGATTCCAAACAAGGTTGAAACGAAAACCTCCATCCCTGTTTAAAAGGTTGCTCTTTAATTTAATCTCAAATACCTCCTTAATAACACTGTCCCAATAGCTGGACGTGCGTGCCAATATCTCGGTGTTGTTGTATAACATCCAAGAAATGTTTGGCAATAGCAGATCTACTTGGCTGCTGTAATTGTGTGTGCCATTTATGTTCAGTACATCGGTCCTCCACGGTTCTGATACTTTGACCAATATCTGCCATGCCACAGCACAAGGAATGCGATATACACCCGCCTTACGCAAACTAAGATCATCCTTAACGGAACCCAAAATCACTCTAATTTTAGATGGATGTCGGAAAACACATTTCAAATCGTATTTGCGTAAAATACGACTGGTCTTCTTGAAAGCGCTTCCTACGTAAGGCAGTAGACTTAGATGTCGACTCAGTGTTGTCATCAATCACCCGATGCACAGTTGGTCAGTAGCGCAACGCACGTTCAATGTGTCTTTCACTATAATCATTTTGACGAACTGTAGCTTCAAGATGGGACACCTCAGCTGGCAAAGTCTCCGAATAAATGTTAGACAAACACTTCCGCACCGGCTCATCGTGCTTTTAATGCTCGTCCGATCTGTAGGTCGCTTAATTCTTATAAGAGCGTCATGTCTCTGTTTACAACACACACACACACACTCTATGGCACGTCGTGCCACTCAGAAAAATGGAGCTACATTGGTAAACGTCTATCTGTATTAGTTCTAAATTCTCTTATTTTACACGAAATATATACTGGTTACGAATATCAGTTCTTAATAGAGTCTCACGAAGAGAGTACTGTGCAATATGAGTTCAAGTAATGCTAGCGTGATGACAGAATCTAATGGTAGGAAGTCCAGCATTACGTAATTAATTTAGGGAAAAGTCTTCTGCCAAGTTACTAAAAAATGTATTACAGCATACAGCATTTTCGCGAGTAACAAAAGATCGCTGCTAGTGACTTTATAAATCACATGAGTTCATCATAACATTCTTATTTTTATCTTCGCTTTTCTCTTCCTCATAATAAGCAGTGTATGGACCACTTCTGTGATATGTCGAGCGTAGTTTACCACTACATACACAACCAGAACACGTACGTGTATTTAGTGGTTCCATCATGATTGTGAAACATGATACAGGTTACTGCATATTTCTCTCCGGACGTTTTTTCTTAGTACAATCAACTTCATACATACTTGCCGCATCGTAAAACTCTGATGCAGGCTGTAGTATGTCATCACTGATATTATTTTCGGTATTTAGAGAAATGTCACACACTTAGGTTGGAGCAATTATCGTATCACAGTTTGGATTCTGGAATGGTTGCTCGACTGAGCATTCATTCATCGAATAATACAATCTTAAAATAATAATATATCACCAGTCGGTATTTTTTGTGATCTTTCCAAGGCACCTGACTGTTTAGATCACGTTACTCTATGAGAAAAATTTAAGTTTTATGCAATCGATACATTTATCTACAGACAGTTTAAATCATACATAACAAACAGAATGCAACACGTTGTGCTGAATAATTCAGACAATATTTGAGATGTAAAAAACTTAGTGGCTGTGGGAAAATAAAATCACAAAGGGAGTCCCCCCAGGGTTGAATTTTGGGTCCATTCCTATTCCTTATACACGACCACCTAGCCTTTGGGACAGAAAACAGCGGCGACATCTCATGGCATGGAAGCAATGAGGCCTTTGTAGGTCGCTGGAGGTAACTGGCACCATATTTGCACAACCAAGTAACCGAATTTCCTTAAATTCCGTTAGTCTAATGAAGACCCACAGTTGTCGATTCTTTAATACTGTAAATGGCGCTGGCTCCATGATCCCATGAGGTGCATCATTAATGGCATTCTGGGAAATCTGAAGAGCGTGCTGCTTGTTGCAGTTAGCCGACACAGGTTTCCCAGGTCTTTTATCATTCGTTCGGCCAAGTTCTGACTCGGATGATGGAATGAGATAAAGACTGGCACACACTTGTGCCTTTTTAATGTCTCTTTCCATCTTTTTGTCTTGTATTGTGGCTCATTATCTGTGATAATTCTCTCCCATATCAGGCAGGAAATCTATACACGGCGCTCCTGGCACCGTCAACCGTGTAGCCTTCTTGAATGGTGTAAAGGTGACAAACTTTGAGGTCAGTTCGACAGTAACAATGACAAAATTGTAACCTCTCCGTGTCGTCGGTAATGGTCTCATTAGGTCTGAGGTTTGTCGAGAACAATAGAAAAAGTGGCGCTTGCAGGTTCACACTCTTATGCTTCTTCTTCTGTCAATCTTTACAGACTGGTAGCACACGACGAATTCTCCTTTCCATATTCCCGAAGTAACAGAGTGTCCTCAGTTTCAAGAAGCACTTTCTCGGACAGAAATACCGGTAGCTTAAGAGGTTGCGCCACACCACTTTGTTAACCAGGTGTTCAGGGAAACAGAGGCACCATTCCGATTCCCCTACGTTACTTCTGTGTGTAAGTAGTAAATTGCTACGCGTTGTCACCTTCTATTGAGAGGGTAGCTTGCCGTGGAGCCGGAAGAAGAGCTGATTTTGTTTCTCATGCTGGCACAGCTGACGCTGGCTACTGGGCGGAGTGAGCCGTGTACTTGCTTAACGCTGAGTGCAGTGCGTTACACATACTCTCTATGAATCTGAAGAAGTGCTGTTAAATATTACTCTGTCTTTTTCGAACTTGGTGTACCAAATTTTATAGGTAACGCAGCCGTACTGTTAAAATTTCCGATCAGTAACTTCTATACTCTTGGAGTTATGAATTTTTACCTAAAACACATAATAGCTGTGCTGGCACTGTGAAACTGAGTTAGGGAATGTAATGTCTTCATCTATAGTACCAACTGAAGCTACAACCAAGCGGATAGGTTCACATAATCTAATTTTCTGAAATTTTCTTTGGGTTTCTGATGTAACTGAAAGTACTTTGGAAATTATTATTTCATCATGTTGTGGCTGTGTGCGTGTTTTGCAGAGACTGTGAGAGTTGAAAAACGAAAATATATGCATTTTAAAAACACAACGGAGAAAAGTGAAGTTCTTTGATAAAAGCACTGAAGCACCGCTCTGCATTACGGTGAGATGTATTGCCGGAAGAGGGAAAATATTCCATAGGGTTGAGTGGTGTAGGTAGAAAGACAGGGGTCTATTATATCGGAAAACTATGGATATGAGAGATAGTAGTTGAGGTGGTTAGTGGAAAATACAGTTGGTAGGAAAGACCGAGAATGTGTTGCGCGGGTAGGGCAGTGGTTGCAAGAGGAAAAGGGATAGGGTGAACAGAAAGGGGAAGCAGAGGGGAGGCCTGATGTGGAGTGAGATAGGTGGGGAAGAGATAAATTTGGTAGGAGGGATAAATACCGTGGCGGGTGTCATTGTCTGTGAGAGGGAGTTGGTTGAAGTTGTGTTGAGATAGGAGACGGAGTGTGTATAAGTGTAGGGATGGAGGGATGTGTTTGTTGAAGGCACAGCGGCATTCCAGGGTTGGTGGTTGTAATCTACTTTGACAGTATAGGAAACATGGAGGTGTTCAATGGGGCGAGAAAGGGTGGGAATTTAATGACATGGTAGAGGGATCCAGGTGGGGGGAGGTAAAAGAATGTGGAAAGCGAGATGGAGCGCATTGTGGCTGAGGATCTGGAGAGACTTACAAAACTTCGGTGGGGCAGAGATAAATCCATGCATCATTTTCACAGTAGAGGATAGATCGTATGAGGGTTGTAAGTGTGGAGAATAGTGGAGGGGTGGAACCCCCAAGTTCAGTCTGTTACAAGTTTTAGTAGTTTTACACTATTGTGAGCTTTCAGTTTGTTGGTTAGTAGGTAAAGTTTCCATGTTAGCTGCCAGTCGATGGTTAGTCCAAGATACTTCAATATGTTAGTTAGGTGGATACGACTGTTGTAAACGGTAAAGTAGAAGTCATGGAGGCGGTTAGTTCGGGCTATAATTATTGCCTCGATTTTGGAAGGGTTGGTCTTGAGAAGCCATTGGTTACTCCAGTAGGAAACTGGTTGAGGTGCATTTGCAGGGATCGTTGGGACTCCTGATGTGCAGAGTAGAGGGCGAGGAAAGTGGTGTCATCAGCACACTGAAGGAGGTAGGCTGGTGGGGGTGGTTTGGGCATATCAACAGTGTAGAGGAGATAAAGGAGAGGAGAGAGGACAGAGCCTCTGGGCATCCTGCAGTGGGATGGAAGGTTCGAATATTGGTACTGTTAATATTGACTAAGGAGGGGAGATTAATTAGGAAGGATGCAATAAGATGCACATAGTTAATTGAGAGTGCGTGGGTCTGGAGTTTGAAAAGGAGACCGGAATGCCATACACGGTCGTAAACTTTTTCTAGGTCAAGGAGGACAAAAATAGCTGATTCATTAGACTTGATTTCGTGGGATAGGAGATAGTGAGACGCAGGAGCTGGTTACAAGAGAAGAAACTGGGATGTAAGCGACACTGATGAACGGGAAGATGGTGTTGGCTCAATTGCTTATGGATGCGTTTGAAGACGATGGATTCGAAGATCTTGTTAAAGTTGAGGGGTGGGAGGAAGAGGTATCGGCAGGAAGTTTTGCGGTTTGAGGATAAGGGACTGTGTCTGTATGCGATAACATGCTTAATTCGCAATGTATGTTTTGTTTATATTTCACAAACTGTAACCTTCTATGTCATTGCCTAAACGTTATGGTGGCTGTATGCCATAATAAGTTTTTATTCTTGACGTATTTCATGCTATTTGTAAAAACTGATGTAACACTAAAGGATTTTTATGATCACCTTTCACAAACCGTCAACTTTATTGTGTCGGTACGTCATGTTTTCGGTCTTTGATACCGACAGCACCTGGCGTCTGCTTGCGTTTACGACATTCAGGAGACTGCTACCAACGGCAGTTTGGCATGCGACGTCTCATGGTTAACAGCTTTTCCAATTGCACTTAACGTGTACATCTCACATGACAGTCTATATTTTACTTGAATTGCTTGCTGGTGTGAGTATTTTCGACCAATTCGTAAGTACTTACTTTTTAGTATGCGTTTCGTTCTTGGTGCTACTTGTTTTTTCTTTGTCGTACGTCATAGCATTTTATATTTGCGACTTTTATATTGTCTTTTACTGCCACACGTTTCTCAAATTAATGTATCGAAACGCGTTACAATAAATAACGTTGTCTGCGACATGGATATCTCCAAGAATTTACTACATGCTAAGTGTGACTGATCACGTCCTCCACATATGGGTGAATTCGTCAGTCGAATGGAAAAAAATAAATAACACAACCAAAGTTTTCTTAAAGCTTAACGATTTTGTTGTTGTTGTTGTTGTTGTTGTTGTTGTGGTCTTCAGTCATGAGACTGGTTTGATGCAGCTCTCCATGCTACCCTATCCTATGCAAGCTTCTTCATCTCCCAGTACTTACTGCAACCTACATCCTTCTGAATCTGCTTAGTGTATTCATCTCTTGGTCTCCCTCTACGATTTTTACCCTCCACGCTGCCCTTCAATGCTAAATTTGTGATCCCTTGGTGCCTCAGGACATGTCCTACCAACCGGTCCCTTCTTCTTGTCAAGTTGTGTCACAAACTCCTCTTCTCCCCAATTCTGTTCAATACCTCCTCATTAGTTATGGGATCTACCCATCTAATCTTCAGCATTCTTCTGTAGCACCACATTTTGAAAGCTTCTATTCTCTTCTTGTCCAAACTATTTATCGTCCATGTCTCACTTCCATCATGGCTACACTCCTTACAAATACTTTCAGAAACGACTTCCTGACACTCAAATCTATACTCGATGTTAACAAATTTCTTTGCCATCGCCAGTCTACATTTCATATCCTCTCTACTGCGACTATCCTCAGTTATTTTGATCCCCAAACAGCAAAACTCCTTTACTACTTTAAGTGTCTCATTTCCTACTCTAATTCCCTCAGCATCACCCGACTTAATTCGACTACATTCCATTATCCTCGTTTTGCTTTGTTGGTGTTCATCTTATATCCTCCTTTCAAGACACTGTCCATTCCGATAAACTGTTCTTGCAAGTCCTTTCTTGTCTCTGACAGAATTACAATGTCATTGGCGAACCTCAACGTTTTCATTTCTTCTCCATGGATTTTAATACCTACTCCAATTTTTTCTTTTGTTTCCTTTACTGTTTGCTCAATATTCAGATTGAATAATATCGGGGAGAGGCTACAACCCTGTCTCACTCCCTTCCCAATCACTGCTTCCCTTTCGTGCCCCTCGACTCTTATAACTGTCATCTGGTTTCTGTACAAATTGTAAATAGCCTTTCGCTCCCTGTATTTTACCCCTGCCACCTTTAGAATTTGAAAGAGAGTATTCCAGTCAACTTTGTCAAAAGCTTTCTCTAAGTCTACAAATGCTAGAAAAGTAGGTTTACCTTTCCTTAATCTTTCTTCTAAGATTAGTCGTAAGGTCAATATTGTCTCACGTGTTCCAATATTTCTACGGAATCCAAACTGATCTTCCCCGATGTCGGCTTCCACCAGTTTTTCCATTCGTTTGTAAAGAGTTTTTGTTAGCATTTTGCAGCTGTGACTTATTAAACTGATAGTTCAGTAATTTTCACATCTGTCAGCACGTGCTTTCTTTGGGATTGGAATTATTATACTCTTCTTGATGTCTACATTATTAATATAGCCATGTATCTCCATTACATTCATTAGTAATGCTGCACAGGAGGATGTCATGTGTTGCAGCACATGAGAAACTATACAGCGCTAAATCATACGATGGAATATAATGGTAGCCCTATATCTACATGTTTTTCCTAATGTTGAGTTGTTGGCTGTGTATGTTTTGCTATATTCAACTGACGTAGTAAGTAATAAAGCAGAGCTTCTCATTACTATTTCACGGGCCACTTGCACGTCTTGAACAAATCGACAGATGTATCGGGTAGTTTCTGTAGTTACGTCAGAGGGCCCGAAGAGATATTCCCCAAGGCCCATCCCGCCTTCCCACGGGCTCAGTTTCACGAACTTTCCAATTCCCCAGACTTTCAGGCACGCCGCTGCTGCTACGTGTGGCACAGGAGCTCTGTCAGGTTTCCGGAAAAGTGCGAAGTTAGTGGCAAGTGGAAGGTCAGAAATTCTCTGCAGCCCAACTCGCTCTGTACGCACGGAGGAAGCCACTTCAACAGAGCTTTTGACATAGCAAACTGCCACTCCAGGGTGTTGGTGCAATGATCACATCGACTCAGCTCTTGAATTTTAGTGACTCAGCTTCTCAACTGACTTACCACTATATGCAGGACTGTCGCAAAATGTCCTCCGGTGAATTTTTTCTGTAAGAAACTCGCATCTCGCAGCATCAGTTTTGCAGAATTTTGCTTCAAGGTGCCACTTGCGTAGTGGCCACAAATAGTGTTCAGTTACTTTAAAGAGGAATATACCACTTTTGAAAAAGTAACAAACAACATTTTTAATTTCCTGATTGCATTAGGAAATTCCGTCTCATCCGACAGCTCTTCGTACTGTTCAAGACCCAAGGCTATCCATTATTTTTCGAGGTCCCCTTCAACTCCTTGTAACGCCCTACAGCTCTTGTAGTCCTTTATCTACTTTTCCTTCCATTTCTTCAGCAACTTTGAGAACAGTGCTTGGCAAATTAGTGTGAACAGGATCCACGACGTTCCAGCAAGGAAGATGTAATTAAAAATCTGGCGATTAAATGACAACTCCATCTCCGCCAGCTTCAACTACACATCAGCTGTCCACCTGACAAACAGTAAACTCATTTTATTTATTCGCCCATTCAGCCGTTCATAACGAACATTATACATACACATAATACCTACGTACCGGGTGGCTATAACTGAAATGCAACTACAGACGGAAGTCCAGTGTGGGCTGCAATTATCTTATCGCAGCGACACTTGATAGACCTGCTAAAGCGTTAATGTCGAACAGACTTACGCTGGAAAAAACGTAAGTTCCAGTTTTGGCCTCCAGGTGCAAATCTGGCACTGTACACTGTTTTTATTAAGTTACGACATCCACGCTACCATTTAACAAGCCATAACATGATTTAACAGTACGGTTATCGAGAAGAGAGACCGTGCGCTGTTAGTGAAACTGTTTTATGTGAATGGCAGCAATTAGTCCTGCATTCAGAGAGTATCGCCGACTGAAAGGTCTGAGGAGGAGCCCGATCTCATTAAATTGTTGAAACAAGATTATAACGAAATTCGGAAACACGGAGTGACTCGTGGAAGAGGAAGGCGTCCTATCCCGATGGAAAGTATTGACGAGGTTGCTGTTACTGTGACTGACCATGCAGCACGTGCCTCGGGTAGTGCTAGGGCTCGTGCAGTGCCACGAGAACTGTCCATCTCATGGTCAACAGTACGGAAATTTAGCGGTGCATTTTACACCGGTACCCGTACAACATCCAGGCGGTGAAGCAACTGAAACCTGATGATCCGCAGCGATGTTCCGAATTTGGTCTTCGGTTTCTGACACGGATCGATGTTGACGAGCTGCGACCGGGCAATATTCTATGGAGAGACGAAACATATCTTATAGTGCACGGTACAGTGAATACGCAGAACTGGCGAAGTCAGAGTACCGCTTAACAGCATGTTGTGTACGAAGAGTCATTGTACGTGCCGTATATGTCTTTGTGGTGTGAATTCACAAGCACCTTTTTTCTCGGTCCTTTCTTCTTTAAATAGACTACACTCAGAGGGCCTGTCAGATGTACTGTGACGTCTGCACGTTGTCGATACCTCCGTGTACAGCGTGTGATTCTGTTTTGGAAGCGCGCAACTGTGTGGAAACCATTATTTTCATGCGAGATGGGGCAGCAGCTCATGTCGCTCGCCCAGTTAAATATCTGCTTAATGGAACCTGCCACGAACGCGTTGTCTCCAGAGCTTATCCAGTTGCATGTTCTCAAAGATCACCTGATCTGAATCCATGGGATTTTTGACATTGGTGATATCTAAAACAATTCCTTTACCAGGAACACGTTCGGTCTACACCTGATCTGAAGGCCAATACACAGAAATGCCTTGCTCATATTCCACTGCTGCGAGCAACTGTTCATCACGTCGTTTCACGGATGCAGCATTTCGTGTACGTCTCCGGTGCTCATACTGAACAACTTGTGTAAGTGCCAGGTAACAATAAAATCAACATTATGCCTTTCTCTCTTGTTTGACCTTTTCTGCCCACGAGCCGTTCCTAACTCACAACACATGAAAACATTTGTATAAGTCTTTCTTGCAATCATTGCGCCACATTTACTCTAAGTGGCCGCAATCGAAAGTAAGGTGATTTTTTTTTTATTGCGGAAAAAGATTCCGCATTAACGCATTAGAATATCTACCAAGTTCCCCTACCTTACGATAAATAAAACTCACTCTGGACGTCTGTGGTTAGCTGTACTTTAATTATAACTACCC
Organism: Schistocerca cancellata; assembly: GCF_023864275.1. Classification (NCBI taxonomy): domain Eukaryota; kingdom Metazoa; phylum Arthropoda; class Insecta; order Orthoptera; family Acrididae; genus Schistocerca; species Schistocerca cancellata. The sequence continues at coordinate 390,863,225 of NC_064634.1, read as the reverse complement.
GCTAGCTATCCAGGCGAAATTCCCGACCCGTCCACCGTAGCTTTACCTCTACCAGTACCTCATCTCCTACGTTGCAGATTCCAGAAAAGTTCTGTGTAACGTGCGAGACTAGTACTTCTTTAAGGAAGGAGATTACAGAGAGACATGGCTTGGCCGCAACCTGAGGGTTGTTTCCAAAGTGAATCTTTCACCCTCTAACAGAGTGCGTGCTGATATGCGACATTCTGGCATATGAAAACTTCTGTGAAGTTTAGAAGTTGGGAGATGAGGTACTGGGAAAACAAAGCGGTATGTACGGGTTAGGAGTCGAACTCGCATGGCAGTTGTCGGCGAAAGGCTAAGCTCCCGTTTTCGATTCCGGGTCTGGCACACATTTTAATCTACCAGGAAGTTTCAGTAACATATATCTGTGGTAAGGGCATCTTTCAGTTACGCGATGAAGTCTAACGGAAGTCACTTAATTTATCATGTTGTATTGTACTGTATTGTATGTTAACCGGGGACCTAGAAACGACGGAGAGGCTCCGTCCCCGCCGCAGCCCCAGTGGTCCACAACCCCACGACGACTACCGCAGTCCACTTCACCCCTCCGCCGCCCCACACCGAACCCAGGGTTATTGTGCGGTTCAGCCCCCGGTGGACCCCCCAGGGACGAGTGTAATCCTTATGTTTGCGTGGTAGAGTAATGGTGGTGTACGCGCACGTGGAGACCTTGTTTGCGCAGCAATCGCCGACATAGTGTAGCTGAGGCGGAATAAGGGGAACCAGCCCGCATTTGCCGAGGCAGATGGAAAACCGCCTGAAAACCACACACAGGCTGGCCGGCTCACCGGACCTCCACACAAGTCCGCCGGGCGGATTCGTGCCGGGGACCAGGCGCTCCTTCCCGCTCCGGAAAGCCGTGCGTTAGACCGCTCGGCTAACCGGGCGGGATTTATCATGTTAGTATACTAAAGCTATAGTACGCGAAAGGCAATAATTAGTCCTCATGCTAATACTTTCAGCTTTGTTGTTACGATGAAGTGCGTTATCTGCCAACAATGAGAAACAAAAGCACGGTGATAAATCGTTACATCGACAGAAACCAAACAAAATGAGTAATCTTGTTTGTTGTTTCCTACATTAAATGGTCTACAACTGGAGGACTTTCATTGATTTTGGATCTAGTGAAACAGAGATATTACTAAATGTTATATTCATAGGTCCAATGTAATCTATATTTCCAAAAAGAAATTAAATGTTTAGTCGCAGGTGGAGCTCCTAGCTGAATCCCACGCAACATTATCTAGCAAGTTCTTGTGAGAAGACCATAGTCATCATTGACACTTTGCCTGTCAACTGAGGCCCATCATTAAAACACTATGTGGCCGATTTAGTTCTGCTTGCTACAGACAGTGAGATGACAAAAGTCGTAGGATGTCTCCTGACATCGTATCGGACCTCTTTTCTCCCGGCGTAGTGCAGCAACTCGACGTTGCATCGACCCAACAAGGCGTTGGAGGTCGCCTGCAGAAATACTGAGCAATGCTCCTCTGCAGCCGTCCATAATTGCGAACGTGCTGTCGGTGCAGGATTTTGAGCGAAAACTGACCTCTCGATTACAAGCCATAAACCTTCGATGGTTGGTCAAATCATTAGCTGGAACTGTCCAGAATGTTCTTCAAACCAATCGTGAACAATTGTGGACCAGTGACATGGGTCATTGCCAGCCATCAGAATTCCATCGCTGTTTGATAACAGGAAGTCCAGTAAAGGAACACAACCATTTCCACTCAGTGAACGGTTCGCTTGGAGCACAGTCCATCCCACGTAAACACAGCCCACACCATTATTGAGCGACCATCAGACTGCGCAGTGCCTTGTTGATAACATGGGTCCATGGCTTCGTGGCGTCTGCGCCACACTCGAACCTCACCATCAGCTCTTGTCAACTGAAATCTGGACTCTTCTGACCAAGCCACAGTTTCCCGGTGGTATATGGCCTAAGTGATGCGGTCACGAGCCCAGGAGAGGCGCTGCAAAACGACGTCGTGCTGTAAGCAAAGGCACTCGCGTCAGTCGTTTGCCGCCATAGCTCATTAACGCCAAATGTTGGCGCACTGTCGTAACGCGTGCGTTCGTCGTATTTCCCACATTGATTTATGCGGCTGTTTCGTGGAAATACTGTTCGTCTGTCAGTATTGACAATTCTACGCAAACTTCGTTGCTCTCGGTAGTTATGTGAAAGCTATCGGCCACTGCGTTGTTTATGGTGAGACTTAATGCCTGAAATATAGTACTCTCGACACAATCTTGACACTGTCGATCTCGGAGTATTAAATTTCCTAACGATTTCCGAAATTTTATGCTCCATGAGTCCATCTTCGTGGCAACAGCCTTGCCGCAGTGGATACACCGGTTCCCGTCAGATCACCGAAGTTAAGCGCTGTCGGGCATGGCCGGCACTTGGATGGGTGACCATCCGGGTCGCCATGCGCTGTTGCCATTTTTTCGGGGTGCACTCAGCCTCGTGATGCCAATTGAGGAGCTACTCGACCGAATAGTAGCGGCTACGGTCACAGAAAACCATCATAACAACCGGGAGAGCAGTATGCTGACCACACGCCCCTCCTATCCGCATCCTCAGCTGAGGATGACACGGCGGTCGGATGGTCCCGATGGGCCTCTTGTGGCCTGAAGACGGAGTGCTATGAGTCCGTCTTCAATAACAATTTCGCGTTTGAAGCCTGTTAAAACCCGTCGTGCGGCTTTAATCATGTCACAAACGTTTTCAGATGAATCACCTGAGTACAAATGACAGGTGAATATCGCTCTCCCATGACTTTTATCATCTCATTTTACGAATGTGTGATTTTCCAATCATAGCAGGTATGACAGTGAGGTTCTGAAACATCGACACACAAACCACGAGACGTGGCGCATGCGTGGATCTCCTCGCAGCTCTTGCCCTTTGTCGAGGACAAGAAAGCGCTGGAGCAAATATTCCGCTTCATTGGCCATTAAGTCCAAAGTATACGAGACGGTGGAGGCGGAAGTTCTATCTAATTACCTTAGGAAACAGAAGTGGCTCTCAATGTTTCACTGGGCTCATTTTCTCTGTAGTGATACAGCTTTTGATAAATTGCCGGCAGAACTACTCCCTGCGATGAAAAGTTTTGTTAATCATGATTCAAACGCAGTAAGTGATCGAAAACGCTTGAACAATAAACTCATCAATTAATGTTGTCAATAATGTTGGAAGTTGTGTACAATAAATATTAAATTTATTATCTGTGACGAACTTGCAAGCACTGACGGATATTCCTTTGAATAATATGACTTGTAAGTGTGCTGACCTCATTTTATAGATCAGAGACTTGACTGTGCTGTTAAAAATATCAGTAGACTATGAAGTAGTATGTGTCCTGCTAGTAATTCCCGTACTACAAAGAGCAAGATGAAGTGACGGCTATGAAGTAAAAGTAATCTGCGAGAGGACATTATGACCTCGGTATTTTCCACCGTCTCATGTACCTATACAGTTGTAATGTGAAGCAAATGTTTTCGTATATAAATTGATAATACAGATACAACTTCTATATTGTTCATTGTACGCCTTCTAGAGCTGTGACTTTGTATGTAAATTGAGACTAATATTATTAGAAGCCAGAGCAACCGAACACTAACTCAGTTACCAAGTTTTCAGTGCTCAGCGTGTTCATTATCCTATAGTGACATTATTCAAAACTCTTTTCTGCTTAAGATCATTTGTTTCAAGCAAGATATTATCTCTACTTCTCTATTCATTTTTAAACTTTTTATCTGTAACGTTTTCAGTCCTTGCCATTGTAATATGAACAATGTCTAGCATACGCTTCATTAAATTAGAATGCATGCATCACCATATTTCCGTCATGACAATCTGTTGTAAATGTGGTCTTCCTGTGCTAACGTAAGCTGGCGTGTCGGCAAAGATGAAGTGAGGATCGATCAGTAGGCACTCGATCAAGAGCGCTTTTATCACGAGAGAGGCCAAAGACACACCCACAAGCAACACGCCGCCAACGCCCTCTCGACAGCAAGTATTTAGGCCGCCACCACTGACCGGAGGGCCTCATTCACTCAATCATCCAGTTTGGTGTCTGTCAATTTAATTGCAGAGCGGGTTTAGTTTGTCACTGGCTACGACAACACATAGCGACCAGATTAGTGACTACAGTAGCACTAGGTTGCCTCAACCAGAATTGTGATATTACATTGGTCTGCAATAGGACTATTACTGATGAGCTTGTACCACAAAACATGGAATCTATTCAAGTTAGGTAAATGTTTCCGGTTAATGTAAATAAAGAACCGTATTAATCTATGTACGCATTTGTGTTGTAGAAAGAGGATATTGGCCACCCATAACAACATCCTCTGCCTTGCTTCCTTGCAATACAAGACTACACTTCTTTCCATCTCACTTTATGTACCATTCGCTTGTCACTGATGCCGTTCATTCGACTGATTTGATTTTTGTAAGATCAATACCGACCCACCCCAGCTTCCCATGGCTAGCACCCCCCCCCCCCCCATGCGATGTGTAGTTTCTGAGATATTTCAATGACTTCAGTTAAAATGGACACCCTGCGTAACATATGTGTGTATGGTGTTCGCAGGGGTTACAATCTTTTTTAAATTCTAATGTTCTTATATTTCATTATTTTATCAACTCATAATTCTCATATTTTATTCTTATGTTTGTCCTTCAGGCAAATTTAGTGCGTTCCCTTGGATGATGCCGATTATAGAAACGCTCGAAACATAGAAATTGCGAACATCATGAGCATCGCGCGGAGGCCGGTTTGCCACAGCGACATTTTTACGTATGAATCTCGCTAGAGAAAGAAACGTCGTTAACACTGCTGAAGGTTTCACGAATTGACGATAATTTCGTGGATAACCACACATTACGGATCACTTTTCAGAAAACTGACGCTTACAGTTGATTATGGATCAAGATACGCGATATGAATTTCATTGCAAATGATTTCAAATAATTTTTTCTTCAGTTCATTGTTTTTTTAATGTATTCACCAGACACACAGCTAGTAGACGATTAACATTATTTCAATAAACAATGGAAACAGTTCGTTTAGTAATTTTCTAGGGTCATGGGTAGATAAACGGAAAACAAAAATAAAAGTAATAATTGGATTTCGAACACAGAGCTCAAAACTGCGAAGTCGCGATGCTACCCGCTGTGCTACCTCATCAGCTGAATTATTTATTCGCTAAAAGGCACATCAAGAACCTAGAAACCTTTGACTCTTGTTCTCTCATTAACGGTCGAATGCCTACGGATAATTCGAGTGACGTGGTCGCTTATTTTGACGCCTCTCCAGCTGAGCGAAGTTTTGGGAAGTCGGGTTACGGTTCTTGCTATGTTCTCCTCGTAAGCGTCTACGGCGGAACCACTTGTCTGGCGTGAGGGTAATAGTTATATATACAAACCTTCCTCTTGAATCAGTCTATCAGTGAAAACCGTATCTAAATACCTACAGCATTTCCTGAAGTTAGCCTTCATACTAAGACAGAAAAACTCGACAGGGGACATAGATTTATAATATGTATAGATACAGAGTTGTAAAATGACAACGTCGCCACCATCGATTTTGATTATTATTTTCCACTATTCCCGGGTTACGGCTATCATGTCATTGTCAGGCTGTAGTTGACGTTCGTGAGTATGCGCCACCATACTTTCCAGCCACCAGAACATGAATTGCAGCTTCCAGGCTCGTTTTTATGCAAAATGCGGGTACTTTCCCACTCTGACTAACAAAGTCAGTTAACTGAACACACAACTATACCACGCTTCAGCCAATGCAAACCGGAAGCAGTGCAAATTGAAGGCAGCCTTATATTATGGAAGCAACCTGAAATACACAGTTATCTCGTGAACCCTTATTTATAATTTTCTGTGATTATCAAATGAAACTTTTCCCTCGGAGAAAATATCAATTTCATTTTCAGAAAATTAGTCTTTGATACAGTTCGCGAAAATTTATAAAGCAAATGCTCCAAATGAGTTGGTTCCAGGTATAAATTACAATCTGAGAGACAAAGAGATAAGATCACTTGGAAGTGCTCTATCTTTTCAACAGACCCAATTCATTAAAAGTATTTGTGGTTCATTTTTATCACTTACGGACCCTTAATGGAAATCTAGATTTTAAAAACTAAGAGTGCTCTTTGAAATCAATTACCTGAGAGAAGTTATGCGTTATTAAATTAATTTTCTTAAACTTTCTTTTACAAATTTGCCCATACCCAGAGAGCATTTTCCTGTCCTATATTTGTTAAATGTGGTTACTAAAAATTTGACAGACAGTAATGCTCACATCGGAGAGGTACACGACCGAATTTTATCGAAAGTGCTTGTGAGATATTATGTCATTTTATTTTGCCCTTAACGATATCAGACTTACCAGCATATCCAAAAATTGCGAATGCTCTTTAAAACCCGCCCATTTGCTGAACATCTTACTGTGTGGAGCTTTTAAAGCAAAAATAATCCTTTAAAAAAATCTTAACAAAATATTTGGTCCTATATTTAGTGATACTTCCAGACACTTGACAATCTACTACTCTGCAGCAGTTATTATTTCAAGATTCGTTATGACCACACTATTACGTCGGGCGTAGGTTGCAAATTTGATGCTACTTTATCGATTGTTAGTGTACACTGATTGAAAGATAAAGGTAGTTCAGATGTGTCAGCGTAGACAATTTATGCTGAGTAGGTAGAACACATCCCTGTCCACACACGTGCCTCAGATAACATTGCAGGCATGTCGAGATATAGATTTTGAATGAAACAAAGTTAAAATACGAAGGATAGCTTTGAAACTGAACAAACTGTAGAGGGCTGTTACAAGGATTATTATAAAAATGACAATAAAACAATGGTAATTGTGCCGATGACAGTGTGCCTAAAGCGTAGTTACTTAAAATGGTTTTCCGAAATTCCTTCATCAAAGAAGACGAAATAAATATTCCAGAATTCTAATCAAGAACAACTGCTAATACTAGTTACTTTGAAATATATATCCTCAGTGCAGCAAAACAGCTTATATCGCTTGATAAAGGCAAGCCTTCCCGTCAAGATTGTATAGCAGTTAGGTTCCTTTCAGGGTATGTTGATATAATAGCTCCATACTTAATCACATACAACCGCTCACCCGACGAAAGGTTCGTATCTAAACATTGAAAAGTTGCACGGATCACACCAATAGTCAAGAAAGGAAACTAGAATAATCAAGTTAATCAGAGACACACATCACTGACGTCGCCCCGCAGCAGAATTTTTGAAAATATATTGTGTCCGAACATTACAAATTACCACGAGGAAAACAGCTGACACATAGTCAGCACAGGTTCATAAAATATCGGTCCTGTGAAACACAGCTAGCTTATATACCAGATAAAGAGTGCTACTGACAGGGAATTTCAAACTGATTCCATATTTCTAGATTTCTAGAAAGCTTTTGACACCATTTCTCACAAACCACGTCTAATCAGATTGCGAGCCTATGGAAAATCGTCTCAGTTGTGAGACTGGATTCGTCAGGAAGGTCACAGTTCGTAGCAATTGACGGAAAGCTATCGAATGAAACAGAAATTATACCTGGCGTTCCACAAGGAAGTGTTACAGGCCCACCGCTGTTCCTAATACACTCCTGGAAATGGAAAAAAGAACACATTGACACCGATGTGTCAGACCCACCATACTTGCTCCGGACACTGCGAGAGGGCTGTACAAGCAATGATCACACGCACGGCACAGCGGACACACCAGGAACCGCGGTGTTGGCCGTCGAATGGCGCTAGCTGCGCAGCATTTGTGCACCGCCGCCGTCAGTGTCAGCCAGTTTGCCGTGGCATACGGAGCTCCATCGCAGTCTTTAACACTGGTAGCATGCCGCGACAGCGTGGACGTGAACCGTTTGTGCAGTTGACGGACTTTGAGCGAGGGCGTATAGTGGGCATGCGGGAGGCCGGGTGGACGTACCGCCGAATTGCTCAACACGTGGGGCGTGAGGTCTCCACAGTACATCGATGTTGTCGCCAGTGGTCGGCGCAAGGTGCACGTGCCCGTCGACCTGGGACCGGACCGCAGCGACGCACGGATGCACGCCAAGACCGTAGGATCCTACGCAGTGCCGTAGGGGACCGCGCCGCCACTTCCCAGCAAATTAGGGACACTGTTGCTCCTGGGGTATCGGCGAGGACCATTCGCAACCGTCTCCATGAAGCTGGGCTACGGTCCCGCACACCGTTAGGCCGTCTTCCGCTCACGCCCCAACATCGTGCAGCCCGCCTCCAGTGGTGTCGCGACAGGCGTGAATGGAGGGACGAATGGAGACGTGTCGTCTTCAGCGATGAGAGTCGCTTCTGCCTTGGTGCCAATGATGGTCGTATGCGTGTTTGGCGCCGTGCAGGTGAGCGCCACAATCAGGACTGCATACGACCGAGGCACACAGGGCCAACACCCGGCATCATGGTGTGGGGAGCGATCTCCTACACTGGCCGTACACCACTGGTGATCGTCGAGGGGACACTGAATAGTGCACGGTACATCCAAACCGTCATCGAACCCATCGTTCTACCATTCCTAGACCGGCAAGGGAACTTGCTGTTCCAACAGGATAATGCACGTCCGCATGTATCCCGTGCCACCCAACGTGCTCTAGAAGGTGTAAGTCAACTACCCTGGCCAGCAAGATCTCCGGATCTGTCCCCCATTGAGCATGTTTGGGACTGGATGAAGCGTCGTCTCACGCGGTCTGCACGTCCAGCACGAACGCTGGTCCAACTGAGGTGCCAGGTGGAAATGGCATGGCAAGCCGTTCCACAGGACTACATCCAGCATCTCTATGATCGTCTCCATGGGAGAATAGCAGCCTGCATTGCTGCGAAAGGTGGATATACACTGTACTAGTGCCGACATTGTGCATGCTCTGTTGCCTGTGTCTATGGGCCTGTGGTTCTGTCAGTGTGATCATGTGATGTATCTGACCCCAGGAATGTGTCAATAAAGTTTCCCCTTCCTGGGACAATGAATTCACGGTGTTCTTATTTCAATTTCCAGGAGTGTATATACAGGGTGACTGCGTGATTATGTTAAAAAGTTTTAGGCATTATGGTGAAAGATAAATGTATCAGTTTGAGATGAGGGACCCTGATGCGGAAACGGCCCAATCGAAAGTTATAAGCGGAAACTGATCTGGTACCTCCGACAGTGGACCGGTACTGTTGTTGCTAGGATTGTAGGGTACGCTACTTTCAGATGTAGTAGTATGGAGCAAAATGAGAAAAAAAGTTGTGTAAATAAGATTTCCAAAATGCGTACCTTTAGAGCTATGGACAGTTGTGCAGTAGACGAGACGTCTTTCACAGCAGCGAAGATGAAAAATTGCTCACATTTCTTAAGGTATGCATTTTAGAGCACATGTTTTCTTGTTTTGGTCCACACTACCTCCAGAAACAAGTCACACCCCATCCGACAACCGCCTCAGGCTCAAGAGCGTCTTGAAAAGCTACTGGAGATGCTGGTGACATTTCAGCGCAAGGAGCCACGGGCGTGACATCCGCTGCACGGTTCAGACACTGTCCCATCAACCGACTGTTGTTCATCTGCACCAGCCAATTTGCACAACGCAGGATGCCACAGCAGCCACTAGCGAAGTCGGAGCTCCAGAATAGCAAACTACTGGTTACTGCGCAGTTTTAATTTTGAACGGTCGCTGTTCCGCCTCAGGTAAAGCCCGCCCACGCTGAATATTAGTTTCCCTATGACCACTGGTAATAAGTTACCACCCGACTTCTCGGTACTTCCACAACAACTGCAAACTGTTCATTAACCATATTCGAACATAATTACACTACTAGCCATGAAAATTGTTACACCAAATTGCTACACCAAGAAGAAATGCAGAACTGACATGTGATTACATTTTCGTCGGCCGGTGTGGCCGTGCGGTTAAAGGCGCTTCAGTCTGGAACCGCGTGACCGCTACGGTCGCAGGTTCGAATCCTGCGTCGGGCATGGATGTGTGTGATGTCCTTAGGTTAGTTAGGTTTAATTAGTTCTAAGTTCTAGGCGACTGATGACCTCAGAAGTTAAGTCGCATAGTGCTCAGAGTCATTTGAACCATTTTTTTGATTACATTTTCACGCACATACATCCTGAGACATCAGTACCCAGAACAACCACCTCTGGCCGTAATAACGGCCTTCATACGCCTGGGTATTGAGTCAAACAGAGCTTGGATGGCGTGTACAGGTACAGCTGCCCACGCAGCTTCAACACGATACCACAGTTCATCAAGAGTAGTGACTGGCGTACTGTGACGAGCCAGTTGCTCGGCCACCATTCACCAGACGTGTTCAATTGGTGAGAGATCTGGAGAATGCTGGCCATTGCAGCAGTCGAACATTTTCTGTATCCAGAAAGGCCCGTACAGGACCTGCAACATGCGGTAATGCATCATCCTGCTGAAATGTAGGGTTTCGCAGGGATCGAATGAAGGGTAGAGCCACGGGTCGTAACACATCTGAAATGTAACTACCACAGTTGAAAGTGCCGTCAATGCGAACAAGAGGTGACCGAGACGTGTAACCAATGGCATCCCATATCATCACGCCAGGTGATACGCCAGTATGGCGATTACGAATACGCGCTTCCAATGTGCGTTCACTGCGATGTCGCCAAACACAGATGCGACCATCATCATGCTGTAAATAGAAAATGACGTTTTGCCATTCGTGCACCCAGGTTCGTCGTTGAGTACACCACCGCAGGCGCTCCTGTCTGTGATGCAGCGTCAAGGGTAACCGCAGCCATGGGCTCCAAGCTGATAGTCCACGCTGCTGCAAACGTCGTCGAACTGTTCGTGCAGATGGTTGTTGCCTTGCAAACGTCCCCATCTGTTGACTCAGGGATCGAGACGTGGCTGCACGATCCGTTACAGCCACGCGGATAAGATGCCTGTCATCTCGGCTGCTAGTGATACGAGGCCGTTGGGATCCAGCACGGCGTTCCATATTACCCTCCTGAACCCATCGATTCCATTTTCTGGTAACAGTCATTGGATCTCGACCAACGCGATCAGAATGTCGCGATACGATAAACCGCAACCGCGATAGGCTACAATCCGACCTTTATCAAAGTCGGAAACGTGATGATACGCATTTCTCCTCCTTACACGAGGCATCGCAACAACGTTTCACCAGGCAACGCCGGTCAACTGCTGTTTGTGTATGAGAAACCGGTTGGAAACTTTCCTGATGTCAGCACGTTGTAGGTGTCGCCACCGGTGCCAACCTTGTGTGAATGCTCTGAAAAACTAATCATTTGCATATATCAGCATCTTCTTCCTGTCGCTTAAATTTCGCGTCTGTAGCACGTCATCTTCTTGGTGTATCAATTTTAATGGCCAGTAGTGTATGTTGATCTTGTTATGATGGTTAAAGCTTGATCCAATGTTATGCAAAACTGTAATATACTGGGGTGATAAAAATCATGGGATTCCTCCTAATATCTTGTCGGACCTACTTTTGTCTCGGGTAGTTGAGAAACTCTGTATGGCATTGACCCAACAAGTCGTTCCAAATCGCCTGTAGAAATATTGAGCCATACTCCCTGTATCGCCGTCCACAGTTGCGAAAGTGTTGTCAGTGCAGGATTTCGTCCCTGAACTGACCTCTAGGTTTTGTGCCATAAATGCTCGATTGGATTCATGCCGGGTGATCTGGTTGGCCTAATCATTCGTTCGAACTATCCTGAATGTTCTTCAAACCAATCACGAACAATTGTGAACCAAAAACACAACGCATTGTCATCCACAAAAATTCCATAGTGGATTGGGAACATGAAGTGCAAAGATACTCATTTCCAATCAATGATCGGTTTAGTTCGACCAGAGGACGCAGTCCATTCCACGCAAACACAGCCCACACCATTATGGAGCCATCACCAGATTGCGCAGTGCCTGGTTGGCAACTTGGGTCCATGGCTTCGTGGGGCCTGTGCCACACACGAACCCTACCATCAGCGCTTACCAACTGAAATCTGCACTCACTTGATCAAGTCACGGTTTTCCAGTCTAGCGTCCAACTGATGTTGTCACGAGCCCAGCAGAAGCTCTGCAGGCGATGTAGTATTATGAGCAAAGGCATTCACACCTGTCTTCCGCTGCCATAGCCCATTAAAGCCAAATTTTGTCCTAATGGATACGTTCATCGTAGTTCCCACATTGATTTCTGTGGCTGTTTCATGCAGTATTGCTTGTGTGTTAGCACTGACAACTCTACGCAAGTGCCGCTGCTCCCGGTCATCATGTGAAGGCCGCCGGCCACTATGTGGTCCATGGTGAGACGTAATGCCTGAACTGTGGTATTCTCGTCACACATGACCCTGTGGATACCGGAACATTGAATTGCCTAACGATTTCTGAAACGGAATGTCCCATGCATCTAGCTCCAACTACCATCCGCGTTGAAAATTTGTCATTTCCTGGCGTGCACCTAAATACACGCCGGACACCTTTTCACATGAATCACCTGAGTACAAATGGCAGCTCCGTCAATGCATTGCCATTTTATACCTTGTATACGCGATACTACCGCCATCTGTGTATTTGCATTTCGCTATCCTGTGACTTCAGTCACCACAGTGTATTCTTATTATTGATTTCACCTGACTTGGATGCCCCAGGATTTGAAGCTACTGAAGTAAGAGGAGTATACACATCTCCCACAATTAAACCCGTTATGTTGGAGTCAGTTTCAACGCGGTTTCTTTCCACTTGCGTATCTGACTCTTCAATACGTGTAGTAGATAATGTAACAGTATATTTTAAAATTCATTTAAAATACGTTACGGTTGCGCACTTCGTGCAGCAAAGGCATCTTTGCCTTGAGCGGCTGCCATCCAAAGGATGTAAAAATTTCGTACTACTTTTGCATCCACTTCCAAATTTCTTTATTACTGAAGCCAACCACTGTGAAAAATTATATTAATTTACTCACTCTCTCGATAGTCTTTGACCTGACAACATCTCTTACAAGGCACGAATGTATTTCGTTGAAATATAAATGGAATCAGTCATCCTATCAATGTGCTGTTTAATACAAAAACTTTTACCCAGAATTACTAAGGAAATTAACGAAAAAGAAAGAGTGAACAATATTATTTAATGAGTTTTTAGCTCTACTGTAGTTGCTATTTATAGTTTGTCGCGTCTCTCGTTCCGATTTGGCGTGTGTTATGAGTTAATAAGAAAAAATTAATTGCTCTTGTTGTGGCACATTTTAGAACCTGCATTTCGATTAACGAAGTCCGAAAACACCATTGTCTGCACGGTCGTAGAATATTCAGGGACCGAGTGAGGTGGTGCAGTGGTTCGCTCGCTGGAGGTGCATTCGGGAGGATGACGGTTCAAACCCGGGTCCGGCCATCCTGATTTAAGTTTTCCATGATTTCCCTAAATCGCTTCAGGCAAATTCCGGGATGGTACCTTTGAAAGATCAAGGCCCCCATCCTTCCCTAATCCGATGGGACCGATGACCTCGTTATTTTGTCTCCTCCCCCCAAACCATCCAACCAAGCAACATTCAGGAAATTCTGAAGGACTGCCACCAGACAGGACAGCCACGGTGCATAATACAGATTTTAATTCATACGCATCTGTGAAGCAGCGCAGCGCACTTTAAGCAGTTAGTTTGCAAGCTGCAATACTTATCGATTTCTGCTGCACGCCAATAGTCACTGGACCGTTACGCTGGTTCTCGTGCCATACGTACATCCGATGGTAATGGCGTATTTCGAGGGCGATATTGAATCGTGTCGTCCATCATGTCGTCCAAAGGCCAGTATTAATGATCTGCCCGATGCCAACGGGGCCATTCATGGCAAGGGGAGTAATCTACAGACGCGTTATGTGCCTATAAAGCTAATAGTGACGCTTGAAAGAACACGAAGAGCAATACTCCTCTGCTAAACGTCAACTCGCGACCGCGTAGGGCGCGCTGGTTGATAAGTCTGAACTCCGCGGCAGACGGAAGTAAACTATTGGGGAATGTTTACGACAAAATGTTTCTCCGTGCTCTGGCCGCGCTCACCTAAGTAGCTATTGCTGTGTTCACGACACCGCTTGGCTGCAGTCTCAAATAAAGGTGTCTTTTGACTAGGAAAAAAGAGGTTAAACAAATGTTGCACATGGAAAGTAGCACTGACCCCAAGAAAAATTCATTGAGTATGAAGCTTTGAGATGTGATGTTGGGAAGGACAGAAAATGAACTGGTGTGCAAAACTTAAGGATTGAAACGTGCTAGTCAAGGGAAGGCAGGATTCGGTCACGATCTGTGGACGGGCCGTAATCAGTTACTACTGGTTGCCTTTTACAGTTATACACAATTTATTTTAGACCAGTAATTCCAGACTCAACAATAAAAAAAATACCACATGTTATTAATGAAGGAATTAACAAATGTGTAAATAATAGTGTTTTCAGTGAGTTACAATTTAGCAAATCACCATTAAATACAGATAATGCTTTAAAGCAAGTCACTGTGCTCTTGACAGAAGACCGTACACGCCAGTACTGGCAGTAAATAAGGTTTGAAGGCTTACTGCTAAAATACAAATACCAAATTAGAGTTTTAAGGCAAATGCCTACAACCACGACTGAAGGCCTTACACGTCAGGAATGACAATATTATAAAAAAAAATTAGAAACCTGCTCTAAAACAGCAAATTCAATAGCAAAGGTTAATTAAAAAAACAAGCAACTGATCGCCAAAATAAGATGATAGTATACTTTGTAACACAACCCTTAACATCCACTGAACACTGCACTGTTATATTTATTCAAGAAGGCGACCAGAACTATTAACTAGGCATATATAACTTTTAATGTAGAAATTACAAGGTATTGTAATAAATAATAAAATAATAAAACACAAGAACCAGTACATAAGTTCCTTAAAGGGTACCGTGGCAGATTATACCCGCAGAAGGCGTGGGCTGAAGCAGCGTTACACTGAACTACTGGTCATCAGATCTCCTTTTAGAACACACGTCTTACAAGCACCAGGGGGCCACTGACGGTGCTCCAGGAATCGACCTCTGAGAAGGTCCGGCAACAAACACTTTCGCGACAGATGAGATAGGTAGCCAAGAGTTGCATTCACTTCACAAGATAGTAACTCAAACTAGTGGCAGTCTAATGAATCACTAATGCTAATCTTGTTGAAGCTACCTGACGTCCGATAAATCAAACGCAACGATGGAACAATACGCCTAAGCCGGAACCGGTGGTCTGCACTACGTCCACAGAATACTGCGTTTAGAGCGCCATCTAGCACAAAGCGAAAAAAGTGGTCCAACTAAAACATTCACATTTCTTTACGTACTACACGAATATGTAATAAAAATGGGGGTTCCTGTTTTAAAAAACGCAATTGATATCCGTTTGACCTATGGCAGCACCATCTAGCGGGCCAACCATAGCGCCATCTGGTTTCTCCCTTCAAGCTAGACAAGTTTCGTTCTTACTAGTTTTTCGTTTGATGCTTATTTCGTGAGATATTTGGCCTGGTCACTATCAATGGACCACCATGTATACTGCGTCCATCTACGGGGGATGGCGAAAAATATGGAAACACCAAAAATACAACACATTGTCATCCCTTATACGGTGCAGGAAAACCTTTGCCATTTAAAACATCATCCGGTCGTCTCAGAATGGGTAAACATTGCTTCTGTATCGTTTCGAGGGAATCGTATACCGTTCTTCCTGCAAAACAGTGGCAAGTTCAGGCAACGATGATGGAGGTGGATAGCGATCACGCACCCTTCTCTCCAAAGCAGACCACAAAGCCTCAGTAATATTGACAACTGGTGACTGTGATAGCCATGGTAAATGCGAAAATTCGTCTTGGTGGTCACAAAGCTAGTCCTGGACCACGCTAGCTGTATCAACAGGACCCCTGTCGTCTTGAAACAAAGCATCACCGTTGGGGAATAAACATTGTACCATGAGATGAAACTTACCACCCAAAATTTTCACATAACCTTTGCTGAGTAACCATGGGCCCCGCAGTGGTAGGTGGTGGTAAGTTACTATGGGGCCAAATTGCTGAGGTCATCGGTCCCTAGGCTACGAACTACTTAATCTAACTTAAACTAACTTACGTTAAGGACAACACACACACGCATGCCCGAGGGAGGACTCGAACGTCCGGGGGGAGGGGCTGCGCAGTCCGTGACATGGCGCCCTAGACCGCGCGGCTACCACACGCATGCCCGAGGGATGACTCGAACCTCCGGGGGGAGGGGCCGCGCAGTCAGTGACATGGCGCCCTAGGCCGCGCGGCTACCACACGCATGCCCGAGGGATGACTCGAACCTCCGGGGGGAGGGGCCACGCAGTCCGTGACATGGCGCCCTAGACTGCGCGGCTACCACACGCATGCCCGAGGGATGACTCGAACCTCTGTGGGGAGGGGCCGCGCAGTCAGTGACATGGCGCCCTAGACCGCGCGGCTACCACACGCATGCCCGAGGGATGACTCGAACCTCCGGGGGGAGGGGCCGCGCAGTCAGTGACATGGCGCCCTAGGCCGCGCGGCTACCACACGCATGCCCGAGGGATGACTCGAAACTCCGGGGGGAGGGGCCACGCAGTCCGTGACATGGCGCCCTAGACCGCGCAGCAACCACACGCATGCCCGAGGGATGACTCGAACCTCTGGGGGGAGGGGCCGCGCAGTCCGTGACATGGCGCCATAGACCGCGCGGCTACCACGCGTGGCATGGCGCGCATGGGATTCCAGGATGTGTCTGCCCATATCGTCACCGGACAACCGCCATGGTTCGCTCTTGGGATTTAAACTCGGCCAGAAGTTGGAGGCAGTGTAAAACAAGACTAATCCGACCAAATGACAGTCTGCTATTGCTCCATAGTCCAGGTTTTATGCGCGACCGCTACGGTCGCAGGTTCGAATCCTGCCTCGGGCATGGATGTGTGTGATGTCCTTAGGTTAGTTAGGTTTAACTAGTTCTAAGTTCTAGGGGGCTGATGGCCTCAGATGTTAAGTACCATAGTGCTCAGAGCCATTTGCACCATTTGAACCAGGTTTTATGGCTTCGGCTGTTACGGGCATTTGCATCACTGATGAATGGTTTTGGAATTACAGATCACCCTGCAGATCTCTGCTACTGGAACTCCGTGTTATTTTGGTGCCGACAGGGTTCGCGAGTGCGGCGTTCGGTTCTGCGGTGACTTTTGCTTCCGTCGTCTTCTTATTTTTCATTACAATCTTCTCCAACGACCGTCCGTGACGATAGCTCAGCACACGCTTTCGTCCACATTGCGACTTAGAGGACGACGTTTTCCAGCTTTCCTTACACGCGGTACTAATTTTCGATATAGTGCTTCTTGAACCAATAAACACTTCGGCTTCGTTGCCTATCCATCACACGAGCACCAACAATTTTCCCAATTTCCAATTCACTGAGCATCGACATAACGCACTCACAACCGCACAGAACACTATTCTAATCGCGAATGACACTCACAACGTGCTGAGGACATTGCGCAGGTGACATTCGTGCTCAAATACAACAGTGCAACCTACAGGTTTGGCTAGCATCTGTATTTGCCTTCAAAAAACCGTGTTTGATAAAATTACTGAAACAAGTTTGAAAAACCTGAAAAGGAGAAGTTTCGAAAGCACTTTTCCAGTTCCTGAAATTGTCAATGACCTCAAATTTGGAGTCAAGGGGCTGCAGTTTGCTAATACTGTGTGTTGACACGCATACAAATATTATACAGTGTGTTAGGCATATATGTACAGATATTGTAATAATTCGTACATTAATATCCACCCACTTCGGTGAGTTAGTTTATTTTTCTCTGAACGTTACAGTCTCCCCACAACCATATCACATAATTTACTACCTGGTGTTTTCTTCACTGTCTTAAGTGTGCAATTAACAGAACTACGCCTGTCATTATGGATTATCCGTTTTGTGTCCACGAGTCTACTCTTAAATACCTGACCTGCTCCCAATTGGAAGATAAACACTAATGGCTTGCTTGTGCCATGTGTACTGGGAGTTACTAACCAACCTATAAGCACACTAATCGTAACAGCTAAAATTATTAGTCTGCAACTGTTGTAAATATTGATGTAATGTTTTTCTGTACACTGCCCTCAGTCATCAATAGAAATATCTGCACTTGCACCCCTAACACGCTCTTTGATTTTTCCATGGCCAAATGTTACCTCCTCTAGGTTTCTGGTATGTGAATAGTGACCATCTACACTCCTGGAAATTGAAATAAGAACACCGTGAATTCATTGTCCCAGGAAGGGGAAACTTTATTGACACATTCCTGGGATCAGATACATGATCACACTGACAGAACCACAGGCACATAGACACAGGCAACAGAGCATGCACAATGTCGGCACTAGTACAGTGTATATCCACCTTTCGCAGCAATGCAGGCTGCTATTCTCCCATGGAGACGATCGTAGAGATGCTGGATGTAGTCCTGTGGAACGGCTTGCCATGCCATTTCCACCTGGCGCCTCAGTTGGACCAGCGTTTGTGCTGGACGTGCAGACCACGTGAGACGACGCTTCATCCAGTCCCAAACATGCTCAATGGGGGACAGATCCGGAGATCTTGCTGGCCAGGGTAGTTGACTTACACCTTCTAGAGCACGTTGGGTGGCACGGGATACATACGGACGTGCATTGCCCTGTTGGAACAGCAAGACCCCTTGCCGGTCTAGGAATGGTAGAACGATGGGTTCGATGACGGTTTGGATGTACCGTGCACTATTCAGTGTCCCCTCGACGATCACCAGTGGTGTACGGCCAGTGTAGGAGATCGCTCCCCACACCATGATGCCGGGTGTTGGCTCTGTGTGCCTCGGTCGTATGCAGTCCTGATTGTGGCGCTCACCTGCACGGTGCCAAACACGCATACGACCATCATTGGCACCAAGGCAGAAGCGACTCTCATCGCTGAAGACGACACGTCTCCATTCGTCCCTCCATTCACGCCTGTCGCGACACCACTGGAGGCGGGCTGCACGATGTTGGGGCGTGAGCGGAAGATGGCCTAACGGTGTGCGGGACCGTAGCCCAGCTTCATGGAGACGGTTGCGAATGGTCCTCGCCGATACCCCAGGAGCAACAGTGTCCCTAATTTGCTGGGAAGTGGCGGTGCGGTCCCCTACGGCACTGCGTAGGATCCTACGGTCTTGGCGTGCATCCGTGCGTCGCTGCGGTCCGGTCCCAGGTCGACGGGCACGTGCACCTTCCGCCGACCACTGGCGACAACATCGATGTACTGTGGAGACCTCACGCCCCACGTGTTGAGCAATTCGGCGGTACGTCCACCCGGCCTCCCGCATGCCCACTATACGCCCTCGCTCAGAGTCCGTCAACTGCACATACGGTTCACGTCCACGCTGTCGCGGCATGCTACCAGTGTTAAAGACTGCGATGGAGCTCCGTATGCCACGGCAAACTGGCTGACACTGACGGCGGCGGTGCACAAATGCTGCGCAGCTAGCGCCATTCGACGGCCAACACCGCGGTTCCTGGTGTGTCCGCTGTGCCGTGCGTGTGATCATTGCTTGTACAGCCCTCTCGCAGTGTCCGGAGCAAGTATGGTGGGTCTGACACACCGGTGTCAATGTGTTCTTTTTTCCATTTCCAGGAGTGTATAAGCAAAATAACTGGACACTTAGCTGATATTTCAAAACGAAGCAACATGTTTCATCCACTAACAGAAGAAATAATACTGAGACAACGGAAGCCTGTAATGGGTCCAGTATCAGCTCCTTTCATTGGGTTCATATTTTATGGATCCTAGCTCTTAAAAGATTCTGAGGAGTTCTGACAGACAACACAGCAGTTCTCTCAAAAAATAACTTTCCAGCAGCATTGCCAACGGCCTTGCCGCAGTGGTAACACCGGTTCCCGTCAGATCACCGAAATTAAGCGCTGCCGGGCTGGGCTAGCACTTGGATGGGTGACCATCCGGTCTGCCGAGCGCTGTTGGCAAGCGTGGTGCACTCAGCCTTGTGAGGCAAAACAGAGGACCTACTTGATTGAGAAGTAGCGGCTCCGGGCGCGGAAACTGACCTACAGCAGGGAGAGCGGTGTGCTGCCCACATGCCCCTCCATATCTGCATCCAGTGACGCCTGTGGGCTGAGGATGACACGGCGGCCAGTCGGTATCTTTGGGCCTTCATGGCCTGTGACGGAGGGGTTTAGAGTTTCCAGCAGCATTAGTGTCTGATTTAGAAAAAGGGTAAAGAAGTTTGTTATTCATGGATAGGTGGAACTCTGTTTGCTTTATACTTATTCTCATTCTGAGTTAAGTAAAAAAAAAATTTCCATGCCACTGCGGTAATTAATTAGATCTATTTATGAATCTGCTATCAGAACTGCTTTTTTTCCCCGAGCTTCTTTGTTTCTACAGGTGTTACGTTAATTTCTTCTTCTTTACTTTTTCTTGTACAGTCTCGAATAGCTGACTTTGGAACTCAAAACGTCTGTTCACTTTTCAGAGTTACCAGGTCATCATTCCAAATATGGTTCTCATCATTCTGTATTTTAAAAACAATAACTGTCGGTTAAAAATTATGACAATGTTTCAGACTGACGAAACTGAAATAAAACAACTGAAAAGTTTAAAAGGAATGGTTGTCTAAGATATCAATGTTCCTAATGGCGTAAACAGGCGACATTGAACACCTGATAGTATTCGATATTAACCACACAGCTTAGTTTGTACACTCAGACAAAAAATGAAACTGAATAAAACTTTTATTCTACATCGTTAGTTATTTCAAGTGACACTGACAGGAAGGACATTGGGTCACAATTAATTAGCCATTCCTCAACTAGTACGGAGATTAAAAAATGATCAACAAGCTTAGAAAACTTCCTATGCTATACGTGTGTTGCCTATCAAAGGTAGGTAGATCTGAGTTTAGGAGAATGCATAATATGCCCTCATAGGACCAAATGAAATCATAGACCATACGTATATTACTTTCAGAAAAGGAGAAGGCAATATAGGCACATGTGCCGATATTTGGAACACCCGTCCTTGAAATCACTGCTTTTAGAAATTCTAGTAATGTCGAATCTACATCTACAGCTAGTTACCACCGACCCTACTACGATGATGACAGAGTGGGGACTGACATGATATAACGTATTAGAACTCGACAAGTGTTGGTGACCCAAACTGTTGACACCCACCTACTGCAGAAGAGATATTTAATGTTAGATCTCATAAATATTTATCTTTGCAGACCAAAAAATGTAAAGTTTGTGTTTGATTATAACGCTAATGGATATTGGAAGAGGGCGCGAGGACTAGTTAAGATGCAGACCTTTTCTTTTCCACGAAGGAATCCTATTTTCTTTTCGGATTAACAAAAATTTCATTGGTGTCTGACACGGGAACAGTGTGGGGACGGTGTGCCAAATTCGTTGAAGCGCGCTGCGGAATATTTCTTTTGCCCCGGAGCTCCTCGCTTGGATTGGCGAGAGTTGTTTGTGAGGCCCCTTAGCATTTCCAAACGAAAGAACTTTAGCACGCGAAGACATTTCGCTCCTCCCACTTCCTTCCACTCTCAGGAACTTCTGCATAAACTAAGAATTGTGTCCCATGTCTGGGTTCGTACAGACAGAAATATGGCTCAAATTTCCCTTGTGTTGCTATAAGATCCCCGCGTTCTGAACAAATGATCGCCATTTCCGGCGTATTGCTCAACTTCAATTGCATGCAAACCTGACCATGTAGGTAAAAATATGATTTCAGTCTACGTAATACAAACAACCTATTCCCCTCCACCCCCCCCCCCCCCCGTCCCCCACACTCCCGCTACACCCCGAGCACTCTAATCGGCTAATACTGTTGGCTGTGCAAGCGTCCGCCTAACGGATCGGGAAAACAATGCCATCATATCCGAAGTAACGTATACACCAGATTGGATGGGGGAATGTACAACAGATCACCGGAAATGGTAACATACGCCATACTCTCACTCGTGTAATAGATAGCATATTTAATGCATCAAATGTACTGTGTAGCTACACACAACTGAAACGCAGAAAAGTATTCAGAATTTTACTAACCAAACTTGAATGAAACTGTTTGATACAGCCTCCAGTCCAATAGGACCACGCTATTGTTAACCAGGTAGTTATTAGAAAAAGTCCTATCACTGTTGGTGCCTAAACCACGAATGAATTGTTGTCCGGGAACCACACGAATGACAAGAATTTTATGTCATAATCAAAAGAGGATTGAAAACATTTTGATGTATTTAATCATGAAGAGTCAATTTTTAAAATAAAAAATTTGAGAGAAACATTACTGTGCCAAGTGCAAAGTGGATCTTGCAGTTTAATAATGAACTTAAACCGTAAGTTCACTAACGGACTCATATAATTCTCTAATTTACATTATGCAAAACCATAGCTGTGTATTTACCTAGTTGATCACTTTCAGAAACTCTCTGAATCACTTCAACAAAACCAGACAATGCCGGAATACGATAAGCTAAGCAAAAATCGCATTCGTTTTCAAAAATTAACAAAGATAGTACTCCGACTGCCAGCACTGACTATACTACAAGATAGAGATCATAAATTTAGATGTTTATAATGAAAGTGAGGGAAGTGTAACCACTTTTATCTTCTGAGAGGCAAACTAATAATAGGAATCACTGACACTACAGGACACAATTATGGTTCAAATGGTTCTAAGCACTATGGGACTTAACATCTGAGGTCATCAGTCCCCTAGACTTAAAACTACTTAAACCTAACTAACCTAAGGACATTACACATATCCATGCCCGAGGCTGGATTCGAACCTGCGACCGTAGCAGCAGCGCGTTTCCTGATTGAAGCGCCTAGAACCGCTCGGCCACAGCCGCCGACCAGGGCACGATTAGGTAACGATGAACAGTACAGCATACATGCACGTTTTTGAGGTTTAAATACTTAAGTCGGAAGACGGTTATATATCCGAGTATCCAACTCAGCTACTAAAGTTGAAATGAGCTGATGGGAATTTGTGAACTAAGTGTGATTCATTAACGTGCCATTTTATTCCTTTTTTCGATATTTGTTTACTGTTTCTCCGTGACAGGTGTAAAGTCAAAATGCCTTATATCTTCGGTTCAGACTCCATCATGCGGAGACTGAACTGGTTGGAAGTGGTTTTACAGCGAACTGCAGGCTTTTTCGTCGTCTAAATCGTCTTATTTGAATCTCATATTCCTGAAAAACTTTCCTTTTCCTCCGTTAACAGTCCTATCACTCTCTGTTCGGCATCTTTACTCTGCCTTAAACGTCACAAAGAGACTGCACTCCACAGACAACAAAAGTGCAGACACGAATGATTCGTAGCGGGTTTAATACGTTGTTTTTCATTGTCTTTGCGTAATGCCTATTCAATACTCGGAGTACTCCTTTCTTACAAAGTACGCAGAAGATCGGTACGTGGGGGAACGTCGACGGGTTGTGTACTTATTGCTCACGGTTCCTCTATCCAGTATCTTCTTTTTCGCATTTCACTACTCCTCTGGATACCACTGTATTTGTTCAGAACTAATTTAATGCTCAGTCTTAACTCAGATCGCTTTTCAGTTAATTGCTACTCGGACTCCTTTCTGTCGATATAAATACACCGGGAATTTCTTCTTGAAGTATTCAGGCACGTTTTCTCTTCTGTTTCGGTACATATTTGCAATTTCATTGAAGCAGTGAGTGGCTGGAGTCAGTTCAAAATATGCTATTCGTCACCTTGGGATGTGACTATGTATCTGTGTTTTGACATAGAAGGCGAGCACCCATCAGTACATTCTCAAATCCAGAACTCCCGTACATATGATCTTCATTGAGATCGTGTGCGGAGCAGCGATGAATTTTTTAAATGACATAACACCGCCTGCAGCTGTCATTATTTGTCAAACGGGACGAAGGCCAGCAGCTTACTTATAGAGCACACGACGATAAGTGATAGTACTCTCTTCCCCTCTGATGCGCGCTTAAAGGACCCCAAGCACAAAATACTTAGTATTAAGGAATCGTTACAGGTTTTGGATAATGTACAGAAAAGTAAAGTACTGCATGTGATGGAGGAGGTAGAAATTTACTCCCATCTAAGGGACCAGTTTGATAGATTTCTAAACGAACAAAAAGACCTGTGAAATGGGAAATTTCTGGACAGGGCGTTGCATGACTACTACAAGCACTGTCTTTGCTATGGTGTTATAGTCACAATATGGGGGTACGAATACTCATATAATGACAGTGGTGGTTTTATTTTTATATATTTCTATTTTATTCTATAAGAGAACAATTCATTGCTTTTCAGCTAAGCTACTAGTAAATTATATTCTTTGACCTTTCATTTTAAGTTAACCTATGATATCAGACTTAAGTCCACCCAGGAAAACACCCACGTGCATCACCTGTTACGTCGAGTACATCGTCTTTGTATGTCTGTGTAGTCTTTCGCATAAGATCTTTGCAGCAACAGTTCCGTAATTCCATGTCCACGCTAAACATGGCGTGCCCATGACGACTATATTACGTGCGATAGTACGTGACATACTGAAAGGTGTCTGAGGCACCTCTCATGAAAGTATTATTTGTAATCATTTTAGCGGCTTCGCCTAGCTCTGCACACTGCTTTTCTGCTATTTGCTTGTCATATACCCATGCATGAGAGAAGGCTTACACAGGGAACCAACTTCATTGACTTTGTTCCCTTTTATCTCGTGGCAGCATTCTATGTTCCCATTATCCATAACCCAATCACGGTTAGATCTGTAATGTACGAATGTGTGGCTCATTGAAAGCGCATGTGCGACTGGAGAATTAGAGTAACTTTCTTGGTTATCATTGTATTAATATGAGAATGTCAGTTGAATTTTAGCTTTCAGCTTGTGGCTTGACCAGCGGAGACAAGAGTTCGTCCCGCTCTTTTTAAAAGTACGGCTTGCTATCCCTCAGTAAGACCAACGGGCGAACTGTGGAATTTTCCACCGAAGTCTTGCTCGAATTTTATTCGGTCTTGAGTAATGGGCGCTGGCATCCAACCGATTGGGTGAAGTGTTTTCGTAACGAATGGGCGCCCGTCGCCCCCACTCCGGGATGTTTCACCAGACCACAGCGTCTGCAGAGTTGTAGAAAATTCCATGATCTCTTGGTGTGGCGAGTAACACGTGCTGAACAGTTAGGATGAAACAGTTTTCTTGGGATTACAGTTGTACATTTCGTTTTATAATGTAGGTAATATGTGCAGTAATTAAATTCAGTTTTCAGGGTAATTACGCGAAAAAATTACGAGTGAGTAAATTTTATCGGATTTCAACTAAATTATTGAGCAAAACGAACGGTCACGATCCAGGTCTGATGGCAACCGCTCGCAGTTTGTGGGAATTATTAGGATTTTCTTTAACTGGTGAGCTTTTCATCTAGCGACGTCCTTTCCGCGCTGTGACGAAGGCCTGAATGTTAATACTGTCACCAGAGCGATTGTGTCCCATCCTTCCGAATACACTATCCTTTGCTGTCAGAATGAGTCCAGAGAGTTTGAGAAAGAAACCTTCTTAAGGAAGCATAATATTAAGATGATTCGAGGAGAGAATACCTTATGATAATAAATGTCCATTTTCATGGAGTGCAGTTCGTTAGTCTTTTTGCCTAAGTACACTCTACCACTCCTTTCTACTTCCTGTGGTCAGTGAGAATATATGCACTGCTTGAGAAATACCTCTTAAATTATTAATGAAATTTATCCCCTGATCAGTCGTACTGAAGTCGTTTAGTCAATTTCCTTGGCGCGTTATAGGTAAATCACTGGTCCAAAACTCATTTTATTATCTTACCTACATCGAACGACATTGCACTCAGTGGAACTTACCAAAAGATGGGCATTTTCTTGCTCTTGATGAGAAGCACAGCCCATTTGATATAATGAAAGATTTATCCACTATTTTCAAAAGATAAAATCTCAGAATTAAACTGAATTAGACTATCGATAGCATCAATGTGTAAGGTTAAGACCAATCTAACTAAAAGAACAATGAGCAACATTTAATGCATGACAATGACGATGGTCACTATTTAAATACACACAGGTGCAGAGACTTGTACTCTCCCCTGCAGTTCTCAAGCGGTGGTGCTAGTTTATAGACTCCCTGCAATGTGTTATTGTCTCCATACCACAGCTCACCTCCTTGGGCGTCTCATTGCAGAAGTCCTCTATCCAGTTGAAAGTAACCATCCACCTGTTCTACTCACCATTCCCTACACACACCCTCTCCCCCTGACAGCCCATCCCAATATCCCATGCCTTCTGGAATACCTGTTAGAAAAATATACAAACCCAGAATCAGAGCCACTCACTCACCTTCCAGCAACCGAGCTGTATTCCTCATGCCTCGTCCTTCCTGCAGCAGACATTGTCAGACGCTATTTCCACCCACATATCTTTATCACCTTTTCCTTCCCGCTCAAGCCCTACTCCTTCTCCTAAAATCCATTCCCTTATACCGCTCCTTCCTACGGACTGGCGACCACGATATACTCATACGCCACTGGGAAATACAGACACACATCGGAATCTTATTAAAGATTAAAAAACGCTGGTACTCGCGCCAGACATGCACCAGATTATTCCTACACTCCACATTAACTCTTCCAAGTATTAAAAAACAGTTCATCGATTCACTGGTAGTAATTCCTACCCTCGTTATCCTCTCCTCCACAACAACCATCCCTTACCTGACAACCTGAGCAAAGCTGACCGCTTTATATCCTATCTCACCGACATCTCAGTTGCTGACGACCCCCTTTTTGATCACACCATGTTCTTTTTACTCCATCAGTGCACAAATGTCATTGTTCTACGTCTGGCTCCCAGCTTCCACTACTCGGACAACATACCACGTACAGAATTTAATATACCAGTCACAGCACATGATATAAAACAAATGCGTTACAAAAAACGCAGCGCTTCTGCGTATCGCGACTGCATTACCTATCGACACCTCAAAGAATTCCCCCTCAGATTCTAGTCACCCTTACAACTTTTTACATTATCCTCTCTAGAGTCTACCACAATGAACTGTGGAAAACCTCCTAAATCTTACATTTCCTCAAAGACCAAAACGCCCTACAGGTACCTCCTCTTATAATCCCATCAACCTCACCTCAGTGGTTACCACGCCTTTCAAATCAATCCTTTGCCGACGCATCCACCGACATCTGAACCAACACCACCAACTTCTCCCTGTCAATTAGTGTGGCTTCTCTCGTAACATTTCCTCCGATGACCAGCTCCTTTACTCCACTCATCTCCCATCCCACCTGCTCAACAACAGTAAAGCCGATATTTTTGTCTGCATCGATCTAGAAAAAGCCCATGGCCGTGTATGGCATTCCTGTCTCTTATTCAAACACCATAATTACCCGTTTCCATTTAAATATGTGCGTATTATTGCATCTTTCCTATCTAATTGATTGACCATCCTTTGTCGCTGTTAACAACATCAATTTCCATACTTCCCGCCGGCCGGGGTGGCCGAGCGGTTCTAGGCGCTACAGTCTGGAACCGCGCGACCGCTACGGTCGCAGGTTCGAATCCTGCCTCGGGCATGGATGTGTGTGATGTCCTTAGGTTAGTTAGGTTTAAGTAGTTCTAAGTTCTAGGGGACTGATGACCTCAGAAGTTAAGTCCCATAGTGCTCAGAGCCATCCATACTTCCCATCTCACTGCAGGTAAGTCCCAGGGCTTCGTCTTCTCTCCTCTCCTTTATCTCCTCTACATTGCGGATACTCCCAAACCTCCACCACCACTCCATCTCGATCAGTATGCTGGTGAGACCGCTTTTCTCGTCGCCTACCCCACACTACAGAAATCGCAATGATCCCTCCAAATGCAGATAATCAGTTTACCTCTTGGTGCAACCAATAGCACCTCAAGATCAACCCTTTCAAAACCCAGGTAGTAATAATTGTAGGACAAACCGTTCCTACCTTCAATCTCCATAGTTTTTACCTTTCCATTCACGATCGTCCTGTTCAGTTAACTAATACTCTAAAGTATTTCATACTAATTATTAGGCAGAAACTAGTGTGGAAACCTCACTTAGTAACCACCCAACACAAATCCCACAAGATGCTAAAACTACTAAGTAGCTCAATTTGTGGATTAGGTACTGCACTATCCTCCACACCTACGAAACCTTGACACGAAGGATCCTCCCCTCTGAAAATGTTGCATGTATCCGTCCCACCAGAATTCTTTATGTTCCTCCAAATCCTGGAACGTTACACACCCTGCATCGCTTTCCGCATCGGTTAACTTTTCCTTACATGTATCTGTACCATTTCATCAAGTTCTCACCTCTTCTCACTCACAGTGAACACCTTCGAACAAGCTACACCACAAGCAAACTCTATTTCAATACTCCTATCGTCTCCCCTTTAATTTGCAATCCTAGTATACCTGCACACTCTCCAGAACATTTACTAACGAAATTTCAACCGTATACCTTTCCCAGACCACTATATCTGCCCCAATAGTTACGCATCCCCTCAACTACAAATCCGCCCCACCCAACCCATTTCATCAGGACGTCCTTTCCCCTCACTCCCCATCTTTCCTTATCCAATTTCCCTTCCCCACATCTTTCCCTATCCTTTTTAATCCTTCGCACTGTGACGTTACCGACGCACCAACTACTACTCCCTTCCAGAATGAAATTTTCACTCTGCAGCGGAGTGTGCGCTGATATGAAACTTCCTGGCAGATTAAAACTGTGTGCCCGACCGAGACTCGAACTCGGGACCTCTGCCTTTCGCGGGCAAGTGCTCTACCAACTGAGCTACCGAAGCACGACTCACGTCCGGTACCCACAGCTCTACTTCTGCCAGTATCTCGTCTCCTACCTTCCAAACTTTACAGAAGCTCTCCTGCGAATCTGCCAGGAATCTGCCAGGAAGTTTCATATCAGCGCACACTCCGCTGCAGAGTGAAAATTTCATTCTGGAAACATCCCCCAGGCTGTGGCTAAGCCATGTCTCCGCTATATCCTTTCTTTCAGGAGTGCTAGTTCTGCAAGGTTCGCAGGAGAGCTTCTGTAAAGTTTGGAAGGTAGGAGACGAGATACTGGCAGAAGTAGAGCTGTGGGTACCGGACGTGAGTCGTGCTTCGGTAGCTCAGTTGGTAGAGCACTTGCCCGCGAAAGGCAGAGGTCCCGAGTTCGAGTCTCGGTCGGGCACACAGTTTTAATCTGCCAGGAAGTTTCATATCAGCGCACACTCCGCTGCAGAGTGAAAATTTCATTCTGGAAACATCCCCCAGGCTGTGGCTAAGCCATGTCTCCGCTATATCCTTTCTTTCAGGAGTGCTAGTTCTGCAAGGTTCGCAGGAGAGCTTCTGTAAAGTTTGGAAGGTAGGAGACGAGATACTGGCAGAAGTAGAGCTGTGGGTACCGGACGTGAGTCGTGCTTCGGTAGCTCAGTTGGTAGAGCACTTGCCCGCGAAAGGCAGAGGTCCCGAGTTCGAGTCTCGGTCGGGCACACAGTTTTAATCTGCCAGGAAGTTTCATATCAGCGCACACTCCGCTGCAGAGTGAAAATTTCATTCTGGAAACATCCCCCAGGCTGTGGCTAAGCCATGTCTCCGCTATATCCTTTCTTTCAGGAGTGCTAGTTCTGCAAGATTCGCAGGAGAGCTTCTGTAAAGTTTGGAAGGTAGGAGACGAGATACTGGCAGAAGTAGAGCTGTGGGTACCGGACGTGAGTCGTGCTTCGGTAGCTCAGTTGGTAGAGCACTTGCCCGCGAAAGGCAGAGGTCCCGAGTTCGAGTCTCGGTCGGGCACACAGTTTTAATCTGCCAGGAAGTTTCATATCAGCGCACACTCCGCTGCAGAGTGAAAATTTCATTCTGGAAACATCCCCCAGGCTGTGGCTAAGCCATGTCTCCGCTATATCCTTTCTTTCAGGAGTGCTAGTTCTGCAAGGTTCGCAGGAGAGCTTCTGTAAAGTTTGGAAGGTAGGAGACGAGATACTGGCAGAAGTAGAGCTGTGGGTACCGGACGTGAGTCGTGCTTCGGTAGCTCAGTTGGTAGAGCACTTGCCCGCGAAAGGCAGAGGTCCCGAGTTCGAGTCTCGGTCGGGCACACAGTTTTAATCTGCCAGGAAGTTTCTTTACTACTCCCTTCCTGTCTACCAACAGCCAATGCTTCTCCATTGATACTACCCATCATGCTCATGCCCAGACATTCATGCAGTACTAAATGACCAACTTCTTCCCGTCCTGGAATAGGTTATTCAACTTTTAATGATAGTGTAGTGACTCATTTTCAATATTGATATCTTACATCGTGTTTTAAATGTTTTAAATGAACTCATATAGTTCTCGTTTTACATTTGATTATTCTTGTTTCAAATTAAAAACGAAGAAAATCAAGTTTCTTTCATATATAGCCTTCCATTAATTTCATATGTACAGACTTTTATAATCTTTTGAAAATATCTCGTCTTTTAATTTAGTGTTTTCTTGTCTTTGTGTATTGTTATCCGTTGCTTGATGAAGTGCGGGTTGATTGTACCGCTGACAGAATACCCCCGCCCCCTTCGCCCATGTAGGGCAAGGGGGATGACATAACATAAATGAACCGAAGAGACTTGTATGGCGTAATGCGCGAGCGATGGATCTCTTGTAAAGTAAGCTGTATAAAACACAGCACAACTGAAACTGAAATTGTACGATGACATCCCGTGAGAGTGTCTATGCTTATATCGATATCCTTGTCCAAGGTTGCAGGTCACGGTTTCATATGTCTGAGGTCTTTTAAATTTGTAAGAAAACAAACATAATCATTGCTTAATATCTGTTCATTATCATTCAGAACTAAAGAAAGACATAGTTTCGCTTCAACATGGCGCCGTCAGTATTTGTTAGACAAGAAGCATCTAAAACCATTGCCTCGTCACTGTGCCAACAACTGGCTTCATGGGCTGAAAACTCTGCAGAATTGGCCATTATTATCTGAAATGGTTTCTTTTACAATGACGGTCTGTGACCTCATTCATATGGGTCAATCAAAGCCCTACGTTATAATTATGGCCGTGCGGGATTATCCGAGCGGTCTTAGGCGCTGCAGTCATGGACTGTGCGGCTGGTCCCAACGGAGGTTCGAGTCCTCCTTCGGGCATAGGTGTGTGTGATTGTCCTTAAGATAATTTAGGTTAAGTAGTGTGTAAACTTAGGGACTGATGAACTTAGCAGTTAAGTCCCATAACATTTCACACACAGTTGACAGTTGTCATAATTATGAAGAGTCTTATGAATCAAGTGATCATTTGTACAATCTTCAACAACACTAAGTCCAATTTTCAGTATGATTCAAAGGATGGAAACAGATCCTCACTGATTTCCGATTCCGTCAGTATACAAATCGTGTTTATAAAACTTTACGCGGCAAAAAGATTGAGCCACTTGGAAGAGGAGAAGGAAACGAAATAGAACTTGACGGCTCGAGAGGGTATAAGATGTTATTTGAGTTATTACAAAACCGAGCAAAACTTTTGAATAACTTTGATACATGAGCTCACTTATCACTACGACGCTGCATGCTCTTTGAGCTGGATGCATGCGTTGATTCGGTTGTAATGGGTGTCATAAAACCGCTGCACCCTCTCTTGAAGCCGGCTGCGCAACAGCTGTTATATTGGGTCTTTGATATCGTCGATAACGGCAATGAAATGGAGTTGACGTCCCACTCCTGTTCTACCAGGGACTGATCTGATGATCATCCTGGCCACAGAAGATCCCTCAGTCGCTACCAGCCGTGACGTGAAGTCACACCCGATGCCTGCTTACACCTTGAAGCAGGGAGTAACACAGCTGGGTCTCTCCAAAACACCGGAAGAACAGGATCTCTGCCCAGGTCGCCGACACACTCTCTGAGGAAAGCCTGTATGGCTCTGAGCACTATGGGACTTAACTTCTGAGGTCATTAGCCCCTAGAACTTAGAACTACTTGAACCTAACTAAACTAAGGACATCACACACACCCATGCCCGAGGCAGGATTCGAAACTGCGACCGTAGCGGTCACGCGGTTCCAGACTGTAGCGCCTAGAACCGCTCGGCCACCCGGGCCTGCTTGAGGAGAGTCGTCTGGTGTAGTCCAGAAAAGCGATTCATCGATGAACACAATGCGACGCCACTGATCAGCAGTTCATACACACCTGTCAAAGCACCACTCCAAACACAGCATGGAACAGCTGCTGCCAGTCTACGACAAGCCGGCTGCTGTGGCCGAGCGGTTCTAGGCGCTTCAGTCTGGAACCACGCGACCGCTACGGTGGCAGGTTCGAATCCTGCCTCGGGTATGGATGTGTGTGATGTCCTTAGGTTAGTTAGGTTTAAGTAGTTCTAAGTTCTAGGGGACTGATGACCTCAGATGTTAAGTCCCATAGTGCTCAGAGCCATTTGAACCATTTTTTTCTGCGACAAGATGGTGCAAGATGACACAGAATATTGCATGGAGTGCATTACTTCTTCTCGACAGCAGACGCAGGTGTAAAAAGGTTATAGTGTTCTTAGTGCACAATATGGCGTCCCTCTCTTGTGGTGGTCAGATACTGTCGATTGAAATCTGGCCGACGAGTAGCCCTACTGTTATGTTCCCATGCAGTCCAGAATCGACACTGGCACTTTCAAATATCTCATAAACCTGGATGTTGTACGATATAACCGGTCATCCAAATGGAGACCTGCAATGAGGCTTCTTCCAAACTCTGTCAGGCACTGCTAACGGTGTCTCACACTAATACGCGTTATCTCCGCGTCCTTCACAATCATCACTCCACATCTACATCTACATTTATACTCCGCAAGCCACCCAACGGTGTGTGGCGGAGGGCACTTTACGTGCCACTGTCATTACCTTCCTTTCCTGATACAGTCGCGTATGGTTCGCGGGAAGAACGACTGCCGGAAAGCGTCCGTGCGCGCTCGAATCTAATTTTACATTCTTGATCTCCTCGGGAGGTATAAGTAGGGAGAAACAATATATTCGATACCTCTTCCAGAAACGCACCCTCTCGAAACCTGGACAGCAAGATAAACCGCGATGCAGAGCGCCTCTCTTGCAGAATCTGCCACTTGAGTTTGTTAAACATCTCCGTAACGCAATCACGCCTACCAAATAACCCTGTGACGAAACGCGCCGCTCTTCTTTGGATCATCTGACGCTGCTCACGCTCCTTATATACAGGCTGCTTGTAATTAAACTTTCGCTACTTGGGCTGATGTAGACGCAAAACTATTTACCATATTCCTAGCTAACTTTATTGAAATGATGTCCTAATTGTGCGCTGCAGGATTTGCCTTGGTAGGAGTGCTAGTGTCATGACTTGACGTTTGGAGCCGGCAGTGGTATGTCGACGTATGGCTGTTGAAAAACATGATTCGGAAGTTAAAATTAACTGGCGATTCGGAAATTTTTGCCAAATTTTTAAAGAAGTTACTGTTGCTGTGGCTGAGATTGCTGGACACAATGTGCAATCTTAAAACAGTGCACGTCATGTGCCATGACTGTTGAATACGCCATAGTCCACCGTTCCAGAAGTCCTGCAAACAGTTACAAATTTCATATTACTCACAAACTTTTGCCACGTGACGCGAACTCTAGAGTAGCTTTGCTCTTACGTTTCTTGCAAGGGTTTAAATTGACAACATGGGCACTTGCAACGTTTTGTGGAACGATAAGCACGTATCACGCTCACTGAGACAGTGATGATGAGGTCCCATACTCCGAGGAGCGTAGGGTACGATGCGTGAGACCCACACCGCCGACTGGGCAAGGTCCTAGCGGAGGTGGTTTGCCATTGCCTTCCTCCGACCGTAATGGGGATGAATGATGATAATGAAGACGACACAACAACACCCAGTCATCTCGAGGCGGAGAAAATCGCTGACCCCGCCGGGAATCGAACCCGGGACCCCGTGCGCGGGAAGCGAAAACGCTACAGCGAGATTACGAGTTGCGGACACTGAGACAGTGAACAGTCACAATTGTCACATTTTGTGATTGTCACCGCTAACCAATATTCATGATGTTCCCCTGCATGGTGAGCGCGTCACTGTGTCGTGCGGTATCACTGCAAAGCTCATGACTTGTCCGTCTTTCTTTGCTGAACTCTGAGATCAAGGACAAAGGACACACAGCGAGAACGGCACACGTTATGGCTACCCGCTGTGCCAACATGTTATCCCTGCTTTACGGGAAAGAGGCGCTTTGGGCTCAACTGTTTTGAGGCACGTTGGAGCTGCACCTCACATTGCTCATGAAGCCACTCGGTTACTCCACCGAGCGAGGCGGCGCAGTGGTTAGCACATTGGACTCACATTCGGGGGGACAACGGTTCAAACCCGCGCCCGGCCATCCAGATTTAGGTTTTCCATGATTTCCCTAAATCAAAGCAAATGCCAGGATGGTTCATTTGAAAGGGCATGGCCGATTTCCTTCACCATCCCTGACACAATCCGAGCTCGTGTACTAATGACCTCGGGGCCGACGGGACGTTAAACACAATCTTTCTTCCTTCCTTCCTTCGGTTACTCCGTAACACATTTGCAGAAAAGTGAAGCATTAGCCCATCGTTCCAAAATGCGAGCCCACCAAGATCACTCGATTTTAACCAGTGTGATTTCTGACTGTGGATTTACCTGAATGACAGGGTTTATGAACGGGACACTAACATGTTGGAGGTTGAAGATGAGCATAGCGATGGAGATAGCCAACATCCCACCTGAGTAGTTTCAGGCAGCAGTAGAGTAATTAGTGCGTTTCCAGCCTGTCGTGGTTGCAAGTGGTCGTCACACTGAGCAACGTTTGTAACCTGGAACGTAAAAATGGTTCACAGTTGACAAATGTTCGGTAACTAAAATATGTTTTTTGAATGGTTTATTCGTTATTTTTTTTCCTCATGTTCCAACAAATGTTTCCAAAAAGTTTAATTTTCCTATGATCACTCGACATGCAACTGTTGCATGTAATTTTGAGTGCCCATGCAGCAGATCTGTCAGTCTAGTACGAAATTAACCTACCGCAACATTCAACTAACGACGTGCAATTGCTGGGAAAGAACACCAAGAATACACAGTCAATATTCCAACACCAGTTGTGTAGCGCCGTTACATGGCGGTATACGTAAGGTAGTAAGCGTGGGACACGAGGCAAGGAGCGAGTTGGACGGTGAAAGCGTGCCCAACAAATGTTTACCAACGTTTAGGTGTCTTTTGCTGTTATTATCGACTGATCGAGTGCAAGCTACGTAGTCCCAGGACTAACACAGTCTAATACAGTCACCACTTTCAAGTCTTTCTGCTGATACGCCTCTCACTTCGTACATCCTTTGCCGCGCTGCCTTCCTACCACAGCCATGCTGCAGTGCTATACTATTGGCTATTCTAACTTCGTGTTTTGCTGCCTCTGCAACTGCATATCGTGAAACTGAATATCGCACCAGGTTAATCCGGGACCGCTCTATCGACTCTGCACATAAAAATCTTCTTTCATCTTTTCACTACCAATTTTTTTACGGAATGAAAGATATTAATGTTATTTCAATTAATGTTCTACTCAGAAATAACCATATGCAATCAATATATCGAGCAGTTTCATTTTCAAACGTACCAATTTGTTGGACGTACTGAGTTTTTCGTAAGTACCTCTGCGATTTCAGTGGGTGGCTGAACAAGGACTACATCACATTCAAAAACCAGACACACATTAGTGGATAGAGCATATCTCCAGGTTTTTAACTCACATTGCACTGCTCAGTATGGGAACCAATTGCAACACAGCAAATGTTAATACGTCCATGCAATTAATTGACAATAACTGTCTGGGAAGGCATGACAGTGACCAATTTCACAGATCCGTCAATTCGGATGCCTATCTGCAGGCGAGAAATAATTCTATGCGACAGTATAGCAGAGGAATGACAATGAAACTCGATGAGAGCGCAGTCTACTTGAGCGCTGGCAGGCTTCCCTGTACCAGTTGAGCATTGATACATAGCAATAATATGCAGCAAATTCCCACTGTTTGTCTGATGATCTGCCATAGAACAAACACGTCTCAACAGTAGTGGAAGAATTAAAAATTATTTTGTTAGTAACGAGAAGCAAACCGCTTTCTGAAACATTCAATAATAAAATCCGTCTACTATCATTTCAATAGCGTTTTTGATACACCGATGTACATTTCCAAGTCACAGTAGTAGTAGTGGTGATAGTAGTAGTAGCTTTATACGTCTGGAGGTCATTTTTAAAAATATATTAGACATGTCTTTGTATTACGGTTCAGGAACAACACAAAGTCTTGAAAGAACATTGTAAGTAAGGTTCCAGAATCACGGCTTAAAATATTTATTGATTATTACACCAGCTATTTCGGAAGTTTTTTTCATTTTGCAGTACCTGTATATACAAAGTTTGAGAATTACTATGTGCTATATTTCTACAGGAATTTTAAACTTGTGGCCGAGTGGTTCTAGGCGCTTCAGTCCGGAACCGTGCTGCTGGTACGGTCGCAGGTTCGAATCCTGCCTCGGGCATGCATGTGTGTGATGTCCTTAGGTTAGTTAGGTTTAAGTAGTTCTAAGTTCTAGGGGACTGATGACCTCAGATGTTATGTCCCATAGTGCGTACAGCCAAAAATTTTAAACTTAATTTTTATAAGTGAAGAATTTCCTGAGTTATTCAGGTATAACAGAAATTGCTCTCGTAATTTTCATTATCCCGAATTACATAAACAACTATGTTGTAATTAATTTTTATCTTTCTTAATTATGTAAGTAAGAGAGAGACTTACGTCTGCGTTGTCCTGATGTATATAGAACATCTGGTGTGACTGTAACTTTTCTCGTTATATTTCACATGAAATTCTAAAATATCGACTTCACATCGATCTTGTATTGTTGTATACAGTTGGCGTAATACTCTGATATAACATTGTAGATATTTCCTGTAATTTTTGACAGTTCACACCGGACGAGAACAGTGAACTTCTACAGCATAAGATATTGCAGCTTGTTGTGATATTCTGGGGAAAGCTCTAACTTTTCAAAACGGGTCAATACAAAATTCGAAAACAAGTCATACTCGAAGAAGTTACTAATAGGGTATCATGCAGGAAATGTTTTAAAGAATTTCAAATTTGACTAATATGTTTGAATGTACTGTTGCCTTAAATTTTCATCATTAAAAGATTCACTATTATAACATTAAAAGTAGGAGTTACTTTCGTAAAAAAGTACATAGTAAGGCACTCTATCGGAAAGGTATTTTACATCAACCTAAAATAATTTTCAGTGCCATGCCTGCAGAAATGAAGAATATCAAAAAACTTAAGGAATGTTTAAGAAAGAACTGAAAAAATTATTGACATACAGTTGTTTGTCAAGTCGTCAAAAATACATGAACTATTCACGTTGTCACAGGTCTGTCAATTTGTTCGCGAATATGTGTAATGTGTTTTGCTCTGTATTTTATACAAAGAATGTTTCTGCTGCTGCTGCTACTCTGTTTTTATTGTTTCGGGCAGTCTGGTTCTCAGATAGCTTTTGTAGTGAGTTTGGTGAAGAGGAACAATAGTTGTGATTGTGTGAATGATGTGAATGATATGAAGTGTGTCAAATATATGAAATGCACACACGCACATACACGGCGTGCACGACAGAAGTACAGATTTTGAAATGTGCTACGATAGAATATTGCTTTTTATCGGTAAAAATGTTGTATTCACACTTTTATAACGCTCAGGAAAGCTCAAAAATAACGTTTTAATTGTAAGTGTGAATAAAGAAAGCGGGGGGTCACTGGATTAGAACCTTTTTTAAAACAAATCCCATCCCCTAATCACTTTTCGATCAACAATACGAAACTACCTACGAAAAAGTGCTGATCACAGAACAAATACTAGACGATCCACAAAAGCCTTGAAGTTGGAAAATCATATACACACTGATTAATTCCGTTTAGAAGTGGCATTTACTTCCCTCTATCCACCATTTTTTTTTTATTACCGAATAAATTGATGAGGATACATCAAAGCCATTGCAGCCCTTGTTTTAACCGTTTCAGACCCTATGGCTACAAATGTGTACATTAGTTTTTATTGTGTCTTAGACCCAACAGAAATATTTTTCCAGTGGAAACCTACAATGCACATTTTCTTTCATCAGGCGCAAGTGCTGCCAGCTGTTGAGCATCACTATCAAAATAACAGCAAATCAGTGTAGCAATGAGCATCAGCTGGTGACCACCAGAATACACGTATGTCCAGATTACGCGAATGTGGTTGGTTCGCTAATTTCATCTGCATAATTAAATATTGTTGTTGTTATTTTGCGTGGAAATTATTGAATAATCATTTTACAGTTTCATACAACAGAGAATATTTTATAAAGCATTTTTTGAAAACGAGTACATATTTCTGTATAAATCTTGCATCCAAAATCATTAGAAAATCGCGGAAGAGCATTACAACGTAAAGAAAAATTTTCCAATTTCTAGAAAAAATTTGGTTTGTAAAGGATAAAACATTCTAAAGCAAATAGTCCGAAGAATATTTCCCAAAATACCCTGAAAATACAAAAATCTGAAGAAAAATTATATTTTCATTAATAATGTGCACGGCTTCCATAAGAGAAACAAGTCTTTATTTACTTCATCTGTTGAAGCAAAACATTATGAGAGCGAACAGATGTTAAAGGTTATTTTTTCCTAAGAAAGGATTTGGCAAAATTTGGTAAAACTGTGAACTGCATCAACGCTTCATCTTTTGCTAAAATGATACTGCAGTCCAGGATGAATTTAATACCTCTTTTTGTGCACAACAACTATCTTTCGATTTTTTTTTCGGTTCCATTTTTGCAGTATTTTTGCAGTATCATTCTCTCAAGTTAAAAGATAATGACAGAACATCTCATGAAGATAGTTTTTGTTCCATCAGTTGCGAAAGAAAATAAGTTGGTCTGTGTGTGTAAGAGAAGGAAAATCACCTTGACCAAGATTGTACCTCTTTGATTGATTGTATTGTTCCTCCTTTTCCCCTTCCTCTCCTTGCAGCATAACGTCAGCAATGTATGTCTTAACTGTTATCGGAACATCATCATCAAATAAGGGCTGAGCCTCAGTTTCTAAGATGGTTGGTAATTTTTTCACAGCAGCTTTACTGACTTTCAGATCGATATTCTGATTTAACAGTTGACCCATGAATATATCATGAGAAGATGTTTCAGTTCGTTCCGATGACAGAAGACAGTCTCAGATATACATCCGAGTAAGGAACATACATATTATTTTTAAAGAAACCTTTTCCACATTAGATAGATGAAATTAATCTTAAGGTATATTTTGAATTTGAAAACTGCCGTTTATCATTCATCCAACATGACTTACAGCTCTTGGTATACCGAAAAAAAATATTTGTACTTCGAAATTCCACCAGTTGACTCCAAAAGATCTCACTAGTTATAATGATGTTCTTTTTGTGCGGAAAGGTGGCACTGAAGAAATATAAAGATAGAGCGGACGTCATCGAGCGCTTCGTTACTAGCAGTCGCGTGAACCTTCTTGTAGAATGTTTCTCTAAGTCATGTCTGCAGCAGAAGTTTCACTGCAAATAAATCGAAATAGCTCCAAATACCCACCTGAGAAACGTCGTGACAGCAAGGACGGTTTAACAAGTCACGATTAAACAAAATTTAGTCGACTTGTGTTGGCTGAGGCTGTATTACAGCAAAGTACCTGACTTTGGTTGATTATTCCCCAGCTTGTCCAACGCTTGGTAAACTGAAGACACTGGTATTTCAGAGACGCCCAGAAATAGGTACTTGCCCTGAAATGTTCACTCATAATCAGCCTGTCAACGTTTCCAACTACTGTGAGTCCCGGGAACAGTTTCCTGTTCCAGTGTCTTGGGTTAAATTTGTCCTTTTCTTTGTGTCTTGCTTCTCTAATTTTTTCATGAGGCTTAGAAAAAAAGGACAGTTTATTACTGTTTACTAGGTTCTCGATAGTAAGCTCAGAAGCTTATGCAGCAACCATCATTTGTAGATTCACTTCCTGTCACTAATCAGCGACCTATCAACGACTTGAGATAGGACGGAGGTAAAAAGTATGCAAGGTACCTCAGCTTTCTGGAACGGTTGCCGCTGCTACCATTACTGCTGATGATTCTAGCTGAAATCTAACAGACGATTTTGGTTTTATGCGTCAACCTGACGAGAAACAAAACATTGTCCCATTTTGAATTATATCGCCGGCCGGTGTGGCCGAGCGGTTAAAGGCGCTACAGTCTGGAACCGCACAACCGCTACGGTCGCAGGTTCGAATCCTGCCTCGGGCATGGATGTGTATGATGTCCTTAGGTTAGTTAGGTTTAAGCAGTTCTAAGTTCTAGGGGACTTATGACCACAGTAGTTGAGTCCCATAGTGCTCAGAGCCATTTGAACCTTTTTTTTTTTTAATTATACCAAACACTGAGGGCGATCGTCGTTTTTGGCGTTGAAGCGTTTGAAAGTTTTTTTCCTCTTGTTTTTTTTTTTTCG
Organism: Schistocerca cancellata; assembly: GCF_023864275.1. Taxonomy (NCBI): domain Eukaryota; kingdom Metazoa; phylum Arthropoda; class Insecta; order Orthoptera; family Acrididae; genus Schistocerca; species Schistocerca cancellata. The sequence goes on along the minus strand of NC_064634.1, from coordinate 390,822,492 downwards.
CTCGTTCTAAGGTATCTGTCTGAGCTGTGTAAAAGAGATCGTACATCATTTACACCGAAAAGATCTCTTTCTCCTTGCCTGCAATTGTAATGAAATGTTTCTGTAATCCTTTCCATGCATCATAGAGTTTGAGTTAACTTGTCAACGCCGTGGTCAATTCTTTCAGAAGGAATTCGTCCAATTTTGCCTAATAATGGAAACTTTTTTTGTAAGCTTTGTACTTTTAGAACACAGAAAAGATTGTAGAATGAAGGCTTTCACGACCGGGTGACATGGCTGTTGATATACTTTCCGGATGTGAGGTCGTGGTCCAAGAACTTTTCTGCTCCTTACGTTTCGTCCAGGACTGCGCTGGACTTCCTCAGAGGCACTGCTCCGCTGAGTCTTGCCGACTGACTGGTCGGGTGTCTGAGAGCGACTTATATATTTTGAGAATGGGGGGCGTGGTACAGGTGACACATGATGAGCAGTGATAATCCATAGCAAAGATAAGGTTGACTATCGATTAACACCTTGTCAAAGATAAAAATTGTTAGCAGTTTTGTAGAGCCACTGTCCATATATCGCTAAGTTTCATAGGTTCCTCTTTCCTATTAAAATTATCGTGATGTTTATAAATTTCAATAGCTTCTCTATATAGCCGTGGATAGTAATTTAACGTTGTAGATAAAACTTCGGTATCCGAAAACTTCACTTGGTGGTTGCCTGGTTGAAGAGCATGTTCCGCTACAGCTAATCTTTCTATTTTTCCAAGTCGACAAAGACTTTTATGCTCTTTCAGCCGCGTGTTTACGCTTCTTTTGGTAGTACCAATATAAACTTTACCACAGGTACATGGAATGGAAAGGGAGAACCACAGTTCTACCTTTTATTAAAAAAGTAACAGATCGGATCGGTAAGATTTTACGAAAACATGACATAAAAACCGGTCTTTAAACCAACAAATAAGTCAAGTACTACGATCTGTGAAGGATAAACGCCCTCCCCTGTCGACATGTGGTGGGTATAAAATTCCATGTACCTGTGGTAATCAGCTGTAGCGGAACATACTCTTCAACCAGGCAACCACCAAGTGAAGTTTTCGGATACCTGTCTGTTCCCCCAACTTAAATCCCGTCGAGATTGTGTGGAATGCATTGGGGAGACGTATTACAGCACATCCAGCACCAACGAACGTCTAGCAGCTGTCAGGGAGGTCAGTTTTGCTCCAGAGCAAATTTAGGGGGCGTTGATGGCCACTCGCCGTTCTCCCGGCGAATACTCGCAAAGCTGCGATGGAAAGGTACGGTAAGATCAAAGATTATTAACGAGTTGTTTCAAATCGCTCTCTCCGTGCGAACAGGCCTTGGAAGGTCCAACAGTACCGACCGACCGCCGTGTCATCCTCAGCCCACAGGCGTCACTGGAGGTGGATATGGAGGGACATATGGTCAGCACATCGCACTCCTGGCCGTATGTAAGTTTACGAGGCCGAAGCCGCTACTTCTCAATCAAGTAGCTCCTCAGTTTGCCTCACGAGGACTGAGTGCACCCCGCTTGCCAAAAGCGCTGGGCAGACCGGATGGTCACCCATCCAAGTGCTAGCCCAGCGCTATAGCGCTTAACTTCGGTGATCTGACGGGAACCGGTGTTACTATTGCGGCAAGACCGTTGGCGTTTGTTTCAAATAACAGTTCTAAATTACTTCCATGCAAAATTAGTCTGCTTATAAGTATAGATTCACCCTTACAATATTTCTGACAAGGAGTACACATTACTTTACTCAGCAGGAAGAGCTGTTAGAACTTCTAACAAATAAGAATGAAAATTAAAATTGAGGAACTGATAACAAAAATTTTAGCTTCAAATACAAATTCCTATACTGCAACCATGTTTATGAGCTGCAGCAAAGAAGTATTTCGTTGCTTTCCCATCTTCGTATTTAGCGGTAAGAGTATTTTCCGTAATTAGCAAGTTAGTTACCAAGAACAAAAGCAGACCGTCAGTCTTAAAGACCGACCATTTAAGACAGCTAATGACAAACAAAACATCAAATATTGGAAAATGAATTTCATCACTCCAAGTTCAGCTCTCTCGCTAAAAATTCTAATATTTTTGAATACATGTTTGTTAATAATCCTTTGAGAATATCACCAATACCTTTCAATAAAATAATTTTAAAAATATATCCTTCTTTCAATTCCAGCTAAGAATTAAATACTGAATGCAAGACGAAGATTGTGAACTAGCTGGAATTTGAACACAGATGCTTTAGAGCAGTACTCTTACAAATTCAGCAACTGGAGCAAAACTCATTACAATTCACAATTTGATCTTCCAATACTTTTCTCTATAGCTTTCCAAACTTCTTTAACATGGCATTTTTGGGATAAAACAGCTGCCATCAAATTATTGTTCGAAAGGTCTGTTCTGATCAAATCTTGTTGGAAAACTTCGTGTTTTTTTTTGTTTTGTTTTTTTAGATCGGAATTTTGTCTGATTTTCTTTCTCTGAATAAAAGAGGTAGGGGCACTGAGTAATTTTTTCTTCGAGAAGGGGCAGTGGGCTGGAAAAACTTTAGAACCTGTGGTTTAATATATTATTCATTAGTCAATGGTTTTCTTTGCCTGGCGCTTCATGGTCCGGTGCATTTCAGTGAGAGTTACATGATAGTTCTGAGAAAGACCGAGTTGGTTAGCTCACAATTAGGCTTTTTTTACACACAATAAGAGACAAAATGAGTTGTGTATAGATATTTTCACCTGTGGTTAAAGTTTGACATGTATGTGTCACTTACAGCACTGTGTGTTATACTGCTTTATCCAAAACAGTTGCAGTAGGAATGGCGAATAATGTGACTGAAGTAAGATTTTTGACCTGTTATTATGCGTATGCATAGATTACAAGTGTAAAATGTAGTTGCCAGTGAAAAATGTACGTTATTCGGTTAGTGAATTGTGATTAAATTTTTGGCCGGCCGCGGTGGCCGAGCGGTTCTAGGCGCTTCAGCCCGGAACCGCGCGACTGCTACGGTCGCAGGTTCGAATCCTGCCTTCGGCATGGATGTGTGTGATGTCCTTAGGTTAGTTAGTTTTAAGTAGTTCTAAGTTCTAGGGGACTAATGACCTCAGATGTTAAGTCCCATAGTGCTCAGAACCATTTGAACCATTTTAAGTGTCAGAAATGGTCAGAAAATGCGCACAGTATGCGTTATTTACAGCTTGTTCTACCGGCGTTAGAGACGAGGAAAGCGCGTGCTGTGTATGTATGCGGAAACGACCGTTCGCTGTTTGCCCCACCTCGGTCGCAGCAGAGCTACGGCGGCGGAACGGCGTCCGCGGTGCTGTAACGTAATCCAGACGTGTGGCGGCGTGGGCCTGGAGGCCACCCACCTTCGGCGTCGTCTGCAAGTTAAACAGCGCCGCAGCGCGCCGCGCCGGTCCGCACTCTCTGGGCCTCGTATTTACCCGCTCAGAAGCGCCGACCCGTGTAAAGGTACTCGTAAAACGCGGAGCTCCTTTCCTGCTGTCAGCCCGAGTCGGGATGCAGTGCGACCAACTACGCTGGGAGCTCACAACCGTTCTTTACTCATGCTGAAGGATTCTCGTTAGAAATGAAGTAGTGGATGGTCTAAGGCAGGGGTGCCAAGCCTAGGGCCGCATGCGGCCCAAAGTAAGTATGAATGCGGCCCAAGACGTCAGCATCTATTACATGATCGTAAGGGAAATAAAAGGAGAAGAGAGAGAGAGAGGGATTCATAAAATTCCTTTTATGTAAAGTTATGATAACTTGAGTATTTTCAGTCTGAATCTCACATCACACGATGCTATTCTCTCTCTCTCTCTCTCTCTCTCTCTCTGTGTGTGTGTGTGTGTGTGTGTGTGTGTGTGTGTGTAAATTCCTAAGGGACCACACTGCTGAGGTCATCGGTCCCTAGACTTACACACTACTTAAACTAACTTATGTTAAGAAACACACACACACCCATGCCCGATGGAGGACTCGTACCTCCGGCAGGAGGGGCCGCGCAATTCGTGACATGGCGCCTCTAACCGCGCGGTCACTCAGCGCGGCTGCTATTCTGTCATTGGTCCATAGCTTGCGTGAGGGGGCGCGAGAAGGATGAGTGCTTAAATATCTCTGTCTTCGTGGCAGTTAGTCTTGTCTTGCCTTTGCGATCCATACGGGAGCGATCCGTAGGGGGCTGCATTATTTTCCTAGTTTCCCCAATTCATTGTGGTTCCTGGAATTTCTGAAGCAGACTTTCGCCGGATACCTGGCGTATATCTTGAAGCGTCTGCCAGTTTGAGTTTTTTAGCATTTCAGTAACATGATGCCCTTCATAGTATCCGTTCAGTATATCCTGTTAGACCTATTTGCATATGGGTCCAACGCGCTTGAGCAATATTCTAAGACGGACCACTGGATTTTCTTTATTGTTGTTACTGTTGTTATCATTATTATTAATATTGGTAGTAGTAGTAATACTCTTATTTCCATGCTGACTGAATTTTCCCAGTATCCTTCCGAGGAACCGAACCTCCATCTGTTTTATTTGTCACTTTTTCAAACCAACAGCTCAATTCATGGAATCAATACTAGAAATAAGAATAATCTTCACAAGGATTTAAAGTCACTTAGTCTTGTACAATAAGGTGTGCATTATTCAGGAACACACGTTTTCAATAACTTGCCAGCAGCCATAAAAAGCTTAACAACCAATGAAATTCAGTTTAAGAGAAGCCTAAAGGATTTATTGGTGGCCAACTCCTTCTGCTCCATTGATGATGATGATGATGATGATGTTTGGTTTGTGGGGCGCTCAACAGCGTGGTTATCAGCGCCCGTACAATTACCCAATCTTTGCTCAGTCCAATTGCGCCACTTTCCTGGATGATGATGAAATGATGAGGACAACACAAACACCCAGTCATCTCGAGGCAGGTGAAAATCCCTGACCCCGCCGGGAATCGAACCCGGGACCCCGTGCTCGGGAAGCGAGAACGCTACCGCGAGACCACGAGCGGCGGACCTGCTCCATTGATGAATTTCTTAGTAAAACCAACTGATTTGTATATAAGTACAACATAACTTCTGCACAATTTCAGTGCAGTAATGTGTTCATTGAAAATTTGTGTGTCTGTCTGTGTGTGTGTGTGTGTGTGTGTGTGTGCGTGTGTGTGTGTGTGTAAGTATAATCTAACTTCTGCACCATTTCAGTGCAGTGATGTGTTCATTGTAAATAAGTATTACAGTAGTTGTATTACATGTTTATTACCTTATAAATAAATAAAAAACTTTTTTATTTTAAATTCAGTGCATTAGTATTTGTAAAATGACTCTTAGTGTTCATTAAAAAATGACGATCATTCCACTTGGGACCTGTGGAATGGTACATTAGCTTATTTGTTTTAGTTGTAAATATTTGTCATGTATTGTTGTTTTTCTGACATGTTCCACATCCTGGAGGACCTCCTCACTACGGATCAATTGGAATGAAAGTAAATCTAATCTAATCTAATCTGACTCAGCCTAGGTGATCACTGAATTTCACAGCCCCATAAAATGTTACACACAGGCACTCGTAAGAGTTGACTGAGTCCAACTACGACTGATGGACGCTGTAGTCATAGCCACAGATTTTTCTTCTTGTGTAGAACACAATTTTTCATTTCGGTAGACTTAAAAAAAGATGCTATTCTTTGCAGCACTTGAAAATTTTATCACGTTGTTATCACCATAGGCTTCCACAAGACACGTGTGGAGTTACGTCAACTTGTCGATAATTTTCCATCAAAGATAACATGCTGCCTCTTTACTATCAATAAATTCTCAATACAGTCATCAGCTTCGTTCCACACTCCATATAATCACACTTTCATTCATAAACCTTGGTCTAGTACTGAGTCAGACGTTCTTCGGAAGTCAATAAATAACGTATTACCTAATTGTGTTATCTATGTCTTTCAAGATGTCATGTGATAAACGCACGTTGGGTTTCGCATGATCGATATTTGCTGAAAACATAGTATATAGCATAGAGGAACTCATTTGCAAAGATTACTTGATTAACATTCAGTTCATAATATGTTCTAAGATTAACGTATAGATAACAGTTATACTGGACGATAGTCCTGTGCATCAATTCTTCTGTCATTTTTTCAGGAGAATATCACCTGTTCGTCCTTCCAATTTCTAGGCAATTATATTCGAGGGACCTGAGACACAGTGTAGTTAAAAGAAGGGTTAACTGAGTAGTAAATCACGTACAAGATCTGACAAAAATTTCATCGGGCTCTGGCACCTGGTTTAATTTAAGTGATTTTAGCTGTTTATCAACACCGTTGCACTAACACCTAAATCACTCATCTTTGCAGTAGTGGGAAAATTAAATTGATGCAGGGTTCCCGTATCTTCCATTGTTAAGGAAGATTTGGAAAAGGATTTCACCTTTCCTGCTTTGGCTTTGTTACACCCCAGCTTAAGTTGTTGTGCCCCCTTTTACTTTGATAATCATTGTTGCTACAATTGCCTCATGGTTAACAGTACCAATTTGAAAATAGAGTTCCTCAAAAGAGTCACCTCAGCTCTACTTGCTGCCATTAGATCTAAATCTTTTGGGTCAGAAGTTGATTTCGGAACTTTTTGTTCTAAGTAGTTTTCAGAGAAAGCATTCAGTATTATTTCGCTGACTTACAAAACTTACAAAATCTATCTCAGTCGATTGTTGGGCGATTAAAATGTTCCCCAATGATGAGTATTTACTTACGGTATGAGGTTTTTCTTCAGGTTTTCGCTTACATCTGGGGTATTACACCTGGGTGAGTCTGGTTGTTGATATATGAGCCCAGTAAAAAGTTATTTCTCACTCTTGATTCTGTCTTTCCCAAACAATATCGCCTACAGCTTCAGTTTTTGTCCGTGAATCGTGTGTGTGTGTGTGTGTGTGTGTGTGTGTGTGTGTGTGTGTGTGTGTGTGTATGTCTGTTGGGAAGGGAGAGATTTGTTAGTCCCTTACACTAATACTTGTCTCTGAAAGCTGCCATTACCAAGTGTGAATGGGTAGTTAACTAACACAGGGTGATTCATGAAGATATGAAAATATTTTAATATGTTATTCTACAAGCAAAACTAAAGAAAAAAGTTCATATAAACATAGGTCCGCAAATGTTTAGTTACGGAGTTACGTCTAATAAAAGATTTTGCCTGAACTTTAGCAACTTCGCTAATATAAAGCCATCGCAAAACTGTACAAGGTTAAATTAAAGCACGATTTCCATTTATGTTGTTGTTATTGGCCTGGTAAATCTAATAATACATGTCCCAGGCGTGTATCTACTGTAGTTTTCCAGAACATCCAGAGAAGTAAAGAAGTATTTTCGTAAATCTTGTAGTTTACTATTTTTTTTATAACTACTTGGCCCAATTTGTTTTTAAAATTCCAGACAATTATACAATGTTTTCAGCAGAAGTTGTAGAGAATTTAATTTTGGAAAAACGATGGTAATAACGTTAACCTCGTACAATTCTGCGATGGCTTCATATTAGCGAAGTTGCTAAATTTCAAGCAAAATCTTTTATTAGCCGTAACTCCGTAACTGAACATTTGTGGCCTATGTTTATATAAACTTTTTTCTTTCGTTTTACTTGTAGAATAAATTATTAAAATATTTGCATATCTTCGTGAATCACCTGTATATATAAATCTTGTATCCAACCCACACATAGTCAGTTGCATGGGTAGCAATTTCTCGAGGCATCTTCTCCAGTATACGCAGCATGGTTTCAAGCAGAGCACACAACACACCCGTGTCACAGTTTTCTTATCGTACTTCTCCACGGATGCAATATAAATCGTTAGGTTCTGTACTACATAGCGATTTCAGTGCACCAATAAACCAGTTATAGTACCCCTCGTAATCGTCACCATCATCGTCATCAATCCTGGAAACAGACGATGCTGCTGACGACTGATGTTTCCTTTTTATTTCTGGGTTTCTTTTTTTTCTTTTGTGGCTGCTCGGTAAAGCAACCGTATACAGATTTCCCATTCCTGTTCTTCAACCCCGTCTGTTGTTCCTTTTCACTACTTATTTTCTTCTCCTTTTTTTAAGTGTTACACTTTGAAAACAAAACCATAGAATGATACAATGAATTACGATTTTAATAACATAAGCAGGTATAACTGTCGAAAGCATGAGGATTTACCCAGAACTGAGATGGAAAGACGTCTGAGAATATTTTATACAACTGTACGCTTACGTTCTTATTTTATGTCCACTGAAAATGACAAGAAACTGACTTGCTTTATTTGTCTCACACTCGCGCATTTCAAAGCTCAGACGGCACCTGTCTTCTTGTTCCTGTCTACTACTGTGGTGCAGGAAGTATGTACAATGCTGGGTTCTTCGGTTTGCCGCGAGAGGAGTCTGAGTGGAACTATAACACTTAAAATATTAGTTCACTTTATTTCAATTAGATATAAATATTTGATTAACTTTGTACAATCCATTATCGCGGGAATGTTCTGAATATTTACAACTGTCTCTGAATATTTAAGTGTTACTTGCTACAGACAAATATACAAGACTCTTCACTTGAAGAATAACACCCATAATGTTAACATTAATTTTATGCCTAAGACATTTAACACAAGGCGGCGTATCTCACACGATACCGTCCCATTGACGAGTGACTGCTTTCTTTTGTTCAGCCACAACTACCCGATCGACTGCGGTGACGCAGTGAAGCCTCAGGTTCGAGACCTCCCTCGGGCATGGGTGTGTTGTCCTTAGCGTAAGTTAGTTTAAGTTAAATAGTGTGTAAGTCTAGGGACCGATGGCCCCAGCATTTCGGTCCCATAGGAATTTACCACCACCACCCAGGAGGCGTCTTTACGCTGGCGTTTCTCATATGTTGGTGTGGCATGCAGCGACTACAGTTTCCTGTGGTTTCTCTACGAGTTGCCAACCTTCCTTTGGCACCACAATAAGTTACATGTGTTACAAGAGGGCGGCATTAGTTGGAAATCGTCAAGATCAGGTGAGCTTCAGACACTGAATGTGTACGAATATTCGTTGTACACAATTACCCAACACGCCCTCAATAATAGTGAATTCTAAACGAAAGTATTCATTCTAAAGATGACTTTTTTTTTTCAAAACTCGCAAAAATATGCGCGGACAGTTCGCAGACTATTAATCTGCACCCAGATAATAGCGAGCTTGCAGTAAATCGTAAGTTACGTTACCTGACCTATTAGATATCTATCTTGTTACATTATCTGAGCAACTAGACGTATAAATCATTACTTTAAGTCAAGAGACAAAGTGTTTATCTAAAGGCAGAAACCGGCGATGCTCGATTTTGGAACAAAATTCGTGATTTTGTTAAATGAAATAACAAACAAATTACAAAAACTGGCTTTACATATTTCTATACACACTTACGATTGTATTACGTATTTTTAAGTAAAAACCTTGCACCCAGCGGACACTACACGACATCGATACAAGTCCTTCGGTTGGCCGGGGTGGCCGAGCGGTTCTAGGCGCTTCAGTCTGGAACCGCGTGACCGCTACGGTCGTAGGTTCGAATCCTGCCGCGGGCATGGATGTGTGTGATGTCCTTAGCTTAGTTAGGTTTAAGTAGTTCTGTTCTAAGGGACTGATGACCTCAGATGTTAAGTCCCATAGTGCTCAGAGCCATTTGAATCATTTGAACAAAGTCCTTCGCGTAGCGCGAACGCCACAGTTTTCAGCCTAAAACAGAATTTCAAAAACTGCTTTGTACTTTGTCTAACGTAATACATGGAAATGCTTTTAAAAAATAATTTTAACAAACTAGCGGCACTCTGAAATAAGTCAATTAGTTCGACAAAAAACGGTTATAAAAGCGTGCACCACAAATCGTAATTAAAACGTATCATAAAAATCCTATGTACTACAGTATAAAAAACGCCGACTTAGAGTTACAAAAAGATATAATGTAATTGCATATACAGTTCATGAGTTATAGATCCCGCCAACGTATAAAATGTTGTTTCTAAGAAACAAGCGTTAAAGCTGCAACATGTGTTTTTTGATATTGAGATTGAACAAACTTAAATCAGCATATCCAGCGACGTATAGCTGGCCTTTTCGATTTTTTTTGTTTTGTTTTTTTCGGCTGTGTCGAAACACTCTCATTCTTACGAAATTACATCGATTAACTGGCTTCAGCGTATCAATACAAGCATTCTTTGCACAACTGGGATTACGTTTCGAACCTTTTCTATCTATCTTTGTCATTTTCAAGCACTCAGGTTCCACTTCGAATTTAAAAAAAAAGTTAAATGAGAAGTTAAGCAGACGTGGAAAATCACGTGTTTTCAGACTGTTTACCATTAATGAATTATATTACGCAGAAAATTCGCGCTGGGAATAGTATTTTAGTTCATACTAATGCCCTCTGTAATACTATGGGAAAGTAACAGGACCCGTATTCCGTCAGTAACGACTTTAGTATTACATCGGTCGATTTCGAGCGCTCGGATCCGCCAGACTCCAAGCAGTAAATCACGTTTTTATCTTATTTTACTTTATATCAGGGATGTCCAACCCGCGGCTCGTGGGCCTCAAGCAGCCAAAAGCAAGAAAGAAGTGAGCATGTATCACACGACCAGGAAAAAAAATAATTAAATAATATTCCGTATATGTAAAGTTATCATGAACTTAATATTTTCAGTCTAAGACTACTGCCACACGATGTTATTCTGCCATTGATGCATCCTTTTTTTCAGTATTGTAAGCGGTGTTAAGCATTTTACGTGCGGCCTCAATACACTAGTCTTGTTCCAACGTGGCCCCGATCTAGACACTTCAAACAAGAAACTGCTTAAAAATGTGCAAACAAGCCCGATGTTCTCTTCTACAAAGTTATTCATTAGGGTTCAAGGAATCTTCTGTCTGGCGTATTCCTAAGAGCCACAGTTGGCGACAGAGGTGTACGCTTTTAACCACTCATGCTTGCCTGTTATCGAGGCAGGCAAGCCGCCGCACGTTATCAGCGCAACGGGCAGGCTGCTCTACTCCCATCCAAGCCAAGCTGCGCACAGACCAAGCAGGCTAAAGGAGGGGTGCTTACCTGACCCTCTTCCCACAGTCCTACGCTGCCTAACAGCTCACGCGGTGCGCTTTCATTGTGGTATAATGGTTCAAAATGGTTCAAATGGCTCCAAGCACAATGCGACTTTTTTTCTGACGACGTCAGTCGCCTAGAACTTAGAACTAATTAAACCTAACTAACCTAAGGACATCACACACATTCATGCCCGAGGCAGGATTCGAACCTGCGACCGTAGCGGTCGCTCGGTTCCAGACTGTAGCGCCTAAAACCGTACGGCCACTCCGGCCGGCAATGAGCAGGGTTCAGAAGTGAATGAAAAGCCTTGTTTTACCTGTCACGAGTCTCAGTGAAATATACATTCATTTTGGATCGCTGTAGGCCAGAAAAAAGATTTTATTTGTACCTTTTTTCTTATTCTGAGTACTTAACAATTCTTTATTCATTTCGATATGAACGGTTTTCTCTGCAACTTTACTCTCTTTCGACTAGTACTATCTATTCTCAGCTCGAACCGTCGTCAAAAAAATGGTTCAAATGGCTCTGAGCACTATGGGTCTTAACATCTGAGGTCATCAGTCCCCTAGAACTTAGAACCACTTAAACCTAACTAACCTAAGGACATCACACATATCCATGCCCAAGGCAGGATTCGAACCTGCGACCGTAGCGGTCGCACTGCCCCAGACTGTACCGCCTAGAACCGCTCGGCCACTCCGGCCGGCAACCGTCATCAGGTCACACGTTTTGTGTAGTAAGCAGAACCATTTCTGAAAGTTCGAGATCCTCTGCATCTAAGAACCTGAAGATACCTATTGTACTGCAACGCCTACTAAATGTTTTGGAAGTCTAGTTTATGTAACCTTAACTCTTCCAGCCAAATACACTGAAGCCAAAGGGAGAGAAGGAAACATAGTAGGTGAGTATGGATTGGGGCTAAGAAATAAAAGAGAAAGCCGCCTGGTAGAATTTTGCACAGAACACAACTTAATCGTAGTTAACACTTGGTTCAAGAATCATAAAAGAAGGTTGTATACATGGAAGAAGCCTGGAGACACTGACACGTTTCAGATAGATTATATAATGGTAAGACAGAGATTTAGGAACCAGGTTTTAAATTGTAAGACATTTCCAGGGGCAGATGTGGACTCTGACCACAATCTATTGGTTACGAACTGTAGATTAAAACTGAAGAAACTGCAGAAACGTGGGAATTTAAGGAGATGGGACCTGGATAAACTGAAAGAACCAGAGATTGTACAGAGTTTAAGGGAGAGAATAAGGGAACAATTGACAGAAATGAAGGAAAGAAATACAGTAGAAGCAGAATGGGTGGCTTTGAGAGATGAAGTAGTGAAGGCAGCAGAGGATCAAGTAGGTAAAAAGACGAGGGCTAGTAGAAATCCTTGGATAACAGAAGAAATATTGAATTTCATTGATGAAAGGAGAAAATATAAAAATGCAGTACATGAAGCAGGCAAAAAGGAGTACAAACGTCTCTAAAATGAGATCGACAGGAAGTGCAAAATGGCTAAGCAGGGGTGGCTAGAGGACAAATGTAGAGGCTTATCTCACTAGGGGTAAGATAGATACTGCCTACAGGAAAATTAAAGAGACCTTTGGAGAAAAGAGAACCACTTGCATGAATATCAAGAGCTCAGATGGAAACCCAGTTCTAAGCAAAGAAGAGAAAGCAGAAAGGTGGAAGGAGTATATAGAGGGTCTATACAAGAGCGACGTACTTGAGGACAATATTATGGAAATGGAAGAGGATGTAGATGAAGATGAACTGGCAGATAAGATACTGCGTGAAGAGTTTGACAGAGCACTGAAAGACCTGAGTCGAAACAAGGCCCCGGGAGTAGACAACATTCCATTAGAGCTACTGACGGCCTTGGGAGAGCCAGTCCTGACAAAACTCTACCATCTGGTGAGCAAGATGTATGAGACAGGCGAAATACCCTCAGACTTCAAGAAGAATATAATAATTCCAATCCCAAAGAAAACAGGTGCTGACAGATGTGAAAATTACCGAACAATCAGTTTAATAAGTCACGGATGCAAAATAGTAACGCTAATTCTTTACAGACGAATGGAAAAACGCCGACCTCGGGGAAGATCAGTTTGGATTCCGTAGAAATATTGGAACACGTGAGGCAATACTGACCCTACGACTTATCTTAGAAGCTAGATTAAGGAAAGGCAAACCTACGTTTCTAGCATGTGTAGACTTAGAGAAAGGTTTTGACAATGTTGACTGGAATACTCTCTTTCAAATTCTGAAGGTGGCAGGGGTAAAATACAGGGAGCGAAAGCCTATTTACAATTTGTACAGATGGCAGTTATAAGAGTCGAGGGGCATGAAAGGGAAGCAGTGGTTGCGAAGGGAGTGAGACAGGGTTGTAGTCTCTCCTCGATGTTATTCAATTTTCTGAAAGTATTTGTATGGAGCATAGCCATGTATGAAAGTGAAACATGGACGATAACTAGTTTGGACAAGAAGAGATTAGAAGCTTTGTAAATGTGGTGCTACAGAAGAATACTGAAGATTAGATGGGTAGATCATGTAACTAATGAGGAGGTATTGAATAGGATTGATGAGAAGAGACGTTTGTGGCACAACTTGACTAGAAGAAGGGAACGGTTGGTAGGACATGTTCTGAGGCATCAAGGGATCACCAAAATTAGTATTGGAGGGCAGCGTGGATGGTAAAAATCGTAGAGGGACACCAAGAGATGAATACACTAAACAGATTCAGAAGGATGTAGATTGCAGTAGGTACTGGGAGGTGAAGAAGCTTGCACAAGGATAGAGTAGCATGGAGAGCTGCATCAAACCAGTCTCAGGACTGAAGACCACAACAACAGCAACACACCGAAGAGTCAAAGAAAATAGTACATCTGCCTAATACCGCAGAAGAGCCGCAACACGGGTGTCGTGGTCTCGACTAAAGTCAGAAGTAGTCCTGGAGGGAACTGACACCATGAATTCTACAGGGCTTTCAATAAACCCGTAAGAGTACAAGGGGATGGGGATCTCTTCTGAACAGCGCGTTGCAAGGCATCCCGGATTGGTTCAATAATGTTCATGTCTGGGGAGTTTGGTGGCCAGCGGAAATATTTAAATTCAGAAGAGTGTTCCTGAAGCCACTGTGTAGCAATTCTGTTCGTGTGGTGTGTCGCATCGTCCTGCTGGAATTGCCCAAGTCCGTCGGAATGCACAATGGACATGAACGGATACAGGTGATTACACAGGATGCTTATGTACGTGTCACCTGTCAGAGTCGTATCTAGACGTATCAGAGGTCCCGTATCACTGCACACGCCCCACACCATTACACAGCCGCCACCAGCTTGAAGAGTCACCTTCTCACATGCTGGGTCCATGGATTCATGAAGTTGTCTCCATAACCCTACACGTCCATCCACTCGATACAATATGAAATGAAACTTGTCCGACGAGCAACGTGTTTCCAGTCATCAACAGTCCATTGTCGGTGTTCACGGGCCCAGGCGAGGCGTAATGCTTTGTGTCGTGTAGTCATCAAGGGTACAAGAGGGAGTCTTCGGCTCCGAAAGCCCATATCGATGATATTTCGTTGAATGGTTCGCACGCTGAAACCTATTGATGGCCCAGCGTTGAAATCTGCAGCAATTTGCTTTCTGTCACGTTGAACTAGTCGCTTCAGTCGTCGTTGTTCCCGTTCTTGCAGGATCTTTTTCCGGCCGCAGCAATGTCGGAGATTTGCTGTTTTACCGGATTCCTGATATTCACGGTATACTCGTGAAAGGGTCGTACGGGAAAATCCCCACTTCATCCCTAGCTGGGAGATGCTGAGCGCCTCACTCGTGCGCCATCTACAACACCACGTTGAAACACATTTAAATCTTGATAACCCGCCATTGTAGCAGCAGTAACTGATCTAATAACTGTTCCCGATACGCCATATTCTGCCTGTTTTCATATCTCCGTATTTGAATACGCATGTCTATACCAGGCGCTTCAGTATATGATTCCAGTTACACCAATAATAATTAATTTTTGCAGAGTGTATATTGGGGGTTCGCTGAACTCGATCTAAGTGGTCAAAATAGTTCATTTTTTTTTTTAGCTAGCAGGAAGTCCGTCATTCATTTTACGTTAATCTTAAAAGAACTTGTCTGAAAGAACAAACTTTTCTTTCACATTAAGTTTTCTTCGCACTACTTTACATACCAGCGGTATGTGGTTCTTAATATCTACTGAGTCATATTTGCCGGCCACGGTGGCCGAGCGGTTCTAGGCGCTTCAGTCCGGAACCGCACGACTGCTACGGCTGCAGGTTCGAATCTTGCCTTAGGCATGGATGTGTGTGATGTCCTTAGGTTAGTTAGGTTTAAATAGTACTAAGTTCTAGGGGGCTGAAGACCTCAGATGTTAAGTCCCATTGTGCTCAGAGCCATTTGAACCATTTTTGAGCCATATTTTTTTTTCTTGTACCAGCGAACGTTTATCCTAAATTTAGAAAGCCTGCTAAACGGCCTCAAGTGCTTAGCACACATTTACACACACTTGTCAGCCACTAAGTTTTTGCCCTCTTTCATTTTTTTATTTATGGAGTGAGGAAACTGCTGGTCAAATTTACGGATCTGTCATAACACAGTCGAGGTTTCCAAATCAGTGTTTAGTAAGTTTTCCCACAATCTGCATAGCGATACACCTTCTGATTTATTTGAAGCTGCTCATAAACACACAAAAACTTCGCTCCCGCTGGACGTGGGCTCTGTTTCGTGACTGGTATATATTCCTCGATTCTTAAGTTTTGCTCAGTCCCTTGTAAGACTGATTTGCTCATTTCGCTGCTCCCACCACTACCATACATGAGCTGCAGTGAAACTGCCGACGCAGACACGTATCTGACTGCTCTGTAGTCACGTTTGGTTGACTGCGCAACCTGCTGTGAGGTGCAGCAGGCTGAACGGGTCCCGTGAAGCTTCCCAGGCATGCTGAAACCCAAGGTGGCCAATTGCAACCACTGTGCTACAGCACATTTGCACCCTTGTGTCTCCGTTACGTCAAGTTGGCATGAAATCTCTCTCTGCACTTGTTCTGACGTCACGACATCAGCTGCTGTGACCCAGCACCACCTGCAGCCCAATAAATACCTCAAACAGAAAGTGCAAAATCTCTAACGGAAACAAATGTCTGCAATGTGTAAGTGAAACGTGAGTTCCAGAATAGCATCATATGACGTGAAACAATAATAACGCTATAACTGAACATGTTTACTCACTCATAGATGTCATAAAGCGAATAGAAATTTTGACGTGATAAATTCGCGTGTATTGGAGGATTTTAAGCCCTTAGTTATAGGTACAGAAAGCTGGCTGAAGCCAGAGATAAATTCTGCCGAAATTTTTACAAAGGCACAGACGGTGTTTAGAAAGGATAGATTGCATGCATCCGGTGGTGGAGTGTTCGTCGCTGTTAGTAGTAGTTTATCCTGTAGTGAAGTAGAAGTGGATAGTTCCTGTGAATTATTATGGGTGGAGGTTACACTCAACAACCGAGCTAGGTTAATAATTGGCTCCTTTTACCGACCCCCCGATTCAGCAGCATTAGTGGCAGAACAACTGAGAGAAAATTTGGAATACATTTCACATAAATTTTCTCAGCACGTTATGGTCTTAGGTGGAGATTTCAATTTACCAGATATAGACTGGGACACTCAGATGTTTAGGACGGGTGGTAGGGACAGAGCATCGAGTGACATTATACTGAGTGCACTATCCGAAAATTACCTCGAGCAATTAAACAGAGAACCGACTCGTGGAGATAACATCTTGGACCTACTGATAACAAACAGACCCGAACTTTTCGACTCTGTAAGTGCAGGACAGGGAATCAGTGATCATAAGGCCGTTGCAGCATCCCTGAATATGGAAGTTAATAGGAATATAAAAAAAGGGAGGAAGGTTTATCTGTTTAGCAAGAGTAATAGAAGGCAGATTTCAGACTACCTAACAGTTCAAAACGAAAATTTCTGTTCCGACACTGACAATGTTGAGTGTTTATGGAAAAAGTTCAAGGCAATCGTAAAATGCGTTTTAGACAGGTACGTGCCGAGTAAAACTGTGAGGGACGGGAAAAACCCACCGTGGTACAACAACAAAGTTAGGAAACTACTGCGAAAGCAAAGAGAGCTTCACTCCAAGTTTAAACGCAGCCAAAACCTCTCAGACAAACAGAAGCTAAACGATGTCAAAGTTAGCGTAAGGAGGGCTATGCGTGAAGCGTTCAGTGAATTCGAAAGTAAAATTCTATGTACCGACTTGACAGAAAATCCTAGGAAGTTCTGGTCTTACGTTAAATCAGTAAGTGGCTCGAAACATCATGTTCAGACACTCCGGGATGATGATGGCATTGAAACAGAGGATGACAAGCGTAAAGCTGAAATACTAAACACCTTTTTCCAAAGCTGTTTCACAGAGGAAGATCGCACTGCAGTTCCTTCTCTAAATCCTCGCACCAACGAAAAAATGGCTGACATTGAAATAAGTGTCCAAGGAATAGAAAAGCAACTGGAATCACTCAACAGAGGAAAGTCCACTGGACCTGACGGGATACCAATTCGATTCTACACAGAGTACGCGAAAGAACTTGCCCCCCTTCTAACAGCCGTGTACCGCAAGTCTCTAGAGGAACAGAAGGTTCCAAATGATTGGAAAAGAGCACAGGTAGTCCCAGTCTTCAAGAAGGGTCGTCGAGCAGATGCGCAAAACTATAGACCTATATCTCTGACGTCGATCTGTTGTAGAATTTTAGAACATGTCTTTTGCTCGAGTATCATGTCGTTTTTGGAAACTCAGAATCTACTATGTAGGAATCAACATGGATTCCGGAAACAGCGATCGTGTGAAACCCAACTCGCTTTATTTGTTCATGAGACCCAGAAAATATTAGATACAGGCTCCCAGGTAGATGCTATTTTTCTTGACTTCCGGAAGGCGTTCGATACAGTTCCGCACTGTCGCCTGATAAACAAAGTAAGAGCCTACGGAATATCAGACCAGCTGTGTGGCTGGATTGAAGAGTTTTTAGCAAACAGAACACAGCATGTTGTTATCAACGGAGAGACGTCTACAGACATTAAAGTAACCTCTGGCGTGCCACAGGGGAGTGTTATGGGACCATTGCTTTTCACAATATATATAAATGACCTAGTAGATAGTGTCGGAAGTTCCATGCGGCTTTTCGCGGATGATGCTGTAGTATACAGAGAAGTTGCAGCATTAGAAAATTGTAGCGAAATGCAGGAAGATCTGCAGCGGATAGGCACTTGGTGCAGGGTGTGGCAACTGACCCTTAATATAGACAAATGTAATGTATTGCGAATACATAGAAAGAAGGATCCTTTATTGTATGATTATATGATAGCGGAACAAACACTGGTAGCAGTTACTTCTGTAAAATATCTGGGAGTATACGTGCGGAACGATTTGAAGTGGAATGATCATATAAAATTAATTTTTGGTAAGGCGGGTACCAGGTTGAGATTCATTGGGAGAGTCCTTAGAAAATGTAGTCCATCAACAAAGGAGGTGGCTTACAAAACACTCGTTCGACCTATACTTGAGTATTGCTCATCAGTGTGGGATCCGTACCAGATCGGGATGACGGAGGAGATAGAGAAGATCCAAAGAAGAGCGGCGCGTTTCGTCACAGGGTTATTTGGTAACCGTGATAGCGTTACGGAGATGTTTAACAAACTCAAGTGGCAGACTCTGCAAGAGAGGCGCTCTGCATCGCGGTGTAGCTTGCTCGCCAGGTTTCGAGAGGGTGCGTTTCTGGATGAGGTATCGAATATATTGCTTCCCCCTACTTATACCTCCCGAGGAGATCACGAATGTAAAATTAGAGAGATTAGAGCGCGCACAGAGGCTTTCAGACAGTCGTTCTTCCCGCGAACCATACGCGACTGGAACAGGAAAGGGAGATAATGACAGTGGCACGTAAAGTGCCCTCCGCCACACACCGTTGGGTGGCTTGCGGAGTATAAATGTAGATGTAGATGTAGTAGCTTCTAGCAAACTTTTAGCATAATTTCTAACCTTCAATAAAGGTTTACTCACCTGCATGCTTTATCCCGCGTCCGGCCATCCTGATTTAGGTTTTCCGTGATTTCCCTAAATCACTCCAGGCAAATGCCGGGATGGTTCCTATGAAAGAGCACGGCCGACTTCGTTCCCCATCCTTCCCTAATCCGATGAGACCGATGACCACGCTGTCTGGTCTCCTTCCCCAAACCAACCAACCAACCAACCTGCATGCTTAAAGTCAAATATGCAACACATTAACTTGGTGCAGAGCATTCAGACGTTTAAGGCTATTTTATACATGAGTTATATCCTGTGCTGGCGTAAACTGTCGCCAGCACACCGGTTGGCAAAGATGTAGAGCGAAGATCGATAGTAGCCACTCGATAAAGCGCACCTATCACGAGAGAGGGCAGAGACAGACTCGCAAGCAGCACGCCGCCAACGCCCTGTCGGCATCATGTATTTAGGCCACCGCTGGCTCTGACTGGAGGGCCTCACTGACTCAACTCACTACTTCAGGATGGTGTGCGCGATTCGTTTGCGGAGTGGCATAGTTCAGCACACGCTATCTGAGTACATAGCATTCAGGTTGTGACTATAGCCAGATTGCCGATATTGTCTGCAAGACGACTATTACTGATGAGCTTGTACCACAACACGTGGACTCTATTCCAGTTAAGTAAATACTTTTAGTTATGTAAATAAAGAACGTATTAATCCACGTGTGCATTGGTGTTGTAGAAAGAGGGTACCAGCTATCCACAACATCCTGTACCTTGCTTCCTTAGTAAAAGACTCTACAGATTCTTTACAGAATCGTGAGTTTACTGGGTGTACAAGAATGCGGTCGCAGGTGTCGGTAGTTCCAATATGGCAGCGATGCACACACACACACACACACACACACACACACACACACACACACACACATGTATATGCATGCACGTATAAACGCACCGCGACTCGCTACTAGTATTTTTTTTTTTACTCAGCATTCCTTCCTTCCTGGAAAGAAGAGCACGAGCACTTGTAAAACATATTTGTTTTGAGAAAACATTATTAGAACTATATACGTTTATTAAAGTGAAAAGTGAGTATTTGTCTAACAAATAACTATTGTTTCTGCCCTTTACAGTTCACCTAATATAGCTCGTTTACAGCTGACATCGATTGTGCAGAATCGCCCGTCGTGTAGCAGCATCTGTCTTTCTCTCTCTCTCTCTCTCTCTCTCTCTCTCTCTCTCTGTTTTTTTAACTAAATAAAACAGGGTACGCACATTGTAGAGTAGGCGCGTGCAGCGCGCAGTAACGGAGGCCACAACGATAATGCTCCAGCGCGTCAGTAATGGAAAACAAGAAACGCTGACGAAACAGTCGCACGCCAAGTAACCATTTGCTGTGAAGCCTCGTTGTGTGAAGTTGGATAAGTATCAGTGTGTGATAATGCCGTATTCGTTAGACGTACGTATTACCATTGTTGAAACGCTCATTCGCGCCAGATATTTTGTGAAAACAAAGAATTTGCTCCAGGAGAAATTTCCAGGACGTTCTGCGCCAACGAAAAGCACCGTACAGGAATTGACTGAAAAATGGCGGCGTGCAGGCCCATTTCAAAAGGCTCCTAGGAACAGACCGACACCTGGCTGCCCGCCTGAATTAAAGAGGCAACTGCAGGAGATAATGAGAAGAAATCCTCGGAAGTCAACCAGCAGATTGAGTCAACAAGTTCATGCAAGTTAGAGAAGTTGCAGACGTGTTTTAAGGGGACTGAAGTTAAAACCGAATCTGATAAATGTTGTGCAAGAACTGATGGAGCCTCATCCGGACAAGAAACTGTATGTCTGTTCATCGTTGTTGAGACATGTTGCCAGTGGTATCTTGGACCCACTAAGGCTCATTACGAGTGACGAGGCATGGTTCCATGTGTCTGGGTACATAAATTCCCAAAACAACCGCTATTGGTCGACACAAAATCCACGCGTGATGCATCGGGTACCCTTTCATGACGAGAAGATTGGCGTTTGGTGTGCCATTTCCGCCACATGCGTTATGAGGCCCGTATGCTTTGAGACGATGGTGAACAGCGACGTTTATTTGGGAATCCTGGAGGAGCCATAACTTGATAGGAGAGGAGCGTCAGTTCTACGGGCCGGTTTTACGTGCCGCACCCTGTACTATGACGTTTGGTACTACAGATACGAAAGCCTCAGAACTTAATAACAATTTGCGAGAAAAATTTTAAAAAAAAGTGTACAGCCAGCCATAGCAGAACACGTAGTATGGGAATTTTGACAAGTTTGTGCGCAGCTTAGATGAGTGACAATCAATCGCCACTGAACGTTGATTATTTCTCTTTTTCCTGGTTGACTGGCCCACAGCTTCTACTTTTTTCCAGAACGTAGCTACATGCACAGTAACACGTCTACTTACTGCGTGGTCTGTTCAGAAAACGACATACCCTGTATCGTCTGACGATATGGACAGTGATTCTTTCACGAAAAAAAATACAGTTCTCGGCAAGGAGAAAGAGCAAAATAATAAGAAGTGAGTGCTCGTTTAAAAGGCAGAACGTCCACACTACAAAAACTGTCAAACGTTCCATCAACTGCTAATAAATTCCTTAGAACCGTTTTTCGAACATGACAATGTCGCAACAAACTTTGCAGTACATTTTAAATCTCAGTGAATTAGAAATAGTTGGATTCGACTCAACATTGCTTATACATTTTCTGTGGAAGGTTAGTTGGCACTCAGATAACTCGCCACTTTTTTTATCTACTTCATTTGCTACACAAAGAGAAGGGCGAGGTCATCCACATGGATACTAAAAGAAATCGGATAAATTTTGGGTACACGATAATTCGCACAAATCTAAGGGCTGTCAATTCGACTAAATACCTTGCAATCACAATTACGAGCAACTTAAATTGGAAAGACCACATAAATAATATCGTGGGGAAGACGAAACAAAGAATGCGCTTTTTTGGCAGAACACTTAGAAGATGCGACAAACCCACTAAAGAGACAGCCTACATTACACTTGTCCGTCCTCTACTGGAATATTGCTGCGCGGTGTGGGATCCTTACCAGGTAGGATTGACGGAGGACATCGAAAAAGTGCAAAGAAGGGCAGTTCCTTTCGCGTTATCGTGCAATAGGGGTGAGTGTCACTGATATGAGTTGGGACTGATATGAGTTGGGACGGCCGTCACTGAAACAAAGGCGACGCCGCGTGGGATTAGCCGAGCGGTCTGAGTCGCTTGAGTCATGGACTGTGCGGCTGGTCCCGGCGGAGGTTCGAATCCTCTCTCGGGCATGGGTGCGTGTGTTTGTCCTTGGGATAATTTAGGTTAAGTAGTGTGCAAGCGTTGGGACATGACCTTAGCAGTTAAGTCCCATAAGATTTCACACACATTTGAACATTTTTGAAAAAAGGTAGTCTTCTTTGTGGCGAGATCTATTTACGAAATTTCAATCACCAACTTTCTATTCCGAATGCTAAAGTACTTTGTTGACATCCACCTACGTAGGGAGAAATGATGATCATAATAAAATAAGAGAAATCAGAGCTCGAACGGAAAGATTAAGGCGTTCCTATTTCCCACGCGCCATTCGAGAGTGGAATGGTGGAGAAGTAGTATGAAAATGGTTCGATGAAGCCTCTGCCAGGCACTTAAGTGTGAATTGCAGAGTATCCATGTAGATGTAGATCCGCCACTTGTCGATTTTTTTTTCTTAATACGCAGAGAGTAAAATTTCTGGTGAAACCATGGTCCCAATTTCCAAGAACCATTAGACCCAGTGTTATCGAAAAGGAAGCAGTTGTGATGGTCTGCATGACTCCGATCCCAGTTTATTGTCAAAAAGACGGCTTCAATAAGTTCATTTCCAAAATTGTCACCCATTGCCGTCTATCCTGATATTATCTCCAGTGCTCAACATACACGCTACCGCACGCGAACAGTGACTGAGAAACCACGCAACGATCAGCAGCCACTTGGCACGGTTGCATCATTTGCCTAGCACTACCGAAAGCGTAACACGATAATGTTTACGTTTCCATCCCAACGACGCAATGCTGCCGCCGTTAAAGGTACCCATGGCTTTCACTAAATGTGCATGGGGGCTTAATTAAAAAGAATAATGAATAAATGCAATAACTTTAGTAGCTCTGTGTCCGGTTATGAAATCTCGTAACCGGTTGGCCCTGACTAGTATTGGCACGCAATCTGACTGCATAAAATAAAAATAAAGAATGACAAGAAATTTCCATTAACACAATTGATTAATTAAGTTCCCTGCAACTATAAAAACTACGAAACAACAAAGCATAAGTGTAACAGTTCTGTGTGTGGTAGTGTGACTCAACGTATATGTATCTTGCTCGGTTCTTCCTCAATACGACAATATATTTTAAACACCATTTACAATGAACTAACTGAAAAACCAGAAATACTATAATTGCACATAGAACTCAGAATTACAAGTCTAATACATGAACACGAGCCAGATGCTTTGTTGACTGAACCTGTGACCAAGAGGCATTGTCATTGAAGAAATCTGTAATACTTTTTTTTTTTACTGACGAAAAATACACTGTGATAATTACAACATCTTCCATCTATACATTACACCAACCGAACAGCATCTACTCTCTCGCCCAACAGAACAACAACTGCCCTCGACATCCTCTGAACTATTAGTGCCCTCGACAACCTCTGAACTACTACTGCACCAGTGGAGGCGGCGGAATAATAATCTTTGGCGCAATCTCTGGCCCTGTGACTCTGTGTAGCCACCTTTCAAATGTTGCGCGAACGTTGTGATTCTCGAGACTGAAAGATCTGCCAACTAACGTAGCTAGTAATCCTTTCGCCAGATGGGTCTTTTTTCAGTTTTTGAAGGCATCTTTTGGGATAACCGACTCTAACTAAAACTATGTTGTGTTGATGATAAGCGCATCGCTCGTACACAACAGTTCGATCGATTTTATTCAATATTTCGTAGTGAATGATAACAGTGTATACAATAAACTTTGATTTTGTGAGCAATTCATATATTTAAGTGAAAAGAGAACGGAAAGCTAATGGGGAAAACAAAAAATCTTTTGGGAATAACACCAATAAAATGTTGCACATGAAGAAGACACCAAAAAGGAATTTCAGAACGTCTACTTTCTTTTAAATGAACATTTTTTTATCAATAAAGGAATACCTCGTTTTTCGTTAGCGTTAACAGTAGACCTCGGCAAATTACGAGGAGCGTTCAATAAGTAATGTAACGAACTATTTATCGGCCAATTTCGTATAAAAAATCCGGAATTTGTTGTGAGACATCGTGGAATACTCCCGCTTCTGACCGATAGTTTCATGAATTTCCGTTAGATTCCGGCAGAATATGTAGCCTTCAAAATAGCTTCAGAAACGAAAGTGCATACCAAACAGAAAGCTGTCATTCAGTTTCGTTTTGTGGAAAACAAGAGTATCGCAGACATTCATATGTGCTTGCGGAATGTCTGCGGAGACCTGGCAGTGAACAAAAGCATGTTGAGTCGTTGAGCGAGGTGTCTCTTCATCATCGCAACAACATCGAGTAAACCAGTACGATCTCTCTGGTGGCAGCAGGCTACACACAGCTGTGACTCCTACAATGTTAGAACGTGCGGACGCTTTCATTCGAGATGACCGATGGATCACAATAAAACACCTCGCTGCTCAATTGGACGTGTTTGTTACTAGTGCTGACACACTCTCCACCAGCTAGGGTACGCAAAGGTGTGTGCCCGCTTAGTTCCTCGCCGCCTCACAGAAGACCACAAAGAGCAAGAAAGAACCATCTGTCCAGAATTACTTGCTTATTACAGGGCTGATCTTGACTATTTTTTGTCGGACATTGTCACAAGCGATGAAGCACTACTTCATCACTTCGAACTGGAAACAAAGTGACGATACATAGACGTGCGCCACACCACCTCTTCTCAAAAGAACAAGTTCAAAGCAGCATCCTCAACTGATGAATTCATGACAACGGTCTTGTGGGCTTCCGAAGAGGTTATTCTGTACGGCGTCCACGGAAACAACATTACTCGCCATTAAAATTGCTTCGCCACGAACATGACGTGATGCAGACGCGAAATTTAACCGACAGGAAGAAGATGCTGTGATATGCAAATGATTAACTTTTCAGAGCATTCACACAAGGTTGGCGCCGGTGGCGACGCCTACAACGTGCTGACATGAGGAAAGTTTCCAACCGATTTCTCATACACAAACAGTAGTTGACCGGCGTTGCCTGCTGAAACGTTGTTTTGATGCCTCGTGTAAGGAGGAGAAATGCGTACCATCACGTTTCCGACTTTGATAGAGGTCGGATTGTAGCCTATCGCGATTGCGGTTTATCGTATCGCGACATTGCTGCTCGCGTTGAACGAGATCCAATGACTGTTAGCAGAAAATGGAATCGGTGGGTTCAGGAGGGTAATACGGAACGCCGTGTTGGATCCCAACGGCCTCGTATCACCAGCAGTCGAGATGACAGGCATCTTATCCGCATGGCTGTAACGGATCGTGCAGCCACGTCTCGATCCCTGACTCTACAGATGGGGACGTTTGAAGACAACAACCATCTGCACGAACAGTTCGACGACGTTTGCAGCAGCATGGACTATCAGCTCGGAGCCCATGGCTGCGGTTACCCTTGACGCTGCATCACAGACAGGAGTGCCTGCGATAGTGTACTCAACGACGAACCTGGGTGCACGAATGGCGAAACGTCATTTTTTCGGTTGAATCCAGATTCTGTATACAGCATCATGATGGTCGCATCTGTGTTTGGCAACATCGCGGTGAACGCACATTGGAAGCGTGTATTCGTCATCGCCATACTGGCGTATCACCCGGCGTGATGCTATGAGGTGTCATTGGTTACACGTCTCGGTCACCTCTTGTTCGCATTGATGGCACTTTGAACAGTGGACGTTACATTTCAGATGTGTTACGACCCGTGGCTCTACCCCTCATTCGATCCCTGCGAAACCCTACATTTCAGCAGGATAATGCACGACCGCATGTTGCAGGTCCTGTACGGTCCTTTCTGGATACAGAAAATGTTCGACTGCTGCCCTGGCCAGCACATTCTCCAGGTCTCTAACCAATTGAAAACATCTGGTCAATGGTGGCCGAGCAACTGGTTCGTCACAATACGCCAATCACTACTCTTGATGAACTGTGGTATCGCGTTAAAGCTGCATGGGCAGCTGTACCTGTACACGCCGTCCAAGCTCTGACTCAATGCCCAGGCGTATCAAGGCCGTTATTACGGCCAGAGGTGGTTGTTCTAGGAACTGATTTCTCGGGATCTATGCACACAAATTGCGTGAAAATGTAATCACATGTCAGTTCTAGTATAATATATTTATCCAATGAATACCCGTTTATCATCTGCATTTCTTCTTGGTGTAGCAATTTTAATGGGCAGTAGTGTATTTCAGCGTGTTCGTTGGCACAAAATTGCAAACGAAACTCTCCTCCTCCATGAAACGCAAGACCTAATACTAGACTACGACAGAAACTCACAAAATTTCGTTTTACAGTTGGTCCTCATCCTCCCTATAGCCTGGATCTCGCACCTTACTACTTCCATATGTTTGGCCCAATGAAGGATGCATTCCGTGGGAAGCGTTACGTGGATGATGAGGAGACTATTGATGCATCAAGACGATGCCTCGAACGTCGACCAGTAGAGTGGTATCATGCGGACATATAGGCCCTCCCAATGAGGCGACGTAAGGCTGTCGCATTGAATGGAGATAATGTTGCCAAACAGTGTTTTGTAAGTCAAGAGAGTGGTGAATAATGTGTTGTGTACTGGAATCTTGAATAAAACCAACCTGTTTTTAAAAAAATCGTTATTTTACTTATTGAACGCACATCGTATATAAGGGCGAGTAGTGGTCAATGAAGTGGCCGCCACTGGCCGAGAGCCAAAGTCGAACTCTTCACTGTCCAGTCACCTTCGAGAAAATCCACCGTGAGGGGTGGGAAGGGTGGAGAGGGAGGAGCCCGATGCAGGAGGCGAGGGTATAGCCTGGCCCAATTGCTAGCTCAGTGTATCCACCTCATACTACATTGGCCGCCTTCAGCTTGACGCTCACCGTTGTCGCACTGTAGCAGAATGGCGAAAAACTGGTACACAGAGAAGGACAAAACAGCCTAATTTGTTGGGTGGCTATCTGGACGAGACTTGATTGTGTTCCATGGGTCACTTTACTCAGTATATGTTAACGATGTGGAACGATTCATTTTGCGGAATATTATGCCGCTGGGTGTCGATCACAAAATTGGTCACATAACAGAAACACTGGTCACTTTAATAACACAAGTATCATGTCTGCACTGAACAGTCTTCTGTGAAATAGCAGCAGTTGTGCGGAAGAAATAATATCGGCTTATTTTCAAATATAGGATCGTACATCAGGATAACTGCAAGACGTAGATAACTTACATATGACTGAAATAACATGTATACCAAAGATAACAAGATTACAAAAATGTCCATGGTCCCTTGTCGCAGAATGATTGTATTGCATTGTATGTTAACCGGGGGTCTAGAAACGACGGAGAGGCTCCGTCCTCGCCGCAGCCGCAGTGGTCCACAACCACACCACGACTACCGCAGTCCACTTCATCCCTCTGCCGCCCCACACCGAACCACTCTTTCAGCGTTATTGTGCGGTTCGGCCCCCGGTGGATTCCCCCTCCCCTCCGCCCCCCCCCCCCTCCATACCCTCAGGGAACTTCTCACACCAGACGAGTGTAACCGCTATGTTTGTGTGGTAGAGCAGTAGAGTAATGGTGGTGAACGCGTACGTGGAGAACTTGTTTGCGCAGCAATCGCCGACATAGTGTAGCTGAGGCAGAATAAGGGGAACCAGCCCGCATTCGCCTAGGCAGTTGGAAAACCGGCTAAAAGCCACCCACAGACTGGCCGGCTCACCGGACCTCGACACAGGGCCGCCGCGCGGATTCGTGCCGGGGACCAGGCGCTCCTTCCCAATCCGGAAAGCCGTGCGTCAGAGCGCACGACTAACCGGGCGGACAAGTGTGATTGTAGTCTGAAGTCCTCGTATACTGGCCAGCAAACGTCGCAGCATGGGGTAGACAGCCGTAATACGTTCTTGGTAAACGTGCCAGTCAGTAAGTGGCCAGCGCCTCAGCTATGGAAGTCGACCTACAGTCTTCTGAAATGACTCACAGGCGGCCCACTACAGGTTTTGCGAACAGTATGTGGCATACCAAAATATAAGTATATTTTGTCATTATTACTGGTCTCTAGTTCAGTGGTCGTCAAGCAGCGGCACGCGATTGTCAGAAGTATTTTACAATAATATGCGTCTAGCAACTAACAGCCGATTCAAAAAACGTCATTTATCGTTAAGAGCTTCGTAAGACAGGAGTTTTCCTGCTCAGTAACAAAAATACATACGGTAATATTTTAAAACACACTTAACTTTAATAGCTGTTGGTGAGTTCTGCCGTAAACTATAATTGATCACTTACCTCATGAGTTTGTTAAAATATTTAGGTTATTAGCAGTTACATATTTATAGAGATATGATTTTTTCGCATGACAGATAAACGCGACAGAAGGTTTTTTGAAACGATATTCCGATGTCCTTACGAATCATTTATATATACAGGGTGATTATAATTAAAGTTAAACTTTCAAAACCTCCGTAGAAATAACACCACTGTTCAGAATGATGTCTAATTGAAATGAAATATTATCGGAGAAGGGGGAAAGCGTATGACAGAAGCAAAAAAATAGTGTGAAAATTGACTAATAGATGGCGCTGTATGTGTCAGAATATGTAAATGAAAACACCTATCATGCGCACGATTCATTGAAGTTGATATAAACACACCGGGTAGGCGGCTTTTCCTCCTTTCGCGTCTGCGACGTTCGCAATGACTGTCTCAATGCAGGATCGCGCTCTGCTTGTAGAGCTATATTACAAGAATGATGACCGTGCAAACGTCGCTCTGCAGAAGTTTCGGACACTGAAGAGTTTGAAAAAAGGCGTTGGTCCGATAACTGCCGTGAGTCTGGAGAAAATGATTCAGAAATTCGAAAAGACGGGTTCTTTTGGTGTGCAACCTGGTAAATGGAGGTAACGAACTGATTCGACGACAGTGGAAGCAGTGGCCACAGCAATGCAGGAGGAAACGAGTGGTGGTGGGCAAACGTGTAGTGCATGGAGAATTGCCCGAACATTCGACATACCCGTGAGCACGGTGTGTAAAATCTTACGAAACATCCTTCGTTGCTATCCATTCAAAATTACCCATGTGCACGAGTTGCTTCATGTTGACCTGCCAACAAGAGAGACCTTTGCTTTAGAATTTCTTGCTAACAAGGAAGTGGACAATGATTGGCCGTGGAAGATTTTGTGGACAGACGAATCCCACTTCCATCTGACAGGATATGTCAATACACAGAATTGTCGAATATGGACAACGGAAAATATACACGCGAATCAAACAGTACCACTTCATCCTGAATAGGTCACTGTGTGGTGCGGGTTTACGGCATCATTTATCATAGGGCCATATTTTTTCGGATAGACAGGTGCTTCCGGTCCTGTTACCTGTACCGTCACTGGTAGGCGCTATGAGTGCGCAACCACGTCATTCCAGCTCTCCAACAGCGTGGATGTGTGGATGGAATCATTTTTATGCAAGATGGCGCATCTCCGCACATTGAAAATCCTGTTAAGCAGCTGCTGAAGCACCATTTCGGAAATGCTAGAATTATCAGCCGCCATTTCCCTACAGCTTGGCCGTCCTGACCACACGATCTTAATTCGTGTGACTTCTGGCTGTTGGGCTATGTGAAAGATGGTGTGTTCAGTGTTCTGATTGCAAACTTAGCTGCACTGAAGGCACGCATTGCGCAGCACTTTTCTGAACGTGATCCCGGAAACACTTCGATCAGTTGTGAAGCATGCTGTTCCTCGATTTCAACTTGTTGCAGAAAACGGTAGACAGCACATTGAACATGTTTTGCGCCAGTCACACGGAAATTAATAATCCGACTTGATTTTGATTCATGCTTTTTATGCGGTTTCTGGCCTTGGGACAACTAAAAACCGATTTTTCCGATCCGATGTGATATGACCTTGCCGTGGTGGATGGGCATACGAAACTGACGATATCACACCTGCGTGCACCGAATAGTACAGTTTGTGTAACGTCAGACGTACACCTAAGGCATTGTTGTATGATTCATTTGTCATTTGTAGTCAACCACTATTAAATTATGATGCTTGCAGCGCCATCCGTTGCTATATTTTGTAACTACTTATTTTTCTTCTGTTATACGTTTTCCCCCTTCTCCGATAATACGAGGGTTGGAACTTAAATAGTGGCAACTATTTATTCACAAGCGATACAAAAGAGTCACATGTTTGCACCTGTTACTGTCCTTCAAAGTAGTCACCAGCGTTGTGTAGAACCCGTTGCCAGCAATGTGGAAGGCGTAGTAAACCGTTAGCAGAGCCTGTTCTGTTGATGATGCGAATGGAGCGGTCTGCTGCCTGTCGAATCTCTGGAACAGTACTGAAGCGAATGCAACGAAGTGGTTCCTTCATCTTCGGAATCAAATCAGAGTCTGCGCAAATCCACAACGCTGTCTGTCGGTCGCGAGCCACTCTCAGATCTGGTGCTCCTATCTTGGGATCACCTTGACGTGGTCTACGCGCCGTACAGCGGCGGTCAACTTTCGCGAAGTGCTGAGAATTACACCTATGATGATGAGTCACCACTACCGACGCCGCCTCGATCCTTTGGAGTGTGTTGCCTACCTGAGTGCCCATGTGGGGTCCGTGATGGTTCATACTGCGCAGGTTCTACCAGCGCCATTTACGATAGGACGTTGTATTCAAGCGACATTCAAATATTTTCTGACGGTTTGGTCAATCTTAGAAGTACGCTGTGACACATTTACTCGCATCCCGCGTCTTGAACGTACGCTATCGTTCAGCGCCACTTTTCAAGGCCACGATTTATAAACGATGGTGCACTGTCAGGGCCTCCATTACGCACCATTTACTTGCCGTCCTTGTGTCTGTGTCCTCTCCGGCCGGCCCCGCGTTCAGACACATCGTGGCGTTGATTGCGAAACCCAGTCATGATGGCGCGGACGAATAACTTCTGTCTCCTTTCCCTACGTGATGTCGCCTGTAACGCCTTAGGACGCAACTTCATATTGTTGTGGTGGACTGTTATTTGGTGGCACATTCATTAGTTTCTTTCCGACGCATATTACATCGACTTCTTATCACGCGACCTGTCGGAATTATGGAACTAGTCAGCAACTCCATGCCATAGAATGGTGGACTCTTCCGTCCGTCGTAGTGTCGACGATGATCAACGCTCATTCAATTGTGGCCGTTGAGTACGTGTAGTCGTTGGGGCTGCAAACCATTACATATTTTCTACGATTGCCGCCGCATGTTATTGACCCAGAGACCTTCAATTACCCTCTGGTCGAATATTTTCCTGCCACAAAGTCTCGGGCGGTTCTCTTGCACAGAGCTGGACCTTGGCACATCTACACTCATGCTCATAAATTAAGGATAACCGCAGAATGTGGTGCCACACAACGTGGTCCTACACAAAACTGGCGCTAATAGCATAGGCACATAGGGAACACATATGACACAGATCTGTAAGTCCACGATATTGGTGATAAGTTGAGAAAACCGTCCCGAAACACATGTGCTACAAAACGCCACCGTTTACTGAACATGTAGCCGGAAATCAATATGGGATATTATCACCATGCACACGTACACAGGTCGCACAACGGGTTGGCATACTCTGGATCAGGTGGTCGAGCAGCTGCTGGGGTATAGCCTCCCATTCTTGCACCAGTGCCTGTCGTAGCTCCTGAAGTGTCGTAGGGATTTGAAGTCGTGCAGCGATACGTCGACCGAGAGTATACCAGACGTGCTCGGTGGAGTTTAGGTCTGGAGAACAGGCAGGCCACTCCATTCACCTGATATCTTCTGTTTCAAGGTATTCATCCACGATGGCTGCTCGATGAGGCCGTGCGTTATCATCCATCAGGAGGAAGGTGCGACCCACTGCACCGCTGAAAAGGCGGACATACTAGTGCAAAATGACGACCCGACACACCTGACCTGTTACAGTTCCTCTGTCAAAGACATGCAGTAGTGCATGTGCACCAATCATAATCCCACCCCACACCATCAAACCACGACCTCCATACAGGTTCCTTTCAAAGACATTAAGGAGTGTTGGTATCGGGTTCCTGGTTCACACCAGATGAAAACTCGGTGAGAATCACTGTTCAGACTATACCTGGACTCGTCCGTGAACATAATCTGGGACCACTGTTCCAATGACCATGTACTGTGTTCTTGATACCAGGATTTACAGGATCTCCTGTGACCAGGGGTCAGTGGAATGCACCTTGCAGGTCTCCGGGCGAATGAAACATGTCTGCTTGGTCGTCTGTAGACTGTGTATCTGGAGACAACTGTTCTAGTGGCTGCGGTAAGGTCCCGAGCAAGGTTTCCTGCAGTATTCCGTTGCCGTCTGCGGGCACTGATGGTGAGATATCGGTCTTCTTATTGTGTTGTACACTGTGGACATCCCGTACTGTAGCGCCTGGACACGTTTCCTGTCTGCTGGAATCGTTGCCATAATCTTGAAATCACACTTTGTGACACACGGAGGGCCCGTGCTACGACCTGCTGTGTTTGACCAGCCTCCAGTCGCCCTAGTATTCTACCCCTCATAACGTCATCAATATGTATTATTTGAGCCATTTTCAACACACAGTCACCATTAGCACGTCTGAACACGTCTGCACTCTTACTCGCTGCATCGTACTCTGACCACCAACACTCCTCTGTGTATGTGGACTGCTGCCAGCGCCACCGTGCGACGACCGCAGGTTAAATGCACCGCATGGTCATACCCCGAGGTCATTTAAACCCGCAAACCGTCCGCCAGAGTGTTGTTTCACCATGTATCATCATTATCCTTAATTTATGAGCATGAGTGTATATGGAATTGCTCATCACTTGCGCTTTGATTTTTGCCAGTATTTTCCGACTACACATACAAGTTGCGCTCTGTTCCAGTTATCGTGTGTGTTTTGCCTATTGCTTTAACAGCGTTTTATCATACCACCACTAAGTTGATGTATTCCCGGCGAGGCAGGTGCCCGCACGGTTCCGAATGAAACATGACTCGCCTACACCTTGGACTCGGCCCATCTGCCATCCTTTATTACTCTGCTGTGTTTCCAGTGTTCCGGATGGGTGAACTAGTTTTAATTTGTTTTCCCACTGTCTGAATGTGCAAAAAAATAAATAATTAAAATAAAAATGAGCAGTGTGAGGATGCAACACAGTGATTGGGGGGAGGGGGGGGGCAGGCTTCAGGGTTCGTCTCCTGCCCACCTTGTCTCCTCCAACCTGTATCTGCCTGTTACCTTCTAAAAAAAGAAAAAGAACAAAAAAAACTGGTCAGAACATCTCCCTACTAAGCAGGATACTCGGTTTCGAATCCCAGTCCAGCACATTTTGAAGTAAGTAATTGATTTCAATAAACGCCCGTTCGCAGCCAATGTCAGTAATTCTACTGTGTCTTAAGAAAGTAATGATTTATCTGTACGAATTAAAGCGATAAGGTGTTTTCAAAGCGAAATTTCTTTCGTGATAAATGCGATAGCACAGCGAAATCTGTAGAGAATAACGAGCTTGAAATTTTTGTTCTAAGATTACATTTATGAAAAGGAAGGGAATAAAGAACAATAACTCTTCAACAAGATAGACATACCTGTTAGCTTTAATATTCCAGAAAATCTCTTTAATGTATGACACCAAATGCTGGAAGGTTTTAGGGAGGGTCAGGTGTGTTCTAAGTAATTCGACACAAATGTTACTGTGGTGTCACCGCCAGACACCACACTTGCTAGCTGATAGCTTTAAATCGGCCGCGGTCCATTAGTACATGTCGTACCCGCGTGTCGCCACTGTCAGTAATTGCAGACCGAGCGCCACCACACGGCAGGTCTAGAGAGACGTACTAGGACTCAGCCCAGTTGTACGACGACGTTGCTAGCGACTACACTGACGAAGCCTTTCTCTCATTTGCCGAGAGATAGTTAGAATAGCCTTCAGCTAAGTCCATGGCTACGACCTAGCAAGGCGCCATTAACCATATCTAGAGAGAGTCTCACTTGTATCATCAAGAATGCTGTATACAAATGATGGATTAAAGTTGCCATTAACCATATCTAGAGAGAGTCTCACTTGTATCATCAAGAATGCTGTATACAAATGATGGATTAAAGTTAAGTGTTACAGAAGCTACGTACTTTTCTTTATAGCATTCATTACGTATCCTGTTTCAGACATCACGCCAGCCGGCGTGTGTAACGCGTGCATTTCGGCTACTTCCGAGTGGCGTGGCTGTCTTGATACGCCACAACAGTTACCAAATTTGACTCTTTGCGTCTTGCAAAACGATATGTTTGGGATGTTATTCTCGGGGTGGCTGAAAATCCAACCCCATCCTGACTCGTCATGCTATAGCACGCTAATATTCTTGGAAAGACCGCCTGCTTAGCTGGGTGGTAACGTGCTTGCCTCCCCTGGAAGAGGGCCCGTGTTCGATTCCCAGCCGGGTTGGAGATTTTCTCCGCTCGTCGTCGGATGTTGTATCATCATTTCATCCCCATCACCGGCGCGCAAGTCGCCCAATGTGGCGTCGACTTGCACTTGGCGGCCGAAATTTCCCGGTTGGCGCCTCCCGACCAACGATACCATACGCTCATTTCATTTCCATTCTTGGAAAACTCGAATGACGTCTACCGGATGCACTCCTGACTGCACAAATGGTTAAAGTATTTCGAAGCCGTGGTTCAGGTAAAATAAGTAAAGTGACCACAGTCAACAGTGTGTTGAAACTACAATTTGAAAGGCGGACTCCGTAGTTCCGTTCGCTGACAACGGGCAACAGTTGAGAGACTTCGTGCCCAGTGGCGAAGCGTCCCATAAGGCTCTAACGCTGAGCCTACCCAAAAAAATCCCAAAATAATTCGTCCAGACTGAATTTAATCCGATTTGGCATTTACCCTCGCAAATGTTTTCAAAATAATTTGCGTTTGAACGTCGTAAATGCACCCGCCAGTATAATGCATCACATCTCTAGCTTTGCAACTAATAACCGCTCGGAATTCCGTGCTTGTTACAAGCATGCCCAATAAGCCGTTCTTTCTTGTGGCGGGCTGTGGTTTCTACTGCGTGGATACGGTTATTAAAAGTTGGCGTTTGATTTTTTCCTACTCCTCGTCAGCGGGGGACACACGCCTAAGTGGAATGACAAGTCATTCAGCATTTCCCTAAAAGAAAGCGCCACTTCTCATTGTCTAGCACGCTAGAAGCAAGCCACGCGTATTGAGAAACCATCAACTCTTTATTTAAGTGTTTATAAAAACACAAAGAACAAGAAGACATTCATAATTCATGGAAAATAAGTGTGAATGCATCTTTGGATGGCCGGCCGATGTGGCCGAGCGGTTCTAGGCGCTACGGTCTGGAACTGCGCGACGCTACGGTCGCAGGTTCGAATCCTGCCTCGGGCATGGATGTGTATGATGCCCTTAGGTTAGTTAAGTTTAAGTAGTTCTAAGTTCTAGGGGACTGATGATCTCAGATGTTAAGTCCCATAGTGCTCAGAGCCATTTGAATCATCTTTGGATGTTGTTGCTAAATGATAGGAATTATTCTATATACACTCCTGGAAATTGAAATAAGAACACCGTGAATTCATTGTCCCAGGAAGGGGAAACTTTATTGACACATTCCTGGGGTCAGATACATCACATGGTCACATTGACAGAACCACAGGCACATAGACACAGGCAACAGAGCATGCACAATGTCGGCACTAGTACAGAGTATATCCACCTTTCGCAGCAATGCAGGCTGCTATTCTCCCATGGAGACGATCGTAGAGATGCTGGATGTAGTCCTGTGGAACGGCTTGCCATGCCATTTCCACCTGGCGCCTCAGTTGGACCAGCGTTCGTGCTGGACGTGCAGACCGCGTGAGACGACGCTTCATCCAGGCCCAAACATGCGCAATGGGGGACAGATCCGGAGATCTTGCTGGCCAGGGTAGTTGACTTACACCTTCTAGAGCACGTTGGGTGGCACGGGATACATGCGGACGTGCATTGTCCTGTTGGAACAGCAAGTTCCCTTGCCGGTCTAGGAATGGTAGAACGATGGGTTTGATGACGGTTTGGATGTACCGTGCACTATTCAGTGTCCCCTCGACGATCACCAGTGGTGTACGGCCAGTGTAGGAGATCGCTCCCCACACCATGATGCCGGGTGTTGGCCCTGTGTGCCTCGGTCGTATGCAGTCCTGATTGTGGCGCTCACCTGCACGGCGCCAAACACGCATACGACCATCATTGGCACCAAGGCAGAAGCGACTCTCATCGCTGAAGACGACACGTCTCCATTCGTCCCTCCATTCACGCCTGTCGCGACACCACTGGAGGCGGGCTGCACGATGTTGGGGCGTGAGCGGAAGACGGCCTAACGGTGTGCGGGACCGTAGCCCAGCTACATGGAGACGGTTGCGAATGGTCCTCGCCGATACCCCAGGAGCAACAGTGTCCCTAATTTGCTGGGAAGTGGCGGTGCGGTCCCCTACGGCACTGCGTAGGATCCTACGGTCTTGGCGTGCATCCGTGCGTCGCTGCGGTCCGGTCCCAGGTCGACGGGCACGTGCACCTTCCGCCGACCACTGGCGACAACATCGATGTACTGTGGAGACCTCACGCCCCACGTGTTGAGCAATTCGGCGGTACGTCCACCCGGCCTCCCGCATGCCCACTATACGCCCTCGCTCAAAGTCCGTCAACTGCACATACGGTTCACGTCCACGCTGTCGCGACATGCTACCAGTGTTAAAGACTGCGATGGAGCTCCGTATGCCACGGCAAACTGGCTGACACTGACGGCGGCGGTGCACAAATGCTGCGCAGCTAGCGCCATTCGACGGCCAACACCGCGGTTCCTGGTGTGTCCGCTGTGCCGTGCGTGTGATCATTGCTTGTACAGCCCTCTCGCAGTGTCCGGAGCAAGTATGGTGGGTCTGACACACCGGTGTCAATGTGTTCTTTTTTCCATTTCCAGGAGTGTATTTTCGTTGTTCCTCAGATTAAAATTTAGTGGCTTTACTTATTTCAAACTTGAGAGTTCAGCAGTACTAGACGTGCATATGGCGAAACCTGGAACACCGATTTTGCAGTTAAAATATAAGTAGTGATATGATTAACTGATTATTGAACTATATTTCGGTGCACTCCGTCACGTGTGAAGTGTCATCGTCAATTTGCCTTGTCATTCGGTTGTCGAAAAGAAAACTGTATGTTGGCTGATGTTTAAATAATTATCTTGTAATACATGATGTTGTCCACTACCTCAAACTGCCGTGGATGAGTTTATTTTATAACAAGATCCATTGAATTTTTTAACTGAAAATTCTGCATTCTTCTCTCATCGTTCTTTCTAAGATAAATTCCTGGCGGAAGAACGAAAGTCAACTCCTAGACAGTTTATTAAAAAATCTTACAGAAAAGTTGGAAGGCGTTTCCAGACACAATGGTACAGTTCAAAACAGTAAGTTAGTGGCAGCTTTGTAAGTACCGAAACTTTTTTTGTTTTTACTGTGTGCTATTTGGAATGGTTAATGTCGGTTTTGAATGGCTTAAGTGGAGAATACGCGACGAGGGTCTACAAAATTTTCTTTCTAGAGCTAAAAAGCAGGT
The DNA here is from genome assembly GCF_023864275.1 of Schistocerca cancellata. Lineage (NCBI taxonomy): Eukaryota > Metazoa > Arthropoda > Insecta > Orthoptera > Acrididae > Schistocerca > Schistocerca cancellata. The sequence goes on along the minus strand of NC_064634.1, from coordinate 390,784,449 downwards.
ATGTTCCGTTTCACATATCACAGCAGCTGTTACATACAATCACCAAGGAACAGTAAGAACTGACCATGCTCTTTCACAAGCAGCTTGCTTGGGAGCTTTGAAACCGACAGAAGGTTTATCGAAACAAGTATAATGTAGAGACATATTTTGACTACCTGCTTTGTAGCAAGGCAATGGCGAATCTGAGGTGTCTGTAAATAAAGGAAATCAAATAGAACTTTTGGATTTCTTTGTGGAAGAAGAGCCACACATAAAAGATCATTTAGCATCCGATGGAGCATTTAAAGGCACTTCCCCTGACAAACAGAATGAAATAATAACTTGCATTAAGGACGTTATTAAAAAAACAAATTTCAAGTGAACTTAAAAATAGTCCGTTTATATCAGTACAAGCCAACGAAACAATGGATGCTTCAACTAGAAGGCAAATGAGTGTAATCTTTGTTTTGCAAATAACGAATCAGGAGAAATTCAAGAGATATTCGTAGGGTTTTATGAAGCATCCGAAGATCGCAGTGTACAAGGCGTAGCCACAGTTGTGTTGCAAGTGCGAAGCAATTGGAATACTTATAAAACCTAATTAGTATCGCAAACATACGGTGGCTGCAGTGCAATGGCAGGGAAACAAGCAGATCTTCAAGCTCTCTATATCCACTGCTACGCTTGTAAGAAAATTACGGAAGTAATAATTTTGTGGCGAATTTATCAGGATTTCACGCATTTTTTAGCCGTGAACTTCTGAGGGACAGAGGAATTAAAGTACGAAGTCCAGTTACTACCGTAATTTTTCTACAAGGTATAATTTTCATTTACGCGCCTTACAAACCATTATTCGCCACTGTAAAGACCTGAGAACATCATTTAATGATGTGATAAACAATGAAGGGTGGGACGATAACTCTTTACAGTGCAGCTGAACAACTACAATTCGACTTTCCAGCATACAAGTATCTTGTTTGACATCTTGCAAAGTAAAACTGTGAACAAAAGAGGATGTAAGCTCAAAACTGAAAACTGTGTTAAGATTGTTGAAAGACTAAGAAGTGAGGAAATTATTTTGAAATGCTTAGTGGAAGCTGAGAGCCTTATAAATTCAGCAGGAGTTTCTGAAATTGATTTTAATGAAACAGAAGCAAGTATTCAGAAGTTGGGAAGGCCAGCATTCGAAATAATTGACAAAGCAGTAGTAAACATGGAAACCAGATTTCAGAACTTTCATGAAACAAGTTTTACAGAACTTGTAAATGAGAAAATATCCTCGCGTTATAGTAGGCCAAACAATTTCCAGATTTATGAAGTCGAAAACTATACTACTGGCCATTAAAATTACTACACCACCAAGACGACATGCTACAGACGCGAAACTTAACCAACTGGAAGAAGATGCTGTGATATGCAAATGATTAGCTTTTCAGAGCATTCACACACGGTTGGCGCCGGTGGCGACACCTACAACGTGCTGACATGAGGAAAGTTCCCAACCGATTTCTCATACACAAACAGCAGTTGACCGGCGTTGCCTGCTGAAACGTTGTTTTGATGCCTCGTGTAAGAAGGAGAAATGCGTACCATCACGTTTCCGACTTTGATAGAGGTCGGATTGTAGCCTATCGCGATTGCGGTTTATCGTATCGCGACATTGCTGCTCGCGTTGATCGAGATCCAATGACTGTTAGCAGAATATGGAATCGGTGGGTTCAGGAGGGTAATACGGAACGCCGTGCTGGATCCCAACGGCCTCGTATCACCAGCAGTCGAGATGACAGGCATCTTATCCGCATGGCTGTAACGGATCGTGCAGCCACGTCTCGATACCTGAGTCAACAGATGGGGACGTTTGCAAGACAACTACCGTCTGCACGAGCAGTTCGACGATGTTTCCAGCAGCATGGACTATCAGCTCGGAGACCATGGCTGCGGTTACCCTTGACGCTGCATCACAGACAGGAGTGCCTGCGATAGTGTACTCAACGACGAACCTGGGTGCACGAACGGCAAAACGTCATTTTTTTCGGTTGAATCCAGATTCTGTATACAGCATCATGATGGCCGCATCCGTGTTTGGCAACATCGCGGTGAACGCACATTGGAAGCGTGTATTCGTCATCGCCATAATGGCGTATCACCCGGCGTGATGGTATGGGGTGCCATTGGTTACACGTCTCGGTCACCTCTTGTTCGCATTGACGGCACTTTGAACAGTGGACGTTACATTTCAGATGTGTTACGACCCGTGGCTCTTCATTCGATCCCTACATTTCAGCGGGATAATGCACGACCGCACATTGCAGGTCCTATACGGGTCTTTCTGGATACAGAAAATGTTCGACTGCTGCCCTGGCCAGCAAATTCTTCAGATCTCTCACCAATTGAAAACGTCTGGTCAATGGTGGCCGAGCAACTGGCTCGTCACAAGACGCCAATCACTACTCTTGATGAACTGTGATATCGTGTTGAAGCTGCATGGGCGGCTGTACCTGTACACGCAATCCAAGCTCTGTTTGACTCAATGCCCAGGCGTATCAAGGCCGTTATTACGGCCAGAGGTGGTTGTTCTGGGTACTGATTTCTCAGGATTATGCACCCAAATTGCGTGAAAATGTAATCACATGTCAGTTCTAGTATAATATATTTGTCCAATGAATACCCGTTTATCATCTGCATTTCTTCATGGTGTAGCAATTTTAATGGCCAGTAGTGTACTTAAAATATATCCTTTGACAGTGGAAAACTTAAAGCAGTCTTTACTTTTATTTACAGCAGTGAGGATAAACTTTTACAACCTCAGGACCTCCTTAAATCCATTATAAACAGTGGATTAAAAAATCTGTTCTCTGTATGTGTGAAATTACTGTCGTGAAATTACTGTCTTGCAATTCCAGCAACCACCATATCTTGCGAAAGAAGCACGAGTACATTAAAATGCGTTACAACCTACCTTCGCAACATAATGACAGATGATAGACTGTCAAATTGGCGATTCTGGCTATAGAGAAGGGAACTGTGATACCTTCAACCAGACGGAAGGTGTTCACATCTCGTGTTATAGATGTTTACGCCCAGATAAGGGGCAGGAGAATAGAAGTAATTTATAAAACGATGTAACTGTGAGCTACCGTGTGCTATATTTTTATTACAGTGTAGCTGTTTAATATTTTCATGCATTTATTTGTAATAATTTATGTAGCAGTTTCAATCTTACAAGGGAGCCTCCCCATTGGACCCGCTCGGATTTAGTGGTAAGATGGCCTAATGGATAGCCCATCAACAGCTGAACGCAGAGCAATAACATGAAGAAGGTGTATTGAACTATGAAAACAAAACAAAAAAAAGAGTCAGTGAACACTCCAGGCTCAACAACTGCAACAATGGGTAGCTTGTAGCAGTCATGGCGTCATGGCTGAGTCGCCGGCACGGTTGCTGAGCGTGTTCGGTCAGAGCGTTAGAACCTCTCTGTAAATAGGTGTCATCGGACAGTAATATATAGGACAAAATGAGATCAACAAAAAAAGTGGTCAGGGTGTTGGACTGCAAAGCGGACACCCCGTGTTTTAAATCCCCTCGTTTCAATTTATTTTTATTTTTCACAACTTTATGAACTGTCCGACCGGTCATTGAAGTGTTTGTTCTCCTTCTATAGTCTTGTCAGACAACCATTATAGAATATAAGTCATGTGGTAACAATACATTACCGCCACAGTTAAATGTGATGAATAGTGAGAGCAGGAGAGACATCACATAGGTGTCTTACAGAAATGAAAACAACAAATAAACGGATGTGAACTAGGTCACAACAAAGGAATTCAGCAGTCAAAACTTCTAAAATGAAACTCAAAAAACGTTAAAAACATAAGTTTTGACAAAGCACTGGCAACTGTGTGATTGTGAAACTGTTGCGTTCATCTGTTGCAACTTATGTGACAGACTATTATGTTTTCATCATTTCCTTGGGAGTGAACACATTCACATTCAGACGAACACCTAAAATGGTTCAAATGCCTCTGCGCACTATGGGACTTAACATCTGAGGTCATCAATCCTCTAGACGTAGAACTACTTAAACCTAACCAACCTAAGGACATTACACACATCCATGCACGAGGCAGGACTCGAACCTGCGACCGTAGCAGCAGACTGAAGCGCCTAGAACCGCTCGGCCACAGCGGCCGGCTACGAACACCTAAATCGGGCAAGAAGCCATATCTCACTCACTCACAAGGCATACAAATTAGGCCTTATCATATGACACATGTACTGTCAGTATGACACACCAGACATGTTTTCCGGTGGAGGATTCAGTTGACTTGCCTTGTCATCAAAGGTTTGCGGTTCCCGTTCGAAAGCCGCTTCCTTTCGGCTGCTAATAGAGTAGTTGTGCAGAACAACTTTCAGTATAGGTCCCTTCCTTACACCTCGCTGTTACAAACAGACTTTACAACCCGACACAGACACAAATTTGAATACAGGGAACAGCGAAAAAAATAAAAGTAAAAAAAGAAAGGACGAGCGAGTTTCAAACACGGCTCGTCCGCGTTGCAGTTCAACACCGTAACTACTTTTTTCATCTTTTTCGTTATTGTTCGTTGTATTTGGCCGTAGCGTACGTCATATGACATCCGTTGAAGTTCCAGCCAGCTCTCTGACCGAACGCGCTGAGCTTACCGTGCCCTAACCACGGCGCCAACGTTGTCTGTCGTCTCACAATGTTGCACTAGTTAAACTTGGGCCCTTCGCTGTTTGTAGTTTACTTTTTTCACAGTTCAGTACTCCTTCTTCCTGTATTCATACTTGATCTGTGTTCAGTTTTTGTTGTTCTGTCGACTAGACTCTCTTACCACTATATCTGAGGGGATGCTATTGGAAGTTTCCCTTGTTAGTAGGAATATGCACCTATGTTACTTTTGCAGTGGTTCTGTTTTACAAGTTTTTGTTTTAAAATTGTTTTCTTTTTTCGAAATTCGTAATTCTTAGGCTACCCAACAAAAAATACCACGCTTCGCCACTGTTCGTGCCGTAGTGATTTGTTGATGTTCGTTGCCAGCTGTGCAGAGTACCATTAACCATTTTGGATTGCATGGTCATCTGCTTTTGTTGCTGAGCTGTAATGTCACTGCTTCTGTTTTGTTACACTACTTTTACTGTGTTTTTTTTAACGAGTGATGGTATGGTTGCAGACGCATTGCAGGGTGACTTTCTATTCCATTTCAGCCAGCCGCTGTGGCCGAGCGGCTCTAGGCGCTTCAGTCCCGAACCGCGCTGCTGCTACGGTCGCAGGTTCGAATCCTGCCTCGGGCATGGCTGTGTGTGACGTTCTTAGGTTCGTTAGGTTTAAGTAGTTCAAAGTCTAGGTGACTGATGACCTCAGATGTCAAGACCCATAGTGCTTAGAGCCATTTGAACCATTTTTTCCCCATTTCAGAATTGAAAGCCTATTGTCAGAAGCTCGTGGAGAGATCGGCGAGAACACAAGCTTCTGTTGCCTACACTGCATACTTACACTGTATATGGAGGCGGAGTTTGTTTCCCCGCAACCCTTGCTCACCAATATAAAACCGGTAAGCCTCACGCCTGAGATTCAAGTAACAATGAACTAACTAAAAAAGAGCAGATTCTAGTAACATTAGAAAACAAGTAGTTAACTTTTTATAAGAAATGCTGGAAGTGTTGGCTATGGGCATCCAAGCAGCGCTGACCTCATTTGATGACCTTCCCGGCAACACGCTGTAATTCTGCAGGCGTGATTGTGTTAATTTCTCTAGTTTTGTTCCGTCTAGGACCGTCTACTGCGCGAGGATTGTCAGTATACATTTCGCTTTCCGGTACGTCCCGAAATTAAAAATCGCACGATATTTAATATGGGGCCTGACTTGTCTCTCTTCATGGAACACGTTGGTGATGTGGGCAGTTCTTTGTTTCTGTGTGTGGGCGGTTGTTCCATCGTTTTGGAATACTGCATATAGCTTCTCTACATCTGTCGTTAGTTGTGCGTGGAACATGTGAAACGTCTCCAGATATAAGGCAATGTTTAAGGTGTAATTGAAAAATATGGTTCAAAATGGTTCAAATGGCTCTGAGCACTAAGGGAGTTAACTTCTGAGGTCATCAGTCCCCTAGAACTTAGAATTTCTTAAACCTAACTAACCTAAGGACATCACACACATCCATGCTCAAGGCGGGATTCGAACCTGCGACCGTAGCAGTCGCGCTGTGCCAGACTCTAGCGCCTAGAACCGCTCGGTCACTCCGGCCGGCGAAAAATATGGGACCAATAATGCGACGGCCGGACTATGCACAGCATATACCTCTCTGAGTGGAGATGTTCCTCAAATATGAGGATTCTCCTGCGACCAGTATCTGCAATTCTGGGAGCTTCCACAACCTGACAAATGGCACCAAACCTCACCTGACATGAAGTACAGCAAGGGGTCCACGTAACAGTCAGCAACTGATGTTAACAGCCAGTTACAATAATGAACTATTTTTTTTCCTGATCCTCAAATTCCAACTCTTGCACCACACTCACACAATAGGTCTTTAATTTCATATCTTTTAGTGCACAATGACACGACGTACGAGATACACCAGTCTGCTCCGGTAACTTCCTTACCAGTTTGCGGGGACTTCCCACAACGTCCACTCGATTTCTACGTGTAGCTTCAGCAGTTCTCACTCTCGGTCGCCTATTCCTCTGCACATTCTTAACGGATCCTACAGCCCTTCATTTCTTGTACAGATCTTGAACAGTCGTGGTCGTGGGGAGTTTCTTACCAGGATACTTCGCTTGAAACATTTCTTTATGGGCTTCGTCTTTACGTAACACTTCACAATATCAATTCGCTGTTCTAATGCAAACTGCCTCAATTCTGCAACATCTCGACAATATGAGCTTCTCACAGCAACTGACACAAGAACAAACAGCTGCACTCAGGTTTTCGATAAAATGCAGTGAGCTAACTTTCGGGACAATGTTGCCACAAGTCATTCGACTAGAGATGATTAACCGGTACGTGAGGCATACCGGTTTTTGATGTGGGACACACTGTAGTTCGTGAGTAACAGCAGCGCCAAACAGTTTGGGAGTAAAGGTTTATAAGTTTCGGAAACAATATTTTAATGTTTACATTCTCTGCCTCGTGATGACTGGGTGTTGTGTGATGTCCTTAGGTTAGTTAGGTTTAAGTAGTTCTAAGTTCTAGGGGACTGATGACCATAGATGTTAAGTCCCATAGTGCTCAGAGCCATTTGAACCATTTTTGAACCAATGTTTACAATTTGTAATGTTGGTAACTAGTGGGAGAAAAAAATATACTGTATCAAAACATTGCTTTAAAAATAAGGAGCATTTAGAACATGGGAGACCAACCCCCGGCCCAAAGCAAGTATTAGTGCTGCCCAAGAAGTGACAACCTATCACGCGATTCGCCGGCCGGGGTGGCAGAGCGCTTCTAGGCGCTTCAGTCTGGAACCGCGCGACCGCTACGGTCGCAGGTTCGAATCCTGCCTCAGGCATGGATGAGTGTAATGTCCTTAGATTAGTTAGGTTTAGGTAGTTCTAAGTTCTAGGGGACTGATGACCTCAGATGTTAAGTCCCATAGTGCTCAGAGCCATTTCAACCATTCTATCACGCGATTCATAAAAAATTCCATAAAAAATCCTTTATATGAGATTACGATAAATTGAATTTTTTCCATTTGAAACTTTCGCCGAGTATTTTTAGTGTTAAGTTTATTACGTTCGGCCCGAAAATACTCGTCCTTTTCCAATGTCACCCAGGTAGGCTAAAAAGTTGGAGACCAGATGAATGAATCTTAAAAAATAGACATCCTAAAGAACATATTAAGCCAATAAAAAATTAGGCTAAAAATTTCTATGTTGGTCTATCCCGGTTCACGAATTTCAGGACGGGAAATGCAGGAAAAGCGTGGCGCCCGACACGGTCAGCTTCGCGGCCCAGGGTAGCGAGGTTCCCGTTCACTCAGAGACCGGGAGGCCTCATTAAACGGCTGTCGTGGCTGGCTGCGCCCTGTTAAGAGAAGTTGGTCCGCGCAGCTTTCCGCTGCCACTGCGAATTGGCCGCGCCAAAGGACGCCGTTGCCAGGGGTGAACGCCTGCGAGAAGCCATCGCCGACTGCTCGCGCCAAACGGCGCTCGCTGCGGCCACGAGTTGCCGAGAGGCAGCAGAAGTCCGGCGTAATTAATCACTGAATGCCTTGTACACCTACAGATCGTTTCCAGTGAGGAGGTCCGCAGGTGAGTTTTCGATGCAACTGCTGGAGGCGATTTAACTGCGGAACCAGGGGCGGCATACAGTCATGGAAAAAAGTATTCGTACCACGTCGGTCATGTAGGATAACTTATTTATAAGAACTGAAGAACACAACCAGAGATGTTATCTGGTAAATTCCCAGTATGGGGTTTCCTCCCTGATTTGTACATATAAAAGAATTAACTAAACTAGCCTTCCGCAAAAAGTAATAACAACCCTATACCAGATGGCTTCACACAATGGGGAAAAATTATTCATACATACAAAGAAAAATACAATGTACATAAACACTAGAAGGTTTCAGATAGGTTATATAATGGTAAGACAGAGAGTTAGGAACCAGATTTTTAATTGTAAGACATTTCCAGGGGCAGATGTGGACTCTGACCACAATCTAATGATTGTGAACTGTAGATTAAAACTGAAGAAACTGCGAAAAGGTAGGAATTTAAGGAGATGGGATCTGGATAAACTGAAAGAACCAGAGGTTGTAGAGCGTTTCAGAGAGAGCATTAGGGAACAATTGACTAGAACGGAGGAAAGAAATACAGTAGAAGAAGAATGGGTAGCTTTGAGAGATGGAATAGTAAAGGCAGCAGAGAATGAAGTAGGTGAAAAGACGAGGGCTAGTAGAAATCCTTGAGTAACGGAAGAGATATTGAACTTAATTGACGAAAGGAGAAAATATAAGAATACAATGAATGAAGTGAGCAAAAATGAATTTGAACGTCTCAAAAATGAGATCGACAGGAAGTGCAAAATGGCTAATCAAGGTTGGCTAGAAGGATGTTCAGGCAGGTATCACTAGGATACTGTCTACAGGAAAATTCAAGAGATCTATGGAGAAAAGAGAAACACTTGTATGAATATCAGAGCTCATATGGAAAACCAGTTCTAAGCAAAGAAGGGAAAGCAGAAAGGTGGAAGGAGTATATAGAGGGTCTATACAAGGGCGATGTACTTGAGGACAATATTATGGAAATGGAAGAGGACGTAGATGAATATGAAATGGGAGATACGATACTGCGTGAAGAATTTGCGCTGAAAGACCTAAGTAGAAACAAGGCCCCGGGAGTGGACAACATTCCATTAGAACGACTGATAGCCGTGGGAGAGCCAGAACTGGCAAAACTGTACCATCTTCTGAGCAAGATGTAGGGGACAGGCGAAATATCCTTAGACTTCAAGAAGCATATAATAATTCCAATCCCAAAGAAAGCAGGTGTTGACAGGTGTGAAAATTACCGAACTATCAGTTTAATAAGTCACGACTGCAAAATACTAACACGAATTCTTTACATACGAATGGGAAAACCAGTAGAAGTTGACCTCGGGGAGGATCAGTTGGATTTCGTAGAAATGTTGGATCACGTGAGGAAATACTGACCCCTAAGACTTATCTTAGAAGATAGATTAAGGAAAGGCAAACCTACATTTCTAGCATTTGAAGACTTAGAGAAAGCTTTTGACAATGTTGACTGGAATACTCTCTTTCAAACTCTGAAGGTGGCAGGGTTAAAATACAGGGATCGAAAGGCTATTTACAATTTGCACAGAAACCAAATGGCAGTTATAAGAGTCGAGGGGCATGAAAGGGCAGCAGTGGTTGGGAAGGGAATGAGACAGGGTTGTAGCCAATCCCCGATGTTATTCAATCTATATATTGAACAAGCAGTATAGGAAACAAAAGAAAAATTTGGAGTAGGAATTAAAATCCATGGAGAAAAAAACAAAAACTTTGAGGTTTGCCGATAACATTGTAATTCTGTCAGAGACAACCAAGAACCTGGAAGAGCAGTTGAACGGAATGGACAGTGTCTTAAAAGAAGAATATAAGATGAACATCTACAAAAGCAAAACGAGGATAATGGAATGTAGTCGAATGAAATCAGGTGATACTGAGGGAATTAGATTAGGAAATGAGACACATAAAGCAGTAAATGAGTTTTGCTATTTGGGGAGCGAAATAACTGATGATGTTTGAAGTAGAGAAGATATAATATGTAGACTGGCAAAGCCAAGGGAAAGTGTTTCTGAAGAAGAGAAATTTGTTAATATCGAGCATAGATTTAAGTGTCAGGAAGTCTTTTCTGAAATTATTTGTATGGAGTGTAGCCATGTATGGAAGTGAAACATGGACGATGAATAGTTTCGACAAGAAGAGAATAGAAGCTTTCGAAATGTGGTGCTACAGAAGAATGCTGAAGATTAGGTGGGTAGAACACGTTTGTAATGACGAGGTACTGAATAGAATTGGGGATAAGAGGAATTTGTGGCACAACTTGACTAAAAAAAGGGATCGGTTGGTAGGACATATTCTGAGGCATCAAGGGATCACCAGTTTAGTACTGGTTGGCAGCGTGGACGTTAAAAATCGTAGAGGGAGGCCAAGAGATGAATACACTAAGCAGATTCTCAAGCATGTAGGTTGCAGTCGTAACTTAGAGATGAAGCAGTTTGCGCAGGATAGAGTAGCATGGAGGATTCCAGTCGCTGGACTGAAGACTACAACAGCGACACCGACGACGACAACAAACATAATGAGAAATTTAAATTTTGTAGGCATTCCTCTTCTATGTATCACATCCTCTAACCTCCTTGACATGGAATGAACAAGTTTTTTGGTAGTCTCTTAGGTAATGTTTCGCCATTGTAGTTGCAGACATTGTTTCAGAGTAGTCTTACTTCGTATCTCACGATTTCGGACTATGCTTTCAAGCGTTGCAGCAAGATGTTCAGTTGGATTAAGGTCTGCGCTCTCTGCGGGAAACCTGAGGACTTGGGGAGTAAGATATAACAACTGCATACAATCAGTTTCAGCGGTATGCTTAGGGTCATTGTCTTGCTGAAAGTAGTAATACGTTCCTAAACCCAAGCTACCAACACCGGTTTGCAGATTTTCCTTTAGGATATTAAAATACTGAAATCTGTCCATGTTACTTTCGAAAAAACAAGTTGCCCAACACCCAATGCAGTCATACATCCCCATACCATAACTCCCCCACCACTGTGCTTCATTGTGGTTTGCATGTGTTTGGCTTGCAGCTCAGTATTTGGTCGTTTCCTTACCAAAATTCTGACATCATTTACAAATATGTAAATATTTCTTACTCTAAATCGCGATATTATAGACTACGTCAGCTACATCCAATAATTTCAGCCGTTTTTAAAAAAGATTTTCCATTTTTCATAATGAGAGATAATTATTTGCCTCTCCTCTACAGTTGTTTCTTGCGCTTTGCGGCCCATTTCTCTGTTGCACTTCATTCACTACCAGAATCAACATGCACGTGGTGCAACTAGCCACTGAAGGCGTTCCTTGCTGCAAGCGGTTCGTTAGTCTTCTCTATGTTTACATTTCTAGTAATGGACGGAAATCTTTTTCCCCACTGTGTGAAGCCAGCTGGTACAGAATTTTTATCTACTTTTTGCAGAACGCTAATTTTGTTAACCCTCTTGCAGTATTCTGCCCTCTAGTCTAATATAGAGTGCCTAGGAAGCTGTTTTCTCTGATCGCTAGGCAACAATTCAAGCAAATGGTATTAATGGAATTTATTATAATAAGTTAAATTGACAATAATTACGTTTGTGTATTCACAAAGATGTGTCGCAAGTAAATGGCGACATGCAAATAATCAGTGTCCTTCGGTGTATACAATTTCAGTGCAAGCAAAACAAAACAGTTCATAACTCACTGCTGTAGCGTTTGTATGATGGCTCTTCTTCCACTCCGGCCACTCCGGCCGCGCGGCTACTTTTTTTTTTTTTTTTCTTTGTTGTGATTTCATTCCCCTGCCCCATAGGGGCAGGGGAGTGCTGTCAGCAGCACAATCCGCCGCTCTTCAGCCGAGTGACATGGCAGCTAAAATAAGAATAAAATGTTACATACATAAGGCGATAAAAAGGGGAACATAAACATAGTAAAGGGAGAAAATGGAGGTAAAAATAGACTGAAATGGAGACGTTCATGGGGGACAGTTAAAGAAGTCACCAGAAAGTTAAAAAACACAGTTGGCGATTCTTAAAACACAGAGAAGACACTGAATGGACATGCACAGGTTAAAAGTCGGCCACAATATTAAAAACACTCCAGAACAACACACTTAAAATCCACTTGTAGCATACACAACGAAGAATAAAACTGCCAGGTGGGACCTGCTGAGGGAAAGGTCAGAGAGGATGGAAAAGGAGGGGAGAGCAAGGGGCAGCAGTGGAAGTGGCGGGATGAAAAGAGTAGGGGTGTCAGCGGGTACACGAAGAGGCAGGAGACACGTGGGGTGGGAGATGAAGAGGAAAGACAGGGCAGGAGGGAGTGCAGAGTCGCTGAAAGAGGGCACAAGAGAGGGAGTGGGAGTAGGAGGGGGAAGCCGCTCAGGAAGAGGGGTGAGGGAGGAGAGGGAGCCCTGAGGAGGAGGCAGGAAGATGGGGTTAGAGTTGGTAGGAAGGGTAGATGTCAGGGCGAAGCTCATCATCCGGTAGGGGTAGGCGGTGGAGGTTGCGTTGGGAAAGGAGATGGAGGGTGTGGAGAGCCGCGGCTAGGCGGAGTGGCGCTTATATTCCTTTGGCCTAGATGTCACTCCTGTCTTTGTGTCATCCTAGTCAGTTATTATTAGCTAACATCGTCTCACAGCCCTCTTTAGGCCAACTTGCCGGCGCTTGATGTTACGCCAGAACACGTTTTATATGTACATACTAGGAAGGAAACCCCACCCTGTTAATTTCCGAAATAAAATGTATGCGTGTGATCTTCAGTTCTTATAAATGAAGTTATTTTACACGAAGAATGGTGTATGAATACTTTTTCTATGACTGACGTCACACGGAGCCCGTAGCGGTGATGTACAGCAGGGCGCCCATTCAGCATACATACGCTCATTTTGCTTTAGACGTATAGCCGTGTGCAAAAGTTAAGCACGAAAGAAATTTTCGCATCATGCATCACGGCTAAGCCACATAGCTCGATGAGTCTTGGACCATACATAGAGAGAACTACTGCAGAATAGTACAGAAGGTCACTGAAATAAATACGCAATAGGACGAACAGAAATGACACTTTCCTTCAAAGGCAATAATTACAATGAAGTCATCGCGATTCATGGTGGTCCACTGGGCGTTACAGAAGGCGAGACACGATCGTTAGTAGGGTGCGTGATCACTACGGATAGCAAAACGTGCTCTGCAACGTGCGCTCCCATGCCGGGCACAAGGTTGGTAGGGAGTACTTGTAGCAGGGCGTTCCATTCCTCCACCAGCACGATTGACAACTGATGGACTGTCATTCGTGCATACTAACGTTCTGCAATACGCCTCCGCACCGCATTGCACACGTGGCCCGTGGCATTCACATCTCAGCAACGGTCAGGCCGGTCCATCCGGTGAATATCTTCACGTTTCAACAGCTCCTCCAGCGCTGTTCGATGCGATCGCGTAATGCTGATTCGTCAAAATGAAGTCAGGGCCGAATGCACCTCTTATGGACAAGGAGAAGGAGAGCAATGTCACAATAACGCTGACCGCTCAATTCACGGTGTTCAAAGATTGGGAGGTCAGCACTACCATGCAGCACTATGTCTCCCCACACCATAACACTTGGATCACCAAAACGATCACGTTCCATAGTGCTGGATGTACCCCTTTATGGCGAGATGTGGGAACATTAATACACTCAGGAACATTGTCGAACATCATCGTTTTGCTGCTCCAAGTTTTATGGTGTGGGGACGCATAAAATTGAATATAACAACCTTCAAACACTGTACATTCATCGATCGACGTTATTGTGATACTACACTCCTTCCCCATGTACGACTTTTCATTTTTATGGATGGCAATATGCGACCGCTTTGAACTGTGAGGGTGCGGATGGAGGAGCTCTGGGAACGATGGATTGGCCTGCCCTTTCCCCCGACTTAAATACCATTGAGAACATGTGGGATTAGTTGCGGAGACGTTTCGCAGCATGTCCACAAGCACTAACGACCACCTAGCATCTGTCAACCGTGCTGGTGGAGAAACAGAATTCCCTACCAAACAGAATTACCAACCTTGTAGCTAACACGGGAATACGATAACGATGTCTGGTTCGTGGGCCGCTCAACTGCACAGTCATCAGCGCCCGTACAAAGTCCCAATTTCTACACAGTCCAATTTTTTTTCCACGGTCCAGTCGATCCACTGTCATGAATGATCATGAAATGATGGGGGCAACACAAACAGCCAGTCCATGGGCAGAGAAAATCCCCAACCGGCCGGGAATCGAACCTGGGACCCCACGATCCAGAGGCAGCTATGCTAGCCACTATACCACGTGCTGCGGACATGGGGGTACGTTGCAGATCATATACTGCCGTCAATGCTGATCACTCATCCTATTAAGAACCAAGTCCTGCCTTTTGTAATATCCAGAGGACCATCATAAATCGCGGCGACTTGTCTTTGAATGTCACAACTGTTCGTCCGATTGCCTGTTCCTTTAGTCACCTTCTGTGTACTATTCTGTAGCAGTTCTTCTCATGTACGGTCCAAGTTTCATCTAGCTGTACCACGTGGCAGTGAGAGACATCATGGGAAAACTACATTGCTTCTTAAGTTTTGCAGATCAGTGTATTATATTTCTTCCATATACTATAGGTGATTCACAATTACAGCAAGGTGAAAAAAAAAGCGGGTGGCAGAGAGAGGGATATATACATGCATGTGATAAACCCGTTCCCTCTAAGATTGCCGGCCTCGGTGGCCGAGCGGTTCTAGGCGCTACAGTTTGGAACGGCGCGATCGCTACGGTAGCAGGTTCGAATCCTGCCTCGGGGATGGATGTGTGTGATGTCCTTGGGTTAGTTAGGTTTAAGTAGTTCTAAGTTCCAGGGGACTGATGACCTCAGAAGTTAAGTCCCATAGTGCTCAGAGCCATTTGAACCATATGAACCCTCTAAAATTTCTCTCTTCATACTTCCTGTGTGTTACCACAGACGACGTGTCACAGATTTCATGTGTACTAAGATTGCAGTACACGCAAGGTGTCTATTTGCTCCTACCGCCATGAGTGGAACACATAAGTTCTATTTAATGTTCACCAACCTGTGGTCTCCTACAGTTGTTGTCCCCTACGCAGAAAACAGCACGTAGGTCGTGAATCCGTTATCTTGAGGGTGTAATAAACACTTAGTGAAGAACTGATATTTTATAAATAAATAAGTTTTCAATAAGTTTGTTTATACCGGATACCACTAGCTTTATATTAGCAGAATACGAGAAACGGCACAGTTATATTCCACTTTATGAATCACAAATAATCTCTAGTCTTAACACTTTCATAAAAACAAAAGAATGAATTGCGTATATGCGTAATTACTATCAATTTTTTCTCAACTACATGTCCACATAACCAGACCAGGAATTGCTAATAAAGTCTTAACTGACTGACACCTACGGTGTCGGGTACCGTGTCTGTCTCCGAGACTGCCAGTCCAGCTCTGATCTAACAGAGGAATAACTTCGCCCGCCATTCAAGTTCGACGCAATCCGACAGCGCTTTCATGTAGCAAGCGTTTATTATTATGCTAGTTATTAGTATCTGTGAAAAAATGGAATGATAGCACACTATTGAGAAATGCTTTAGTATGAGATCCATGTAAATAATCTGTTGAGTTTTTCTGATTTTAATAACAAAAGATTATCATTTTGATGCGCAAAGTCCGAATGCAGTAGCCAGTCGCGGAGAAGGACCACAAAAAAGGCGGTTTTCTCACGATAACCGTAACAGAACAAATCGTTTGTCACCGGAACCAGCCGGCCTCTGTGGCCGAGCGGTTCTAGGCGCTTCAGTCCGGAACCGCGCTGCTGCTACGGTCGCAGGTTCGAAACCTGCCTCGGGCATGGATGTGTGTCATGTACTTAGGTTAGTTAGGTTTAAGTAGTTCTAAGTGTAGGGGACTGATGGCCTCAGATGTTAAGTCCCATAGTGCTTCAAGCCATTTGAACCATTTTTCACCGGTACCTCACACCACATTACATTATCTTCCCACTTCTGCCTTTTCAACTGCTCTAAGAAGAGCTTCTATAGCTGCATATGATGGCTGCAAAGCTAGAAATATTACACAATGAACTCAGCGGTTACAAGCGGCTATAGTTATGTAACGCACAGCGATTCATCAATAAGAATTTATGTTATGAAATAGCTAAAACGATCACCCTGATACCATTTCACAGTTGCAGGTTGCCTAACGGCCTCCAGGAGCAACAAGAATTTGATTTTCGGTATTTCAATTAGTGATCCAATTAAAAAATTTAAAACGCCTTTATAATCTACTCATCAAGACATTAATCCTAGGTTATTGATTTAACACAGTAAGACAAGTATTTAATTTAAAAACCGTGCAAGTATATGTGTTTCGGGGCAGCTTAACTCACGGCGCGCAAATTACCCAGAGTATATTCTTCCAGTATTTGAGAATGCGAGCCCTCAGCTCGTGGCCCAATGGTTTAATTGTTCCTTCTTGTGTGCCAGGGCGAGCACCTTGTTATTTCCGCGAGTACAGCAGCTCCGCCTGTGTCAAACTAGTGTGTACTCAGTCTTGTGTGTGTATCGGCGGTGTTGCATCGCTGTTACCTATTTGAGTTTATTGTTACTTTGTTCTCTGGCGGCGACGTTCTCTGCACGCACCATGCTGTATGTCGAGCCTTCCAAGAATGTTCCTCGTCGCGGCACCATTCCATTCAGTTTTGACAAGAGTACGCGTCATGTTCAACGGGCCTCTCTAGAAATTCACGATTGGTAGGTTGTTGCGATTCGAGCTATATGTGATCAGGTACACACTGCTAATTTTGATTATGATTTGTATACATCTCTAGTGAAGTTTCAAGATCCCTTGTAAGCAGACCGGCCTCTCTCTCAGGTTGGTTCTCAGGTCACTGTGGTGAAGTAGCTGACACTATAATTCGCTTTCTTTCCCAAAAATCGCCGGGTGAGCCATACAGCCCGGAAAATTTGTCACAAGTCTTGCTGTGCGTGAGGCTTGCAACTTAATTTCATCTTCTTACTGTGGAAGAACTGCGTTCGGGCGGCTCCTACATTCAGTGCACTTTATTTCAGTAATTAAAGTGTTTCCAAATTACATGAATCACGACGAAACATTGAATTAATACACTTGTACACTTAATATAAACTGGAGCAAACAATTCGTTGACAGACACTAAGAGCCAGAGTCTCCGAAAATAGTCAACAACGGAATAACCTCAAACATATCACTCGACAACCACGGAACCTCCACGCGCCAGGCAAGCAGTCACCACCACATGTCAGCGCTCCTTGCGGACAGCGCACGAACTCAGCTGACACGTATAAGCGATCACCTGATAGCGAGACGTCCGCTACACGATCTCCTGTCTCAAAACAGTCCCCCATGGGGAAGCGGAGCGTCGTCTTCGTTAGTTGTCTCAGGCGCCATCCTTGAATCTTGTCGGGAAATGCAGCCAGCGTCCGGACCTCGTGTAACGTTGCATCTGCTTCGCTCGGGTTGTGGGAGGTGGCTGCTTGCTATCGGCCGATGGCGTTGACAGGATATAGGAGAAAGTGAGCATCGAAAGATTCCTCCAAGACGAATGCTGTTTCAACCTGGTCGATAGAAACAGTGTCTCTCTTGCCATCAACGAAAATGTCTATCATCTTTTATTTATTTATTTACACGTCAAGTTCCGTTGGACCAAATGGAGGAGCAAATCTCCAAGGTTATGGAACGTGTCAGTACATTAACTTACAACATAAAAGTAATAACAGATAAAAATAAATGTTCATGAACCTGAAAAATGTCGGTCCGTAAGTATAAGTAAACGCTATAAGCAATACAATAAGAATCAGCTTAATTTTTCAAGGAACTCCTCGACAGAATAGACGGAATGGCCCATGAGGAAACTCTTCAGTTTCGATTTGAAAGCGCGTGGATTACTGCTAAGATTTTTTAATTCGAGTGGCACCTTATTGAAAATGGATGCAGCAGTATACTGCACACCTTTTTGCACAAGAGTTAAGGAAGTCCAATCCAAATGCAGGTTTGATTTCTGCCGAGTATTAACCTAGTGAAAGCTGCTTATTCTTGGGAATAAACTAATATTGCTAACAAGAAACGACAATAAGGAATTTACATATTGAGAGGCCAATGTCAAAATACCCAGACTCGTGAACAGAGGGCAACAAGAGGTTCGTGAACTCACACCACTTATTGCCCGAACCGCCCGTTTCTGAGCCAAAAATATCTTTGTGGAATGGGAAGAGTTACCCCAAAATACAATACCATGCAGCATAAGTGAATGAAAATAAGCAAAGTAGACTAATATACGTGTCGAAGTATCACTCACTTTTGATACCGTTCGAATAGTAAAAATGGCGGTATTAAGTCTTTGAACAAGTTCCTGAACGTGGGCTTTCCATGACAGCTTACTATCTATCTGAAAACCTAGAAATTTGAACTGTTCAGTTTCACTAATCATATGCCCGTTCTGTGAGATTAAAACGTCAGGTTTCGTTGAATTGTGTGTTAGAAACTGTAAAAGCTCTTACTGTGATTTAACGTTAGTTTATTTTCTACAAGCCATGAACTGAGGTCATGTACTGCACTATTTGAAACCGAGTCAATGTTGTACACAACATCCTTTACTACCAAGCTAGTGTCTAGTGTCATCAGCAAACAGAAATATTTTAGAGTTACCCATAATACTAGAGGGCATATCATTTATATAAATAAGGAACAGGAGTGGCCCCAACACCGATCCCTGGGGCAACCCCGACTTGACAGTGCCCCACTCAGATCCTACATCACAGCCGTCATCAACATTGTGAATAATGACCTTTTTCTGCCTGTTGCTAAAGTAAGAGGTGAACCAATTGTGAGCAACTCCCCGTATTCCGTAATGATCCAACTTCTGAAGCAATATTTTGTGATCAACACAGTCAAATGCCTTAGTTAAATCAAAAAATACGCCAAGCGTACTTGCTACTACTCGTACACAGTGTAGTCCAGGGCTTGACGCCGACTTTTCGTCGGCATAGGTGTAACTTTCAACTCCTTATGGACGAACGTTTGCAGCATGCCATGTCGTGACGCTGGCTGTATTTACATGTCGAGAGCCGATCTCTCAAATGCGCTAAGAGCTGCGGTGATTGAGACTTGTCCCCTGTCAAATCACCCAGATCGACAAACTCGCCTGGTGACCGTAGAATTTCCCCACAGACCAATTCAGGATGCGCGAGGTCCGGTTTGCTTATGGTGCGGAGGCCGAGCAGAACTAATGGTAGGGCCGTCTTTCACTTCAATTCATGACACACGAGGGCAGCGTTGAGGGATCGATGCCACCGATCGACCACGTCATTGCTGGCTCAGTGTTGATTCGTTATGTGATGTGAGGCGCTGCAAAACTTGCTCAGTTGTGAAAACAAATGGGACTCAAACTGATGTCCACTGTCAGTTGTCGTTTGCAGTGGACTTCCAAAGGAAGCGACCCAGTTGGACATAAACACGACATCTAGCGTCTCGGCGGATATATTATCTATCGGAATAGTTTCCAGCCAGTGTGTGAATCTGTCAACAATGGTTCTCAAATGCCGTTGGCATCCCGATGGTGCTAGTGGACCCACGACGTCATTATGTATGTGGACGAACCTCTCGGTCGAGTCTGGGATTTTGCCTATTGGCGCTTGAAATGATGTGAAACTTCGCTGCACTGACAATTCACGCACGAGCAAGACCATTCATGGCAAACCTTTTGTATGTCAGGTTACACGTAACGATTGCATTGAGTATGAGCTTCGTCGTCGCCGTTAGTCTGGGATGATTTAAATCGTTCAGGCTATGAAGTACTTGTTTTCACAGCTCTGCAGGAACGAACGGTCGACTTTTTCCACTGGAGGTGTTGCAACACGCCTTGTGTTTGCCCCTGGTATGCCAAAGATTCTGTGAGTTGCAGCCCTGCCGTAGCATCTTTTAGTCAGTTCTGGTGTTCTCAAACACTAATCCGGACTGCATTGCTTGAGCAACGCCACCTAGATTAATGTGGCCTGTGAACTGAGCAGCCATCTAGCAAAAGCAGTCGTTCAAGAGCAGTTCCTACTGGTAGGCCCTTCTAGAAACTCTTCTGGTTAAATATCATATTTCCAGTAAAATGCAGCACTATGTCAATAAAATCAGTCTTTTATCAATTATTTCAAACATTAATACACTAAAAGTGACATGTTTTGACACTGAAAATCCCTGACCTTAATAGTGAAGAAATAATATTAGTCAGACTATTGTTTTTTAGAAACTTTCATATTTGTAAATACTGAAATTACATGTTATAACTCCTCTAGCATATCTTCACGAATTATTAGTTATCTTAACGACATTGATGTCCGGCCATTTATAATAGGCAGCCTGTTCTTTCTCAACTCAAATTACTCAAAAAACTTGGTTGTTATTCTGTAACGACCAAATAATAAAACACTGAAACAGAACCCCTTCTCTAATCACTTGGCGAAAAGTCGAAAATCTTAATTTTTTCTGTCTTCCTTTCAACTGAGGTTCGAGGACCTTACCGTTGGCCTGCTGCACCACTAATCCGACACCGTCTAAACACAACACATTGTTACATTTCCACGAGCAGCTCAGTCGACACAATAATAACCTCCACATGTACAGTACTCTAAATCAATAACAAAAAGGCTCTCTAAACACGTTGTGTGGAGAACGCCAAAGCACACTGTGATACACTCTTGTTCTGTGTCAAGATTCAATTTCACTGCGAAGAAACAACTAAAATGGAACAGGAAATAATAACATGTTATAAGCAAAAGTTGGTAGGCAAATGTTACTTACATAACCCAACAAGAATTTGCGTTTAGTGTCCTGTAACTCCAGTGAATTCAACGACAATGTATTGAGACAATCGAGAAAAATAAAAATTTCAAGCCTGCAGGGATTAAATCCTTATGTAGAGTTTATCTACGAGAACACGCTTCACGCACGGTGCTCGGTTTTATCCTCTCGTTACAAAATTTAAAATATACTAATGACGATAATAATATAAAACTGCCAACAGTAACATAGTAAGTGCTAAGTTACCTATAAAGTTAAGGTTTTGCTTCACATATTAACTTCATACTACAGTTTAATCATAAAGAAACTTAAATGACTTGCCTTTGTTGTTTTGCTGATAGTTAATTTTCCCTTGGATAGCCCGTTTCCAATTTTCTAGTTATTGTCCTTCCTTCAGAAAGAAAAAAAGTACTTGCGCTTTTGGACCTTTCCAATAATTTCCTTTACACCCAGTCACACAACATCTACAGAACGTTTCGTCTGTTACTAACAAAACTTGAACTTTGCTTCACGATAATAAGATTAAGAACATACTAAAACAGTGACACGGAGCAATGTCTACGTGTTCAAAATCATAGTGCAATGCTACACAACACTATTCGTTTGCTGTTGTTATGACTACTCTTGGTATACCCATCACTCTTCGCAGTCTTCATAATGTAGGTGGCGTTGGCTTTAGACCGCCGCGCAAGATCGATCGTGTCTGTGATGGCGCTGACGGGAGACAAACAGTCTGCCGCTACATCGTTCAGCCCTGAGATATGTGTATTATCGGTCGAAAATTGGGCAACAAATTCCAGCTGGTTAAACTGCCTTAGAGAACATTTGTCGTTGTTCTGGAGGAAGGCGAAGGTCAGAAGTTTATGATCCGTGTAGACTGTGAATACTCTTGCCTCCAGCTACGGACGGAAATTTCACAGACGCGTGGACTTGTCAGCAGTCCCCGTTAATACAGGGTTATTACAAATGATTGAAGCGATTTCACAGCTCTACAATAACTTTATTATTTGAGATATTTTCACAATGCTTTGCACACACATACAAAAACTCAAAAAGTTTTTTTACGCATTCACAAATGTTCGATACGTGCCCCTTTAGTGATTCGGCAGACATCAAGCCGATAATCAAGTTCCTTCCACACTCGGCGCAGCATGTCCTCATCAATGAGTTCGAAAGCATCGTTGATGCGAGCTCGCAGTTCTGGCACGTTTCTTGGTAGAGGAGGTTTAAACACTGAATCTTTCACATAACCCCACAGAAGGAAATCGCATAGGGTTAAGTCGGGAGAGCATGGAGGCCATGACATGAATTGTTGATCATGATCTCCACCACGACCGATCCATCGGTTTTCCAATCTCCTGTTTAAGAAATGCTTCTGCTTTAGCCTTTTCCGTAAGATTTTCCAAACCGTCGGCTGTGGTACGTTTAGCTCCCTGCTTGCTTTATTCGTCGACTTCCGCGGGTTATGCGTGAAACTTGCCCGCACGCGTTCAACCGTTTCTTCGTTCACTGCAGGCCGACCCGTTGATTTCCCCTTACAGAGGCATCCAGAAGCTTTAAACTGCGCATACCATCGCCGAATGGAGTTAGCAGTTGGTGGATCTTTGTTGAATTTCGTCCTGAAGTGTCGTTGCACTGTTATGACTGACTGATGTGAGTGCATTTCAAGCACGACATACGCTTTCTCGGCTCCTGTCGCCATTTTGTCTCACTGCGCTCTCGAGCGCTCTGGCGGCTGAAACCTGAAGTGCGGCTTCTTCCGAACAAAACTTTATGAGTTTTTCTACGTATCTGTAGAGTGTCGTGACCATATGTCAATGAATGGAGCTACAGTGAATTTATGAAATCGCTTCAATCATTTGTAATAGCCCTGTATGCGCTCCATTCTTGCTGAGCCAGAGACAGTATGTGACCACCGTACAGGCACCCTGCGTTCTATTTTTAGATCGGCCAGAGCTGCTGTTAACCGATTCTTGAGGTTCTGGCTAATAAGGCAGGTGGCAGCGGTGGAAACTGAGCACTCCAAGGAATCTGCGCAATTCTTTGGCTGCCTCTGGGAGGGAAATATTCAAAATGGCTTCATCATTCTCCAGCAGAGGGAGTGATCCCGCTGACAAAATAAGGTAGCTCAAAAACGTTATCTCTGGTTGTCCAATTACGCATTTACACACGTTCGAAACAATGTCGTATGTGTCAGAACGCTCAAAAACTTCTGTGAGATGCCGCTCTCGTTTCTCTGGAGCTGTTGAGAATACGAATATGTCATCCAGGTAGGCGAAAGAACTTGGTAAGTCATCAAAAAGCTTTCGAACAAAACAAAGGTGTTACAATAGTTGTCTTTGGAATGTTTTTCTCGGCATGTGTGTATGCTTTGGCACAATATAACACGCTAAATACCTGTTCCCCACACACTGCATGGTTACAGTCTCGCAGCAGAGGCATCGGATAATGGTCTAGGGTCGTTGCATGGTCGCCATGCATGGTCTTTTTTGGGACTAATTTAAATACAAAGCTGATAACCACAGCCCTCAGCATAGCGTCAAACTCTGACTTAGCGACTGTGTACCAGTCGAGAGTTGATTGTCTGGGCCTGTATGAAATTGGAGGGCCTACCGTTGTATTAATGTAGTGAACAGTATCATGACGTACCTGTTGCAGAGCTACTGGAGGCCTCGTCACAGCAGGGAACTGACTTAGCAGCTTGACGAACCCATTTCCAGTGGCCTGAGTCACCTCAACATAGTCTGTGGCAGCATGAAGCCAGGACACTGCGGCCAGCAACCCAGAACTGGTGTCCAGTAGCCGAACATTGGCGACTTCAGGAATCAGGCAGTAACACGCCAAGAGATCTATGCCAATGATAGGTTCCATCACATCTGTAATTACGAAGTTCCATAACAAAGAACGCCTCAGTTTCAGGTCCAGTTCTAACTGCTGCATTCTGTGTGTCGCGATAGCAGAGCTGTCAGCGGCTGACAGCCGAAACGTGGAGGCCAGAAGGTACTTTTGTAGCGTGACCCGCAGCAGAATGCTGAGATCTGATCCTACATGTATCAAAAACTTTCGCACCGACTTGCAGTCCTTTATGAATAGGCGTGCAAAAGGATGACCTAGTGCATCTACAGGGTGTTTCAAAAATGACCGGTATATTTGAAACGGCAATAAAAACTAAACGAGCAGCGATAGAAATACACCGTTTGTTGCAATACGCTTGGGACAACAGTACATTTTCAGGCAGACAAACTTTCGAAATTACAGTAGTTACAATTTTCAACAACAGATGGCGCTGCGGTCTGGGAAACTCTATAGTACGATATTTTCCACATATCCACCATGCGTAGCAATAATATGGCGTAGTCTCTGAATGAAATTACCCGAAACCTTTGACAACGTGTCTGGCGGAATGGCTTCACATGCAGATGAGATGTACTGCTTCAGCTGTTCAATTGTTTCTGGATTCCGGCGGTACACCTGGTCTTTCAAGTGTCCCCACAGAAAGAAGTCACAGGCGTTCATGTCTGGCGAATAGGGAGGCCAATCCACGCCGCCTCCTGTATGTTTCGGATAGCCCAAAGCAATCACACGATCATCGAAATATTCATTCAGGAAATTAAAGACGTCGGCCGTGCGATGTGGCCGGGCACCATCTTGCATAAACCGCGAGGTGTTCGCAGTGTCGTCTAAGGCAGTTTGTACCGCCACAAATTCACGAAGAATGTCCAGATAGCGTGATGCAGTAATCGTTTCGGATCTGAAGAATGGGCCAATGATTCCTTTGGAAGAAATGGCGGTCCAGACCAGTAATTTTTGATGATGCAGGGACGATGGGACTGCAACATGGGGCTTTTCGGTTCCCCATATGCGCCAGTTCTGTTTATTGACGAAGCCGTCCAGGTAAAAATAAGCTTCGTCAGTAAAGCAAATGCTGCCCACATGCACATCGCCGTCATCAATCCTGTGCACTATATCGTTAGCGAATGTCTCTCGTGCAGCAATGGTAGCGGCGCTGAGGGGTTGCCGCGTTTGAATTTTGTATGGATAGAGGTGTAAACTCTGGCGCATGAAATGATACGTGGACGTTGGCATCATTTGGACCGCAGCTGCAACACGGCGAACGGAAACCCGAGGCCGTTGTTGGATCACCTGCTGCACTAGCTGCGCGTTGCCCTCTGTGGTTGCCGTACACGGTCGCCCTACCTTTCCAGCACGTTCATCCCTCACGTTCCCAGTCCGTTGAAATTTTTCAAACAGATCCTTTATTGTATCGCTTTTCGGTCATTTGGTTACATTAAACCTCCGTTGAAAACTTCGTCTTGTTGCAACAACACTGTGTTCTAGGCGGTGGAATTCCAACACCAGAAAAATCCTCTGTTCTAAGGAATAAACCATGTTGTCTACAGCACACTTGCACGTTGTGAACAGCACACGCTTACAGCAGAAAGACGACATACAGAATGGCAGACCCACAGACTGCGTTGTCTTCTACATCTTTCACATCACTTGAAGCGCCATCTGTTGTTGAAAATTGTAACTACTGTAATTTCGAAAGTTTGTCCGCCTGAAAATGTACTGTTGTCCCAAGCATATTGCAACAAACGGTGTATTTCTATCGCTGCTCGTTTAGTTTTTATTGCCGTTTCAAATATACCGGTCATTTTTGAAACACCCTGTATCTCTATCTGACGTTTATGGCTGACATATGAGCATGCAGATTACATTTGGTCTCCAAATCGCTGGTGATACCAACATATGCTCGCTGACTGCGAGTCGCTGGAGGAAGGTGCGTCTGATGAAGAGCAACTCTGCGGTCTCCATCGGGACTGTCCTCTAGCATTCTGGCTGGCGGGCAGCCCACTCACACGTTTGCTGAGGGTTTTGATCTTGCTCAAGAGGCTGTCATTCAGCTGTTTGTTCACTGCTCAACTTCATTCAATATACCATTGTAATTGGGTCTGGTTTCCATCGAAGCATTGTTACACACCATCGCCATGTCAGAAAAGGTGGTAGGTACAAATGCGTCTTGAATACTGTCAGCCGGATCAGCTATGGCATCGAGTGACGTATCCTGTGTCGCGACGATAGCTTTCACCTGAGCCAGCAATCTGCTGCTCCACAAGGCACGAAGTAGCCTGTCTGGAACTTTACATGATAGTCGCATCGACTTTACTTCTCAAGTGACAGTGGTATTGTGACGGCTTCTTGTCCCCAGTATCCTCTTATGTTACTACTTTCGTACTGTCTCTTCTTGTGACGCCGATACTCGCCATATTAATTTCGTCCTAAGTTTCTGATGCACTTCTATCTCGGGTGGATAAGTTATAATTTCTTGTTCTTCAGCAGCATATCGAAGATCCAGTTGACTAACTACTATGGGAAAGTTGGTGGAATCAGACGTCACATCGGCACAAAGGAAGGTCGCCTCAACCTGCGCGAATCACAACGCAGGGTTGTGTGGCCAGCTACCGGCCAGAGTGGCCGAGTGGTTCTAGGCGCTACGATCTGGAACCGCGCGACCGCTACGGTCGCAGGCTCGAATCCTGCCCCTCGGGCATGGATGTGTGTGATGTCCTTAGGTTAGTTAGATTTAAGTATTTCTGAGTTCTACGGGACTGATGACCTCAGAAGTTGGAAGTCCTATAGTACTCAGAGCCATTTGAAGGTTGTTTTTATTTTGGGGGGGGGGGGGGCAGAACGGTGGTCGCCGCACCGCCACTCTTGAGACGGCGGGTGCATCTGTCTCTGACATGTTGCTGCTATTTAATGCGATGTTCTTGAGCCTTGTAAATCGTATTCTCGACCACAAGTCACGTCGGGGTCACCACTTTCACAAGTCTTGCTATGCGCGGAGCTTGTGGCTTAATAATCATGCTATTGAGGAATAACTTCATTCAGGCGGCTACCACATTCAATGCACTTTATTTCGAAATTACAGGAACCACAAGGAAACATGAAAATAATAATCTAAATTATGGGAATAATTTAAAATTTATCACTCAACGACCATCGAACATCCATGCGCCCCGACAAAAAAAATAACCACTTGTCACTGCTTCTAGCGGACAGTGCACGTACTTACTGTCAGTTGACACTTAGTAAGCGATCAGCTGATCGCGAGATGACGGCTGCACTATCTCCTGTTGCCACAAACTCATCAGCAAATGTGACATCCAGGCTCGTGTTAATGTACATGTTTCTTAACTGATTTTCCAGTCGTTGTTCGTTGAACAATGGGTAAGTTGCGAGAAGGCCATTCAGTTTCGTTGTTGGGAAATTTGATTTATAATTTTTACACTGTCTCTTATCAAGCAGCTCTGTGAACTGAATATTCTGAGATCTACAAAACGCATTTTCATTTATATTTCATGTTATCTAAGATCTCATTCACTGTGAAATTTCTTGTTACATCTTTCAATACACCAGGCCATAGTTTTTCTTTTTAATTAATATCTTTTAACAAACTGATGGTCTTCTTGATTTCAGCATTACACATACTAATATCATATGAAATTTTGTGTAGAAGTAGTGCATAGAGATGGTCAACATATATAGATATTTCTTTGTAAAGGCACAGCAGGAAAAGGATTTGAGTTTTATTAAGAACGCTAGGCAACCCAGAAGCACTATTGAACGACTTTGCATCGCAATTTTCATCATCTGTGGTGATGTTTCGGAAAATTTCTTTCAATTCAAAATTTAACATATATTGTCTGAACAGGTGGTGAACTGTAATTGCAGCGTGTGGTACATGTTTGAGGCAGTCTGAATTTTTTGCTTTTTACAAGTTGTGTTGTCTCTGAGTTCTTGCTAATGGAATGCTACAAGACTATAATTGAAAAGCCTAGTTGCTTTGTGCAACAGTTCTAAACTGAGTTTATGGGCATAACGGTGCGAAAATATAGCTCTTGGATATTTTTGTTTAGCAAAATTTTGGACTCCTCTACGTTTGAAACTTTCTGGCAGATTAAAACTGTGTGCCGGACCGAGACTCGAACTCGGGACCTTTGCCTTTCGTTTACCCTCCATTACTGAGGCTCCATCATATGTCTGACGGAATTTTCATCTTCCAAGTGTCCTCTTGCTTCCCCGAGGAACGTAAAACGTCAGTAAGTCTCACGACTACGAATAGTCGCATTATGTTTTGTGACTAGAAGTTTGGCTCCATAAGAAACTAAATGCTCAATTCTTCCATAACCCAACAACTGAAAACTCCTATGATCGTGAAGATGGCGTCTTGAATTCTGGCTTTCTCGGATTTTCAGTAAAAATCTTTTGTCACACATACTCCGAAAGAAGCTGACCTCCATTATTTTCCAATCTTAGACTTACCGAGCAAAATACATGTGTAACAATACAATTTAGTCGTTACGGAGCAACTTGTAAGTCAAGGATACAGTACTTTTTACACTAAGAAAATTGAAATTTTCTGTTTTCTTACTATCAGTGATTTTAATGTTTAAGTGTGGTGTTAATCGTTTATCTTTACAGGTGCACTTTCTTTCGTGATTCCAGCTTGAAAATGGTTTGTCATCTAATTTGCTAAATAAAAACACAATTGCTCCCTCTGCAAAAGCCATAACTACTAAGACAGCTTTTGTTATACGAGGACTGGACAGCGCGTGAATTAACATACAATTCCATAGCTGAGGCGGCCCCAATTGCCACGCTGTTAGGTCACAAGTGAGTGCCTTCGGTTCTGCCGGCTGACGCATGGAAACAAGGGGCTATTCTTAGAAGCCTCCAGGGTTATGTTTAACTGGATATCATGCATAACGCAGCGAACTAGTAATGCACTGATGGACTGTAGTAACATACAAAACAATCTTTCAGTTTTCATCACGTTGTTATATTCTAACTGTAATTGTACGTTTTCTTCAAAAGCTTCTGAAGAGCTTCGCCACTGCGTCAGATGCCTAGCGCTTGTATAATTGATTGACGGACATAATACTTTATTTTGCGCAAAGCCTAGGCTCTAATTGTAGTTATTGTTTCAATTATTTCCAATATTGAAAGAATAGACAGGGATAGTATATGGTGCAGTACTGTACGTATATTCTGTAAGTTTAAAATATATTTAAATTGTGTTGCAGTAGCATTCTTCGTTTTCATTGGTAACTAGAAGATGTTTCAGTGAAAGTATTGCCGTAGAATTACTGAATTGAAGTTTAATTTGTTGAATAGTTTTGTTTTAAATTGGAAACATAGTTATGAAAAAAGCAAATGATTTATTCATACGGTAACCTCGATACAATGAAAGAACCTGAACTTTAGATTTCGTCCATGGAAGATGGTGTTCTTAAAACGCAGTCAGATAAACTCACAGCGCCCAACTATAGACAGTTTCAACTAAATATCCGTTGTGCATATTAGGGTATTAATTCACTAAGGGTGGGCTCATCAGAGCCAAAAACTTTAATCATTTCAGAAGCGGTCAGGATGGGGAGTATTTGAGCATATAAACAGTTTTAAAACACATTATTAATCACCTCCCGAGAGGTAGAAGGCTACATGGTATAAGTAATGGCTCTATTTTACGGGGCGAAATCTCCGGGTCACAAAAGACCATCAAGAATTTTCTGGAAATTTAATGTTTTTAATCTGAACATTTCATTAACTGTTATTATTATTTCTTAAAAGACATCACAGTCGCGGTTGACTGTATAAAATATTTATTGTTACTATTGCAGTTTCGGCCTTGCCATTTTCAAGTAACACTGCAAAGTTACCTAAACACAAAAATACAAAAGTGAAGCACAGGGTGCATATACATAATTAAGCAAACGTTCAAAATACAGGCTTTTGACTGTGAGAGTCCCACAAGATCTGATGAAAACGACATTTATTACATCATAATATGTTGTTAAATATATACTGAACTGTCGATATATTTAACAACATATTACGATGTAATAAATGTCGTTTTCATCAGATCTTGTGGGACTCTCACAGTCAGATAGTTTTATATTCTGATAGAATGTAAGTAATGTACATTTATCTCCAATTTTTATAACTGAGCTACTTTCTTAATGAAAAGTTTGCTTAATTATGTATATACACCCTGTGATTCCCTTTTGTATTTTTGTGTTTAGGTAAATTTGCAGTGTTACTTGAAAATGGCCATAAGGCCGAAATTGCAATAGTAACAATAAATATTTTATACAGTCAACGGCGACTATGATGCATTTAAGAAATATTATATGACTGTGAATCCCAACCATGAGAAGTTAATGTTATTATTAGTTTAGAAAAAGTCTCCATTTTTGGGATCAGAAAAATTGGGCAGCAGAAGTATAAGTCTGGATTCTGGAAACTAACTACATTTTAAAATTGGAACGTTCTAGAGCACGATAATAAATAGGATATAGTTGGAAAAAGCATTACGTCTGTTTGAAAGGAGAGAAGGAGTCTTTTCTATAAGTTATGTCAATGTTAAAACGAATAGTTATTAGCAGGGTCGAATTTTAAAGTATACATATTTTATGTAAATGTAAAGTTGAATATTTCTTTAAATAAAATGTTTCAATACAAAGTTATTACACCGTTGTCGTCAACATTCTGAAAACTATACTATCAATAATAAAATTTATCAAAATATAGCGTGAATAACAATTTAGAAACTTTATGCAGTTATGATAATACACTATCTGATCAAAAGTATCCAGACCCACTCCCCCCCCCCCCCCCCCGTATGTTACGCGGAATCGGCCATAAATATCGCGCTAAACGGATTTGACTGTATAAAAGGAGGAGGGGAATGTAGTTTTGTCAGTAGAGAAGCAGTAACAGCACAGTGGGTAGGTCAGGAGAGGTCAGTGACTTCAAACGTGTCTAGGCATTCCATTTCACCTGAGTAATGAATATCCATCATGAATATTTCAATCCCACTAGAGCTCCGCAAATCGACTAACGGTGATGTGATTGCGAAATGGAAGCCTGTAGGAACAAGCACTACTAAACCAAGACCAGACGAGTCTCATTTGCTGACGAACTGGGACCACCGAGCACTGGGGAGGATGGTCGTCAAAATTGCATGAAATCAGAGGAAGGCATCAGTCGTGAGTTCCGAAGTTCACCAGCAGTCCAGCTAGCACAATGACTGTGTGTAGGGAGTTTAAAAAGATGGGGTACAATGGGGTGGCAGCTCCTAAGCGACGCATTTGTGTGCCAGTGCTACGCGACACTTGAGGTGGTGTACACAGCGATGCCATTGGGTTCTTGATGACTGGAAACAAGTGATTTGCAGTGATGAATCATGCTATACCCTGTGGCCGTGCGCCGGAAGACGGGTTTGGCGAATGCTTGGTGAATGTTACCTGCCATCATATACGAGGGCCACTCCAAAAGAAATGCACACTATTTTTTTTAATCCATCTTCTATTTTACATGTTTGAAGGTTCTACAGTGTTTAGATACATCCTTTAGGAACAATATTTTCGTTTCTCCACATAATTTCCATCCCTCTCAACTTCCTTACGCCATCTTGGAACCAGCGCCTGTATACCCGCACGGTAAAATTCTGGATCAACCTGTTGGAGCCACTGTTTGGCAACGTGCACAAGGGAATTGTCATCTTCAAACCTTGTTCCACGAAGAGAGTCTTTCAGTTTCCCAAAGAGATGATAGTCACATGGAGCCAGGCCAGCACTGTAAGGTGGGTGTTTCAGTGTTGTCCATCCGAGTTTTTAGATCACTTCCATGGTTTTTTGACTGACATATGGCCGTGCATTGTTGTGCAACAGCAAAACATCCTGCTTTTGCCTATGTGGTCGAACACGACTCAGTCGAACTTGAAGTTTCTTCAGTGTCGTCACATATGCATCAGAATTTATGGTGGTTCCACTTTGCATGATGTCCACAAGCAAGAGTCCTTCGGAATCGAAAAATATCATAGCCATAACTTTTCCAGCAGAAAGTGTGGTTTTGAATTTTTTTTTCTTGGGTGAATTTGCATGATTCCACTCCATTGATTGCCTCTTCGTCTCTGGTGAAAAATGATGGAGCCATGTTTCATCACCTGTCACAATTCTTTCAAGAAATTCATCTCCACCATTCTCGTACTGTTCCAAAAGTTCGCTGCATACCGTTTTTTTTTTTTTTTGTTTCTTTGTGAGCCACTGTCAACATCCTGGGAACCCACCTGGCACAAACCTTTTTTAACACCAAAACGTTCAGTATTTTGCAAAGAATTCCTCCCCCTCTCCCAATGTAGCGTGACAATTCGTTCATAGTGATGCGTCTGTCAGCAGTCACCAATTCATTAACTCTCTGCACATTGTCTGGAGTGTGTGCAGTACGAGGCCTGCCACTGCGAGGACAATCCTCAATACTGCCGTGCCTGTTTTCATCACGTAACCTGCTTTCCCATCGACTAACTGTACTGCGATCGACAGCAGCATCTCCGTACATCTTTTTCAACCTCTTGTGGATGTTTCCCACTGTCTCGTTTTCACAGCACAGGAATTCTATGACAGCACGTTGCCTCTGACGAACGTCAAGTGTAGCAGCCATCTTGAAGACATGTTGTGACGGCGCCACTCACGGAAACAGGTTGAACTAAGTTTTAAAACAAGTGGGAAGGATGTATCTACACACAGTAAAACTTTCACACATGCAGAATGGAAACTGTATTTTTTAAAAAATAGTGTGCATTTCTTTTGGAGTGACGTTCGTAGTACAGTGCAAGCAATGAAATTCGAAGAGGATGAAGTTATGGTTTAGGGCAGTGTTTGGTGGTTAGGGTGTCGTTCCCCTATTGCACTTAGTTAAATGCGGAAGGATCTGGACACATTTTATGCATCGTATGCTGTGTACAACAGCAGAACAGTTAGGATACGATAATGTTTGTATGAGCGTGTGAATGGATCCTGCCATAAAGCAGCATTTGTGAGGCAATGCCGTGTGGACAATAACATACCTGAGATGGACTAGCCTGCCCGAATTTCAACCTGAACCTAATTAAACTGGAACACCTTTGGGATGGGTTAGAAAGTCGACCATCGTCCACTACCTTCTCTGGTTTCTGCTCATGAGAAAGAACGGGCTGCCATTCCGCCGCAGACATTCGGATGCCTGACTGAAAGTGCCCCCGGCAGAGTTTAAGGTGTCAGAAAGACGAAGGGTGGACAAAACTCA
The DNA here is from genome assembly GCF_023864275.1 of Schistocerca cancellata. Classification (NCBI taxonomy): domain Eukaryota; kingdom Metazoa; phylum Arthropoda; class Insecta; order Orthoptera; family Acrididae; genus Schistocerca; species Schistocerca cancellata. The sequence continues at coordinate 390,751,208 of NC_064634.1, read as the reverse complement.
TATTATTGTCCATTAACATGTGATGACGTACTGTTGATCAGATATTTTATGCCTAAAACGTAGAAAAATTATGAGGAAAATGTGTGATTAACGAGTGGGCCTATAGCGAGTGTAGCCAGTCCATTTTGCTACATTTTAATATCTATCTGGTCCGATCCAACAGAGTGGAAGATGACGATTTAAAAATGTGTGTACCTTCGCACCCCAGTGTGGGTTGCTGTAAGGTGAAATCTATGGAATACACCGTCAGCCAGTGCTCAGGAATGTCCAACTAATGTCTAGGAACTGGCACCGTCATTGGATTGGAAACTTCTCATTTTCGTACTGCCATGCATGTGCCGGCTTACAACTCACTCCACTTGCACAGTGATCGAAAATTAGAACTTTTCTTTGCATTGGCCGTAACTCTTGTCGACGCTCACTCGCTCACGACCTGGAACAAAACATCAGCCCTTTTATAGTTACCACAATATTACGGATGGTATCCCTACTTGGCAACACATTAAACGATGAAACCACTCCAGTGCATGTACAGTGAATAAGCGGATATGAAAAACGAGTATCGCCAAAAAGTTTGCGACCCTCGCTTTCCTTTCACTATCATTATTATTATTGTTATTATTATAATTTTGTAAGGGAAATAGAAACACAAATCTTAGCTTCCTGCATTATCTTCTCATAATCTACTTATCTGTACGTTAGTAACTTACAGGAAACTTAATAACCACTTATGTAGTCCAATCAAATGGTGATCCATTTTCATCCCATCTTTCAGGCCACCAAACCATCAAACATCACATGGCTCTTTCCAAGAACGACCCTTAAACTATTACAATGGGGGTTAATTACTATACCTCTTCTTCATATCAGCAAAACCGAAGCACACTGCTCTGACGGTTAATCACAATGCACGCATAAATTTAACAATATAACAAATTTGGGTAATAAATATAGACACGCATACAGCCATTGTATAATGTGCAAACTTATAATACCGTTTTTCCACTTAAACCTACAACCGCCAAAGACTTACAAAATTTATTAGAGAACGCATCCAGACTAACACTTTCTTATGCGGATGGATCATACACTGAAGCTCCAAAGAAACTGGTATAGGCATGCATATTCAAATACAGAGATATGCAAACAGGCAGAATCGGCGCTGCGGTATTCAGCACCTATATACGAAAATAAGTGTCTGACACAGTTGTTAGACCAGTTTCTATCGCAACAATGGCAGGTTATCAAGATTTAAGTGAATCTAAACGTGGTGTTATAGTCTGCGCTCGAGCGATGAGACACAGCATATCCAAGGTAGCGATGAAGTGGGGATTTTCCCGTACGACAATTTCACGAGTGTGCTGTCACTATCAGGAATCTCCGACACAGTTGCAGCTTCAAAAAGATCCTGCAAGAACCGGACCAGCGACGACTGAAGAAAATCGTTCAACGTGACAGAAGTACAACACTTCCGCAAATTGCTGCAAAAAAATGACTCTAAGCACTATGGGACTTAACATCTGAGGTCATCAGTCTCCTAGACTTAGAACTACTTAAACCTAACTAACCTAAGGACATCACACACATCCATGCCCAAGGCAGGATTCGAACCTGCGACAACAGCAGCAATGCAGTTCCGGACTGAAGCCCCTAGAACCACTCGGCCAAAAGGGCCGGCTAAATTGCTGCAGATTTCAATGCTGGGTCATCAATAAGTGTCAGCGTGTGAATCATTCAACAAAACATCGTCGACATGGGCTTTCAGAGCCGATGGCCCACTCGTGTATCCTCGATGACTACACAACACAAAGCCTTACATCTCGCCTGAGGCCGTGAACAACGACATTGGACTGTTGATGATTGGAAACATGTTGCCTTGTCGGAAAGGTCTCGTTTCAAATTGTATCAACTGGGTGGACATGTACAGGTATGGATACACCCTCATGAATCCATTGACTGCATGTCAGTAAGGGAGAGTTCAAGCTGGTGGAGGATATGTAATGCTGCGCAGCATGTGCAGTTGGAGGGATATGGGACTCCTGATAGGTCTAGATATGACTCTGACAGGTGACACGAACGTAAGCATCCTGTCTGATCACCTGCATCCACTCATGTCTGCCGGCCGGAGTGGCCGTGCAGTTCTAGGCGCTACAGTCTGGAACCGGGCTACCACTACGGTCGCAGGTTCAAATCCTGCCTCGGACAGGGATGTGTGTGATGTCCTTAGGTTAGTTAGGTTTAATTAGTTCTAAGTTCTAGGCGACTGATGACCTCCGAAGTCGCATAGTGTTCAGAGCCATTTGAACCATTTCAACCACTCCTGTCCATAGTGCATTCTGACAGACTTGGGCAATTCCAGCAGGAAAATGCAACACACGAGACATCCAGAATTGCTACAGAGTGGCTCTAGGAGCACTCTTCTGAATTTAAACACTTCCGCTGACCACCAAACTCCACAGATATGAACATTATTGAGCATATCTGGGATGCCTTGCAATGAACTATTCAGAAGATATCTCCATCCCCTCGTACTCATATGGATTTATGGACAGCCCTGAGGGAATCATGGTGTCAGTTTGAAATACGCTCACTATTTTTATATACTTGAATTTAGCATATTTCGTGACAGTACTCACTTTTCCGTGAAATGTTTATAAGATGATATTTGACTTTTTTGCGTTGGCTTCAGTCGTCTAGTGAAAGTACGATTCCATAATGCTGTTTCATCGGCTGCGGAAATGTCCTGGTTCAATGCGTTTGCCCCATTTTTGGTGCCTCAAATACCATTTCTCCAAATGTGCTTCCTTCTTGATGTTTATATAAAAAAGTAGTAGAATAATTCATTTTTGCTGATCACTTGCAAATTATTATAACAGGGACCTGCACATTGTTCCACCGTCACACACCGAGAGTTCACTGCCAACTGACTACGGTCAAAGACGACTCCAGCATCAAAGCCATTTCACACTACACACAAGCTTCCACTTGTAACCAGTCTCTTTGATATTCTTCGTCACACCAACTAATATTAATCAATATGCTGTCACTCTCGAACATATAAGCAAATTAGCATAAAATAAGGCAAATTACAATTCACAAAAAATATTCTGACAAAAATATAATAAAACATTTACAACCTCCCTCATTAGATTTGGTATCGACAAATCCGGCAGAAAATAACACATCTCCCAGATCCATTACAAGTTCCCTCCAGCACTAATTCAGACGTTAGTAGAATGCCACGTCGTATTGCGGCACTTCTGCCCTATGCGATATTAGGCAGTTGTACCAGTTTATTTGGCTCTTCAGTGTATAATAAACTCTCTTGTGATCCTGTGCCTTCCTCACCTTTTTCCATACAGACACGATACTCCCATTTGCGCTCCGTTATATACAGCACTTTCATATTCCCTGTCCAAGTGGTCGTTCAGTCTCACTGCTTTCCTGATGCTGACGCATATTTATCGAAGAAACGTTCTGCCATTGTTTGTTATTATTAGAATTTCATCCAAGCATTTTTACAATCACCTACTCTTCCATGTGAAATTGTGGTTCACAAGCTCATTGTTATATATGTGCACCCAGTTGTTTTTTTGTCTGTTTATTTTTTTTTATCTACCAAGCGCCATATGTCTTTTAAATTACATTGTTCTTCTCTGGGGCAAGGTAACTTTGATACTTAGGGTTCACTCCACACTCTCTGACCTACCACTTCAGCCAGGGTCAGCCTGTTCATAAGCTCACATATGGCGCTTGGTAGATCAAAAAAAAATAATAATAATAAATAAATAAATAAACAGAAAAAAAGAACTGGGTGCACATATATAACCAATGAGCTTGTGAACCACCATTTCATATGGAAGAGTAGGTGATCGTAAAAATGCTTGGATGAAGTTCTAATAATAACAAACAATGGCAGCTCCTACTATATACCTCTTTACTTACAGTACAATATCTTTGCCTTCCGTCTGACACCCATGCCTCCATCTTTGCTACCCTCCCTGTTTACCTTTCCCCTGTTGCTTCATAACCTGGGTTGTGAGTAACTGAATCCACTTTCCCTTCTTCCCCTTTTTTCCCCTCTCTCCTCCCTAACGTAGGAACAAAGTTCCGAAAGCTAGGATATGTAAATTTTCTGTTCTGTTTTGTGTATCTATCGGCTGTTCTGAGCTGAGGTAAGTACTGGCCAGCCCCTCTATCTCTTTGTTAGTATTTGTTTCACGTCCTAATAATGCTTATTAATATTTTGCCTTTGAACAATGGATATAGAGGAACAGGCAGATTCCATATTCCTAGATTTCTCAAAATTATTTGACACAGTGTGCAAAACCTTTGAACAAATAGAAGCCAATATACTTTCCTAGATGGCCAGTGTTTGTCAGGGGTAAGGGATTAATCATGAGTGTCCCAGAGAAGTGTGCTGGACTACTCTTGTTCTTTATATACATAAATGATCTGACAGACAGGGTGAGCAGCAAATTGCAACTATTGGCTTATGAGCCTGTAATGTGCATACAAGTGTCATTGTTGAGTGACTGCAGGATACAGGAAGACTTACATAAAATTCTTATTTGGTGTGATGAATGGCAGCTTGTTCTATATGTATGAAAATGTAACCTCATGCAGATGAATGGGGAAAACAAACTTGTAGTTTTTGAATACAGTATTAGTTATGTGCTGCCTTACACAGTGATGTTGATTAGATATCTAGGTGTAATATGGCAAAGTAATATGAAATGGAATGAGCACATTAAGCTAACAGTATGGAAGGTAGTGTCTATTTTAGTTTATTGGGAGAATGCTAGGAAACTGTTGCTCATCTATCAGAGAAACCATGTACAGAACACCTGTGCTACCCATCTTTCAGTAATGCTCATGTGTTTGGGATCCCCGCCAGGTCATATTAAATGAAGACATCAAAACAGTTCAGAAGCATGCTGCTATATTTCTTACTGGTAGCTTCGAGCAACATGCTAGTGGTACAGAAATGCTCTGTGTATTCAAATGACAATCTCTGAAGGGCATCTTTTTGCAAACCAGTACTGAGAAAGTTTAGACAAACAGCATTTGTGACTGATTACAGAATGATTTTAATGCCATCAACATACATTTTGCATGCAGACCTTGAAGACAAGATTAGAGAAATTAGGGGCCGTCCGGAAGCATACAGACAGTCGTTTTCCCTCACCCAGTTTGCCAGTGGAATAGTTCAGGCAGTGACTGGCATTGGTGCAGGCTATTCTCTATCATTTACAGGATATTCAAGAAGTCCCTGTACTGCTGTAACCCCGGTTTAGTAACAAATGTTACTGTGCACATTGGTAGCTGTGTTACTTTGTATCACTTGTTGACATCAATTGTTGGAATTAATGTTTACATTTTTTGCTGTCACAGTCAAGCTGTAATTTGAAGCCGTGGCCGATGTGAGCAGTCATAGTTACACTATTGAGGAGGGCTTAGTGACAGGTGCATGGCAACACACAGGGCAGACAGTGAGACAGATTAAGGGACCATTCCAGGAAAGATTTAATAAAGTTCCACCATGAAAGCCAATGCTTATGGATTGCAAAAGACATGATTTTGCTCTGAGTAGTGTTAAAGACAGAGTCTGTAAGAACAAGTACAGGAAGAGTGTTGTGACCACAGAGGATTTGGAACAGGCTTTTATGTTAGTAGCACAGTGCTAAACTTGGTAAAAGAATTCAAATCCATAAATAATAGAATTTCATACATAACAATTGGTGGACAAAGCATAGTTGTGATCTTTCTTAATGCACATGCTCGTTGTGAAGACAAAGATGAACTCATGAAAGAAGAATTCTGTAGTCTACTGAATCTCACATATGACTCACTGCCAAACCATAGTATCAAAATAATACTTGGGGACTTCAGTGCTAAGGTAGGAAGAGAGACAACTGACAGGCTTGTCATTGAAAATGCCATTATGCATTAAAAAAGAATGACAATGGTAGCCATTTGATTACATTCGCTACAGATCACAACTTATGCATATCTGGAACCATGTTCCCCCATAAAAATATTCATAAGGGGACATGGATCTCACCTGATGGCCAAACTGTGAACCAGATAGATCATGTATGTATTCAAAAATGTTTTGCAAATTGCATCAAGGACACCAGGTCATACAGAGGAGCAGACTGTGACACATAATTTCCTAGTAATAGCTAAAATGACAGCATTAAAAGTCACAAAGACAATGACCAAAAGGATAATCTATAATGTAAATATGTTAAAGGAGCCAGAAAGAAAGGAACAGTTTGTGACAGAACTAGCTGGGAAGATAACAAATGTGGAGCAAATGGAGACTGGTCACAATAACATACACTCCTGGAAATAGAAAAAAGAACACATTGACACCGGTGTGTCAGACCCACCATACTTGCTCCGGACACTGCGAGAGGGCTGTACAAGCAATGATCACACGCACGGCACAGCGGACACACCAGGAACCGCGGTGTTGGCCGTCGAATGGCGCTAGCTGCGCAGCATTTGTGCACCGCCGCCGTCAGTGTCAGCCAGTTTGCCATGGCATACGGAGCTCCATCGCAGTCTTTAACACTGGTAGCATGCCACGACAGCGTGGACGTGAACTGTATGTGCAGTTGACGGACTTTGAGCGAGGGCGTATAGTGGGCATGCGGGAGGCCGGGTGGACGTACCGCCGAATTGCTCAACACGTGGGGCGTGAGGTCTCCACAGTACATCGATGTTGTCGCCAGTGGTCGGCGGAAGGTGCACGTGCCCGTCGACCTGGGACCGGACCGCAGCGACGCACGGATGCACACCAAGACCGTAGGATCCTACGTAGTGCCGTAGGGGACCGCACCGCCACTTCCCAGCAAATTAGGGACACTGTTGCTCCTGGGGTATCGGCGAGGACCATTCGCAACCGTCTCCATGAATCTGGGCTACGGTCCCGCACACCATTAGGCCATCTTCTGCTCACGCCCCAACATCGTGCAGCCCGCCTCCAGTGGTGTTGCGACAGGCGTGAATGGAGGGACGAATGGAGACGTGTCGTCTTCAGCGATGAGAGTTGCTTCTGCCTTGGTGCCAGTGATGGTCGTATGCGTGTTTGGCGCCGTGCAGGTGAGCGCCACAATCAGGACTGCATATGACCGAGGCACACAGGGCCAACACCCGGCATCATGGTGTGGGGAGCAATCTCCTACACTGGCCGTACACCACTGGTGGTCATCGAGGGGACACTGAATAGTACACGGTACATCCAAACCGTCATCGAACCCATCATTCTACCATTCCTAGACCGGCAAGGGAACTTGCTGTTCCAACAGGACAATGCATGTCCGCATGTATCCCGTGCCACCCAACGTGCTCTAGAAGGTGTAAGTCACCTACCCTGGCCAGCAAGATCTCCGGATCTGTCTCCATTGAGCATGTTTGGGACTGGATGAAGTGTCGTCTCACGCGGTCTGCACGTCCAGCACGAACGCTGGTCCAACTGAGGCACCAGGTGGAAATGGCATGGCAAGCCGTTCCACAGGACTACATCCAGCATCTCTACGATCGTCTCCATGGGAGAATAGCAGCCTGCATTGCTGCGAAAGGTGGATATACACTGTACTAGTGCCGACATTGTGCACGCTCTGTTGCCTGTGTCTATATGCCTGTGGTTCTGTCAGTGTGATCATGTGATGTATCTGACCCCAGGAATGTGTCAATAAAGTTTCCCCTTCCTGGGACAATGAATTCACAGTGTTCTTATTTCAATTTCCAGGAGTGTAAATGAAAACTGGACAAAAATCAAAACCACCCTGAATGAAGCAGCCTCAAAAGTTTTGGGAAAACAGAAAACCTAACCGGGTATGGTTCAACAGATATGCAAAAGAAAAACTGAGGAAAGAAGGAGAACTAGAAGGAGTGGTTAGAAAACATGAACAATACAAAACTAAAAGAGAACTTTATTCAAACAAGGAAAGAAACATCAACAGTTCTTAGACAGGAAAAAAAGGAAATATTACAATGACATACTTAACGAGGCGGAGAAGGATCTTACTCACCACAGGACTAGACAAATGTATCAAAACGTGAAGAAATGTACCAAGAAGTATGTAAAGAAAGAACAGTTGATTTAAGATGAAAAGGGAAGAATATTAGTGAATGGAAAAGAGATAGGGCAAAGATGGACAGAATATTTCTCCCAGCTCCAAAATTGCGAAGACACCACAGAACTTCTTCCTTTTGAATCCCCACAAACTGTGGACACAGAAGTGACTACTCCCACTGAATATGAAATTACACATATACTGAAAAAATTAAAAAAATACAAAGGAGCCAGGAAAGACCAAATTATTGCAGAGCTCATAAAAAATGGAGGACCTGACCTTGTAAGAACCATGACAAGCCTCATATGGAAGGTCTGGGAGCAAGGAAGTCTCCCAGAAGACCGGAAAATGGCCATCATCTGTCCATTACTGAAAAAGAATGACCCCCTTGTAGGTGACAATTACAGGGGAATATCTCTGCTAGATGTCAGCTATAAAGTACTATCTCTACTCCTCCTATATAGGATACAACCACTCACTGAAGAAGCTGTAGGAGACTACCAACATGGGTTCAGACGCAACAGATCAACAGTGGACCACCTATTTATCCTATGTCAAACAACTCAGAAATACTGGGAATATAATACGGATATGCACATGCTATTCATTTACTTCAAAAAAACCTATGACAGTGTGCACAGGGGTACTATAATCAGAGTACTAAAGGAATTTCATTTTCCATCTAAAATAATACTCTTGGTGGCAATGTGCCTATAACAAACACTGTAAAGTGCAGACAAGTACTAGTCTATCAGAACAGTTTGAAGTTCAAACCAGCCTCAGACAGGGAGATGCCCTTTCCCCTATATTATTCAACCTTGTGCTAGAAAAAATAGACCAGGAATTTATGAAAACTGACCCCATTGGAAAACCCTTGACAACATGTCAATGACTCGATAGGCATACGTGGCTGGTATAATCCTAATCAGCGGTACTAGACAAGAGCTCAGAAGAATGGCAGGCTCATACTGTAAGATTACCAGTAAGGCAGGCCTGCATGTCAGTGAAGATAAGACAGAATACATGGTCCTGAGCAAGTCAGCAAGAGATGGGGACCCACTCACGGCGGACAGTCTCCAATTCAAAAGGTCAAATACTTTCAAATACCTTGGTAGTCTCTACAGTGATCAGATCCAACTATTAAACTGAAATAAATGCAAGAATTGTCAGAGGCAACAGAGCATACTTTAGCCTTCAGGATGAGCAGAAGAAAAGATCCCTGTCTAGAAGTTTTAAGATCAGGTTGTACCAAAGTATAATTATGCCAGTGGTTATGTACAGTTGTGTAAGCCTCACTGTTAGGAGAACAGATGAAGAGAAATTACTTGTTTTTGAATGAAACATCTTCTGAAAAATATATGGTCCTGTGATAGATTGATAAACAGGGGAATGGAGAATTTGAAAAGGCCAAGAATTAAAAGAGCTTTATGCACAGCCTGACATCATAAAAAGGATAAGAAGAAGGTTGACCTGGGCTGGACATGTAGCAAGGATGAATGAAGGGAGGATACCTCATGATGTGTTTCTGGGAGCTTTAGCTGGAAGGAGGTACTGGGGACATCTGCAGACAAAATGGAAGGGCAATATTGACAAGAACAAGGACACCGAGGACACGGGGTGAGGGGCAGGCGAGTGGTGGCAGGAACTTCAAAACCAGGAATGATGGTGGAGGAATGTGGAGGAGGAATGTGGAGCAGGCATATGGTCACTAAGGCCTAAGCCAAGGATAAGTAAGTAAGTGTTAAATACAGGCCATCAAGTGAACGGAAGAAGACACAAGAAGAAACATGTGCAGGAGTCAGAACTCTGTATACCCAGGTAGGGTCAGACCTTTTTAACCAGTGTTCATAAGTGGGTCATTGGATACAGACTCAGAATGAGTGCATTTTAGCATGTTGTGCTTTGTTAAAACAATTTCCAAATGCAGTGAATTGTGCCAAGGTAATGTTTTCAAATGAATGTGCCATTTATCACAGCTAACATGCTACAAATATTGTTATTTGGGCCAAAGAGAATCCTCACTACACAGTCAAGTTAAAAAGGAACCAACCTCATGTAATGATATGGGCAGTGATGACACCACATTTCCGTAGATTGTAATTTTTTTAGGGGACTGTGAATGATGCAAGTTATTTACATGTATTACAAATATGGTTAATAACCCAGCTTGAGTAAAGGTGCCTCACAGAACACATATGTTTGCAGCATGATGGAACACTTGCTCACTACACTCTTGTAGTGCGTGAGTTCCTAAATGAACACTTTCCAGGGTGGTGAGTAGGTCGTGGTTCATTAGCAACACGAGCTCCCTTGAAATGGCCACCAAGATGTCCTGACTTCTCCATACCTAACAATTTGTTATGGGGAGTCATTAACGCATACATATCTGCACATCATTATGCTACAAGAGAAGAACTGTACAATGCTGTTGAGGATGCATTTCTCATTGTAACACCTGACATGCTCAAAAAATGTCAAGAAGAATATGGATGCATATGGAAACGTGCTAACAAGATGATGGGGAACATACCAATACATTGGAGACATGAGTAAGTACTTGTGCTGAAACAAATCAAATCAATTAATATTGGATACTACCAGCATAAGGCGACTTCTTGTCCACCCAATACTAAGTGGTGGCTTGTAGGGTATGTACATGGACGTAGATGTAGTGGTCACTCTCATCGGCCCTACAACACACAAGACATTTACCAAGCAACTGTAAACAGTATTTCTGATCCCCCTGTGTTGGAAAATTATGTTATGGAAAATAAACTGCTATGTTTCGCAGCACTGACAGTTGATCAGCTTATGTTGATTAATACTTATTAAAGAAATTCTGATGAGATTTATTCACATTTTTTTTTTGAAGGATTTTTTTTTTTTCTGGAAGTGTGCTATAATAAATCCACTGGGAAAGTGTTCAGACCTAAATTATCAGTTAACTCAATAAAACAGCGAAACTTAATGAAAGTATTTACCATTTTGGGACTACATTTGATCAGTCCATTACCTGCCATTAAAGAAAAGTCCCATTTTTTTGCGTGTCTCAGTTGTCCACTCAGTCTTGTGATGCCAATTGAGGAGCTACTTGAATGAGAAGTAGCGACTCCAAGGCCTGTGAAGCCAACAGTGACCAGGAGTGCCGTGTGCTGGCACCATGTCCCTCCATACTGCATCCAAATGATACCATACATAATATACATGATACATAACATGGTGATTGGTTGATCCCAATGAACCAGTCTGAGGTCAGAGCAGCAGAGCTTTTGCCTTTTGCTTTCCGTTTGAAAGGGCATGGAAAATTTTATTTCTTCTCCTCCACCAGTCTGAGCTTATGCTTTCTCTAATGGCCTTGTAAATGAGGCATTAAACCTAATCTTCCTTCCTTCTTTAATAGTGCATCCATTTTCCTTTTCTGATGATTCTGCTTAGAATTTTACTGTTAAATTTGTTACACAGTTTAACCCTGTAATCTTTATTGTCTCTTGATCTTTATTATGCATGTATTCTGATGCTGTTTGTAGCCAAGGATTTAAGGGTGTTTAATATGGTTACACAGTTTAATTTGAAGGCAGCCTACATCTATGGTATGGAACATTTATTCTTTTTCATTAATGCCAAGTGTACTGTGCACATATTTCATATCTGTACTTTGCATACACATCTTGAAGTCCTCAGTTTCCTTTCTATTAGTCCTGTGATTTAAATGAAAACATTTACACAACATTTATGCATTTTCAGTGTGCATATAAAGACGTTATCAATAGAAGTGCATCTAGTTTTCAGAGCTCTTGTAAATTAAACTGAGGAGGGATAGGTTATATTTAATCCAAGGGACATACGTATAGCTCTAGAATAGTTATTCTCTAAAGAAAATTTAATTAAATCCTTATCAAATATTAACCTCATTCCATTTACAAGTTAAAAAAATTAATCAGGCATTGAGTTATTTCATGAATAACTCAAAATCACAAGTTAATGTCCAGTATATAGTGACTGCTATAGTTAGCTTCTCATGAATTTCTTCTTTCACAGCAAGGATCTCCAAAATTTTTCACTGTAAAACTTAAGAGCATTGTCGTTTTCATATTTGTATTCGTTCTTAAAGTTAGAGGCAACTAATATTTCAGCTTTACTTTTCACAGTGGTTTGTGCTCCTTGAATAATTACAAATTTTAATGCAAATATAGTGGACTGATATTTAACTGCTAATAAATGAAGCCTGTAAAATGTCATTCTAAGTCTAGTTATAGGGACTCTTACTGTCTTGTCCTTGCAAAACTTGTCAAAGCACTTTCATACCATAAGGGGCAATCAAAAAGTTTCTGTTCAAAGGTCATGCAGTTCAGAATCAGTATAAAAAAATGAAACAAAATTGCCATGGGCATTGAGGCAATCATCCTACCAATGCACCAGGTTGAAGATACCCATTTGGTAAAACACCATGTCCTACTGCACGAAGAAGTCTGTAGCAGCCCGCTGCACATCCTCATCTGACAGGAGTCATTGACCCTTCAGAGCCTTTTTTAAGGGAACAAAAGCAAATGCAACTGTAAATCGATTTTTTAAATTTCATTTTGTACTGCAATTTATTATTGTGGCTATGGCTGCAATTCATTTATGTTTTCTTCACCAAATGATAATTGTATGGAGAGAGATCAGAAGTACAGGACAGATGCTTGTGTCTCCCACTTGAGTTGTTATAGCTTCTGCATCTTGGATCGAAGTGTGACCAGCATGTAAATTGCACACCATTCCACAAAGATGGTTTTGACAGACCTGCTACACATACACATTTTTCATTCTCTGATAGAAGTCTACCAGTGTTTGTCCATCAGCACCCAAGTAAACAACAGCGCACTGGTCCTGTTTGGATGCATTTTGTAATAATGTCACTATAAATGACACACTAGTCCCTTGTCCACAAGTTTTTGCTTGTATATAAACATTGTAGTCATGCTATGTTGCACAAATGCTGCAGGAATGCCCTCAAATAGAAACTTTTTCATCACCCGTTATAGTTTTATTTATTTGTTGGAGAATTCACACTTGATGCCCCATCTTCCACAGGTGCAAAAAGTTTCATCAAGAAATTCTTTTTCTGACAACACTGTTTCTAAATTGCATTGTGCATGCTCTCATGTATCAAAACCTTTTTACACTGAACAACAATACTGTAGTATTCAATTACATTTTTAATACTTATTGCTACGTTTCATTTATTACATTCCCTATTCGAAAGAATTATGTTTGTCGGAGCCTTAAGAATGTTAATGAATCTCTCTTTAAGCACACAGATGGCACCATATGTGATAGTCCAATACATTTGGTTTAATGTCTTTAATGTTAACCTTACCTTGTAAGTATTAAAGGAGCAATGCACAGCACACTGTGGCTGCAACATTTGTAAATGTTCTCATCTGTTTCAAAACATGGGACTATTTCTTGATCAGCCTCTACAGTGCCTTAAAATAACTAAATCTAAACAGCTATTTCATTATTTTTTACATACACCACTCATGATAGATGCTTCATTATAGCTTTGGCCACAACTCTTGCTTACGTCTAATGGCATTCTTTTTATAAACTCTTATTAATTTATGTTAAGAGTTCTAAAGCAGCTTGATCTTAAACTTGGATATAGGAGGTAAATGAATCACATATCTTTACCTCTGAAGAATGTCTAGAACAGTGGTCATCATACTTTCTTGCTCAAGAGCCAATACTGACACTGCTGAGTAGCACCTCGAGCTGCATATTTATTCATCTTTTCTAATTAGTAACATACATAAATTAATATTTTATGAGCCCCCATTACACTCCATATAGTAACAGTGTGATACATTTGCCACCAGTCCCAAGTACTGATTGTTGAAAGTCAGCACCTTTCAGAACACTTTCTATTGACTGTTCTGTTTTCGACTGCTGTGACCATCAGCAATGACAAAGTTGTAACACTGTAATTACCTCTTGTTGTGCTGTGTCTGTGAACAGATGACTAACAGACTAATAACAGTAACTGTACTTATGCTTAAACACATTATGTAACATGAAATATGATCACAAATGTTTATTAAATGTTATGAATGTCATTTTTTGCTGTATTAGAACAGGCTTAACTTAAATTCATGTTCCTTGCTGCAAACATGTATAGCATTTGAAGATGATCCATTTTACTTCTGTTTCTGTTTAAAATTGACACCACAGTACGTGATTGGCATGAGTCACGCACACCCCGCACACCCTCAAGTTGTCAGTACTGAACGACAAACATTCTGCCTCTCATATCCTCTAACCCAGAAGTTCTGCATTGCTTATCCCTCTGCCCCTGAGGTAAGTAGCAGATTTACTTAGGTTACGGCCAAATTCACCAATGTCAATTAAAATTAAGCACATCTTAAGATTACACTATCTCTGTAAGTATTTTTGTTTGTTACTGAGCACAAAAACTACATTCTTAAGAAGCTCTTAGCATTAGCTGAAGTTTTTGGATTCAACTGTTAGTTGCTAGGTGCACGTTATTATAAAATACAGCTGAGAACTGCAGGCCACACAATCACTTGGTTTGGGCCTCATACGTCCCAAAGGCCACAGCTTGACAACCAATGGTCTAGAACCATCTTTGATTATTTTGTCACAGAAAAAAGCTTCAGCTGACTAATTGATTTTTATTAATTTTCTGCTTTTCTTTTTCAGTTTTATCTTTCCCTTTTTCATTTTTTTTTCCTTTTGTGTGCCAGGGCCCTAAACTGTACAATGGATGCTCCTGCAGTTTATCAGTGCCTCTGGGTGAGAAGTAACTCTACTTCAATCTCAATCGGGTAATTTTTGAAGAATTCACCAGGTGTAATTTTCAGACACCTGCTGTTCATTTTATAGCACAACTGGACAGGAAAAGTGTGACTATAGTCTGTCTAGTCGTATAAACTAACTCTTCTTATTAATTTGTAAATAACACAGAATGCTTCCAGAATGAAAATTTGGAAGCTAGAAGATGAGATACTGGTGGCAGTAAAGCTGTGAGGATGGGTTGTGAGTTGTGCTTGGGTGGCTCAGTCGATAAAGCACTTGCCCATGAAAGGCAAAGATCCCACGTTCAAGTCTCAGTCTGACATACAGTTTTAATCTGCCAGGAAGTTACAATACAGAATGTGATGTACAAGATAGGAATTCTAAGGACTGCTTTGTATTAAATATCCACCATTTAATTTCTAATAGTCATGTCTTTGTTCCCATTTGAATGATATACTGTAGTTATTAGTGTATGTTGAATAAAGTCTCACATTTCTGTAAACTCAAGATTGCAGATTGAGACCTTTTAGTGCATACCTGCTTCTGCACTCACCAACAAATTCACTGAAGTATGACTGTCCCTTGTTGTTTAAGTCTCAATTTTTTATTTAGTGCATATAAATTGTGATAAATTTTATAAATATGTAGAATATCATGTTTATTCCTAAATGTGCTCTCTTTTCATAACAACATGTTTCTCTTCTGGGAAATAATTTATTTACATAAGGTTTACAAGATGAAGTTAACATATACATGCATTGAAAGAAATATTTACAAAAACACAATTTACAAAACAGTGGTATTAATACATCACAAAAATAGTTTAACACACTAATTTTCATTTACTTTGTATTTCACAACAGTAAACTAGAAGAAAATGGAAGTAAGTAGGTTGCTCCAAGCCCCATCTTGTGTTACAACATAGCACTTTCACACAATGAGTGTACCATGAATTTTTTTTTTCTCTGAATGTTAATCGATTTAGACATATGATATATGTTTCAGGGCAGATGAGGGATAAAGGCAGATCATGCAGTATTCCCTCACTTGGTCACGTTTATATGGCAGAATAAACTTTCCTCAACTAGAAGAAACATTTATGCCATTTTTAACATTGATTCTCATATGTATGATATCAGCATCTGAAGTTAGAAACTCAGAGAACTCACATCTGGGTGTGCTGTAAAGTGGGATAAATATTATCTTCGTGTTTGTGAGAGACTTGTTTAAAAAATGTGAACAAATTTTATTACTTCCGCTTATTTCATTGATGCCTGTATGTTTGTGATGGGTACCATGGTAGGCTAATAAGGACTTACTTAAAATTAAAGTTGGAACTACAACAACTGTTTTACATTCATGAAACAAAAGTAGATCATGATTCAAAGATTGAAAGTAGTCGTAAGGGACACCTCTGACAGTGAACTCATACTAAAAGCAATAAACAGTGACAGAATTTTAAACTGGTTGGTAACTTACTGACAGCTGCAATGGTCACATATTTCCCCTGCCTTTCTAAACACAGTGATTAATGAATGTCACAGAAAAGCTATATTGTATGCTCTGGCTAAATATAGCAAAATTCACTGCAGCTTTGGTTGATAGTATGACTAGTAGCTGCAGCAAAACAAACCACAGCAAGAAACTTAAATAGTTCTGAAAGATATTTATGAGACCGCACAAGTACTGTTTGGACTGCATCTCTCATTCACTTCATGTAAGATATTCATTTCTTATTTGTATTTATACATATACGGTAGTTTCAACAGCCTTAACTTGCTGAATCACAATATTTAAGTAACATATATCACAGATAGAAAGTCGGCAGTTGCTGAAAGCTCTCACATATTAATTTCAGAGCAATAAAATGTTGAAGCATGATTTAATTTATTTTTATAATTGTTGTAAAAGTATCAAACAACTTTATATTATTCACTCTTTAGTATGCTGCTGAATCCCTATATCATCAGAACAACTATCACTTTTTCTCTGCTGAATGCACAAGATTCAGCTTGTAAGTAGATATCTGTTGGATATATCATCAGGAAGACATTTCTTATAACATTTGTCATTGCATAGCAATGAATACCATATTAATAAGCTATTTACACATATCAGAAATCTGACATGAGGTAGTATTTCTTGCAGTGTATCTTTCATATGCCATAAAACACGTGAAATATATGATCATAGTTCATCGTGCTGGGATGCTGTGGTACGAGAGGTTGTCATGAGCTCCCCATTCTGCTTGTGGTGGAGGTGGCCCCAGGACAACAGTCGGAGCTCCGCCACTTGCTCCCGATGTAACAAAGCTGCCAGCAGGCACTGACAGTGTGCGTGGAGGTGGCAAGCAGCGCTTCAGCTTCTGCTTGTACCTAATTAACAGACCAATATAAATTATATGTTGCAACCAGAAGAGATAAGCGGCTCAAAAAAATTCATATTCAAGGCTATTGTGAAGACAAAAAAGTAAATCCAGCTTAGTAAAACTGTCTAAACCATTCTTTTACATTCTATGAAATTTTGAATGAACTGCGGATGCTGATAACTCCTTGGCACAATATTTTGGTGTAGAGTCTTCTGGCCTTTTTCAGCCAGGAGGCAAGAGATTTTCAATATTTCATGTTCCATTCTCTCCAATTTCAATTATCTTAAGTGTCCATGAAAGGCGATTCTGTTGTTTCACAGGATGGTAGTGATCTTTCTAACACCCTGTGAGGTGGTGCTGTGCTAAGACACTGGACATGTATTTCAGGAGGATGTGAAAGAAAGAAAAATTCACTCATAACCATGTGCAACCAGAGTTGAGGAGTCTACAGTAGGATACAGCTACTGAAAGTATCAATCAGTATGTGGTGTGGCATGAATAGAGAAATCTAAAAGTGAGGAAGCAAGTATGGTGAGCTTCAACACATTGCACAATAATTTCTTATAATTGTGGGTTGTACAAAATGATATCAATTTTATTTTATTTTCACACTTACAACATTTACAAGAGTTCCACTTACAAAATTTGAAATCAATACATTCAGTAGTTTTCCTGTAACTAAGCAAAACTTGTAACAAACTTTTAACAGTTTGTTGAGATAAAAGCTTGAAAACTAGCCCTGACATTTAATTCTGAAAACTAAAGTAAAGTAAAGCCCGTGGTGTAAGCTCTTGACTGGGCTATTGGCCTGCCTGTAGTTGTAGCGAGTCTCCACTCTGGCACTAGAAGAGGAGGGTGATGGGTCCCTCACTGTGGCTGCCTTTTATCAGCAAGAAAGGTCTCTGGTACTAATTTGATAGCAGGTTGAGTGGGCCTGGAACTGTGCTGGAGGGAACAGAATGAGGAAAAATTTGTGTCCCTTTCCAGGATTGAAACTCCAGCTGGACTCTAGTGCTCTACCCACTAGGTGCATTTATAAATTGATGAATAGAGCTCATTCAAATCAGAAAGACACACATGATTGCAATTCTCTAGCTTAATGTGATAATCCTAATTGGTTACTTAGGCACGAGAAGGGCTGTTCTTCACACCTATCAGTAAAGTGTCCATGTTCGGTTTGATGTGAACAACTGATTGTGAATCTGAAGAGAAGTTATTGTTTCTGTCAGATGTCAGTTAAGCTAAGTATGGTGAAAAAGATGTCTGTCTAGCTTTAAATGAGTGGCACTTCATCTGCCAATGATTTTAGTCTTTGTGAAAGTGTAAGCAGCCTGTTTGTGTGCAGATTTCGTTAGTAAGTTTCATATTCTGTGGATCATTTGTACGATTAATCATAATGATGTGGAACAACTCATTTTACTTTCACTTTAAACATCTGTATGTGCAAATGGCTACATGCTCATTATCTAATTTTTTTTAGAACTGTTGCGAATTAATGATTCCTACTCATCACTTTTTACATATTATAAAATTAGAAGCACACCTGCACTCTTCAGACTATATGTTGGGGGTGTGCAGAATGGAAAGAACTATGTTGTGTTTCACATTTCAACCTTGACTTTGACATTCATTTACAGAGTTATTCTGTTTGCCAAGAGAATGTGCTGAAAGTTACCTTGTGTCATTCTGTGTCAATTCTGGTGTGGGGAAATTTATTTAGCTGAGTGTGGAAGCACAAATGAACAAAACTGAACCAAACAGTAAAAACCCTCTGCATCACACATGAAGGTTCAAATCACTATCCAGAAATCCAGGTTTAGCTTTTCCATGGTACCTCTAAAGAACTTAAGGCAAATGCCAGTATTGTTCCTTTGAAAAGGACACAGCCAATTTCCTTCCTTATCCTTCTCCAATTAGAGTTTGGGCTCCATTTCTAATTACCTCATCATCAACAGAACATGAATCTCTAAACTTCCTTCTTTCTTTCCTTAATCTTTCATACTCTCATGCAGTTGCGTGATAGACCTGATCTTTTACATTATGGCAATGATCTTTTTGATCTTCTTATGCAATTCCAGATTGCACCAGGCCTCTGGCAAACATAAACTTTATTGAGGCTTAAAATCATTCAGAGAGATTTTCTTTGCATTGTCCCAGTTTGCCAACATATGTGCAATGCACTGTGATCTGGAATCATGTCTTAGTAAAATGACAGATAAATTTGATAAAATGGAAAACAGGCCATGTAAAACAGAAGCCAAGCGAGGTGGTGGTGTGGCAAGAGGCTGAACTCATATTTTGGAGAAGAGTGATTCAAATCCGTTCTAACCATCCATATGCACGATTTTCACAGTGTCTCTGAACTGCTTACTGCAAGGGCCAGTATGCTTCCCACAGAACACTAGACTGAATCTGTCTTCCTTCTAAATCAGAAGATGAAATAGATCAATCTATAGAAAAGTTAAGGAATGTGAACAAGAAATTAAGCCAAGGACTGGAAAACTAGAAAAGGGGTCAATTCATAATGATATCAATGTGAAATAATCCATAATTTGGATTACATCACATGATGCTTTTGACATATCTAAATAAAGCAGCTGTGGAAACTTTGTTTGATATAAAATTATTCAATTTTCTTTACAGTGAGGAAGTAATGAAATGGTGACTCCAAAGTTGACTACTTTAAGACTGAGAAAACAGCAATAGAACCTGTCATGATTGTTGTGTGTCTTATTACAAAATTCATGCACTAACTGAAGTGTCGGCAGACGTGCCGACACTGTTTTTAGAGAAGGAGGCCGAAATGCACGCGTCAACTCACGCAGGAGGGCGGTAGTTCTGAAACAGGATACGTAATGAATGCTATTAAGAAAAGTACATAGCTGCTGGAATACTTAACTTTAATCCATCATTTGTATACAGCATTCTTGATGATACAAGTGAGACTCTCTCTAGAAATTGTTAATGGCGCCTTGCTAGGTCGTAGCCATGGACTTAGCTGAAGGCTATTCTAACTATCTCTCGGCAAATGAGAGAAAGGCTTCGTCAGTGTAGTCGCTAGCAAAGTCGTCGTACAACTGGGGCGAGTGCTAGTCAGTCTCTCTAGACCTGCTGTGTGGTGGCGCTCGGTCTGCGATCACTGACAGTGGCGACACGCGGGTCCGACATGTACTAATGGACCGCGGCCGATTTAAAGCTACCACCTAGCAAGTGTGGTGTCTGGCGGTGACACCACACTAACTGTCAAGAAGGAATTAAAGGCCAGTCTTATTAAGAGCACAAACAATGAGAATACAGAGATTTTTTTTTAAAAAAAGGAAGGGAGACAGACAGAGGAAGGAAAGAGAAAAAAAGACAGTTGGAGAAAGACAGGATAAGAATTAAAACTGAGAAGGGGAGAGTTAGAGCAGTTTTAAGTGTAGTGGTTGAAAATCTTAAACACTGTTGGTGGTCATAATGGATTAAAAAGAAAGTCAGATGCATCTCAACCCTGGTATGGAGGTTATTTGTACTGACAAAGAGGCATAATTTAGAACTGGTTACACTTTACAACTTAAGGTATTTCTGTCTTGGCAATTTTGAAGAACTGGTTTACTGTGAATCTTCAGATTTGTGTGTGTGTGTGTGTGTGTGTGTGTGTGTGTGTGTGTGCAGCTGAGTTACTATCCAAAGATCACATGGTTTGTTCATTTGAACCAAGGCACCCCACGATAAATATCTTATTGTCTAGAATATACACAGCTACAGTAAAATACAAGAGAGTTTAATTTATGGGGTAATGGGATTTCTCGCTTCAAATATACAATCATGCAGTGATTTTCACCCAAACTGGCATGCCCACCACAAAATCAATGTTAAATTATGTTGCCTTAAACAGTAATTTATTGCTGAAGTTACAACAGACATTAATAACCAAAGACAGAGAAGCCCTAGTTACTACTAGTACATTTTTTTTTTTTTTTTTTTGTCACCACTGAAATTATGTAGTCAGAGACACTTTATGTAAGATTAGAAATGTTGCCCTATCCTCCTTACTCACATCCCTCCCCTAGCTCCCCATAAGACTCAGTGGTTATAAAACAAATGTGTTACCCACTATATTCCTCTGGGGGTGAGGGGGGGGGGGTGAGAGTCTTCCCTACCCCCACCCCTCCTCCTATGGCTCCAAGCTCATTTTGGTACCTCTTTGCTTCCAAAGAACATTACTCTGGGTTCAACCATTCGCTCTAAGGATAACTATGAAACCACTCAGCTTCCAATGAACACTACTCTGGCTTTGATTGTTTGCTCAACATTTCTGGATGTTCATATGCAGTTTGAGAATAACACCTTAATTTACACCAGTGGCTGTAAGGTTGATCATGGCATAGGATGCACCTTTCTTGTTGGCAAAGAGGTTTCTATATATCATCTTTTAAACTAGTTCTCAGTATTTACCTCCGAGATGTTTCTTTTCATTAGGTTATCTTGTACATTGAGCTACACAGAATCTCTAAATCTGTTGTATGCTCTAATTTTTTTAATGCTCTGCAGAGCCTCTGTGCAATGTACACATACCATCCTTGGATATTATTTTGGACTTCTTTGATAGGATCACTATGGTAGAGATTGTAAGTGAAGGAGTCAGACAGCTGGCAGAAGCCTTCTGTCAGGAAGTCTTTGCAGTTCATCTTGACGCTGGTGGAGCCTTTATCTGCAGGGAGGATGATTATGTCATGATTTGGTTTGAGATTGTGACTGGCTGTTATTTCTTCTGTTGAGTGGTTAGTGTTCTTGGGAAGGGTTCCAGTGAAAGATAGTGAGGCCATGTAGAAAGTTAGGAATTTCCCAGAAGGTGACCAGGGTTGGTCAGGTGGAAGGGGGAGAGAGTCATGGTTGGATGGTGGTATGAATTGAGAGAAGCTAAGTCAACATTGGGATTAGATTGGCTTTGCTTGGACAGACTGGCAGCAAAAGAGTTTCCATTGTGGGGATGAAGAGGAGGAGAATATGCCTTTGACAAATGCAGCTAGATTAAACTTGGCTGTGGCACTGAAGGTGGGGCCTCTAGATAGAAACAAAACTTACATAGGACTGAAATTTTTCTGGTAAGATTAAGAACAGCATTCTGCATTTCTTTGGATTCTGGATACTATGGAGAGTCTCTCCTCTCCCCAATAACTCTCCACTTACCCACCTTCTCCATGCTCCCCAAAATCCACAAACCCAACCATCATGGATGCCACACTGTAGCTAATTATTGTGTTTCTACTGAAAGTTATCTGTTCTTGCTGACCATCTCGAACCAATTGCCCAAAGCTTAGCCTCTCACATCAAAGATCCTAACCAACTCCTTCACTGACTCTCCCTCATCCCTCCCCCTTTACCACCTGGATCTTTACTAGTCACTGTTGATGCCATCTCTCTATACTGCAACATCTCTCACCCCCATGGCCTTGATACTACTGAACTCTACCTTTCCCAATGTCTTTCAAACTCCAGACCCACTACACCGTACTAAATATATCCTCACATGCAAGTACTTCTCCTATGAGAGAAGCTATACAAACAAATCTGCAGTACAGCTATGATTACCTGCTTGGCACCCTCCTATGTCAACCTTTCTACTGGCCATCTAGAGGAAACCTTCCTAACCTCCCAAAACCCCGATCACTTTGTCCAATTCAGGTTCACTGATGATATCTTCCTGATCTGGATTCTGGGCCAAAACAAATCCCCATTCATCCACAACTGTGACACCTCATCTTCACTTCACCTGGTCCTCATTAACTCAATAGACCAACTTCCAGGACATTGATCTCCATCTCTCTGATGGTTCCATCCACACCATATTAAACTTAGTAGCCTGAGTTTTGACAGCTGTCACCTCTTCAACACCAAAAAATTCCTACCATAGATCCTGGCTGTCCATAGACAGTATATACGCAGTAATGAGAATTCCCTTGCCCAATACGCTGGATGACTTCACAGAAAGGCAGTACCCCCAAAACTAGCCTCAAACATACTTCCATGCCATACCTTCACACACCCCTAATCCTTCCACTATGCCCAATAATCAGCTACAAAGGAGCAGGTCCCTCATCACCTATTATCACCCTGGGCTGGAGCAACTGAACCAAATCCTTCACCAGGCCTTTATTATCTATCATTGTGCTCATAAATAAGGGACATCGTACTCAAGGTCTTTCCCACTCCACCTAAATTGGTATTTCATCATCCACTCAACTCACACAACATCCTTGTCCATTCCTATGCCACTCCCACACCCTACTATTAGCCACAGAGATCATATCCTTGTGGAATACCCAGATGCAAGAGCTGCCCAATCCATCCACCCAGCATTTCCTACTCCAGTCCTGTCACCAGCTTATTCAATTCCATCAGAAGCAGAGCCACCTGTAAAAGCAACCATGTCATATCCCGACTCTGCAGCAATCACTGCCGTGACTTTTATATCAGCATGACAACCAATCAGCTGCTCACCACATTGTATGATCACCACCAAACTGTGGATGAGAACGAAGTTGACTGTCCAGTGACACAACATGCTCAGGTTCAATGGCTGGTTTATAACCCATGCCACCTCTATCCTTCCCTCCAGCATCAGTTTGTCTGAACTATGCAGATGGGACTTACCCTTGCAACGCATGCTTTTTACCTGTAACCCTCCTGGTCTCTGTCTCTGCTAATCCAATATCCCCACACTCTCTATCCAACAGTTCCCCCTTCCTCAGTCCTGTTACTCCCTCCCTATCTACACGTCCATGTCATCTGCATCATGCTCCACAACTCACCAGCTGTGGTAACCATGAGTCACATGCCTAGCCCATGCAACTGCCACCCCTCCTTCCAGCACTTCTTGCCAGCAAAACTGCTGTCTCCCTCTGAGCCACTAGCTTCATATCCCCAACACTTCATCCTGCTTTTGCACATCCAGCTAGAATAATGTAAAGTGCCAGTGTATATGTGCATGCATTTGTGTGTGTGTGTGTGTGTGTGTGTGTGTGTGTGTGTGTGTGTGTTTGTATTTGTACTCTAGCTCGTCACAGGATTTATTCTAAAAGCTATCAAGTTTTCTTTCTCTTTGTGCATGCTTGTTGATGGCTCAGTGATTCTTCTGTTATTTGGTGAGGGGTCTCCTTTACTTCTAAATTATTTACATTCTGCAAGAACTTTCCTTATTATATGCACAAATATTACAACCTGAAACTCTGAAACTGACACAAAAAACTTACATGTTCTGTTGCATTCCTCAAGGTGCAGTTGTTGTTGTACCTGCCAGTGTATACAGTGTGGGACTATTAAGTATTTTAGAGTTTCATAATTTGTAGTTTTTTTTTTTTTTTTTTTTTTATGGACTTCGTTTTAGGTCCTGCAGTAGATTTGATTTAAGGAAAGATCATATAGAAAGACTCAATTGTACAATGTTAATCTGGAAGTGCCCCTATAATTCACTAAATAAGTCTGTTAAGGATTTGGGTTCCCAGAGATTTGCTGTATTCATTGGTAGGATAATTAGAGAACGATATTGCACCTATATAAGTCGTGACATGGCTGTTAAGACAGTCTCCATCAGAACAGATCTGTCTTCCACACAGAATAGGGGTATTATATAATGAATCAGTTCAGATAATAAAGATATCAAAACTAATGTAAAAGAAGTTTAAAAGGCATCTGTAAAGCATGAGCTTACTTGAATTATAATCTCAGTTTTACCTCTTATATTACACTGGCGTGAAAAACAGATGATGATCTTATATAATTAATGTAGTTTTTGAATTTAGATGTTTTTATTCTGCTCTCCAACATTTTTCGTGCATTTTTCCCCTCTTGCAACTTGCACATGCTTCATTATCAAGGAAGCTAATTCTATAGAAAACTGTGATCATCAGTAATTAAATGACATAATCAGTTCTCTCTCATCTTTATTCTTTCTGTGACTGATAGAGAAGCCTTTTTCACTTACCCACACATGTTTGTAATGAATTTTTCTTATCTCTTTAGATTATTTATAAAACTCTTAAATTAATTATCTGTTGTTTGTCACACAGCATTGAAGGAGACAAGATACACAGATAAAATAAAATGGTGATCAGTACACTTCCATCACAACTCGAAAAAAAAAAAAAAAAGGCATACACAACAGGGGAAGGAAAAGACTAGATCCTGTAGTTCATTTTATACCACAGTTGGAAACGCTATTATCATATCAGAAAATAACACATATTTCTGAGCTTTCATGCAAATGGTTTAGTAATCTAAGAGATAATGACATCATTTGGTGATGTTGAAACTTCTATTTCTTCATATATCAGTACGTTTGTATTAAATAAAAGAACTGGAATTGCACTTACCCACTATAAAGGCAGCATGTGACAATAACAGCAATTAGAGCTGCCGCACCAACAAAGCCAGCTATTGCCAGCACCCACAGTTGTATCCACGATGCTTCAGCCTTTGCAATAGGTGGAGCACATCTCTGCAATATAAAATAAATTGCTGCTGCAATTGCTCAATCAAATGCTGCTTTCTAGTTATTCAGTTATTTCTGTTATTTGTCACTGCATTTCCATATCAATGGTTCAAATGGCTCTGAGCACTATGGGACTTAACATCTGAGGTCATCAGTCACCTAGAACTTAGAACTACTTAAACCTAACTAACCTAAGGACATCACACACATCCATGCCCGAGGCAGGATTCGAACCTGCGACAACAGCAGCAGCGCGGTTTCGGACTGAAGTGCCTAGAACCATTCGGCCACAGTGCCCGGCTCCATATCAATGTGGTATTTAGTATATACAGGCCTAGGCTGAAGTTGTAGTGTGCACCCTACCAGGTTGAATTTTGTGAAAATAAACTTGCAAGAAAAGCATTCAAAAGCATTTTTTAAATGGAAACGATGAGCTGCAGCAGTGGCAGCATCAGGGTGTCATTTCTCCTATTTCACTGAGTCAGAGGGCTACTCCTCTGGTCACTGTATGATTTTGCAGTCATAGATTTGTATCCAATTCCACGGCTAGCGGAGTTGTTGGCAAAGTTGCAGGAGGGGGGAAGGGGCGCGAGGGAGGAGGGGTGGACAGTATTTTTCCCAGATCACCAACTTCTCAGTCTTATTTACTACTCAGTACCCACTGTGGGCTTTACCAGTTTAATCATTTGGCTTTTGGAATCTCATCTGTGCTGGGAATTTATCAACAATATTTGGAGCAGTTGATTGAGGACATTTCTTGTTTAATGAAGTACCTTGGTGACATCCGGATTTCACGTTCTACGCAAGAGGAGCATTTATTAAATATACAGACAATTTTCCAGTATCTTCTGAAGAATGGCCATTATTGCAAGCTGATAAAAGTGCAATTTTAGCTCCCCAGGCTGCACACATCTGCCATCCTCTTCAATGGCTTCATCAGGAGGACATTTAGTTTGTCTGGTCTGTGGATTTCAGCAGGATTTTCAGTCCCTCAAGTTGTGTTTGTGCTCTGCTCACTGCTTGGCTGCTTTTATGCTCGCTAAACCTTTAGCCTTGGATTGAGGACATTTCTTGATTGAGGACATTTCTTGTTTAATGAAGTACCTTGGTGACATCCGGATTTCACGTTCTACGCAAGAGGAGCATTTATTAAATATACAGACAATTTTCCAGTATCTTCTGAAGAATGGCCATTATTGCAAGCTGATAAAAGTGCAATTTTAGCTCCCCAGGCTGCACACATCTGCCATCCTCTTCAATGGCTTCATCAGGAGGACATTTAGTTTGTCTGGTCTGTGGATTTCAGCAGGATTTTCAGTCCCTCAAGTTGTGTTTGTGCTCTGCTCACTGCTTGGCTGCTTTTATGCTCGCTAAACCTTTAGCCTTGGAGAGTGACATGCCCCGATGTGGCACTAGTGTGGTTCTGTCCCACAGAACCCGGATTGGACCAAACAGCTCACTGCTTACATGTCAAAGACACTTTCTATAGTGCTGAGGAATTACTCACAGATGAGAATGAGGTGCTGGCTATTGTTTTTCGGTATTAAAAACTTTCACATCTTCATGTATGGGGCAAGGTTCTTCCTTGTCACTAACCACAAACCACTGGTTTCCTTACTTGGCCCTCATTCCAAGCTCCCAGACAAGATTGTCCACTGACTGCAGATCTGGGTCCTCTTTCTCAGTTTTACTGCTCCACTACTCAGCATAAAAATCCTGATGTATTAAATTGGCTGCCAGTGGGGACCGATCTACAGTTCACACGTCAGGAGGTTCTTGTGCACTCAAATTGGACAATACTTTGCAGCAAACCTTTTTGGATTTTCCATTGACAGCATGAGAGGTTGCAACAGCCATGGCCACCATCAATCGCAACATTAAATGTTTGGGGTGAGCTTGTGGAGCCTGTGCACAGAAGCTGACTGCACTGCTGTGCCAATTTTCTCCTTGGCCAGTCCCAGAGTACCCTTGGTGCAGGGTGCACATCAATTTTATGGGTGCATTTTTGGGCAGCATATAGTTTTTGGCAGTCGATGCCTTGTCTTGTTTCTAGTACTTAGCCAAGCTATCCTTCACTTCACTGACTGTCACTGTTCACACATTGTTCATCACTTCTGCTATTGAGAGATTTCTCAGGAACCTTGTGTCCAATAAAGGTTATTAATTTCTGTCACAGGAGTTTGAAGATGTTTGTGTTCCCAACTGTCATCCCAGCATCTGCTCATTGCCCCATTTCAGCCTGCCTCTAAGTATGTTGAAGAACCAAATAAAGAAATCCACATCTGCCTCTTCCCATGACAAAGTATTGTCACATTTTCTGACTACATACAAGCTGACACCTGTCAGTACGTGCAGTCTCACAGAATGCTTGCTTGAGCACCAGCTGTGAGGTCTCCTGGATTTTTTGCACCCTGGTTCACATGTCCTGGACCACCATGGCTTGCTGTGTTTTCCCTCCAGGGTGCTGTTCATCCCCAGTCTTTTGGTCAGCAACAGTAAGATGTTCAAAAGTATTATTTTGTTCCTACTTAGTGCCTTTTTCACAAAACACAAACAGCATATAGATTCTCTGTATGGCTTTTAAAAAGGGCTAAGCAAGAGCACTGCAGCTACACAGTTCTTTTATGAAGTATATTGCCTGTTGGGCCAGAGGATGCAAACTGAAGCTATATTTTTAGACCTGACCAAAGTATTTGACAAAGTAAGCTATAGCTTACACATCATATAGGGGATCCATTTACGCACCTTATAGCAACATATTTATTGAATCATTAGCAATGCACTAAACTGAGATACAAATTACATGAAAGAAAGACATCAACTTTCAATCCACCAGTGAAGCATTAGTGCAAGGTATGCCTCAGTGCTCAATTCTTGCTCTCTTTCCCTTCCCCATATTATATTAATAACACTGCACAACCTAATAATGCCCACATTATAAGCTACATAGGTGACACCCTAATCTTATTCTATGGTAGAGAATATAAGGAAGTAGAATCTTTTGCTACTAGTGATATAAAATAATTAATGAAATACTTGAACCAAATCTTAATTATTGGCATTTAAAACAGGCTGTTCTCACCAAGCTATATAGAAAGTTCTCACCACACCAGTGTAAACAATGTACATAATATCTTGGCAACAGAAACCAGCACTGTAAAATTCTAAGTGTGTATGTTGATGAAAATTAATTTTGCATGTGGAAAAGTCAACAGTGACTTGTATCTGGTTAGCCAGCTCACCAATACAGTTACTAGTCAAACATTAGAAATAGTTTACTGTGAAACAATTTACAGCATCCTTAGTTACAGGTTGAATTATTGTGCTGTGCAGCTGATGCCCATTTAAGAAGAATATTGCTGTTACAGAAATGACCAACAAGACTTATGCAGGGGATAGGCCTTAGATAAAGATGTTGTGAAGTATTTGTGCATCACAAACAGTTAACTATATGTACTTTATACACATTTAAATTCCTTACATTTTTTGATTTATCCAACTGAAGTTATCACGTACAGTATGTACATGAGCCCAACACCAGAACAAACTATTCCTACTTTTGGAAAAGAACAAAATTAAAAATGATGGATAGGAGTCCTTGCATCAATGGATTGATTTGGTTTACCAAACTACAAAACTATTTAAGAACATGTAAGGGACTGATTTTAAAAATGAATTAAAATCTTTTCTAAGAGAAAAATGTTTATATTCAATGAATGAATTCCAAGACACTGCTAGTGATATGAGAAGATCAGTCATAAAGTAATAAATGTATAAAATAGATGTAAGATGCAACTATAATGGTACTACATATCATTTTGTAAATATAATCTGTCATATTGTTTCATATTGTTATGTCTGACATTCGTAAAAAGCCATCATTGTGCTGGTTTCATGCAAAAAAATCTAAATAAATAAATAAAAATCTGAGACAATCAGTGTGTAAACTTGGCTCTGACTCATATAACTGTCCATAATTTGAAAGGAGAATCTTCTAATGACTGAATTCCCTGTCAGGCACATTCTGGTGACTTACTCAGTAGCATAAAATGTCAACAGATGGTAGTACCACTTTCAAAATGAAATGAAATTTTTATTCTCTATAACTTCTCAATGACAAGAAGAAAAATAATTTAAAAATTGTAATGAAAAGTGTCTCCCTCTGGCAGTATTAAAATTGAAGTAACTAAAATTGAGCCCTTAACTAAGAAAGATCAGCACTGAAAATCAAAAATGTGCAAATCCATGTGTTCAGTTTGTCATATATTGTGGCATTATATGCAAAACAGGTTGAAGCTGTAGTTTGAATTTTTTAAGTAGACACAACTTTCTTTGCACTGGTGTGTGCTGTATATCATAAATTAAGGCACAAAAGATAAAGTTTCACATATATGTGAGAATGTTTGGATGAAAGTATAATTAATGTGCATAGTAGCATACAATAATGAAACAAGTGAACCATTGGTCATAAAATTTATAAACTCAATGTCACTATGCTGTCTCATAAATACAATTTGGGGACTATATAAACAGATATTTAGAGATATGTTGTGTATTCAGTATAATTTATCTTTACTTACTGACTCAATTGTAATCAAAGCATAAAGATTTCCTTGTAATCCTTTGTATGAAAACAAATACAAGGAACAGGACACTGTCAAGAACTGATGTAATAACCAAATCCCAAATTACATTAAAGGCTTGACAGGAAAACACAACAAACTGTTTTCTAAATGGGAGTAATTACTGTTAACAGAAAAACTGGAGAGCGGTTATAATGTAATGAATAAATAATATAAAAATTTAGAAATAAAAGTAACAACTCACCAAATAGTAGAGGCATCAGGAGGTCAGGATTATGAGAATGAAGGATGTGTTGTGAGGACAACTCCCATCTATGTAGTTCAGAGAAGCCGCTATTGGGGATGAGGGTGTGCAGACCCAGATGTCATGGGTTCTAAAGTAGCTGTTTAGAACATAGTATGTTGTGGTCAGTAACACACTCTGCCACTGAGTGGTCTGCTCTGTTCTTGGGCACAGTTGGGTAGTGGTCATTCAGTCGGGGGGCAGGTGGTTGGTGGTCATGCTCAAATAAAATGCTGTGCAAAAACGGCAGCATAATTGGTATATGACACAACTGCTTTCACAAGTGGCCCTGCCTCTGACAGGATAGTATAAGCCTCTGACCGGACAGAAGCAGGATGTGCTGGGTAGGTGTATTTGACAGATTTTGCTCCTGGGTGTTCCACAAGGATAGAGCCCATGTGGCAAGAGATTGGGACTGGGTGTGACATAAGGATGGGCAAGGATATTGCATAGACAGTGGACAGCATAATACCATTTTAGGAGAGTGCTTGGGAAGGAGTGTGGATAGGATGTTCCTTATTTCCAGGCACAATGGTAAAAAGTCAGTGCTGTGTGCTGTGGTAGGTGTAATATACAGATTTTGCAGATATGGCTAGGTTGTAACCACACAGGAGATAGGGACCAAGAGTGGGGAAGGGAGGGAGGGGAAGAGGGAGGGAGGGAGAGAGGGAGAGAGAGAGAGAGAGAGAGGCTCAACAAAGGATTTTTCCAAAAGGCAGCAAAATTTTCACTCCTGTTTATGTGCCAGTCACAATGACTCAACACTTCTACTGTTTGGTTTGTTGCTACCTCTACTTTAAATTTATTCAGTTCTGCCAGAACTTTCAATTGCCATATTACTCTCAAAAATTACAATGTCGAGGAGGTGCTTTGTCTGTCCTGCTATAAATATCTGCTAAACATTGTAATAACTGAAAATGAAAATTAACTTTACATTTTAAGTAACATCTATGACAGGTCACTGTCTTTTCATGAAAGGAACAATACATCTACAGAGTAGTTGCTCATCTCACCTGCACTGCCTGAACTCCAAAGTCACTGTACACTTTATCAAGGTCAGAATTGCCAGAGTCTCGTAGTAATGACTCCATATCTTTTAGATCATAACTCTCTTTTCCCACTAGTTGGAAGCAAGAACTGTAATCAGAAATATGAAATTTAGGAATAGCACTTTAAATATGACTTTACTTACATCTGTTTCTTTAAGTCATGATAGTGAAAAAACCTAATTGAATAATACTTGATGATGACAAGGACAGACTATTCAGCTAATATAATGTAAGATATAAGATTAACAATCACACATGTATAAAATGTTAGGTTGATTGAACCTGGGTTGGGTAAGATCTCACATGTACCATATGCTAATGATAAAAAGAAGTTGTTCATAACTGACTGACATGAAAGACACATCAGTTATGGAGAACAGAAAAAGAAAGTGAGATTAATAACTGAAAGTGTGAAACCAGGTCAGAACACATAGAAAACCTGCACCCAACAAAATAATAATGAGTCTGGTGTAATCAACAGATGGTAAATTACAATTTATTATTCTCACTGTCAATTTTTACGCACTATGGTGGATTGAAACTACATACAAGATAAAACCTGTAAAGAAATATAGAATGGTGAATAACTTTTCATTCTATTAGCAGGATGATTTACAGCCTACAAAATATACCTTGTACTGCCAAAATCCAGGCTTCCATCATCCTTGCTGTAGAACTGTGTATCATACACATTCAGACTGACTGGAAGCAAAAGAGCTTTTTCGACAGCTCGCTGGAACTCAGGTAGAAGTCGACGTATCACTGTAGGTGGCCGAGTGAAGACAAATCTCAGAAGATCACGATCTCGAACTACAAATATCTGAAAAATAAAGAAAAGTTTTCTCTTAAACTTTAAATTACAGTGTTGTTTGACTTCATTACTTATGTAATACACTCATTTTTATATCTTCACTGAAACACAGTACAACATACAGGAGATTCAAGATGATCATGTGCCTCTTATCTGACAGTTTGCGTGGCCAGTGAGAGTGTTTGTTTGTAAAGGCAATAGTAACTTTGAAATTAATTGAGATGCAGGATGATACAATGGTATTTTTGTTTCTTGGTGTTTTGATTTCTTGTCAACCGTGGAGGAAGCAAGCATTATGTTTTCTATTCCAAGTCTCATATTCTTGGATATGCAAACAACACAATCTGTTTCCTTCCTAGTGTGTAATGCAATACAGTTGTGTCACTAATACATGTCACACACTTAACTTGGTTAGGCTAAACTTAATTTTGTAAATATTAAGAAATTTACAGCTATAAATGTTAGCAGTTTTCTGCCTCTTTTATGCCAGTTTTGCCTTGTTATGTTACCAATTTTAGTTTGTCATTGTGCTCTATAAAACTAATCTCAAGAGAGGGTCACAAATAGTTACCTCAGTAGCTTGTGTCCACATACACTGTTAATGACATACAGCACTGCGTGTAGAGCAACCAAGATCAAAGGCTAAGGCAATATTGGATATATTCTTTCACACCACTGCTTACTTCTATGTAACATAGACTGAAATTTTCTGTTTGTAGATAGAGAAAAAGTAAGAAAGCTGTCTGCCCACGACAGTGTGGTTTTATAGCATTACTATTCCAAACTATAGTCAAAGTGTTTGTAGGAGACAAAATATAAAATCAAGTCAAGTGTTCATGAGACTAAAGAGCAATCAAATCCCTGTCCCTGGATTGCATTACAATATGTGTTTGTACTGTTTGTAACATAAGCTAAAAAAATTTTGAAAATGGAAAGTGGTCCAACTTTGTTATGAGCTAACTGTAGGTGATACTTTTTTTAAGATTCATAGACCAGCATCAATGGGCAATCTTATGTGGAGTCTGGAAGGACTGGAGCACTAAGTGAAATCTGAAAATTTGATTCACCTTACTGAGTATGCTAAAATTACTGAATCTGAAGGGCACTGATCTTGAGAAAATGCAATATACCTGCAAGATAAGCTTTGTGCCAATTGTCTACAAACTGTGTTGAACTGTTGAACTGTTAGAATATTTTGTGTACCTAAAATTGAAACTGACATATATAGGATCTATTAGATAAACTTTTTTACATTTTGAGGGAGATTCTTCACACCAAACTGAGATGATAAGTCCCTAAAAATACATGTAACAAATCCTTTTGTAATTAGTTCTCTACTCAGAAATCCATAACCAGTGCTCAAAATAATTTCCACTGTCATCTACCCATACATGCACAGGCACTCACTGAATTGCATACGATCACAGGAATTGCCAGTTTTTTCTGGTGTTGTAGGAGTCATACCCAAAACCTGTTATGAACTGGATTTATCTCTAATTTGAAAATAAGAAAATAGGACAACTGTTGTACTCTTTCAAAAACTTTTGGATTGTGTAAAGTGGCTTTGCAGGATAACATGACATCCTTATAAAATAACTATGTGTTAGGAATGTCTACTGAATAAGCCAGTTGCTCTAGGTAGATTCAGAATAAAACCTTGTAATATGAGCTAGGAGCAGATACAGACCTACAAGACTCTCTCCTGCAATTCCAGCACACATATAATACTCATAACCCTCTGGTGGAGCGCATGTGTATAGAAGCAAACTGGTGTGTGTGTGTGTGTGTGTGTGTGTGTGTGTGTGTGTGTGTTACACCTGTGATCTGATCTGTGTTTCTGCAAAAGCAGAACTTACATATGGTCATAGCAATCGCCGATCCTTTCTGGTGTCATGGGAGTCTTGCCCAAACCCAAGTATGTTGTCTCTAATTTGAAAATAAGAAAAGAAAACAACAGGCAACACATGATACTAAGCAAAGAAGAGCACACAAAGCATTTAGTGAGGGCTACCACATATTGTTTGCTGAGGTTGGTGTTCTTGTAAATGAGGTAGTTTGGGCCTGACTTCTGCCAGAGAACTTATATGTATGAATACTACATTTGATTAATTAAATTATGTGTGTCAGTCTCAGATCACATGAATGGTATCATTAGCTGTTTTGACTCATTACCAAGTCATCATCAGATGATTTGAAAGAGTTACATATAACCTGTCAGGTGAAAAGGTCCCAAGAAGTGCTCACTCATTGAACTAAAGAAGAAATGTATAATTTAAAAAATTCAAAGTGTGGTCATTGTGTTTACATAACGCAGAATGCGTGCTCTGCATGTGTATAAACTGTTTTTATTTGTGAGTCTAGTCTGTTTTAGTAGCATGTTGACAAATTCTGTATCAGTTGTTTGATGCAGGAGATAAATGAAAGACAGGATCAGCAATACGTAATGTGTCGAGAGTGGTAAATATGTTTCACAAATATGTACTGACAAATAAAAATTTGTTATGATCCATCATCTAAACTTAGATTTCTGCTTTTTGCCAGCAGCTGTGTAAAGAAATAGGCTATTTAAGCATACTGCCAAATTTGACTTAATTTTTTACTGCCACTGATGTTTTCACTTGTTACTTCCAAAAACAACCACCGAAGGTTCTCCCACAGGGAAAAGTTAATTAAATTGGAGTATGTGTAACTTTAACAAAGATAAATTTCAGTAACAGATGTTTGTTTGTTTCTTTGTTTGTTACTTGTTCCACAGATCAAATTTCTAATAAAGTTATTGATGTGGAATGTACCAACAAAACATATGTACATAAAGACAAAAAAATTATATGGTGGCATGCTGGCTATTTATAGCTTTCATTTCTCTAAAAATGACTATTGCTACACAAGAATTACTCTGTGGTATAGAAGGAGTTGGTAAGGAGAAATATATTTAATCTATATTTGAAAACACACTATCTGTCAGACAATCGATTTCTATGACTCGATAGTCACACAGTTTCATAGTTGCATATTTCACCCCTTTATGTGCTAAAGATATATTCATTGCAGGGTAACACATGTCACTTTTCCTCCTAGTGTTGCACTTGTGACTGCATCTGTTACTCTCAAACTCAGGAGGGCTGTTGATAACAAATTTCATAACTGAATAATATACTGTG
Source organism: Schistocerca cancellata (assembly GCF_023864275.1). Lineage (NCBI taxonomy): Eukaryota > Metazoa > Arthropoda > Insecta > Orthoptera > Acrididae > Schistocerca > Schistocerca cancellata. The sequence goes on along the minus strand of NC_064634.1, from coordinate 390,715,598 downwards.
AGGCTGTGGTTATATCCCCAACTACCTAAAAAGATGCCTGCAAGAGGTGAACTCCACATATGATTCTAATTACTTCCTTTTGCTATTTTTGCTTAAGTGAGGAGTTACAATAGGACATTATCCCATAAAACATCAATGAATGAAAATATGTAAAATATGTTGATTTACTGACTTCTGTATCCCTAAAGCTGGCAGCTATTCTAATGGTAAAAGCAGCCAAACCTAAACATTTTACCAGGTCTATTACATCATTTTTTCCTGTTTAAATGTTCATCTGTTCATCAATAACACAGCTAAGAACTTTCTACCTTGTTTATTATTTCTTATTGGTACACTAGGTTAATAGGATATGGGAAATTTTTCTCCGTTAATGCTTTATTGATCATTTTCAAGACAAAGCTTTATCATCTACAAACAGGACTAATTCTGTTCCCTGATTAAAATAGAATGGCAGATCACTAACACACAGCAAGAACTGCAGTGGGCCAGTGATTGAACCCTGCAAACTCCCAATGTAATTTCTTTCTGTGTAGATAATGTGGTATCTTTCTTTGTATTCCATGCATTCTCTTCTCCTTCCCAAAAAATAACCCAACAATCCTGCATTCTCTTTCTTAAATAAGAACAAAATCAGGCACATGCTGAACTACATATTCCACAAAAACTTAGCTCCCTTATTAGAATATTTTGCAGTCAAATGCTTTTGGCAAGTCACAGAAGGTCTCAACAGCTGATATTTTATCATTTAAAGGTTTTATAATGTTCTCAGTGAATGTATAAATAGCTGACTCAGTAGAGTGGTCCTTTTGAAACTCAGACTGTGATTGGCTAACCATCCAATTACTACAAAGGTAGGTGACAAGCCTTGAAGACATTACCTTCTCAAAAAAATTAGAAAATCATGTAAGGGGTGACAAAGGGCACTAGTTACGGAGTCAATATTCTTGTAGGGAGGCCTAACAATGTCATATTTCAATATGTGAGGGAGAACACCTGAATTAATGATGCATTACATAAATGATGAAGAACATTACATATTACATACAGCACCACAACTTTTTAGGTACTCATTAGGGATATTATCCACCCCACATGAACTTTTGCGGACAGGCACAATTAAATTGCACACACCTTTTGTCACGAAATGAAAGAGAAACACACACCATTCACTCACACAAGCAAATATACCTCATGCAAACATGATCAACAACTCCAGCAGGTCAGACCAGAATGCAACTTTCACGTGTAATGGAAGCAGCAATATGGAGGGGGGCAGGAAAGGGGGATGGATAGCAGTGTACAGGTGGGGGGAGGAGGAACACTGTCTGGCACAGTGTGCAGGAACTAGAGTGCCAACAGGCACAGTGTCAGGAGATCATGGGACAGGGAGGTGCGGAAAATGAGTAAAAAGGAGAGGAGCAAAGGAAATCAGGTGGGCAGGTGGCAGAGGGGAGGAGGTGATAGGACAGAAGGGATGGAAACTGTTGTGTAGAGGGTGTGGGAACAAGGTAGTGTGACAGGTTGAGGCCAGAGTAACTATCCCCCACACCATCCAGCAAACAGTTTCCTCCCCCTCTGTCCTATCATCTCCTCCCCATTCTTGACTCCCACCCTCTTTATTTGCAACCCTCTGCCAATGCACCCACCTGTCTTTCTCCGCTCCTCTCCTTTTCATCCATTTTCCACCTCCTGCCTCACAACCTTCTGATGCTGTCCCTGTTGGCTGTCTAATCCCTACACACACTGCCAGAAAGCACTCCTCTCTCCCCCCACCCATACACTGCTATCGCTTTCCCTTCCCTACCCCCTCCAGATTGCTGCTTCCATTACACATGAAAGCTACATTCTGGTCCAAGCTGCCAGAACTGGCAGTCATATGTGCTTGAGGTATGCTTGCTTGTGTGAATAAATGGTGTTTGTTTCTCTTTATTTTTCTGATGAAAGCTGTAGCTAAAGGCTTATTTGTGCCGTCTGCACCTTAATGTGTCATCACTAAGGTAAGTAGCACACTATTTTGTACCTTGTTAATATTCCAACCTGGAGTTTCCATTGTTTAAATTAACAACCTTTTTGTTTTTAACCTCCTTTATATTCTGATGAAGCAAATTGGTTTTGCCTCTCTCTATGCTTTTATAAGAGGAACTGGCAGTATCTGTCCAGTCATTTTCTTTATACTGTCTGTCTGAGTTTGACCTAAAGTTGGTGGCTCATCTAACTCCAATAACAATGGGGGAAATGATGTAAGTGTAGAAAGAAACAAAACTCTCTCTGCAATTTCTATACATAAATGGCAATGTCCTGACTGACTGGTTGACTCACAATCACCCAGTCCAAACCATTCTGGATAGAAACTTGAAATCTGGAGAAGGAATGGATATTATTTTAAGAAGGGAATGTCATTTAAAACCAGATTTTTTGAAATAGCAACACTAAGGGAATGAAATAGAGGATGAAAGTTTCTTTAAAAAAAAAGTTTATATTAAGGCAATTTTGAAGCTAGACCTGCAAAAAGTTGGTATTTGCTTTCTCAGTCACAAATAAAGAAACACATGTTATAGCATTTTTGTAAATTTAACTCTGTTGGGATGAAAGAGAGGTGAAAGCTTTTTTAGAAAACATATCATTATTAAAGAAAGAACTACTAAAGTAGTTTTAAAGCTACATATATGAACATTGGTATTTGACTTCTCGGTTACAAATAAAAATATGTGTTTCAGGGTTTTTAGAAACTGAACTTTTAAGGGAGTGAAACAGGGGGATGAGATTTTTTATGAAAATATTTTATTATGAAAGCATTTTCAAAGCTAAATCTATGAACATTTAAATTTTGCTTCTCAGTTAGAAATAAGAAAACACATGTTTAACTGTTTTTGGAAATTCGACCCATATGAGGGTGAAATAGGGGATAAAAGTTTTTATGGAAATATCTCATTGTGCAAGCATTTTTCAAGATAAATCTATGAAATTTGTATTCTATTAGAAATAAAACATATACATGTAACCATTTTTGAAATTCAACTCCTAAGAGGAGGAGGTGAAATTTTTCATTGTGAAAGAATATGATGCATGAATAAGCAACTGAATGAGTGCCTCAAACTAGGCTGAAACTGTGGTATATTCTTTATCTAAGGAAATAAAGTCAAATTACATGCCCTACCGACTAAATAGTTTTATTACTGAAAGAAGAAACTTAATTAGCACAATATGTCCCTTTTAAAGAAAGGAATGCACTGCACTAATTCATGAAATTTCTGTTACATGACTGAGTACATAGCTAGAGCTTACAGAATGCCATATCAACACAGAATTATATGGAAAACAGACAATAAGAAATTATTACCTTCACCCTTGCTTCAGCCAACCAGTCCTCTCGAAGGCTATTATTGGCAATAACATGAAGCTCAAAATAGCCATCCACAAAATCCAACATGCTTCCAAATGTTCGAAGTTCTCCTGTCTTCTCATCTAACCGAAATGTTGCATTTCCATCTGTTTGTGTGCTGACAACATCTAGTCTAGATGGTGCAAATGAGAAGAATGTTGTGTTAACCAGCATGTAGCTGAAAGGATCAGCTGTTGCATCAGCATCTGTTGCCTCTAGTGTCAATAAGGAAGTATCAATGGGCACATTCAGCCGTACACCTGAAACATATAGGAAATAATGTCACATTCTCTTCTTGCCATAATCCGGGACCAACTGTGAGAAAAAAATGCTCCGAATACTACACAAAATGGTTTGAATAACTAACAACTAGTGATTAAAGTATATTCAGCATTTTGACAAACATATCTAATTTCACTTCCTCGCAGATTAAAATTGTGTGCTGGACCGAGACTCGAACTCGGGACCTTTGCCTTTTGCAGGCAAGTGCTCTACCATCTGAGCTACCCAAGCACGACTTACACCCTGTCCTCACAGCTTTACTTCTGCCAGTATCTCATCTCCTACATTCCAAACCTTACAGAAGCTCTCCTGCAAACCTTGCAGAACTAGCACTCCTGAAAGAAAGGATATTGTGAAGACATAGCTTAGCCACAGCCTGGGGGACATTTCCAGAATGAGATTTTTCACTCTGCAGTGGAGTGTGCACTGATATGAAACTTCCTGGCAGATTAAAACTGTGTTCCGGACTGAGACTCGAACTCGGGACCTTTGCCTTTCGCAGGCAAGTGCTCTACCATCTGAGCTACCCAAGCACGACTCACGCCCCGTCCTCACAGCTTTACTTCTACCAGTACCTTGTCTCCTACATTCCAAACTTTACAGAAGCTCTCCTGCAAACCTTGTAGAACTAGCACTCCTGAAAGACAGGATATTATGGAGACAGGGTTTAGCCACAGCCTGGGGGATGTTTCCAGAATGAGATTTTCAGTCTGCAGCAGAGTGTGTGTTGATATGAAAACCAGTAAAGACAAGAGACAAGCAAGGCAGTACACATTTCTTTTTTCTCTATAATTTTGCTACAGCTTTACATGGCATGCTCCCCTTTCTGCAAAAGAATCTATTACCTCATCAAAGTCGATCAAACATTTCGCTACATGAAAAATTGAAATGTCATTGTCTAACACTGAAAAAGCTGTTAATACAAATGTACCCAAGACTGGTATGGTTTCTCGATCTGATTACATCTAATTTGTCACTGTCTGTTAGATATAACAAAATAGGCCTTTCTAATATTGCAGAAATTGTAACACAGACCAAATAAGTGAGACTGTTTTGGCACAAATTGTCATTTTTATAACACGACCAAATATAATTCACAAAGTACCAATATGAAATGCCTATTAGGCATACTATATGCAAAAATCTTTAAGTTAGGAAATAGTTTTACATTTCATTCATATGTTCCAGTTTTTCAAGTATGAGATCGAAAAGTAGTAGTACGAAATTTTTATATAAATTTGGAATCGTTAATATTCTTCCATAATTTGTGTGATGTCCTCATTTCATCTCCTTCCTCATTCTAACAAACAATCTTGTCATCACTAATTCAGTAAGCATTCCTGCCGTTGTCAAAACTTATTCGCCACTTAACTTCACTAACCTTGCCGGAATCACCGGTTTAATAATCCAGCTATTATTCACTGGTTAGGTGTTGTGTCATATTTGTACAACACATTTTCTGTGCTACTTCCAGAATAGAACTTACATGGCTGCTAGCTGGAGACTGTAAAACTGACACTTACTAGTGTAGTGATATGGCCAAAAATTTCCTGTCAAAATCTCATTTTCTTGGATACACTGAGAAGATAATACATAATCTTTCTTACATGTTATTCCTGTTAGTTGTTTATTCCCACGCTGGTAGTCTGAATCTATGGATTTTGCTAGTAATTATAACAACGCTGATCATTCGCAAAACCCAGTCAACCACATAATCAGACAGCAATTGGCATTTATCCATTCGGCTTTACTTCGCTCAGCTCATATAGCCCCCATCCCTTTTTGTCTACAGGAAAGTTTATTTCTAGATGCAATGAGGATTACCCTTACAGAGACATCAAGTTCACAATGCATGGATTCAAGCATAAACTTATGATTGATTCAGAAATCAACTTAGAATGTGTTCAAAAATCAACAAGGATGTGTTTAAAAATCATATGAATTAATCTATAGATCAACGTGCACTGAGTGCTAGTTGCTTTGTGAAACATGGTTTTATCCTCAAGGATGTGAATTAGATCCCCCCCTCCCCAAAACTGCCACCCAGGTCTGGTACCTCGATTTGACCCCCCCACCCCACCCCTCCCCCACCCCTCCCCCCTCCTAGATCCGGGCCTGCTGCGCTTGCGTGAATCTGGCAACTTGGGTGTGCCAGCAAAATTTTGCCAGGTAGCCTCACGCTGCTTGCTGCGCTGCTTACACAGCAAACAGCCATGTTTCTGTAGCCAGAAGTGGAAGAAGGTACTCTTCATACACAACTCAATTGTGCATGTGCATGAGCTCGCTCATAACTGCTAAAACGAATCTAATGTAAACCGAGGCCTACTAGAAAGACACGCCACAGTGTGAAGATAGGCCAAGCTCACCCAACTTAGCAAACAATTTGCATTTCTACACCAGTTATCTCGTAACTAGTGTAAATGTACAAATGAGAATTGCATCTTCAAATGGAATCCACTATTATGGAATTTTACTGTTATTTGCCCTACAATAATAGAAAGTCTGTAGGTCTACTAATAATTTGTTGCAGCTCTACTTGGGTACAATACAATTAAAATTATGCCAGAATGACTATCAGTCCCAAAAGGTGCCATATCTTCTATGAAATGAGGACTGCTATGCAGTAGAGACTAAACACTATAAACAAGGCATTATACCATTTATGTGGAGAGTTGATTTTAAATTTTTCTGGACAGCTAGCAACCAGTAAGAGTTCATAATAGCAGATTACAGTAGAAGATGCAATTCTCATCAGTACATGCACACCCAGTTGTGAGGTAACAGTTTTAGAAACGCATTTTGCCTGCTGAGTAAAGCGAGCAAGTGAGCTCAGGCCCACCCTCATGACACATGTGCAACAGCCTGTCTTTCTTATAGACCTCGATGTAAACAGTTGTGACATCACATTCATTGTTATGAAGCATTGCATAGTCTTCCTAAAGCCTTTGATACATTTTGCTGTTGACAGATGTTTGTATGAGCACTGTCTTTTGTTGTTGCATATGGCACATTTCCTTTCCAATTTATGTTTCATTTTCATTTTTCCCTCTTGGACATGTTTTATTGCTGCAGTATTATTCTGCAATAGTGGGATACAGTAAAATACTTTTTATAGAGTATTGGCTCTTACCAGCCAAAATTACAAAAATTTAATTGAAAACTAAAACAACAAAAAATTCCTGGAATTCTAAAAAATTCTCAGGTTTCTCCCGGATGAAAAACTTCCTGGGCTTTTCCCAGATCTCTCAATTGTCCTGGGTTGTGTACACTCTGATAATTTAATCACTGCTAACAATTGGTTTAAGAATCACAAAAGAAGGCTGTTGAATGGAAGAGACCTAGAGGCACCACAAGGTTTCAGATTGAGATTTCAGAACCAGATTTTAAATTGTACGATATTTTAAAGGGCAGATGTATACTCTGACAACAATTACTGGTTGGGAACAGCAGATTAAAACTGAGTAAACTGCAAAAAGGTGGGAAATTGAGGAGATGGGACTGGATAACTTGAAAAGATCAGATATTGTTGAGTGTCTCAGATGGAGCAGTAGGCAATGGCTGACCACAACAGGGAAATGACTAAGACGAATGAATAGCTTTAAGAGATGAAGTAGTGAAGGAGAGGATCAAATAGGTAAAAAGACAATGTCTAGTAGAAATCCTTGGATAACACAGGAGATAGTAAATTTAATTGATGAAAGAGGAAATATAAAAAAGCAGAAAATGAAGCAGTTGAAAGAGAATACAAATGTCTAAAATTTGAGATTGACAGAAACTGAAAAATGGCATATTTCACTAGGGGAAAAATAGATACTGCCTACAGGAAATTTAAGGAGATCATTACCGAGCGAGGTGGCGCAGTGGTTAGACACTGGACTCACATTCGGAAGGACGACGGTTCAATCCCGCGTCCGGCCATCCTGATTTAGGTTTTCCGTGATTTCCCTAAAATCACTCCAGGCAAATGCCGGGATGGTTCCTCTGAAAGGGCACGGCCGACTTCCTTCCCCATCCTTCCCTAATCCGATGAGACCGATGACCACGCTGTCTGGTCTCCTTCCCCAAACCAACCAACCAACCAAGGAGATCATTGGTGAAAGGAGGAACAGCTGTATGAATATTAAGAGCTCAGATAAAAAACCAGTCCTAAGCAAAGAAAAGAAAGCTGAAAGGTGAAAGGAGTATATGAAGGGTCTGTACGAGAGAGACAAACTTGACGGCAATATTTTAGAAGTGAAAGAGGATGTAAATGATGATGAGATGAGAGATATGATACGGTGAGTACAATTTGACAGAGCACTAAAAGCTCAGAAGTGCTGCTGACTGCAGCAATGTAGCAGCTGCAGCACTGCAGTAGAGTGATGGCCCTTTTGTTTTGTCCTGAGTGTCAACTCAACTGATAAAAAAACATGAGTGAAAAAGCCACCCTTGATCTCTTCAATGCAGTTTCAATCTCGTTATTCCTATGTGCAGTTTATACTGTATCTGCTGCAGTTCATCAGCAAGTATACACACCTAAGGTAGCAGCATTGCGTAACAGACCAGGAATTCCCCTCTTGCATTTCTATTCCTTATGGCGACCTTCCTCTTCTTCTTCCTCTTCCTCTTCCTACTTTCCCACTGCTTCTACAATGCTGAAGCTCAGCATAACATTGACAAATAAACATTGGCCCAATTTTTATGAGAATTATTTTTTTTACATACAAAAGTAATTTTTCAGATAACAAGACATTGAAAAAAAGAAATTTTTTGACAATATTATGCAAAATTTTGGACATATTGGCAGGTTATTTTAACACTACATTTTTTCATGTCATCAATCAAATCTTGCTAGAATACAATATCTGTGATAAGACAGTGGCAGTTGTTACAGACAACGCTGCAATTACAAAAAAGCTGCCTAAATCTTAAGGATTCAGCATTACCCTGTTTTGCCCACTGCACAGGGTGTACATAAAGTCTGGGAACATTTTTAATTATTCATTGCACAAGAACTAAACATTGCACAGATGTCATACATATTGTATTTGGAAGAGAAACTCTGAAAGTTTTTTTTTTTTTTTTTTTCTTTTTCCCCTCCCAAACATTTGATATGCAAACCACGAGTGACCCAGCAGATGTCAATACAGTAATCGAATTCTTGCCACATCTATCCCAGCATGGCATCATCAACTGTGGCAGTTGCTTCCCGTATTCCCTCCTGGAGCTCTGCTACATTACGTGGTAGAGGCGGTACATACATCAGATCTTTAATGTGTCCCCACAGAAAAAAGTCACATGTAGTGAGATATGGTGATCAGGGAGACCATTTCATGAAACAGCTGTCCCCTTCTGTAGCACGGCCGATCCATCGATGGTGCAGCTCCGTGTTCAGGTACCCACGATCTTCATGATGAAAATGGAGTGGAGACGCATCCCGCTGAAAGAAGAACGGAGAATCTGATTGCATTTGAGGCATCAGCCATTGCTGCAACATGTCCAAGTAGGAATATCCAGTGACAGTGCTCTCGGCAAAGAAGAATGGCCAGTACAGTTTTCGACATGATGAGGCCCAAAAACCTTTTACCTCTTGCGAATCACGCTCAAATTCAATGCATTCATGTGGATGCTTTGTACCCCAGTTTCAACAATTATGCCTGTTCACTTCCCCATTAGTGTGAAAAGTGGCTTTGTCACTAAAAATTAAGCAATCAACAATGCCATCTCCATCCTCCCTCATTCAATTGTTGCAACTGTGAACAAAACTCAAAACTCTTGTCTTTGTCGTCATCATTGAGCTTCTGCACTAGCTCCAATTTGAATGGCTTCATACACAGCTTCTGTTGCAGGACTTTCCACTCTGTGATTGGAGCCATCTTGGGGCACAACACACTGATTTCTTTGGATTCATGAATGTGTCTCGCATGCGCTCCACATGTACTTCACTCACGCTGGGATGTCCAGTTCCCTTTGCCGGGAACACGCAACCCATTGTAATGAATTTGGTGTGCCAGTGGTAAATGGCTTCTTACCGTACTTGGTTCCAAACATGTGTTGAACATCTGTAGCACACTTGTTTTTCTCGAACTCCAACACACAGAAAACTCACTGTTTGCGACTAGCCCTGATTATCAGCAAATTACCAAACTACACTGTGGTGTTATACACGAAAACAAACTTTCAGGGCTTCTCTTCAAAATGTCATATGTATGATACAATGTTTGGTTCTTGTGCAATAAACAATTGCAAGTGTTCCCAGACTTTATGTACACTCTGTACAAGATTTTTTCAGAGCAAAAACAGTTTTCAAAATTTTACTGAAAACAAAAGTCTATTTTGACTTTCTTTCATAACTCTACACTAGCCAGTGACAAACAGCGCAATGTTCAAAAAGGAGCAAACAAAAAAGAACTGAGACTTACAAGAGATGCCAACTCAATGGAACAGCTCATCAGCTCATGCCACATGCTTAAAAAAATTTGGAAGTATGAAGCAAGCTTGAGATTGCAGTCAATGAAAGTTCAAAAGCACTGTCCACTCTCGCAGCAGGACATTACTTAACTATACAAGAGATAATAGATCTTCTTGAACCTTCTGAAGTAGCAACAACAACAATCTCAGGGGAGTCATATGTAACTGCTTACTTAATTATACCTCTTATATGAGGTATTGTTGCCAAGTTTTCAGACTTGTAAAGAACCTTAACAACTAATGAAGGCTGAAGTGTTCTGGATTCCTTGATTAAATCAGTCAATGAAAGAGTGAAATCATTTAAAACATTGGCTGTTAATATGCTTGTGACATTATTGGATCTTAGGATTAAAAAACTTGTTTCAGGACATTTCAAGAGGCAGAGAATACTGCAAAGTACTTCAGAAAGAGTATTCTGCTATCACTGCATCAGCTACAAGAATAATACCTGAAACAGAAGCAGCCATGAGCAGTGCTAATACGTCTACTGATACATCTAACAGTTTGAAATTGGATTATCTACATTTTTTGATAATTAGCAACAGTGCAATGTCAATGTCATTATACAAGATTCCATAATTGACCTAAATCAATATTTTGAAAAATGTGTAATAGACAAGCATGCTTGTGTATCAGAATATTGTGCAAAATCTAATAGTGTGTTGTGTGTAATGGCCATTAAATTTTTGTGGTGTCCAGTGACTTCAGTTCCTGCAAACAGGGTTTTCCCCAAGGATGGATAAATAATTACTTAAAAATGCATCAGAGTAAAGGAGAAGAATTTAAATACCTTACATGTATCTTTTAATGTTGTATTTTAAACAACAGACTAAAGGACGAAAATTTAAATACCTTACTTTTTATTTTAAAAAATATGTATATCTTGCATTGTTGTATTTTAAGCAATAAAAATTCTTAGAAAGCTATTTTTCATTTGAAATACCTGCCCACAACAATCGATAGTTAATCGATACATCAATAGTTCCAAAAAATACTATCGATAATATCGGGTGTGTCAACTATTTATGTTCAAGTAACACTAAGTTCTACTCGTTATAAAAATCACTTTTATTGTGAAGAAAGTATGATACATACCAATAGTAATATTGTCTTGGTAAAATACTGGTTTGTTGTCATCTATGTCATCCACTTTCACTTTCACCTGCATCTCAGATGGATCCTAAATACAAAAGTAACAGTAAAGGATTAGGTTGGCTTATTTAATCTGAGGCTGGAAAACACATTTCTTTCGCATAAGATGGAATATTAATTTTGTACACAGAGTAGAATGCTGATATATGGCTAATCTGAAGAATAGTTGACAACAAGAAATTCTTTTTAGCGTAATAAAACATTTATAGTTTGTTAATGAGTCACAAGATTTTTGTTACAAAAAACACTATATACCAAGGATATGTTTCATTTCATTTTCAGTTCATTTTATTATCTTCATGTAAATCATTTACATGATGTAGGAATTGTCACAACAAAGTTATCATACTAATACAAGTACTACAGACATAATAATGGAATATCACTTTCAAGACATTTTTTTAAAAGTACAAATTTAGACATATAATTTAAAATTTTTGGCAATAAATTTACACACAATCAAAGTACTCATCTACATCATAGAAAGTTTTGCTTAAAAGGTAATTTTTAAGCTCAGTCTTAAATTTTACTTCATCTATTATTTCCTTCATGTACACTGGCAAAGCATTGTAAAGTTTTATTCCAAAATAACTTATATGCTTTTGGGTTTGTGTTGTCCTTACCCTTTCTACATACAAATTCTTACCAGTTCTAGTATTATAATTATGGCAGTCCTCATTTGTACGTAGATTTTTCATTTTTTTGTACACAGAATGCTTTTAAAAATATACAGTGATGGTATTGTGAGTATTTGCAGTTCTTTGAAAAGGGGCCTACAATGAGTTCTTGGAGAGTTATGTGTTATGATTCGTATAGCTCTTTTCTGAAATTTGAAGATATCTGTTAAGCTTGATTTAGTTTTACCCCAGAACACTATGCCGTAAGACACGGTGGACTGAAAGTAAGCAAAATACACTAGTCTAGTATAGTCTGTGCTGGATACTCTAGATAATATCCTCAATGCAAAACATGCCGAATTGAGCCTGTGGGATAAGTACTTGAGATGGTCTTTCCAGCTTAAGTTTTGATCAATGTGCATGCCCAAAAACTTTGTGGATTGTACACTCTCTATCTTCTTATCCATTAGTTTTAACTGGAGGTCCATATCTTGAGTTGCTTTGCCATACCGTATATAATTTGTTTTACTTAGATCAAGTGTTAACTCATTAGCATTAAACCAATGTTAAATATATTTCAGGACTATATCAGTTGTGGTGGTTAATGATTTTTTATCATAACTTATAATTATGCTAGTGTCATCTGCGAACAACATTATTTTGGTAGAAATATTAGGATTTTTTATGACATTTATATAAGGCAAGAATAATAAGGGACCAAGAACACTGCCCTGTGGGACACCTATTTCCAATTTCTTTGCATCTGAGACCCACTTGATTTTCTGATTTTTATGTTCTGCGATGATTTCTACCACCTGAGTTCTATCTTGAAGGTAAGATTCAAACCACCGCTTCACAACTCCCCTTACACCTATTGCCTCCATCTTGTTTAACAGAATTTTGTGATTTACTGTATCAAAAGCTTTAGATAAATCTAAGTTAATTCCCACTACACATTTTTTAGTGTCGAGACTCCTGACAATCTCTTTGGTATAGGTATGGATAGCTGATTCTGTGCTGTGGCCCGAGCGAAAGCCATGTTGATTGCAGTTTAGAAGTTTGTGAGCATCTAAGTAATTTATAAGTCTGGTTTTCATTAATTTCTCTAGAATTTTTGAAAATGATTGGAGAAGGGATATTGGTCTATAATTTTCTACCTTGTATGGATCTCCTTTTGTAAACAGAGGTCTAACCTTAGAGATTCTCAACCTCTCAGGAAACACACCTTCGCTGAAAGACAAATTGGCAATATGTACCAGGGGCTTTATAATTTGTTGGGCAACTTTTTTTATTATTGACACAGGCACTTCATCCACACCTGCAGACATTTTTGATTTTAGACTCTTTATCACCTTTAATATTTCATTACCATTTGTGGGAGTTAACAACATACTACATACTATGCTCCCACCAAAATGACACTGCTTCTGACCAATATTTCAAATGAAGCATATGTATTGCAAGCAAGTAAACAGCCTTTGGAGTGGTTATTTTCGACAAAACTTGAAGAACTAAACATTGCACAAACAATTTCTTATTACTTTGTTGTTAGAGAGATATGATAGTGTTCAGAGTTGCCTCATACACTGAAATGAAACCCTGGTAATGTGCATATGTAACAGAGGGCACTGTTGTGCACTAGAGTTCTCATACATCACAAAACCTATTACTTCTATGATACTTTGTTATCTCACCATGTGACAACCTAATGTATTTTGAATACACATTACTATGTGGAAAACAGTTCCTATTAATTGTAAACAGAACCACATTTTCCATTTAACGAAAGCATAAAACTTGTTGACTCATGAAATACAGTTCACAATCAAATACACTCCTGGAAATGGAAAAAAGAACACATTGACACCGGTGTGTCAGACCCACCATACTTGCTCCGGACACTGCGAGAGGGCTGTACAAGCAATGATCACACGCACGGCACAGCGGACACACCAGGAACCGCGGTGTTGGCCGTCGAATGGCGCTAGCTGCGCAGCATTTGTGCACCGCCGCCGTCAGTGTCAGCCAGTTTGCCGTGGCATACGGAGCTCCATCGCAGTCTTTAACACTGGTAGCATGCCGCGACAGCGTGGACGTCAACCGTATGTGCAGTTGACGGACTTTGAGCGAGGGCGTATAGTGGGCATGCGGGAGGCCGGGTGGACATACCGCCGAATTGCTCAACACGTGGGGCGTGAGGTCTCCACAGTACATCGATGTTGTCGCCAGTGGTCGGCGGAAGGTGCACGTGCCCGTCGACCTGGGACCGGACCGCAGCGACGCACGGATGCACGCCAAGACCGTAGGATCCTACGCAATGCCGTAGGGGACCGCACCGCCACTTCCCAGCAAATTAGGGACACTGTTGCTCCTGGGGTATCGGCGAGGACCATTCGCAACCGTCTCCATGAAGCTGGGCTACGGTCCCGCACACCGTTAGGCCGTCTTCCGCTCACGCCCCAACATCGTGCAGCCCGCCTCCAGTGGTGTCGCGACAGGCGTGAATGGAGGGACGAATGGAGACGTGTCGTCTTCAGCGATGAGAGTCGCTTCTGCCTTGGTGCCAATGATGGTCGTATGCGTGTTTGGCGCCGTGCAGGTGAGCGCCACAATCAGGACTGCATACGACCGAGGCACACAGGGCCAACACCCGGCATCATGGTGTGGGGAGCGATCTCCTACACTGGCCGTACACCACTGGTGATCGTCGAGGGGACACTGAATAGTGCACGGTACATCCAAACCGTCATCGAACCCATCGTTCTACCATTCGTAGACCGGCAAGGGAACTTGCTGTTCCAACAGGACAATGCACGTCCGCATGTATCCCGTGCCACCCAACGTGCTCTAGAAGGTGTAAGTCAACTACCCTGGCCAGCAAGATCTCCGGATCTGTCCCCCATTGAGCATGTTTGGGACTGGATGAAGCGTCGTCTCACGCGGTTTGCACGACCAGCACGAACGCTGGTCCAACTGAGGCGCCAGGTGGAAATGGCATGGCAAGCCGTTCCACAGGACTACATCCAGCATCTCTACGATCGTCTCCATGGGAGAATAGCAGCCTGCGTTGCTGCGAAAGGTGGATATACACTGCACTAGTGCCGACATTGTGCATGCTCTGTTGCCTGTGTCTATGTGCCTGTGGTTCTGTCAGTGTGATCATGTGTTGTATCTGACCCCAGGAATGTGTCAATAAAGTTTCCCCTTCCTGGGACAATGAATTCACGGTGTTCTTATTTCAATTTCCAGGAGTGTATATTTACTATTAAATGGCGACTTTACCTGTCTGTTGTACTGTTTACGTAAGCTTTGAGGCCTCAGAGATCTTTTGAAGCATTTAACAGTAAGGACATGTTCTGCTGACTCTTCTCTGTCAAGCCTTTTAGCAACAGTAATCAAACCTCTGTTATCAGTAATTCTACTGATATTGAACAGTCCATCTTCATTGCCATCTGTAACAATGTAGTGAATTTAATTTCATTAATGAGTACTATGCAAGCAAGTTACATGAAATAAAAAGACATTAATAACCAACTTACTTCAATTATCTGGAACATTATAATGCACAGTAGCAAAAGCAATTCAAGTGACTTTTATTGGTAACTCTAGCCCTCCATCTGCCTTCCTTTTCATTTACAAATATTTTTGTTTCAATTTTCACAGCTTATTGAATAAATATTTAAAAAATGAAGTCCTCGGATGAATGGGTGCCATATGAAAAAAGTTTTAAATGTTTTTTAGTTAGAGAAACATATTTTTCCTTTCTCTGCAAATAACTGGCAAAACTGGGGCTGAAGAAAGCCATGTTACCTACATTGCTCAGTGCTAAATTTGATAGAAAATATATTCTAACCATGACTGATTATTAATTCTCACAAAATGCTTATAGAATTGCATATTTTTCAAAAATAATATTTTTACAAACCAGAAAATATGTGCAAAAAGGCGTAACATGAATAAATTACTAAGAATTGTGAACTCACAAGTGATAAGATAATCAATTTCTGCATTTTCATTAATATCTCCATCAAATGCTTCCACATAGCCAACTTCAGTCCCACTTGGCACTTCTTCCTCAACATAAAAAATTTGTGGTTCATCATCCTGAAAGCAAAATACTGTCTTTTATTCAAAGAAAGCAACACCAATAGGAGTGTTTTGTCAGTTCATAAAATAAACAATGCCTAAAAATTAAATTAGTGAACGAATTATCAGACGCCTCCAATAAAAAAACCTTAAGTGAAAGAAAAATAGTACAAAATATGCAAACTGCTTCATTGTTCATAATTCTGTAGTACATAGAATCAAAATGAAAGTAAGATCCAGTGTGGTCTTTATACAGTGATAAATTTAATAATTAAATAGATCACCCATCCGTTTGCTCAAAATGAGAAAATTCTATCAAATATATAGTAGTAGTTTATTGTTAAAGCAGTAAACTTAGTTGAGTTTCTTTGACTTGCATGTCTTTTATTCAAGTGTACCTTGGCTGGTTCCACATTCCTGTAAGCTCTCATTCTTGATGGAATCCACAAAATACAATGAATGAATGAAGAACAAACAGCTGAAGGTGATTTCTTACACTTCAACATCATTATGTAACTGATATGTTATCAATATGAAACAGCATTGTGTTCTATCACCACATGAATCCTTTCCATCAGTTCCTCAGACACTTTCGATTATTGTCCACTTGATCTTTCTTCAGGAAGAATCTCTTGTCCTCAACTTAAAATGCACGCCCAATTCTAGGACTCTGATTTATATTTCGTAGACTTTGTGGATTTGAAAGTAAATATCATCTGCCGTTATGTTTTACTCAAAGAAAAGGGAGGATGGGACAGGGTTGGAGGCTGGGTAAACACTGCTGGCTACAACACCATAATTGTTGGTACTTTTTTCCAATCTTTGTGTGTACTCATCACTACCCAAACAGAGCTTTTTCTACAATACAATACAGCAACTTTTGTACAGCAGTCACATCATGTTCTTACATGTTTACAAAATCCCGTTATGGAAGAGACCTTTCTGAGATGTGTGATGATGCACTGCAAGTTACTTCTGTGAAGTATACTAATGATCAGTTATGAGTAATGTTAATCTGCTCATACTGTTGACTGTGGAAATAGTCTTTGGATTACTTTATACATATTAGAATGAACTCAACTATTTTGAAAAAAAAAAAAAAATGCCACTGCCACTCAAATTATTTCTGTCTAACTATGCACTGGCTTGACAGGTTTACTCCAGGTTATCTTTGTACAGAGTCAATGACTTGGGGCATATTTCCTGACACATTTAAATATAATGTAGTAACACCCAGCTACAAAATTTGAGATAGGGAAACCACTTTTAATTATAACCCTATATCACTCCTTCCAGTCTTTTCAAAAGTGTTTGAGGATGTAACCTATAACGGAATACCAGCTCATGTAACAGAACAGAACTTGTTAGCTGCCTCTCCAGTTGGCCTTCATAAAGGATTCTCCACACAAAAAGGAATACATAATGTCACAAATGAAGTGCTAGCAAAGTAAACAAGGAAAATTATCCTGTTGGATTAATTTGTGACATTGGCAAAGCCTTTGATTACATGGATCATAAAATTATACTAGTGAATTGAAGTGTTATGACATCAATTGCACCCTTCTTGAATGGATGGAATCTTACCTCCACAACAGAAATAGACTGTACCTCCAGCATGAAAATAGTCTTAGAACGGTGGAAAGTAGTGTGCGACAGGGATCTGTACCGTGCCAACTCTTGTTTCTAACCAACGTAAATGATCTTCCTATCAATTCAAAATGGCAGCTGAAAAACTGTAATGTTTGCTGATGACACAAGCACAATAGTCAAGGGTCTAAACTCAGTTCAGATGGTAGATGAACTGGCCTGCATATGGTTCATAGGTAACAGTTCAAGTGTTTATCTCACGAAGACTCATTATTCTTGCTTTCAGAGCAATCCTTTTTTGAACTAGAGTGACACACACACACACACACACACACACACACACACACACACACACACACACACATTCCTTTGCCCTAGATATGCTGGCTATAAGAACAGTAGGTAGTGGTGCATTTCAGCAGATGGACTAGGTTGTGGTTGGCATAGTGTCAGGTTGGGTGTATAGAGGGAGAGAGAGATGTGAGGTAAGGAGAGTGATTGATGGAGGATGGCTAGCAGCTCAGAAGGTGTCAGCTGCTTTGCTAGCTAGGAATGGGGTGGCAGGTACATGGACTTGGCATGTGATGCACAGTTGTTGCAGCTGGTGGGGAGTGACACACATGATGTGGAGACATGAACTGGGAGGGATGACAGGATGGAGGAAGGGGAAACAATTGGATGGATGGTGCAGGTACAGTGGTTTACCAGAGACTGTGGTAAGGATGTTCATGGAAGCAGGAGGATGTGTTGTAACAACATATGTGCTGGCACTGTTTGTCCAGGGGCACAGGTGTGCTTGTGTAAGTGTGTGTGTGTGTGTGTATGATGTTTTACTCTCGCTTTAAAAAAAAAAAAGATTATTCTGAATGCACTCAAGTTTCTTTCTTTTGAGCTTGCCTATTGATGACTCAGTGCTTCTGGTTTTTGGCGAGTGGTCTCCTTTAATCCAAAACTATTTACATTGTATTAAAACTCTCCAAAACATAAACAATCATATTACAAAATTTCAAACAAGCAATAATAGCTTTAAGCAACAGAAGTAGGCATTAATGTCCATATACAAATGAAGCACAATGCATAAAGTACCTTGGGGTCCAGCTAGGTAACAAGTCAAAATCAGCTTAACAGGTCAATTAACTAATTATGAATATCAGTTCAGTGTGTTATGCTTTAGAAGTGTCTCTCACTATGTTGACCGAAATGCAAGATTGTTGGCTTATTTTGCATATTTACTTTCCCTTTTTTCTTATTGAGTTATCTCCTGGGGCAGTGCACCTAAAGTTGACAAAATGCTCGTTCAGCAGAAGTTTGCAGTAAGAATGCAGGATGAAGCAGGTAACTGTGCATCTTGCAGAAGCCATTTTAATGACCTTACAATTCCTGCACTCATTTGACAATACATTTTGTCCTTAATGATTCTTGTTGCTTATAGTAAAAATCACTTCACAGAATCACAAGGCAAGACACGAAAATAATTTTCCTTTAGGCTTTGACTCCTTGTCCAGGGTTTAGAGTGGAGTTATGCACTCTGGTGGTAAGAGATTCAGTAAGTTCTCTTCTGACATTAAGCAAGAAAGTGGGAATCCCTACCAATTCAAAAGAAAATTAAAAATATACCACATTAACAACTATTTCCACAAATTATGTGAATATCTAGATTCCAGGACTGAAAGTTCTGTTAAATAGCAAGTAGTGGTGTTAGTTATAAAGCTGAACAATAAGTAACAATGTACTATAAATATCACTCAGTATCTGTAGATATAAAAAAATATTCTATCTAAAAAGTACTATAGTAATCAAGTAAATAAAAGATACTAATAGGCAGACAAACAGCATTTATATAATAAAACTGAGGAGGCAGCATGTTTTTGTTCAAAGTAGTAGTTTTCTTACTAATTTACTTAATAAAATTTAAATGGCATAAACATGTTTATGTTAAGTATTACAGTGATAGTTTATTGTTAATACAGTATACAGATTATGTTTACATGATAGATCTGTCTGAATACATCTTCTTCTTCTTTTCTTCTTTTGCTACTGCCATTATCCTGCATTGTGTGCAGGGTTGGGAGGGTTAAGTACGGATTTGGCATGGTGAATTTTAAGGGGCAGCCGTATGCCCTTCCTGCCGCCACCCCATACCCCCCGGGACAGAATTAGTGTACCCCAGCTGTCTGCATCTAGTGTCAATCATGAAATAGTGTGAATGTGCTTCAAATGTCTGAGAGTCATGTAACTGAGGCGGGACATGGGGACCAGCCCAGCATTCACCTAGGAGGATGTGGAAAACTGCCTAAAAACCACATCCAGGCTGGCTGGCACACCGGCTGTCATCGGTAATCTGCCGTGGAGATTCGATCCGGGGCCGGCGCACCTACCCGAGTCCAGGAAGCAGCGCGTCAGTGCTCTCGGCTATCCTGGCAGGTTATCTGTCTGAATACATGAAACACATAAAATGAAGGAAAAGTAGCCATTTACATATGGCTGACTGATGAGTGGACTTAGAAACAAAACAGTATTTACACTAGCTTTCGAGCTATAGCTCACATGATGTGTGCAATTCCACTATAAATAAAGCCAGATATCAAAAGCTAGCATAAATACTGTTTTCTGTTGCATGTTTCTATGCACCACACATCAGTCAGCTACAGGTGAGTGGTTTGCATTTCCTTCATTTTACATATTATTCCATCCAGGAATTTCCATTGTTGTTTCATATTTGTCTTACATTTATGCATACATTGATTCGTTCCATGTCCCTGGGAGTTCTCCTTAATCAGATTTACAGAAGATGATGAATGAATGAAACAATGAATGAATGGACACAAACAAGCTAGTACTTTGCAGGCTATCAGTGGGAAATATTTTGACCTTCGATGTGAATCTTCAGGTTTTGGCGGCGCAAAGACTGTTCCATTAAGTTTCGGGTGTGCAGCCGCAAGAAATCTCCTTCTTCTTCTAATATTTTCGCTGTATATCGTCCAGCCATCTTCAGAGTGAGTCGCAACACTGCCGCTCCAGTGCTCGCTTCGTCCCTTTATACTCGTGTACCGCGCGACTGCGTATGCGGCCACCAATGCAAATGCGCCAGAGATGTTGGTCGGCGGCAGAGACGTGCATAATGCGCGAGTTGTATCTATGACTCCGCAGTTGATCTGTGTTGGCATGTCGATATATCATTGTGAGCTGCACTTTGACAACATCTTTGCGAGTTTATTACTGCAAGTGCCAGATTCCATGATTTATCAAGATTAAAACCACTATCTCTATTAATTAAATTCGTTGTCAAGCGAATTTAATTTGCCTCTTTCACTATCGAGTCCCAAAAGGATGATGTAGTTGGCAAAATTTCGACATTGTCATACAACATACTGTGACCATTATCAATACAGTGCTCTGCCACTGCTGACTTGTTAGGTTGTAAAAGTCGTGTGTACCTCCGGTGTTCTGTACATCTTTCTTGGACAGTACGAGTTGTTTGTCCAATGTAAGAAAGGCCACATTCACATGGAATTTTGTAAACTCCAGATTTTTGGAGCAGCAAATCATCTTTGATGGACCCCATGAGTGCAGCTGTCTTGGGTGGAGGACAAAAAATCACTTTTACTTTGTGTCTGCCAAGAATCCGTCCTATTTTTGATGAGAGGCTACTTGCAGTAATAAACTCGCAAAGACGTCGTCACAGTGCAGCTCACAATGATATATTGACATGCCAACACAGATCAACTGCGGAGTCATAGATACAACTCGCGCATTATGCACGTCTCTGCCGCCTACCAACGTCTCTGGCACATTTGCATTGATGGCCACATGCGCAGTCGCGCGGTACACGAGTATAAAGGGACGAAGCGAGCACTGGAGCGGCAGTGTTGCGACTCACTCTGAAGATGGCTGGACGATATACAGCCGAAATATTGCGGCTGCACACCCAAAACTTAATGGAACATTTTGACCTTCATCTGGCAGGTAAATGGAGTGTCAATAAGATAATTCAGTCTAAAATGGGGATTCTTTATTGAGGAATGATAAATATTTATTTTCTGCACTGAGCAAATTCCCAGTGGCAATTCAAGAGCATACTGCAATAACCATAATTAATATGTTCTTAGACTCAAGTACCTTCAGTGAGTAAATGCGTAAGTGACCATAAAGGTCCAATATTCACAGTAAATCTGTCAAGCACTTAGGTTCAAATCAGAAAAGAAAAATTGTGTACAATATAAACATAATCAATGGCTATCTCAACA
Organism: Schistocerca cancellata; assembly: GCF_023864275.1. NCBI lineage: Eukaryota > Metazoa > Arthropoda > Insecta > Orthoptera > Acrididae > Schistocerca > Schistocerca cancellata. The sequence goes on along the minus strand of NC_064634.1, from coordinate 390,693,795 downwards.
TTTTTACAGAAAGTGTCTAGTTAAAATACTGTGATGATTTGCAGTGTAGATGAAAAAAGTCCTTCTTAAATACAGTACTTCAGCACTCTAAGTCCTGTTTTCCCCCCAATATAAATGAGGCTAAATTTAAAGAGAATAGAAGGAAGGGAGAAATACAATATGGGATTAAAATATCATGTGCCAATTAGACGAACTTCTACCTAACGCATAGACTAAACCCGCAATCAAGAAATAAAATTTCACTGTCATAAGTAGACCTATTGTTAAGTTTTATACTTTATTATTAAAAAAGAATATCCACATAATTCAGATAAAAACTAAACAAATTCTAGAATAAATAAAAAACAATTTTCTATAGTGGCAGCAAAATTGTCCCACTAATAAATAACTAAACTGAGATGCATTACATTTACTGCAACAGACATGGTTTAAATTATAAAGCTCATTATACTGCTAAAAAGGCAAATCAGTCACTCAGCAATATCAAACACTTCATTGTAATTGTTCTCAAAGGCATTCTGCTACCCATACTGTCACAAGTAGTTTGATAATGAACAATTTCAAATATAAGGATATGGAGATAAGTCACTGCCAATTAAATAGAAAAGGCACTGAGCAGCACAGACAGATGTGTAGAAAAGATGGAAAGTAAAACAGCTTTCAGGCAAAGTCCTTAATTTTAATTAAGAGACACAAGCACAAAGCCACTGTCATTTCCCACCACCTCTGCCTGACTGGTCTCCTCTCTTTGGTGAGCAGTGACTTATCCTCTTACATATATTTTATTACAAGTTGTTCCACTCCACATAATAGCTACACCATGGAAATAAGTTCAACAATTACCCTTGCTACACAGGTCTTCAGTAACAAGAAACAGTTCCTGAAAAGCAGGCATGTAAATATCAAAACTGGGAAATTGTTCATAAAAACATTTTCTGGGGTGTTCTGTTATATAGCTGTGAAACACGAATCCTAATGAAACAGGATACACAATTCGTGGAAGCAGAGGAGAAGGATGCTGAAAATAAGAGAAAAGACAAAAAGTTAAACAAGTGGGTCTTCATGGGAGTAGATGAAACAAAGGAACTGATCAGAATATAATAGAGGGAAACATTCCACGTGGGAAAAATATATTTAAAAAGAAAGATGATGAGACTTACCCAACAAAAGCGCTGGCAGGTCGATAGACACACAAATAAACACAAACATACACACAAAACTCTAGCTTTCGCAACCAACGGTTGCCTCGTCAGGAAAGAGGGAAGGAGAAGGAAAGACAAAAGGATTGGGTTTTAAGGGAGAGGGTAAGGAGTCATTCCAATCCCGGGAGCGGAAAGACTTACCTTAGGGGGAAAAAAGGACAGGTTTACACTCGCACACACACACATATCCATCCACACATACACAGACACAAGCAGACATGTCTGCTTGTGTCTGTGTATGTGTGGATGGATATGTGTGTGTGTGCGAGTGTAAACCTGTCCTTTTTTCCCCCTAAGGTAAGTCTTTCCGCTCCCGGGATTGGAATGACTCCTTACCCTCTCCCTTAAAACCCAATCCTTTTGTCTTTCCTTCTCCTTCCCTCTTTCCTGACGAGGCAACCGTTGGTTGCGAAAGCTAGAGTTTTGTGTGTATGTTTGTGTTTATTTGTGTGTCTATCGACCTGCCAGCGCTTTTGTTGGGTAAGTCTCATCATCTTTCTTTTTAAATATAAAGGAACTGATCACTACCATAGAAAAGCTGTAAACAAAATTCATTGGTCAGATGATATGGCACAATGGATTCTTGACCACTATATTGGAAGAAAAACATTTTAGAGAAGAAAGGAAGAAGAAGACCACAGAATAATCATCTGGATGCTATGATGAATGGACTTGAATTCAAGCAGTACACTGACTTCAAATGCTCAGCAGAGGAGACACAATTATGACTGCTGTGACAAGGACTAGCCTTTAAAAATAATGATGATGATGATGATGATGATGATGATGATGGATATGTCATCACTGTAACTCAGTAGGTGGAACAGCTCACCATCATTTATCTCAGAAAGTAAAACTCCAGTGCTGCTGATAGATACATCAAAAAGTGAAAAGAAGTATCCTTAGCTTTCACAACTCCTAGTTCCGTCTTCAGAAGGGAATGAAGAATAGGTTTGGGAAGGAGGTGCAGACCATACAGACCCCAGATTTGGAGGAATACCCACTTGATGTGAGGAGAAGGCAAGACAAACACAGGAGGGTTTCTCTCAGTCATGGCCTGAACAATTTTCCCCTCCTTCCCAAACATATAACTCAGTCCTTCCTGAAGAACAAAATAAGAGCTGTGAAAGCTAGAGTTTTTTTTTAATCTATTTTTTTGCCAGTAGTGAAATTTCACTACCTGAAAGTAAATACCATCATCCATTCCATCTACTTGCAAATTTACAGTCCTCTCAAGCGCAATGTCCTTTTGACACAGTCTTCATGGATAATGCAATATCAATTTCTTCAGATTTTAACTGTGTTCATCAGGATGTCAAAGATGATATTAATTGTTGCTGTAATTCTTACCACTGTGGAAGTTGGGGAAGTCATTGGCTGTGATGGCATGACTAACATATTTCATTACCCAAGTGATCTCTACTTCACACTGTTTACTATTGTAATATACATACCAGCATTCTCTGAAACAGTGGTGGATGGTCATCAATGTCAGTAACCTTCACTCTCAATAATCTTGTGGCCTGCTGTGGTGGATCTCCATTGTCTTGCACTACCAATTGTAGTTCATAACTATCTTGGGATTCACGATCAAGTAAAGTGCGTGTCGTGATCAGTCCTGTCAGCCGATCTGTATGCATATATAAGTAAAGTTTTGTAATGTCTCAGAATCATAAAAAAACTGTAAATACTACTGTTATTATCAATTTGAATTGTTTAAAAAAATATTGTTTGAAGAAAAAATAATGTTTTAAAATTTCTGACAGCATGGTTGAAGAATTGAAGAACCAATATTGAACCATACACAACAAATGACATAGTGGACTTTGAAGGAAATCAGATTACTGTTGCTTATTGGCATTAGCTAAAGGGATAGGCACATATCCCACAAGAAAATAGATATCCGTGCTCTTAACTGTCTTCTTCATCTTTTCTAACTTCTCTGTCTTATGATTTTGTCGCCTGCTGACATATATCATGGCTGATTTTCATCATGCATTGTTATTCTGTGCATTAACACCAATTCTCTATATTAATATTTAAATTTGTATTCAGTGCTCTACCTTATGATGTGTGGAACAGGGTAAACCAATTCAGCCTCCATCCCCCTCCACAATTCCATTTGTGGATGGTGTGAGAGAACACATACTTGTAGTCTCAGTATAGACTTGAATTTCTCTGATCATAAGGCACAAAATATTAATACTGGTGGAACCAAATTTTCAATTATTCTGTACCTCACTTTTTTGTAAGCTTGAACTAAGTTGAAAGTTGGACTGCTTATTATAGGTCAATATAATTTCATGATCTTAACAAGTGTGAACTTTGATAACTGAGAAAATGAAAGCTGCTCATTAATGCCTTATGTAGAATGCAGCATATTTTCAATTTCCTGTTTTACATTAGGTTACATTGAATAGCTTTTAAAACTGCTCCATTCCATGTCATTCAAATGTACAGCACAAATGAGCCATATTCACTGCAGTTGTATCACATTTGTTCAATTCTGTCCCTCTTTCCTATTTCCAAAATACTAGAGAATCTCCCTTTACATATAATAATTTATGATTTTTAGTTATACATTGTTACTAGACAAATTTTTGAATGTACAGGATGGTTACAATTAAACTTTTACTGCTTAAGAGGGGTCCCATGATAAACAAGTGATCATAGGGCAATGAAACTCTTGGGGAAACAGCTGTAAACACAAGCCAAAGAGAAATAATGAATAAACTATTGAAAGAAGCACATTTTAATTTCACAGGAAGAGGTAACATTTGTTGATTGTGCACAATGTTTTCATTCCAGGTTACAAATGTTGTTCAGTGCAATGACAGCAGGGAACTGCACTAGTGATTGCTCTAGTGGACCGTGGAATGTTCAGCTGCCATGACATAGCTCATGCACTGCTTCAGGATCAAATATTACATCCATCATTCTTAGCCATGGCAACAGTAACTCTTCAACAATTTGTGGCACCATTGGCTATTGGCCTCTCCCACAAGCAATTCCCAATTCGCCAAACTTCTGAATCATGTTCTTTAACCCTAGTGCAGACAGAGGACTTCTCTGTATTCCTTTAATGCATTGATACTTACAAAGATCAGTGCCACCAATGATGTTTCTATATAACAATTTTATGGATAAAGCCCTTCTCACTTTCTCCTGGCACATGTTCAATGCCTGCAACTGTAATGCACAATGATGCTTGTGTTTCAATCTTATGTCACCATACCAATACCAGCACCTAATGACAAGTCATGACACGAGCACAACTAACAATACAAATCCTGCAGCAGACAATCTAACCATCATTCCAGTAATGTTGGGTATCCATACGGTAAATAGTTTTCTGGCTACACGGCTCAGATAGTGAAAGTTTAATTACAACCTTCCTGTAAATATGCATACTATATATTAGAATTGTACATACCAATTTTAAAAGCTTGATATTCAGCCCCACTATGAAGGAATTTGTAGAATATCATTCCATTGGGAGAGTTGGGATCATCTGGATCAGTAGCTTGAACATGGAACACAGGAGAACCTATAGTGGAATTCTGCAACAGAGATTTTATTTCAAATTAATGTATGAAGCTTGAATTTCATAGGTTAAATGATAGCTACTGACATCAAATGAAGATAATGAAAGTTTGATAGTTTATTGATAGTCACATTACATCAATATTCAGACATATTTTCATCTTGTATTGTACCGTGAAAAAGACAAGAATAATCTATCACAAAAAATTCAGAAAGTCATAGTACATTAGAATGTAAGACTGGCAGCTACAGAACACACCTCACATGACTGAATTTGAAAGAAACGTATTAGCAATATCAGGCCTGCTCTTCATTTTCACTTCATCCTACTGGCATAATTTCACAATATTACACACCCACACAAAGAAAAAGTAGTGGCTTAAATGTAACACAGTTGGCTTCTGACAGAGAAAAGGTATAGGTAATGCTCTGGATTCATATTCAGGAGGACAGCAGTTCAAATTCACATCCAGCCATCCAGATTTAAGTTTACTGCAGTTTCCATAAATTGTTTATGGCAAATGCCGGGATGGCTCCTTTGAATAAGGCATGACCCATTTCCTTCCCCAGGCTTTTGCTAACCCAAATCTGTGCTCCATATATAATGACATCTTAGCTAGCAGGACATTAAAATTTGATCTTTGTTCCCTTTCTATGTTTAAATGTCAATGGTTACTATCTTGACAGTAAGATAATCAATGGTTAACATGTGTCAACATAAAGTGAAAGCAGTGATAAGAAGAAAACAACATGCTTCTCTCTCAAAAAGTGTGCCTACCTGCTGTCAAATAATGCTCACATGGTAATGACCATGAAATGCAAGAGATGATTGAAAATTTAAGTTCAGACATGTCAGATCTAGCTTACAATCCCAGGCTCATGCCATTCAGTTTTCACCTTTTCAGCCAGTTCATAGAATTTCTATGGAGAATCAATTTCTACCACAAAAAAGCAACACCAAGGATACTTCAACACTGAATTAAAGAGATCAGAAAGTTATGTTATTAATTACTAAAAGTTTGTGAAAAACTACGTGGAATAGTAGTGTAAGTTTAATTCTTATCCATATTCAGCTATTTGTCTCATTAATTACTGAATATCCCTCAATAATTTTACGATATTGATAATCCATTTTATTTTCCTCATTCATCCAATCCTGTCCCCCTCCATCCTCAGTGATTCTCTGATTCTCTCACAGTTTCATGTCTTAACTCCTGTATATATCCTCCAATTACCTTTCACTTTCGTTTTGCTTGTGTGTCCTTTCTGAGAACATTAATTTAATTTTCCCACTTTTAAGCTACATCTTCTCCTACAGCTTTTATTTTTGTCACTGTGTACTTTTTTCACCTCTTGAGGATACCTTACCTCAGTTTCCTCCACCACATCTTCTTTATGTTCTGCACCCCATAACATGCTAATCAATGTGTCACTAAAATAATTATTGAGTGATCAAGTACCAGGCACTATTCTTTTATCTTCTGATAGAAAAATTCATTATTTTTGTCCTTTTAAATATCAATTACCATTCTTATTTTAAATTATAGAGTGAAGACACAGCTTATTATTTCTATTTCATACCTCTGAAACATATGCAACTTCATCAAGAGTTGGTCGAACAAATATGGGAACACCATCATTGGTAAATACATCGCCTATGAAAATGCTTAATGGAACATCAGAACTCAGAGCAGGACTTCCTTCATCTTGTGCGCGTACTATCAGCTGATATGGGTCTGTACGACCCTTGCCTGTCAGCTGTCTCTTTGTCCTGATTTCACCTGTTGTTTGGTTGATTTCAAATAGTCCTGCAAGAATTTTTAAAGTCTATTACATCTCAACAGCAACTTGCCATAAAATGCTGAAATGTACACAAAAAAATTATAGATACCATACAGTGGCTAAATAAAACTATGCAAATGTGTGTGCATGCACACATTATATGTATGTAATGCAGGTACAAACATATAATCTACAGTAAGCAAATATCAAGCATAACTAAATTCAATAACAACATGAAATGTATGATTCTCAAGATTTTGGAAAAATAGATTTCTTCTCCAGAAATTATCCAAATTAAGAAAGAACATTGAAAGATATGGGATGGTAATAAATGTGGTTATTAAAGAAAGATTACAATAAATAAAAATGAAGGAAAACCACCAATCACTAGTAACTCATTGGCATGTGGCACATATAACAATACGAAGATATAACTAACTTCTGAACTACTACTCTGTTTCAAGTGCAAGTACACAGTGTAACACACATTCATTCATGTCTAAATGAATACAACCAAATAGATATCTCAATGCAAACACTTAGTATAACTGACAGTATCACATTTATTCTCAAGAATTTACAACAGATCTGTACTAGCATCTTAAGAAACAGAGGCTTGAAATTATGATGTTTATCATCAAAATACTTGTGTATTGAATGTTTTTAAAATTAATATATTTAAAATTCTGCAAAGAATGTTATTACTTATATGAGGATAGATTTCTATCACTGAAGAGAAATGGCAGGGAACTAACAGATACTACGAACAGGACACTAGGTTGCAATGCAAAAGTGAAGAACGTGTTGCAGTGAGATTTCTCATCTGCAAAACTCAGAAAATCTGGTGGTAAAATATGAAAAACAACCACTGAAGTCAGCCATGCTGTGATGTGCAGCATGCTCCACAACTATGTAATCTTGATGAAGCATTAGAATTTGTTTGGTAGGGGCAACTGGTTGTGTAATAATTAGTTTGCTGAGTGTGTGATAACTGGATTGTTGTCACATATACACATACTGTAGAGTGATAAGAACAAGGTTTTTAAGTAATGTTGATTTCATAAGTGACCTTTTTCTCGGATTCAGGAGGGGCAGTACATGAACAGGATGTGTTAAGCAGTTGTTGTGAATGGGCACACCCGAAGTTCTTACACAGGGATACGATCCAGATAAATGGGACTCAAGAGTACCAGTGGCATATAGATAAAGAAGAATGTTGTTACGAGGGGTAGTCACTATGTTTTAATTATCATCTCAAAAAATCAACCTGCATCCATGAAACTTGGTGATGGTATCAGTCCTTCCTTACACACCCATCCTTCATTAAAACCCTTTTTTTCCAATGATAGATAAATTGGAAAAGGTCATGGTCACAGAAATCTGCACCTTGGCACTTGAAGAAATGTTCTCCCTCTAAAATCACTTCACTGTCATTCTTAAAGAGGCTGCCACATCATGGTTTCTTCATCTGAGGAAAGAGGAAAGGCCACTGAGTGCCTTGTCATGTCTGGGAGAGGGCAAATTTTGATAGCTCAAAGAAGCAGCATATATAACTGTGTCCTACGTATTGTGAGCTGGGAGGTTGCCATGGATCAAAAATGCTTGCTTGGACAGCTTCCTGTCTTGACAGCCTCACATAACCTTTTCAGGAGATTTTGGCAGAAGGTCCTCTTGACAGTTTTACCCTTATGTGTGTAATCTGTTAGCATAAAACCATGGCAGTCGCTAACACATACTGAGCAGCATCTTGCCCAATGATGGTCAGGTATTTGTTGTTTCTGATAATGGTCATAATAAATCAACATCTGATGGAACTTTTGCTCAGTTAACAAATTACGTTTTACCACATAAATTCTGGCCAGATTTGGGCTTGTTTTTATTTATAAAGTATATAATCCATTACTGCGTATGTTTATGAATGTGTCTAACTATTGAGTGTAAATTTTGTTGCAAACATATTGATATGCTCTTGTCCTTGCATCTCTTTCCTTGTCCATAAAAAATTAGTTGGCAAGCAATTAATAGCAAAAGATCTAAAAACAAAACTAGATCATTTTTGCTATTTCTATCATTCAACTTTAAATGGAGCCAAAAATATGTTTCTATTTATACTTTTATTTTTTATGTTATAAACATGCAAGCAACATTGCAACATAACAGGAATTTTCCAATTTCTCTATTCACAAATTTTTTAACCTTTGCTTTCAGCTATTATTACTAAAAATCTTCACATAAATACATATCTTCAGGAGAGTTTCAATAAACTAAATCTGATGTGTAATCTACAAAAAAGAAGTTATTTTAGAATTATTTTGGTTTGTGAAATGTTCTGGGAGGTTCCAGAATAACACATCTTATATTATGTCTGTTTGGCACCAAGTGAATCAGTTCAGGTCAAACAAAGTTCAGATCAGTTTTGACTGCTTTTGATGTGTGTTATTTGCTGAGATGTTCATGTGGAAATATGAAAGCACACATGAAATTTCATAAAGAATGAAAAATAAATCACATTTTCTGACAGAATAACATGCCACGTCATTTAACACCCTGGACCTCAGACAGGGTATTACGCAACAGGTATCATTGGCTTGATGCAGCTGTCCATGCTACTCTATCTTGTGCAAGCCTCTTGATCTCCAAACAACTGCTACATACATACTTATGAATCTGCTCACTGCACTCATAGCTTGGTTTCCTCTATGATTTTAGCCCCAACAATTTCTTCCAATAATAAACTGGTGACCCCTTGATGTTTAAAAATGTGTTGTATCAACCAATCCATTCAACTAGTCAGGTTGCACCACAAATACTGTTCTCCCCAATTCTATTCAGCACCTGCTCTCTAGTTACATGGCATACCCATATAATACTCAGCATTCTTCTGTAGCATCACATTTCAAAAGCTTCTATTGTCTTCTTGTCTAAACTGTTTATCATCCATGTTTCATTTCCATACATGGCTAGACCCCATACAAATATCTTCAGAAAACTCTTCCAAACACTTAAGTCTATCAAAAAAAACTGGAAAATCCGGGATGGAATGTAACAACATTATGAGAAAGGTAGTTACTCACCATATAGCAGAGATGCTGAGGTACAGGTAGGCACAACAAAAAGACTGTCACATTATAAGCTTTCGGCCATTGAGGCCTTTGTTGAAAATAAATGTCAGACACACACATGAGCACACACGTAAAATACAACTCACACACGCATGACTGCAGCCTCTGGCAGCTTCAGCAGTCATATCTTGCATGTGTGTTTGTTATCTATTTTCAACAAAGGCCTCAATGGTCAAAAGCTTCTATTGTGATAGTCTTTTTGTTGTGCCTATCTATGACTCAGCGTCTCTGCTATGTGATGAGTAGCAACTCTCCATTTCATTCAACATTAACAAATTTCTCTTCTTCAGAAACGATTTTCTTGCCGTACCCAATCTACATTTTATATCCTCTGCACTTTGGCCAATCATCAGTTATTTTGCTGTACAAATAATAACAAAACTCATCTACTACATTAAGTGTCTCCTTTCTTAATCTGATTCCCTCAGTGTCACCTGATTTACATTCACTTTTCCTAGCTTTTCTTTTGCTGATTTTCACCTTATATCCACCTTTAATGACATTGTCCATTCCATTCAACTGCTTTCCCAAGTCCTTTGCTATTTCTGACAGAATTACAATTTCATATGCAAGTCTCAAAGTTTTTATTTCTTCTCCATGAATTATAACTTCTGCTCCAAAATTTTCTTTTGTTTGCTTTACTGCTCTTTCAATGTACAGTTCGAATAACATCATGGATAAGCTACAACCCTGTCCCATTCACTTCTCAACCATTGCTTCTCCTTCATGTCCCTTGAATACCATGTGGTTTCTGTACAAGTTGTAAACAGAAATTTCTTATTGTTAAAGTAAGAAAAGCATGTCTTATGGTGAACCCATGTTTCCACTTCTTATGTTGGTCCTTTTGTCTTGATGTCATAGTGATACAACCAGCACTCACCCATTGTGATTAGGCAGCAAAAGAAGTCAACTGGATCAGTCTGAAGTCACAACATTTCTGCTGCTGCTGTTGCTGCAGTTTGGCGAACTTTTTGAAAGGGAGTGAGCAGTCAAGGAAAGCAGATGGTGCCAACATACGTCATGTTCAAAAAGTCTTGTAAGAGGTTTAAAATTGATCAATGACTGATTTTCCCTTTCGGCATTTGTTGCCTCAATTCTGGTATGTCAGTCTTGGAGCACTAGTGTCTCCATTTCTCTTTCGATTTCTGACTCCTCACAAAGAGAGGGTCTGCCATTTTGTTCTCTGCCATTCAGACTTGTTTGACCACAATGGAAGTGTCTGCAACACTTAATTACTGTGTTATATGATGATGTGTTGTCACAGTATATTTTCATCAGATTAACATAAATTGTTGCAGCATTTTCCCCATTCAAATGCAGAAAAAGAATTAACACTGGATACTGCACTTTATCAATGGTATGCAATATTTTATTTTGACTTCTCTACTGGCTTGCTGCAATGCTGTTGCATGGAGAGTTTGTTTGTTTGTTTGTTTGCTGTCCATGTAATGGTCAATTTTCGCACGTTGTCATCAGTTTAAGCTCACATATACAAACAACAAGTTAACATACGTAAGTGCATACATTAATATAGATAGTTAAGGTCAGAAATTATCATATTTTTGTTGCAAAAAAAAAAACTTATGCTACTTATACTGTTTTACAAAGACTTTACAACTTGAAATATAAATGCATACATTGATATAGTGTATGAGGATCAGGAATTATCATTTTTGTGATGCAAAAACAAACTTATGCTCTATACAATCTGTTTTACAAATGGATATTATAACCTGAAATCTTCAAATGAATAATAGCTTTTCTCTTTAGTAATTGCTTAGGTTTATTCTTTAAAGTGTTTAAATAAGCTATCTTAAGATCAGATGGAAGTCTGTTACAAAAGATAGTTCCTACTGCATATGGACTATGGTCTGCACCCTTTGTTTTACTTGCAATTCTTTAAAAGTTTTCCCTTCCCCCTGTATTGTACCTATGTACATTACTGTTCATTATATTGTATTTTGGATTTTGCTTCACAAACATTATTGCCTGCAGGAAAAACATAGAGTAGATGATCAGTATTTTATATTTTCCGAAGATTTCTGTAAAAGGCTCTCTCCTGCTTACCTCAGCTGCCATTCTTACTGCCTTTTTTTCTAGTCTGAAGAGTATGCCTGTACGGACAGCCAATGCCCCTTCCCGTATCTCAGTACCATACTGGAGATGTGGATGTATCACTCAGAAGTGTATTTGTCTCAAGCTATCATGGTCCAGGAAGGCTGAGACTCTTTCAGTAGATACACATTTATACTGATTTTCTTACAAACATGCCCTAGATGTTCTTTCCTTGACAGGTGTTCATCAACAATTATACCCAAAAATTTGAGTTTGCTTGTGTAGCTAAGGGCCAATGGGGGTATAAATGTTTATCTTTTGACCATATCTTCACATAAATTGCTTTGTCACTATCTTCTCTTTATCTACATGTAGCTTATTTGCAATAATATAACTTGACAGAAAATTATAATTGATTTCACTACTATTTGTAGTAGATGATGATGGTGTTTGATTTGTGGGGGGCTCAACTGTGCAGCCATCAATCTCATTTGTAGTCATTTGCATATCACGACCCCAGCTGACAAAAGATGTGTCATCAGCATAGCTTACAACCTTGCAGTTTTGGGGTTCAATTAAATAGATACACTAAGAAACAGAAAAGGTCCCAATATGCTTCCTTAGGACATACCACACTGAAGTATCTCGTGGTTTGATTTGGTTGTTACCAACTGTTCATTCCTTTTATAAGTTACCTTGACACACTGTTCCCTGTCTTTCAAATAGGGGGTGAGTAGTTGTAAAGCTGCCCCTCTCATCCCATATGCTTCTAATTTATGCAATAGAATTGTATGATTCACAGTAACAGATAAATAGCTACTGCTGTTACAGTAGGTCTTCCTTTTCAAAAACCATGTTGTAGATTGTTAAACAGATTATGTTTGATGAAATATGCCTCAAGTTGGCTTAATTTTACTTTCTCTAATAATTTCTCAAGCTCTGAAGTTAATGATATTGGCCTATAGTTTTTTGTGTCAGTTTTTATGCTCTTCTTACAGACCAACAGGATTTCAGTGGTTTTCATATCAGTGAATTCTTCATGGCAGAGGGAGATATTTCTTAGATGTGTCAGAGGCTTCACTAATTCTGTTCTGTATTCCTTTACCAGCTTAGGTGAAATGTCACCCCAGCCACACGAAATTTTATCTTTAAGTTTGAAATGACTGCTAGGATGTCTGTCTCAGTAATGCCTTGGATGAAAAAAAGATTGGCTAATTTTTGTAACACTTAAATTGGCCGCCCAGTCATGTGTTTCATTTATGCCAATTGTATTAAATACCTGTATGAATGAATTTCTAGCACACTTCTTTTGGATCATTTGTTATATCATCATTTTATTTTAATGTTATGCTGGTGTTTTCATGAAATTGCTGTTTCCCACATTCTTTACACATTATTTTCCAGGCAGTTTTACTAACATAGGTTGAGTTCCTTATTTGATAAGCATATCTGTGAGCTTTAGATTTAGTCAAGGAACCTCTGTATTTTTTTCTGAGCAGTTTGTATTTTGTTAAACAGTGATATAATATAGAATCTCTAAAGTATATAACAGTCTTTCATGCCCTCTCTCAGTTCAATGATTTCTGGAGGGCAATTCTCAGGTTTGTGATTGATAGCTCTGTTTACTTGTTTTACTAGAATAAATTTTCTTTTATACATACATACAGGTATCACTTTTAATTACTACACAAATTTTCATATCAAGAGCTCTGTGGTCTGATATGTCATTTTCTATGGTGATTATGTTTATGTTTTCCTTTGTTACATTTGTGAGACTGTGGTCAATGCTTATCCATCTTTTTACAGAAATTCTTATAGGTTCTGAGTTTATGTGGTAATAGTTATAACATTGAAGTAAGTCAACATAATGCAAATAATTATTGCTATTATTTAAAGAGTCTATGTTGATGTCTCCAACATACAGCACATGTCTTTTGTGCACTGTTGTCTTTTCTAGTAGGTTCTTTAGTATTGCTTCCAGGTGACCTATACAGAACTGTTACAATCACAATGTTGTTACTTAGTTTTAAATTTATTGCTGCAACCTCAAGTACCATTTCTTTATTCAGATCATCAATCCATTTGACTTTCTCACATGCTATATCATTTCTGCTATAAATAACTACCCCTCAACTTTTATGTTACCTTCTACAGCCCAAGTTTATGGTTTCATTATTTCTTAGCCAGTATCCATATGCCACTTCTTCCTTGCAACCTGATTCACTCACTATGAAGAAATGTGGTTTTGATTCATTTAGGTGTACATCAAAATACTCTGTTTTATTCATTATATACTGAACATTCTGGTATGTAAGAATTAAACTGCTACATTTTTCCCTAAAAAAGTGTCCCTGTTACCTTTGTGATTGCTAATTTTGCTAGTCATCTTCCTCTGTGATAATTTTGCTTATTTTTTTCACCTAACAGTTTCTTGCCTTTGAAATTTAGATGCATCCCATGAATGATTGTAGGCATTTATCCATTATTTTACATTTTCCAAACAAAACACACATTTGTTCGATTTCGATGTTTGTTTTTCATATCTCCTCACTGACACACAAATTGTATATTAGGTCATGCCTGTGAGGCGGCATCATAACTATTGTGTTTCAAGATTTGTTAGGTTCTAAGAACTGTTCCAAGCTTGCTAACCAATTTTGTGCTTCATTTCTTGAAACATCGTTGGCACCAGCTATGGACATGACATATTCATTTTCATCTTTCATTTTTTCCTGCAGGTCGATATTGGTAAAATTTTTAGTACTTGCAGATGGTTCTACTATTCCATTGCTTGGAAGTCTTTGTTATTGTCTTGTAAAATACCCACCAGTTTCTGCTGTGGTGGTTGTTAAGAACAGAACACTCTACCTTTCTCGCAACTGATTCTTGGTTCTGTTGTCACTGTGTTTCATTATTGTTTTGTTTGCTCCACTGCTGCATTGTTTATGAACTTCATTGCCATCACACTTCACACTTTCATTTTTATCACTATAGCTTGTTTCAATAGTAATTACAGTCCACTTATTTGGAAGAATTTGACTATCATCCTTAAATGTACATGATTTTTGAAGCAATAACAGTTCACAAGACTTTTTAAACATTAGTTTTTTCATATTCATAGGGGAACAGTTTAGCTATCACACAAATGTATGCATGATTTTCATGACGGCTCACACTTTTCAGATGTATGTTTTCTCATATCACTCATTAGGACAGTAATTGTTAATTGAAAACTACATATACAATCATTTAACTTTCTGATTTGATCACTACAATTTGTACACATGCTGCTTTTACTGGTATAATTTTCACTTTTTTTGCATGAACACAATGTGTGTCTATACAAGTCACCATCTTGTCACATTCTATGAGTACCAGGGCTGTAAGACATATATCTACAAGCATATAGGAAATTAATTATGTATTTTTAGGGATAATTAAAACTTTATGACTACCCCTCATAGGTTGGATGGATAATGGAATACTGTTCTGAGAAGACTGGGAAAGATAGGAGGAGTGAAATCCTGGTAGAAGATGTGGTTTGGTTTCTCTAGTTCTTCTTTGCAGTTATCTTTTACAACAGTTCTGCATTTTATACATTTGGCTTCCCTTTGTTTATGCTACTGCAGCAAAGTCTCTTAGTAAAATTACTTCTCATTAATGGTAGTTAGTGTACAATAATTAATGTCCTTCATCTATTTTGAAAACTATCTGCATCATGTACAGAATTCATTTAGAGGGGTAGCCAGATAAAAAATAAAACTTGTTTAAAACTGCTAATATTTACATTAGGCTTTAATATAGCATACTAACTCACCAGCTGCTTCTCCTTCATCCAGAATTTCATATGCAATTTCACCACCTGGACCTTCATCTGGATCTGTTGCAGTGACAGTAATGACATTAGCACCCAGACCAACATTTTCTGGTACCACTGCTGAGTACAGTCGCTTTCCAAATTTTGGAGCATTATCATTAACATCTAAGACCTCAATAACAACCTGTTGTAAATAAGAATAAAAGTGATACATTGGAACAAAAATGATTTATTTGGAATCAACAAAAACAGCAAACATTTTTATAGGAAGTGTATCTAAAATATTCCCCTACAGACTATTGTACAGTAATGAACCATGCAGTTCAAACTCATTTCTGTTGTATCATTTTTTTTAGATGCACTTAACATAAGGTGTGCTTCTATCTGCATGGTTACCTTAGTCCTTTGAATTAAGTCCTATAGGTTCTTTCTATGAAGGGACCACTAAAGTAATTTCTCTAGGACAATATGGACATATATGAAACCACCCAGATAATCAATGTAACATTACGACTCTGTACTAAGCTCAACATTTGCACATTTGAACATCATTGTCTGCTGTAGAGATGTCTTTAGCATATGCTGGAATTCTTCACAGTCATGAGCTTGCCAAGCTTTCACTATTGCTTACTAAATTCATCCTGGCAAGAAAACTGTAAACTGCCTCTGTACATTTGACTGTAGACATGAACAGACGTGTTATTCAAAATGAAACTGTGCCCCCTTTGCACTAAAACATATACACACACAAATTCAATCAATAAACAATTTCAGGACACATTACATTTTTCTTAAAAGGTCTGTGTTTTGAATGTAATTATTCCTCATTACTGCACAGATACACATTTAATAGATTAGTTTAGATTAGATATAGGTATTGCTCCAATAGATTCATGCTGTGGAGATCCTCAGAACATAGAATATATCATAAAACAGGAATATATAATACATATCTGCAAAAAAGATAGACTTGCTATGTCTCTTACACCGATCCCAAGTGAATCGGTCCTCATGGATATAGAATAAGTGAAAAAAAACCTTAAACATATTTTCATTTATGGGGTAATAATAAAACAAAAAAGAGTAAAATAAACTGATGTGTATGTTACAATCCTTTGGCTTTTGTAGCTATACATCATAAAAGAGAAAAATCCATATACAAAACTTATTTACATTGTGCATATTACTTCACTGATGATGTGCAGAAGCCAGATTTGACATAACTGCCACATTATTTGATATTATTCTTATTATATACACATCAATTGGTTCAACTAAAACATTTGTCATTGGAGTAAGAGGTAGTGACAAATTACTGAAATTTGTTAGCAGTTAAACTTTTCAGGGCTACTTGGCACATTACTGAAAATCTATGTTTCTGAATAAAGGACACCTTCCTGGACCAAAGTAAGTGTCTTTAAATTTTTATGATGTTTGATCTTATGTTTAATATTGATTGCATGATCTGACCAGTTTGAAAAAGAGATATACTATTTATGATAAATTCATTTAGGAAGAAATCTAATGGGAAACAAAGGGGCTCTGCAGGACGTTCTTAAGTTGACACATCAAGAAATTTATGACACACACTACTGGACTCACAAAAATTTTGCTTGGCTTGACGAGTTATATTAAAACAGGGCCTTGTATGACACTATGGAGTGAAAGTGAGGAAACTATTCTAGTTTTTATATTTCTATATCACTTACATCTGACAGCATCCACATTGCAAATAAAGATTCGTTTAGATGCATCAACAGTTTTGTGGTGTGAGTCTTCCAATGGAATTTGTTTATCATATGTAATCCCATGAATTTAACACTGTCCACCTCTTAATAGCTGGAGTTTATATAGTGTGTCTTTTCAAAGCTTAGTTACGAAAAATTGGGTAGGAGTATAAGTTATATTTTCTATCCATATTTTGCTATCATAATACTGTGTTCTCTCTCCTATCAGCTTATGGCTTGTATGAATATATGATATTATTACTTACAGGTGCACTGGCTCTCCTTTGATTAGAACCACCCTGAGGTGTATCTGCAGCAACTACAGTGAACCGCAGTGAAGCTTGGAACTCGCGGTCCAGCTCTGCCCCTTGTGCTATTCTCACAATGCCAATAGTGGGATCAACAGTAAAAAGACTGGCACTCTCACCAGATAAAGAATATGACACCACACCAAATCCTTCTGTGCCATTTATGCTGTCATCATCCGTTGCTTCAATCACTAAAACTTGTTCTGGATGTCTGGCTGACTCTAGTACCTTCGCAGAGTATTCCTATGTGACAAACAGAAATATACCTTTACATTCCAAAGAACCTTTTCGCTTAAAGCAACATACATAAAAATAATACTATCATTAATGTATAATAGCATACCATATAGCAACAAACTACCTTTTTGGAAAGTTGTTTAAGGACTGAGTTCTCATTTTATCAGGAAAAAAACCTAATTTATCAATATAGCCTGTCATGCATGTATATGAAATTCATATTGCGATGAGTACTGAGAACAAAAATTTAAAACACAAATTTTGGATCTCATTATGCTATTTAAATCTCCACTGGCAAACACTAATAAACAGCAGTGTCTATCACATTATTTATACAGATACAATTGATTTTCTGTAAAAACACATTGTATCAATTAAGACAATTGATTAAACTCATCAGTGCCTGATGAAGAAAACATAGAATGATATAATAAGGAATGAAACATCCTACAAAAATTCAATTAGAAAAAGCATCTAAGTACAGACTTAATGAACTGTGAGATAAAATGGTTGGGTACATATTAAAACATGAGTCATTGATGAAAACTTTACTTGATGGAATGGTGAAAGGACACTATCATACGGGCCAGCATAGATATGAGTATACAAACCAGAGTGCTAATTATATGGGAGACAGCCATGTCTAATTTCCCTTCATCAATCATTGTGTACTACAATCTCGTGACCAATCATACCTCTAGATATGAACATAACATACTCATTCATTCATACAAAAAGTAAGATGCCTCCTCATTCAAACACAATGCAGCTAAAACCAGTGCATTAACATCATATGTTCTCTTGTCTATGCACTTTCACTGTATTCACATTACTTACCTGCTGACTAAATTTTGGAGTGTGATCATTAATGTCCAGCACTTCAACAACCACAGTAGCATCACTGAATCTTCCCACATCAGCAACTGCTCGAACTTTAAAAGTTAAATTCTGTAATACATATAAAAAAAGGCAAACTTTAGAAACAATGAAAAACAATATGCTGCACTAATATTTTGTATTAAGTAATCAAAGAGAAATGTATATGACTGACTGAACAATGTTTATTATATACAAGAATGTGATTAAATTAAAACTGTCCTACACAACATTTTCACTGGTTTAATAAGAATTTTGTCAGCTACCCAACAACATGTAGGTGTGTGTGTGTGTGTGTGTGAGAGAGAGAGAGAGAGAGAGAGAGAGAGAGAGAGAGAGAGAAGACAAGTTACGTGTAATTTTCTGTATATTTTTTCATGCTAGAAACTATATCATCATAATATTGATATTTACAAAAGTCAGATCTGGAATTCCTGTCACTCAAAAACAAAGGGCAATAGTTTCTAATTATTTCATTGCTCACCTATATGTGACACATGTATCAGTTCTACCTTGTATAGCTCAACAGATCCATTATGCTCTAAGTGCATTGATTCTATTTTTGATTCAGGTATTCACAACAGTTTAACCCTTTAAGTGCACATGACAGATATATCTATCTGTGGCTTGCTTGTTCTCAGTGGGTTTGATGGATGTGTCTGTCCACAAGATTCTGTTGCCTGCAGTTAATAGGAAGGCCAGCTACTGTGCATTCATATAAATGAATTACTTTGATGGGCTAAAATATCCACCACCTTCAATGCAAATGCACAGTCGCATTCGACCTCCTATAGGAATCTCTAAGAGGTGAGCATTGAGTCAATGGACGTAAACTGTGATTAGTTAGTGTTAGGTGGGACTGGGGGTCGGCGGAGGGGTGTACTGAGATTGTTGGTGAAGTAGCAATACACACTGTATCCAGGTGGCACACTAGTCAATGCTAAGGCTTAGTAAGCAGGTATATATTTTCACTAGGTGCTGCTGACTCCACATTAAGTCCCGAAGCAGTTGACATCATGAGTTCCTTTCCTTTCCTTTCCTTTCACCCCTCTCCATTGTCAATTTACCTAAACATGATATGTTTGCTCTACACCAGAAACATTCTTCTGTGAAGAATAACTACACATTTTTGGAAAATAAAATACACACCTTTCCATTACTAGAAGATCGTAACCAAAAATTTAGTGTAAAGAAAACAGACATGTTGATTCTCTCTACACGGTGTACCTCATCAAAAGACGTCAGTTATAATCATCATAAAACTGTGAAAAACATGTCAACTTCGTGCAATAATGTCAGTGTCTATCAAGACACATGTGATAATGTGTTTTCAAAAGCATATGCTAAATACACAGTGAACAAGTTTTCATCAGTGGAAAACAACAACAGAAAAAAGTGAAGCTATTTGTCACCAGTAATGCTCAACAAATTACCAAAATTATTCATAAACTATATTAACAACAGTGTTCACATTTCTGGCACTGTACACCTGGGAGCAAATTTCAACAGTGTTACTGAGAGTGTTAATTAAGGATACTCTGACCTGACAAGGAATGATTGAGTTGTTCTCATAGGAGTGCTAATGACTCTACAAAAACATCGATAGACCTATCAAGTACCACAAATAAATTAAAAGCTGAATGGATGTCTGCCAAGACCTGAAGAGGTGCTGAGAAAACTACTATTTTAATCCTAAATTAAAAATTGATGGAGAACGTGTTACAAAGATCTGAAGATTCAACAGGACTTTATAACTCCTTATAAAATAGATTACTTCTCACCCCCTTACACAGATTCCCGTGCAATGCAACACACAACTGGAGAATTTTAATTTACTCATGTTTTTATAGAGCCATACTAATTTCTGAGTGAAAACTGCCTCAGAAAGGATGACATGCATTTAAACGGATTAGGGTCTGTAACATTCAGCAGAATGTTTACAGATATTTGCAAAATAATCAGAAGAAAGGGAAACCAATATGGCCTGATTGGGGGTGAAAAACCAATTGCTTCAGCTGAAAAAGCAAAATAAAATCACCCCACAAAAAGGAGGGATTACAGAATGTGTTCTCAGAATGCAGACCACAACATGTAAGTCAACAAAAGAAAAGTTATATAAAAGCATTAGATCAGAATATTCAATACACTAGTAACAAGGAACTAGAAGCAGAAGTAGTCCTAAGTGAAATACAACCAAACATACTATGCATAAGCCAACAAGGTCTAACTGAAACCCAGATAGCTAACTTGACAATAAAGGACTATATCTTATCCAGTTACTTTTGTAGATCTAAAGATAAAGGTGGTGGAGTTTCCATATATATTAAAACAGAAAAGCACCTAAAGACTGCAAACAGTAATGGTTACCTATATATAGAGAAACACACTTTGAAATTATTGGTGTAGTGACTGATGACTTCAGATTGTTTTGTATATACAGATCACCAAGTGGCAAATTAGCATCTTTCTGAAGAAATTTGGCTAACTTATGAAGAATGAATATGAAGAAAAATATTATACATGGAGCTTCAATACTAACATGGCAAAAGCATCAAAACCAAGAAAAGATTTTGAAGAATTGTTAATGCAATACAATATGGAGACAATAATATCTGCACTAACAAGAGTGATTTCTCAATTTCAGACAGTTATTGACAACATCATTACTATTATTAGTTGGTCCAACTATGAGTCATATGTAGTCCAAAGAAATATATCTGATCATCATGGACAGTTGATCTGCTTCTGCAGAAGTAAGGATATAATATCTGAGCCAAAACAAGAATTAAAGATGTCAGGAACATTTGTGAACAAAATATTAACATCTTTAGAAAAATATTAAGCAGAGAAGCCAGGAATGAAGCTCTACAGGTGCAAAATGTAAATGAAAAATATGATTCATTTGTTACAACAATTGAACACCATTTTCATGTTGCATTCCCCAAAGTAAAGAGACAAGAAAAGGTGCAGGGTCAGACAAAATGATTACCAGTGAAATAATATAACTGCAAAAGAAGCTGCAGGATCTGAGACGGAGGAGTGAAGCTGAAAATTATAAAATGCTACAAAATAAGTATAGAAAAATTATAAGAGAGGCAAAATCAAGAGCAATTAATGCTACCATAATCAACTCAAGAAACAAGACAAAGGCAACTTGGGATTCAAATGGTGAAAACAGGAAAAGGCTGGATCAAACAAAAAAACAGATAGCAGGTCTATGAAAACAAACAAGACAGTGGTTACAGATTGCAAAGAAATAGCTAACATACTCAATGATCATCATCATTTAAGACTGATTATGCCTTTCAGCGTCCAGTCTGGAGCATAGCCCCCCTTATACAGTTCCTCCATGATCCCCTATTCAGTGCTAACATTGGTGCCTCTTCAGATGTTAAACCTATTACTTCAAAATCATTCTTAACCGAATCCAGGTACCTTCTCCTTGGTCTGCCCCGACTTCTCCTACCCTCTACTGCTGAATCCATGAGTCTCTTGGGTAACCTTGCTTCTCCCATGCGTGTAACATGACCCCACCATCTAAGCCTGTTCGCCCTGACTGCTACATCTATAGAGTTCATTCCCAGTTTTTCTTTGATTTCCTCATTGTGGACACCCTCCTGCCATTGTTCCCGTCTACTAGTACCTGCAATCATCCTAGCTACTTTCATATCCGTAACCTCAACCTTGTTGAATAGGTAACCTGAATCCACCCAGCTTTCGCTCCCATACAACAAAGTTGGTCGAAAGATTGAACGGTGCACAGATAACTTAGTCTTGGTACTGACTTCCTTCTTGCAAAAGAGAGTAGATCGTAGCTGAGTGCTCACTGCATTAGCTTTGCTACACCTCGCTTCCAGTTCTTTCACAATGTTGCCATCCTGTGAGAATACGCATCCTAAGTACTTGAAACCGTCCACCTGTTCTAACTTTGTTCCTCCTATTTGGCACTCAATCCGTTTATATTGCTTTCCCACTGACATTACTTTCGTTTTGGAGATGCTAATCTTCATACCATAGTCCTTACATTTCTGATCTAGCTCTGAAATATTACTTTGCAAACTTTCAATCGAATCTGCCATCACAACTAAGTCATCCGCATATGCAAGACTGCTTATTTTGTGTTCACATATCTTAATCTCACCCAGCCAGTCTATTGTTTTCAACATATACTCAATGATAACTATATAAATTTCATAGAGAACTTAAAATTGGAAAGAAATAGTCCACAAATTAGGTCACTATGTTATCACAAAAATCAAGCAGAACCATGTTTTTGAAACCAGTCACAGAAGATGAACTGAGGAAAACTATACAGAAAAATGAAGTCCAAGAAATCAACTGGTTATGACAAAATATTGAATCATATAATAAACCAAATAAGTGAGCAAATAATCTCACCATTGCTGAGCACAGCAAATAGCACTCTCAGAGATGGAATTTTTCCAAAATAACTGAAGATATACCAGTGTACAAGAAAGGGGATAAGGACAACCTGGACAACTATAGGTCAGTTTTACTGATATCAGGTTTCTCAAAAATCCTGGAAATGCTTATGTAGGTTTATAATAGATTAGTTAATTATCTGGACAAATATAACATTCTCATACCATCACAACATGGTTTAAGATAAGTAGATCTACAGAATCAGCAATTGCCAGTCGAATACATTATACTATCCTTCAGTCCTTAGAGGAAAAACAAGTTGTATCTGCAATGTTTCTGGATCTCTCTGAAGCATTTGACATTATTATCATGAAATACTGAAAAGAAAATTGGAAAACTATGGTATACGAGAGAAAGCAGGGAAGGGGATACAATCATACCTGCGCAATAGGAAGCAATATGTATCAATAGGGGATTCATATCACTCAAAAGCCAAACCATCAGATATGGAGTGCTGTAGGGATCGATAACGGGGCCATTGCTGTTTAATCTGTGTGTTAATGACATAGATGTTGAAGAGAAAGAGGCGAAACTATTGGATGCACATGACATGACAATAATACTGAACAATGGCCAAACTGTGGCACAGCTTGAAAGAAGAGCATACATATCTGCAAACACCACAGCTGCTGAGTGGCTCCTGGAAAATGGGTTTGTTATAAACCTAAAAAAGACTATGTATGCAGTGTTCACAAATAAGGAGAAGGCAGCACACATGGGTTTAGAGGTGGATGAGATAAGACTAGAAGAACTAAAATCCACTAAATTCTTAGGTATTACTGTAGATAACAAGTTGAAATGGAAATAACATATTAATTCTGTCTGTAAGAAACTCAGATCCATCATGTTTATAATGAGGTAGCTAGCACAGTAGGCAGACAAACAGATTGTGCACAGTATACCATGGACTCTTTGAAAGATACCTGCAATATGGAGTGGTAGTGTGGGGAAACTCAAAAATTCAAGAAATA